>NC_045638.1:74019466-74643312 GCF_009829145.1 Chiroxiphia lanceolata | reverse complement strand
TCCCGGTACACTTCGGGCTCCCGCCCCCCTTCTCACAGGAGGGGTGTTTGCACCGGCCCGCCCGCCTCGGGGCGGGATCCTCCCCAGCCATAAAAGCTGGTGTTAAAGCTCACTTTTGGTCTTTTCCGCGGTCCTGGCCGGGCGGGCGGGTCGGTGTCGGGCACGAAGGTGAGGACGAGTCCGCGCAGTCGTGCCAGGGCGCTGCCGGGCTGCTGCCTCTCCCCGCTCACCGAGCACGTACAGAGCTCAGACAGCTTGTTGTGTGCCTCAAAATGATACTTATTTATAAATAACTTACTGCTGTTTGTTTTATTGGCTGTTTTCTGAACGGCGTTGAGCGCCTGACAGCCGCGGGCACGCCGCGACCTCGGCGGGCACCGCCACCGGCGCTGCCTTGCTGGGCTCAGCTTCTCGAGCGCGGGCGTTTCCAACGCCTGAAATCTTTAGCCTGACTCTGGCATTGCTATCGGTGGGATCCCGGCGTCGGAACGGCTCGTGCCATGACCGAAATCCCCACTTCCCGCCCGGACCGGGGGGTGCACGTGCCGAGACCGCCGCCCCGGCTCCGCCGCCGCTCCCGCGGCGCTCTGGCGCCATCTGGCGGCTGCAGGAGGGGCCGAGCCGGGGCTGTGTTTCCGTAATGACAGAAACTGAAGTGAAACTGAATTAAACAAGGACAACATCAAGGTTGTGAGGTGACAGAGAGGGATTATTTATCCCCAGACAGTCCCTTCCCCCCCCGCTGAGGAGTTATGCTGCACGAGGAGCCCCTTGGCACAGCTGTCAGGAACTAATATCTTCCACTTCTGAAAGCCGCCTGGGACATCTCTACAAGGACCTCTTGAGAAGTAAACAGCTCCTTGGATAGAAGACAAGCAGGATGAAGGAAGCTCTGCTAGAAATCCCCAAGGGCCTGTCTGGCTTCAAATGGCTGCAGTGCAGCTTGTGCAAACCCTGCTGCCTCAGATGTGGGGAGGGACAAATGATGACATTTGGAGCAAATTTTGGGAAGCTGAACAGCAACTGAGAATGCCATATGGGAATGGCTGCTCACCACAATCACATTGGATCCCATGACTATCAAATAGCGAAAAAAAATGTCCCCTGTCCATTTTCACATCACACCTCCATTTCTGGCTGCCCACCTGCTTTAGCCACAAGAAAAAAATCCATAAGAGAAGTGAAATATTTCCCTTTGCAGCCTCAGCATCAATCAGGGTCTATTGTACAGTCTTCCAGATATTTATTGGTCCTAGAGCAAGACACTGCAAACACTCCAGTTGTTCAGAATTTCTCTCTTTACTATTTAGACCTTACATTCTACAACAATTTCATCTCCGTTTTGCTTTTGTATTTTTTTCCTCTCAAAGTAAATCATCTTGAGTTCCAAAATCATGCAATTCCCAGGCAGAAATATCGCAACAGCCTCTTAGATGGACACTGATGCAAAATGATCATTCGTCTCATTCGGAATTCTATTTCTTGTAATATGAGACAAGTCAATTTTTTGGAGGCTTCATGTTTCTGATGTAGACATAAAACCAACTGAGATTGTGTAAGTATTTGCTCTTCACATTCCAGTAAAGCTCATGTAATCTTGTACACACCAACTGCAAGTCACTAATTGCCCTTGTTTGTGTTACGTCAAACTTATAAATCGTGAAGATGCATTTTTGGTCAAACAGCATTTTGAAAAATTTTATTTCAGCCATATTGATTTATTCCTTGCTTTCCTAGTTTACTTTTGTTCAGTGATATTCATGTTTCCTGAATTTTTCCTTTAGTCTAATAGCATTTTGTTTCTTCTACTAGCTTTGTTTCTTTTAAGTTTAGGACCTATCATTTAATTAGTCTCCTTTTCTAAAGATTAGTGGCAACACATCACATTTTGTTATCCTTTCTTTTCAATAGCAAATGTAATCATCTACCCTGTGACTCATCTGCTGTTGCTCTAGGAATTGCCTTCTGTGCATTATTTAAGAGATGTACCCAATGTTTTCAGTAATATTTGCTCATTCCAGTAGTATCAGTTTCAAAGTAGATTAAAACACAGTTAGATGCCACATAATTAAAAAAAAATCTGTATCCGGAAAAAAGAAGAGAATTTTAAAACACTTTATTGGCAAGTGTTAAATTAAAACAATTGGTTTTCTTGGGGGTGATTTAGACCTACCAGTTGTTCCATAGGGTAATATTAAAACTGATAAATTTCCTCTAAAGTAGTGGACCTGAGACATACAGTGTTGTGGTGCGACACCTCTGTAGTACATCCTTCCTCCAGGAAATTGCTCATTGGATGGTTCTGATTTCAGAATCTACTTCCTTTAGGTCCAAATTCACAACAGTTTTAAAACAGCTCCTAAGAGTTTTCACCCTTCACATAAAATAGCACATCAATTTAACAAAAAGTGGCCAAATGCAAGTACTTGTATCTGGGGCCCATTAAAAACAATGAAGAAAGGTGGCATTCACAAAGTACAGGTTTAGTCCAGTGAGGTTCATCTTCTGTGTGCCCTTTGCAGTCGTGGAGAACAGCCAGGCCCTCCAGAGGATGTTTCAGAGCAGAGCAGCTAGCTTGTGTTTGAAATCACATGAGAAGAACCCCCATGGAATATCCCTCCTCCCAGTGTTATAAACCTGTGGTCTGAAACGTGGCCAACATAATGCCCATCATAAACAGCATTCTGCAAGGTGCCATGTCCATCCTCCCACAGCCCATTGCCTTCCACGTTACTTTCACCACCTGATCAGCATGGAGAGGCAGGTCACTCTCTGAGGCAGGAGAGAATCCTAGAATTCTTTAGGTTGGAAAAGACCTCTAAGATCATCAAGTCCAACCCAGCACCACAATATCCAGCACTAAACCATGTCCCTAAGGTGCCACTGAAAAGATATCTACATGTCTTTTCACTACCTCCAAGGATGGGGACTCAACCACTTCCAGGTTCCCCAGGCAACCTGTTTCAGAGTTTGACAACCCTTTATGTGAAGCAATTTTCCCTAATATCCAACCTAAATTCACATTGGGTACACGGGTGGAGAAAAACGTGGCTTTCTGCTTTTCAGGGCATGAGGTGTTCTAAAAGCATGCAGGTGGGCGCGCTGTTGAGCAGGCTCCAGGGGAATGCTGGCGTGCAGGAGCAGCAGCGTGGCTCCCGAGGACAGTGAGCAGAGCTCTGTGCTAGGGTACTCCAGTTAATGAACTGAAACCATTGTTAACTAAGCCAATACCACCAGCCTAATGGAAAATCTGCCTTCGCATATGTTGCGCAATTTTTAAAATTACTGAACCAACTAGGAATTGTTTAATCAACAAAGCCAACAGGAAACCTTCAAAAAAGCAGGAGAGTGAAGACACACGCGCACGTTTGCTGATTAGTTTCGTGCATGGTCAAACCTCTCAGGTTTCCTGTCCTGCAAAGGGCCTTCTTCTTGGGTGACATCTTCAGTTTCTGTAGGAGTTTCTGTTGGCCTCATAGTGTATGTCTACATCCACCACATTTTCTTCATGCTTCTCTTGTGACCAGGTCCACTACAGGAGCTGTTGTTTTGTCATCTTGGATCTCACAAATAATTACCACACCATCATTTGGACATGTGTTTTCTGTTTAGAATGACTGAAGATTTTTTTCTGCATTGGAGAAGTTTCCTGACAGTTGTGACTGTTTTATACGAAACATTAAAACTGAAGGCACGAGACATGCTTGCACCCTCCTGTGCGAACTCTTGCATGAGAAGAAAACCGTATTTTTAAATTTTGATGTACATTTATTAATCCATTTCTATGTTTTAGTCAAAGTATGGTCAACATACCTGAAATTTATAATACTTCCTCTAAGTAACAGGGTTGTTACCATTCTAGTCCTTTATTGGACAATGATCCTTTTTCATTATACACACTGGACATGAAACCACAATCCATGGCCTAGCTTTGTTTATTTGACTGTCTTGTCTCTGCTGTGTAGGTAACTGAAGTGTAATCTGTAAACTTTTCAGAGCCAAGACATGGTCTGATATCTACACCCAAAACTCCATGAGCTCTGAGACAACTGGAAGTCCAGACGCAGAATATTTATAATCCCTAAAATGATAAAGACCTTACATATTCTCCACCAAAAGCTTGAAATTAGGAATGAACATATTGTTCGTCCTTTGGATAACATCTGGATAACTGACAGGCCAACAGATCCTGACAATACCTGAGTTCAGATCAGGGTGTTTCCAGGCACAATCAGTGGTGACCCATCTGAACTCTGCAACACGACAATACACCAAAGGAGATGGAGTAATTGAGAGATTTGCTTTTGATGTATAACACTGTGATAAAGCTTTTCTTCTTCAGTTCTTCTGTGCAGAATATGTACTCCTAATTGTTGCATATTTTGTTAAAACCTGCCAACTTGGTTTGAATCCAGAGGGAATTTTGCTTTCAGAAAGAGGCTTGTACAAATGAAGTCACCAGAACTAATTTCTAGAAACAACCAATAAGTTTCTGTTAGTTCTAGTATAATCACACTGCATTTTTGCCTTTGCTTCCTTTGGAAATGAAGAATAAATGGTTCTTAAACAAGTATCTTTAAACAAACTGAAACGTATAAAGTATTGTTATGGGGATACAACAACTAAAATTCTATAAATGAGTTATATGCTGTGAATGACTGCACTCGCCCTTGTGTCTCCTTTTGAAATACATTAAATCAATTTTTGAGACTTCTGCAATGTGCAATGTATTCATTTTTGTTCCACATGTGGTAAATTTTTTAGAAAAATCCATTTTATTTAGTTTTTCTATATATTTCTCTTCAGAGGATGAGTTTCTAATTTTAAAAGAGTCATAGTTGATATATTTAGTAGATTGGCAGCTGGCATAAACTTTTAACAAAACTGTGTTGATTAATGCTGACACTCAGGTTGCAAATACCATACAGTGACTAAAAGGAACTAAAACACTGAACACTAAAACTATGATGCATTCTTTAAAAGACAATGTTTATCTAAACACTTACACAAACAGCTCTTTCAATTAAAGATATTAAAAATGAGAAGTTCCTTTAAGACTGTTTTATAAAGCATTTTAGTTAAGACAAATAACAATAAATTATAAATTAAACGCAGGCTTCTTCAAGCCTGATGGACAAGCCCTCCCTGGCCTTCAAAGAAGTTCCTTCCTGGATGCACTTTCTTGGTAACTTCTGAAAATGATTCATAACTTTATTTTAATTCCTAATCAATCTTTTAATTTCTTTTTTTTTACTACAGACATGAAATTAATTTAAAAAACAAGCATACCTCTTTTCTTTTTCCTCTGAACTTTACACCAAAGCTTTTGCTAAAAAATAAAACTTGAAATCCCATTTTTAGTAACTGCTGAAAGCAGATACTGCTCATTGCACAAACCTAGATACAAACAAGCACTGAGGAATTAAACTTCTAGATACACTAAAGCTAAATGAGTTGATTTTTCCAAAAGAAAACCAAACAGCTTGTAAGCAGCAAGTAATTAGTAAACAAAGGAAACCACAAAAGCAATAACAAACATCATAAACCTATTAACTTCACACAGACTAAAATATTAAAGAATAATCTCCATTCCAAAGTAATAACGATTTGCCAAAATATTAACAGCAACAAATAAAAGGTAGCCTTGCATTTAAGTTAGAGCTGGCACAAAGCACACTCTGGGTGAACACACACACACACACACACTGCTGTGAAGTTCTTTCTCAATTGTGTCATATTTTTGATTATTTGGTGGTGCACAGCTGGCTGTGGTGCCGTGGTGCCAGTGCCCCTGCCCCACCTTTGCTCCCATTAGCTACCTCTCAGTCTTAGCTCCCATCACCAGCAGCAACAAGCAACTTCCAAACACACAAGGTAAACCAGCCATCTGATATCTTGCTGCCCACAGAGCACTGCATGAGTTCAGTTTGAGAGGAGGAGGCTGATGTGTAGCAGTAGCATTTGGATTGTTTCCAAACTGTTTACTTCATCTGGATTGTTTCCTGGGGGAAAAGGGATCCTTGGTCGTTACTGGTGCCTGATCTTCTAGCCAGTCTCAGTATTCCCCCACAGGTGTGCTCTTGTTCTGGGTCCATGTCCAAAGATGACAGGAATACAAGCATTTTCCCTTTAACACTATTTAAATTAAAGCTCCAAGCTGAGCCCACGGACGGAAGAGGTGCTGTGCTGGCTTCTTGCTCTATTCCTTAGGAAACCACCATACCAAGGCTCAGGCAGTAGGGCTTCTCCTCAGCACAAAGCTGCCTGACAGCTACCAACACACCAAACACATTCTCTGTAATCTCAGTACACCTTAGGTGGGACCTTTAGGACTTCCCAGTGCATCCTCTCCTGTCCCTCCTCTGAGTGAAAGCTGCTCTGATGTCTTATCTATTATGGAAGTTTCCCCTCTTTTCAAGACTCACCCCACCAAAACCCAAAGAAATGACAACAAAACACCTCCTGTTGAGCTTATTTACAACTTTAAGAACAACATATGCAAAAAAGGAATGGATACTTCCTTACTGACTGGTGAGATTTCTTGGTTGTTTTTCTTGAGACATTTCCCTAGTCTACTTTTTGAGTCTATTATCTCTGTTATCACAAACCTGTCTTGAAGGGTTAAGCTCTCATCCCAGCCAAGACAAGTCAGACAACTGAGAGGGGGAAAGAGGAAGAACCTTTGTAGATAAGTCTATCTCCTATACACAGTAGCCAACCAGGAAGAGTGATTTGGACCTGGGACTATCGGCCCCTGAGATTAGAAAAAACAAAACACGTAACATGCACACCTGTGCACATTACATTATAGCTAAAAAATGTTCATCTGTAATTGCTAAATGTTAGTTTTGATTTGTTCCTTGTTTTACTATTTAAGATCATAGGTCTAACTTTGCCTTTGGAGTAATAAACACTTGTATTTACTTTTTCATTGGACTCATTATTCCCCCAACACTTGTTTATTATAACCTTGAATTCCCGAGATACTGCAGCATTCCCTGTCACAACCTTTAGTAAGATAAAGCAACTATTTGTTACACATTCTTCTTCCACAATATAATTAGAATAGTTATGAGTCAAATTGTAGCTACCACTGTTTATGACAGAATGAGGATTTTTGCTTGTCATTTATAGTATTTGTTGAAGAGGCCTGAGAGAGTCGATGCACATTCATTGATCAACATGCAACTTTTAAAGCCTGCATCAACAGTCTTGTATTTCCAGTTTAATCATAATGATTAATCATCATGAAGGTAGACAAACCAGACATCCACACAGGATCTGGTGGAATCAGGCACCAGGAACCTGCACATGAGCAGATCAACAATGAGAGAATGAACCATGTGAAGTTTGCTTTTTGATACAGGATAACTTGAATTCAAATGTATTGTGCTAGTGATTTTGCCTTTTGGACCTCTGCCCTTGCCAGAGAAGGAGAACTGCTGTGCTAGTGGCTAACTGAGATGATGTCCATTCCTTCAACAGGAGATGATACTGCTGGGGGCCTGGGGCCACTATTAAATCCTGTGTATTCTGTGCTCTACAGTGCAGGGTCAGACTCCACAGAGCAGTAAATGACATTATTCCCTAGAACAAGAGTGCTTCTGTATGGAGGTCAAAAGTGATAATATTTCTGTAAACCAAACTGATTGCACTGGAACTGGATGATAAAATTATTGCTTTAGAGTCTGGGTTAATGAAACTTTAACTGTGGTTAAAAAAAGAGTATTTTTGATTCAGTTATTAAGTAAACAGGACAGACAAACTCCCCTAAATAACAACACTTATAGCAAAAGAACAATGGACTGCTTTAAAAAGGACTTTTCCCAGTTTGCTTCCACACCTCTTTGGCGCCTTTAATGCTTTCTCTTTTCACACACTTCCAGTAACCTTGAATGCCTTGCTGCTGCGGTACCTGTTAATAAAGTTAAAGTGTGTTTAGCATTTACACAAAAAAGACTCCCATTCCCAGATTATGTAAATACAATATGTAATGCTGTGCTGCTCCTTTCATGGTTCATATGTGTAATAACAAGTTTTTGGTGGCAGCACTCCTTCTAGATTCATATGCAGTAAGGAATATCCAGTTTAAAATATATTTTTTTTTCTATTCATTAACTCTACTTCTGTTTCTACAAGCATTTACAAGATAGTTGTAGTAACTGTCTGTGGTATTTAAAAACAATTATGTCAGCTTGTTACCCTCAAACCTCGATGAATTCGGTTCCTCAGGACTCCAAGAAACTCGCTGTGGCTGAGGCAGTCATCTCCATCTAGATCAAAAATCTTGAAGATGGTATCCAGAACATTATCTGAGAGTTCCTGTCCCGTTGCCACCTTCACTGCTCTCTTGAACTCAGCTAGTAAAGACATAATATTACATCATAGCTGATTGTGAACTTGTAAAGAAAATGGAAAGCACATAAATAGCAGGATCCTGTACAATTTACAATGTCTCATGGGTATCCTAAGTGGACAATTTGAGATGTGTGAACTACTAAATTATTAGGAGGTCTCAGTTCATGCGTTCTTGAGCTTGCTTCATCTTTTGTAATACTACCATTATTAATCTTATGACAAACTTTTGAAATGCACTACTTCTCAAATGACAGTAAGAGTGATAATTTTTTCTAGAGATAGCTGCATGCTAAAAACTTACATACTTTTGGCTGCTACCTGCGCACTGGGATAATAAGTGTTTGCCTCGCTACGCTCTCATTAAAAACCCTACCATTTTATCTCAAACCAGTTTCATGCCAATTCATTCTGCAAGAAAACTCTTATTCTCAGAGAACAGTATTTTATGGTATGCTCCACCTCAACCAAAAATCTCCTCAGCAACTCTGTAGAAACACAGACCACCATGTCTTATGTGTGCTTCTTACAGCACATGGCTTTATATACCTGCAGCTCTGGTTTTTAAAGTAGTAGGCCACCTTCTCTTAAATGACAGTTGAAGAGTTTATCGGGATTTGTGGCAGAAAAAGCCATCATACCCCTCTGAAGATCTACTTTTGTCTTCAGCTTTCTTGCCTTCTCCCTTTACACCGCCATGTGCCCTACAGATATAACCTACTATCCTCACTTTTGGTGTACAGAATTTGGAGTTTTGACTCAAGGAAGATGAGGAAATGTGGGGTTGCTGTAAAACAGCAGATTGTAAGACTGAAATGATTGTTGTTTATTATAGTAAGCACAATCCCAACATATGAATTGGCTGCATTTTTGAAGGCATCATGGAAGTGTGAATTTCAAGAAGGGACTGGAGGTTTTTAAAGTATAGCAGTATTGTAGATTACTACAGCAAGTTGTCCCATGAAGTCATAAATATAGTATTAACATGGTTCTGCTTTCAGAAACAAGTGCTTTTTATAGATAGTGCTGTAAATATGTTTAGTTCTGAAGCTTACTAAAGGAAGTAGCATTCCTGACTTAGCTCTAATTTTTGTCTCTTTCAACAATTCCTTATGTAATAAATGTAGAATTTAAATGTAATAAATGTAGAATTTACAGTTGGTTTAAATAAAATTTTATTGAAAATCCTTTTGCAAGAGGATATGCCACAATTTGAAAAGGACATGACATATTGGATGATTATAGCAGAGTCTTAATTTTGTCTTTCAAAAGATGTTAACTGTTTCATTTCTTGATGCTAAATTTAAATCCAGACATAGCAATGTACTTTTTTTGAATATAACAAAAAATGAAAAAAGGAGAAAGATCTCCTACAACAGTGGAGCATAATAATCTTCAAACCAAGAAGGGCCACCTTAACAGGGAGAAAAGATGAGTTGTGAACTTAGAAGGAAAAGAAGTCTAGAATAAAAAAGGACTAAAAGACTGTCTTATTTTTAGATCAATATTAATATGTGTGCGAATACACAAATGTACACATATGCAAACAGCAAGATAAAGAAGTTAGTGAGTTTCAGGAAAGGATTAGACATGTAGACATGGAACATCTGTGAGTTACCTCAGCAGCTGACTGCTTTTGATCACAGTGTGGTTCAGTGCATAAACAGAGTCACAACTGCCTGTTGGTTAGGAATGAGTTTTTACAGGGAAAAATTACCAGAGTTAACACCAGCTGATGGCCTCATTATCCTTTGGCACTTAAAAATGGGATACTTAACAGAGAAGTGAGTTAAACTCTTGCATCTCACTGATGACTATTATTTCACCATTAATTAATCCTCCTTCCACTCTTCATATGCCTTGTGCAAATAAAATCTGTCTCCCCCCACAGAAGAAAAATGTTGTTAAACTAGACTGAGGAGGGCCATGAATTCAGCTGGGAACAGAAGCACATGATGGGAGAAGCTGAGGGAGCTGGGAAGACCAGAAGTGTAAGGGGGGAATCTTGCTCCAGCCTTCAACTGCCTAAAATGGGTTATAGAGTAGATAGTGCCCCATTTTCTCAAAGGTGTGCAGAGGTAAGACGCAATCATTGTAAGTTGCAGCAAGGGTTTGACACAGAAGAGGAAAATCTCCACGATGAGATTGGTTAAGCACTAGAACAGCCACCCAGAGAGGCTGCAGAAATTAAACTCTTCCTGAAGGCTGGACTAACTAGTGATGAAAGTCAGAAGTTGTAAATCCCCCCGTTTTGGCCTTTTTTGGTTTGAATTCCATCCAAACACCTCTCTCTCAAGAATACGCAATTCTCTTGCTGCCCTCTCATATCTCTCTCACATTTTTCACATAAGCCCACCAACTATTAATTCCATAATAAACCCACATTTTTTCTTTAAAAAAACCCCAAACCAAAGGTGTACAGCACTTACCCCGTTTCACAGGACGATTGGCTACAGTAAACAGCTGCATGGCAATGGAAAAGTCTTCCAGGTTATTTGTAAATTTGCAGAAAGTCTTGAATTCTTCCAAGCTGATATTCTAGAGTATCACAGAATTCAGGTGATATATAATGAATAATACATTCAAATCCCAATAATTCTATTTCATTAAATCAGGTGGGAGTTAGTGTTTAGGTGCGATTGCCTACTCATTGTCAGTACTTGCATTTCTCAGCTGGCAAATTATCAGTTCCTATTTGCATAAAATCCAAGGTCTGCAATAACTCTTTTGGTAACTAGTTACCTTATTAGATACTCACATTCAAATGAAAACGTACATACAAACAAGGAAGCAAAGCAAAGCAAGCTTTGGGTACCAACCTCTCCCGCCTCGATTCTGTCTTTCACATTCTGCCAGTAAATTTCATTGTTTTCCTCATCAGTGAAGTACAACAACCATTCTGCAAAGTCTTCTTTTCTCATGACGCTCAAACCCTTTGAAAACTTTATGAATTCCATTTCTTGGACTTCTGTTTGCAGATTTTCCATGAACCTAAGTGTAAACAGATATTATCCAGCAGTTGATATCCACATCACTGTATCACTACTACTACCTCGGCTACTAAATGCAGTAGACAGTAACGCTGAACTAGAGACGCACCAATATCGTTGTTTTAAACATCACCACTTCGATTTTACCGGCGCGTGTGGATTAATTCCCAGGGCTGCATTTCCACAGCGGCACCAGCAGGGCACGCTCTCGGCCCGCACAGGTGGCTGCTGCCAGGGGAACCTGCCGATATAACACTGGCCATCTAGTTTTTACTAATGTTTAAAAACGCGTTGATAAGGAGATAAAATAATTGGTAAGGCAGCAGCATAATGAATGGATGAAAAGAGACATGGTAACTAAAGGTCTGACACATAATTTATGAGATTTCACATTAATAGGAGAGGAATGACAAGGTTGGAAGGTGCCTAGAAAGATGAGGCCTTAGTAACCACAAAGGTGAAAGAAAAGAGGAAACTTGAAATCATCACTGCAGGAGAAGATGACTGAAAGCCTCAAAGATTATAACTGCATACAGAGGTTTGGGAAATCAATTTTGCACTCACTAGAGGATGGATTAGAGAGGATTATAATTCACATGTACACAGTTCAGAAGAGCACAAAAGATGATGTTGCAGGAAGGTAAGAAGAGAACTGGCTGAAAAAGGAAAGGGCGAACATCAAGGTTTTTAGGAGACACCCATTCATTTAGGAAGAAAAGAAAAAGTATTGCAAGAAGCAAGTAACAACCTGCAGGTACAGAACTGGAACTGTAAGGAGAGTTGGAGCTTTGAGTTTCCCCAGTTTGGTCTACATGGCCATTAATTATTCTCATTAATTCCCATTAATTTATTCTGGCTAATATTAATTTTGAAAAAGACAATACTGTGTGATCCATTTGATAACTTCCATGTCAGAAATGGGGCAACCAAAAAACAAGCGATGGTTTTTAAATAAAGGCTAAAAATAGTGGTGACTGCCAGAATACTTTTAGTATTTTGAAAGAACCCTGCTTTATTGAGTTGCAGAAATTACTGACAGGAGGTAATGAAATACTCCTACACTGGGACGAAGAAATTATTTGGAGAAAAGGACAGTTAAGCGTCTATGTAGCCAGTATCAGCAGAGGCTCATTTGCTCATCAGTGTTTGCAGGGCCTCACTGGGTTTGAATTCTTTCCCTTGAAATTATGGCATTTTAGTTCACACAGCTATCTTTAGTTCTTTAATGAGATCACTTGGACAATTAGTAGCTCGAAGCTCTGTGAAGTCTATAAGGGCTTAGCTGAAGACTGCTGTTGTGGCATAAGCGCTCTCTTGTATTTTTTCTTCTAATAGGTAGAGCTGCACATGCAAATGAAGGGCAAACAAATGCTTCACAGCTCAGGACACGCAGGTAAATGAAAGCCTTATAGTGGAGATGATTTTTTAAGTTTCAGGCTAAAGTTTAATTAGAGTAATACTGAGGAGGGGTACAATATGCTCTCACATTTTATATGTGCATTTTTCAGGTCTAGTAAAGGGGATTACAAGGCTCTCACAGTATAGTCAAACACTAAGGTATACTCCTCCAGAGTCAACTTTAAGACCTGACACACTTTGAACTCCCCCGACTCTCCCTCTCACAAGGAGATGAAACACCAGAGGACCAGTTAGTGCCACTAGTGTGACCGGGCAGCCCCTTGTCTTGCAGACCAGCAAGAGCTGACTCGCACAGCTTGCACTCTTCCCTTTTCAAACCCAGCTGCTCTCTTTGTAACTCATGAGAACAGTCTCTGGCCACCACTGCAGTCAGCATGTGCCGGGGAGACAAGCCTGGCTGCGTGGGTTGGCACAAGTGGCCCTGCTGCACCCACAGCTTGCAACAGTCCCCCCAGGTCCTGGGAAGGGAGGCTGAGGTGCAGGGGGAGAGAACAGCATGGACCTGGCATGTGGACCGGGCATGGAGTCAGTCCAGCAGAGACTGACTAGGGCCACTTGGTCCCATTTTGAGAGTGGCCGTCACAGGTAAGGAATAGGTGGTATCTGGGATGTGTGGCTTGTACTTAGCTGGAAGTCACTGTGCTGAACAGTATCTTTGACTGTAGTTTCTAAGCCATGTAATGTCTGGTTTGGAGGAAGAGAACTGCTGAAAATGAGGTTACTTACAAAAATATGCCTAGAACTTGGATATAGGGAAACAAGACACTATGTTTTATTTTCTTGGCTTTTAATCTGTGAAAGGTAGATATATTTTGCAACAGACTTAAGGTCTTGAGTCTTGAGCTATTTATCTTGGGGAGCTAACTCTCAGTAATTTGCTTTACTGGTCAGTAGCCATAGGTGATTACATAGAAACATATTCTTCCACCTTTTCTGAATATTGCATTTCCTTAAGTAGAAAAGCCTTGCAACCTGCCCTCTAGCCAGACCCAATAAACGCAGGAGAGCTGAAAGATCAATCACTGCTACAAGATAAGGAAGGAGCAGGTGGCCCACCAAGCTGCACACATTAGCCAGCTGAAAGGGGCAGCAAAGCCAGAGCAGAAAGTGAAGGTTTTGGCTGTGGCATTTTTGATGTGCTCTTGGTTCTTCACCCTCTTCAAACTGAAGTTCATTTCAACTTGTAGGCTTGCTCCTGGAAAGCCAGAGTGGGAAGATTTTCTGCTGTATCAAATGCTACTCGGAGTAGCAGCTGAAATGTGCAATTTTAAGTTTACGCGATAGTTTCCCATATTAAAAATATTAAAATACTGTGAGTCATCGCATCAGCATTCTAGGTCATTCTTATTCCCAGATGTGAGAGTTAAAAATCCTAATGAGTTTTTTTTCAAGTGAAAGTTATTATAAGTTATTAAAAATAACTTTCTGGTTAGGAAGTAAAACTTGATACATAAATGTCAAGACACCACTAGGGATACTTGCTTTTGTTATCTTCTGGATCACAGTGCTGCTATGAGTTTCAGCTGGAAAATGCTCAAAAATTTATCCAGATATTAGGAAAAAAACCATAGGAATGAAATTCCTGCTCTCCCAAAGTCAGTGGGAACTTGACTGGGAACTTTGAAGGGAGTCAGAATTCAACTACAGGAACAGGATTCTGATTATAGATCTGCTCTACAATTAAAAAATAATTACACTGGGAATACTCATATGTTGGTTGAAAATAAAAGCAAACCCTCAGTTTCCAAATAAAAAGGAAAGGCAAACCATAAATTTATAAGATGGGGAAAAGACTGAGAACAGACAGTACTTTCTTTAAGATAACCCGTTTTATGCACACTCTCTCAAACACCCACATTGAAGGCCAATGGCCAAATTCCTTATCATGCTACAACAGCATCCAAAAACCTTATCAGGACTTATCCCTCATTTTGTAATGTGCTCTACTATAGAAAGAGGGAGTCTCCCAAGACTTTTTGGCAACTCAGCTTTAAGGGTGTTAAAGCACCACAAATAGAAGTGAAAATGTAATAAAAGCAGGGAGACCCCAGGAATGCAGCTATTCCCCCTCCAGCCAGAGAAGTGCTAGCATTGTATTCTTTATGGAACACAAAATAGTAGAATGACACACTAAAGGAAATGTTTCCACCTCTTGACCTGAACTGTCTATGCAGAGCTTTAATACTCTAGTACAGATCTGACCAGTTCTTGTCACACTGTTTTGTAGGAAGGAAACTTAACAACAAAGATAGTGGTGGATATACCACTCCAGCATTTATACTCTGCTTTGGCTCCTCTTTGGACACTGAAGTCCTTTTGAAGAATTGGTAACCCTCTCTGCACCAAAAGACTGTTGCAAACCAGCTGCGAGTTGCCTTTTTGCAATCTGACTTGCAAACCTCAACATAGAAAATATAAAGGCTTGACATTAACCTTTAGAGAACATTTAGATGTATGCTTGTAAATTCAGTTCTGTAAGCATTAAGATAGTTAATCAATCTCACAATTTTCAGAATTACAGACAAACCCCTCTTTGATTTACTGTCCTAAGTATTTCTAAACCAAACCAAACACCTCACTTTCATTTATAACCATTGCGTAGAAACTAATCAAGCTATTCTTTTGCTAAGTATATAGGAAAGGAAGAAACAGACTTCTCAATCTCTTTACTAAGTATTTGGGAAATATTCAGATTGAGTTATGATAGGAATATCACAAAGCCAGATTTTGTTGCTGTCTCCACCTCCTCACTGCCTGATCTTGGTTGCACTAGATGTAATCTTTAAGTGCATTAGGGCTCTGTCTATATATGCACACACATAGAAAGAAGTGTAGGTATAGAGACAAGTAAGGAAGCAATCATACTCTGTTTCTGCAAAGCAATTCCAAATCCCCAGATGAAAACCACTGAAAACGTACAAGCTACAATCACAGCTAAAGCACTGCCAGCTGATGATGCTACCTGGAACAGATCCTGCATCTATGCATTGGCACACACACAGAACAGCCCCCCAAAAATGTCAGCACTAGCAGTGGGGTTCAGCCTGGATCATTCTGCTTTCTCAAATGAAAGGTTTCAAATGAAATGTACCAAGGAATTCAAAATACTGAAAGAAAGAAACAGGGTAGATAGGGAAAAGGCATGATTTGTGTGCATAGTTATACAATTTGTGACCTTCATGCTAAAGCAGAAATAAAAAAGGGACCACGATTAAACAATATTTCTGGTGCAAAATTCTATTAACCAATGAAAAGTTTGGAAGCAACAAATCAGGTAAGAAAATGCCATAAACTGGATTTGAAATGTTAATTTTCCTTATATGATTAAAAGATGCCCATTATTTATGCTGGGAAGTACGTTTTTGTAAGACATCCCAGGAAAAAACACAACTATCAGAGAGTTTTTTGAATATCTTTTCCACACTTTCTGCACTATTTTTTACCTTTAAGAAGACTGTGAGAGATTTAAGCTTGCTTGGGGACAGATTACAGAAAAAAATCACAGCAGTTGTAAACTGTTTAGGGAGTGAAATAGTGTCTCCTCTTTTATTTGGGATTAAACATACTTAAATAAGATCAGTAAAGGATTTTTTTCAGGGGAAAAATAGTGTCTGTCAGGAAGAAATATTTGCTATATCTAGAATACTAAATAGTTTTCTACTCAGAATAAAAAACAGTACATACAATATAGCTGAAAATTAAAGCACAATTGAAAAATTTTTTTGTAAGGAAAAGACCAAAAATTATTTCTGTATCAAAAAACGGGGAGAAATCCATACAAAAGAATAAAAAGCCTGGAAATATCGGGAACTTCTGGCTTCATGTTTGAAATCTGACATTCTCTAAGACAGGTCCTGGTATTAGAAGATGACATTATTGTTGAGGTCTAAAACTGAGTGGTGGTAATCTGAAACAGAAACTTGTTCAGATCTTCTGAGAATAAAGTTTCACCTGATTAAAGCCTCTTGTATTAAATCTACCTTTCTTTTTTACATGATTTTAGGCTTGCTGCAAATTCCTCTATATTTTCTTAAACTGATACAGGAGAATAAAGTTATAGGATAATGTACATCCTGGATTGCTTTCACTGCTTCTAAGCAGTATGGGTATTCCACCAATGTTGCTCAGCAGAGAATGAAGAGGAGCATCTTTGGTTGCTGTTTTGACTATGTTCTGGAGAGTCATGAAAAAGAGCTTTACTAGTGCCACAAAATAACTATAACAAGACTGTTTCTTTACTTCCACGCTCTCAGCAGCCCAAGAAAGGTTGAAAAGTGATCTGATATTCTGCTTCATGGTTTGATTCTTTACACTTGGTATAAAGAACTCTTGTGTGTATCAAAAACATATGATCTCCCAAGAACCACACAGCAGCTGGAGATAGATGATTAAGCCATTTTCCCTCCCTACACTCAGTGTGCCTCCTGTGCTCAGGGCAGTAGGAAGGGAGGCACAAGAGCTGGCTTATATCAGTCTCACCTTGCCTGAAGAGATGTAGACAGTTTCCATTTTCTTTGTGCCATTTGAATGCAAAGAAAGGAGAACAGGACAAATTAATTGCCTTGGTATATTGACTGTGGCTGTCTGACAGTTTTTAAATGTTTGGACTGTGGGCTAAAAGGGTTGGACAACACTGGTGTACATGTAGATACAGATGGCTGCACACTTACAAAAGGATTTTTTAATGCCAGCCAAACTGAAAAGGAGGAAGCATGAGGAAAATATATGTAAGTAATGAGATGAGAACACTAGTCTCAGCTTTCAGAATTGCCATGTAAGTATGGTAAAATTTCACAATGAGAGCATTCCTGATTTTTTTTTTTTAAAGTTTCAAGGACTCTGCAGCACAGCAATATCTGTGTATTTACCTAATGTGACAAGTTTTAGCGTGTCCTAATCAAACCTAATCACCTCTACTTTCTACTAGGTACTACACTGATCAATGGAAAAGCTTTCTAGGCAAGAACTTGGAAAATGATAAAAGCATTTACCATCATTATTTTCTGCTTTTGACAATGATCTATGTCTGTACAGCTCATCAGTCATCTCTTGTAAAAACAGCGTGGCACTTTGATCAAACAGCCAACAATAGCTTCTCGCATAAGGTAAAGTGTTATGAGAGGCCATCAGATAGAAATCACATTTTCCCTGAACAATAGGAAGCCAGAAATGATGTGCTTGATTTACTTGCAAATAAAATAATGTGAAAGGTGATATCTTCACAGAGGTTAAAAAGACAGCGATCCTTTTATTCACCTTTCTTCGTGTTAAACAAACTTCACTGTCATGTTGCAACTGAGATGGAGTGTCTATGCAGTGATAAAGAGGCACATTCCAGCTCTACGAAACATAACTGCCACTGTTGAAAAATTACCTGCATTAAACCTTACACTTATCCCACAAATTTTAAGAGCAAGATGTGGGAGTTTGATTTTGATTACAGGCCTCTATCTGTGTGGCGGGCAAAGGTCTTTAACCTATGCGTTCTGAATGTACTAGGTACATAGTTTCATCAGTGTCATGCCTCATTGGGTCAATGTAGGATTTTATCTAAAACCTGAGGCTTTTCAGTTTACACTATATATGCAAACACAACCTTTTACTGGTGCTCTCTGCCTTTTGTTTCATTGAGAGGATCTATGGTATTTATAGGAAAGGGAGCTGGAGACATCTTAAACTTATTTTACTCACTTAGATTCCTATTGAGCTGAGGTCTTCAAAAGAGAAAGACTGTTTATTTGAAGACTGGTATGTACCAGAGCCACTGAAGCCTAACACTTTTTATTCTACTGATTGCAACAATGCTCATTTTTAAGAGGGCTGACACACATTCTCCATTTCTGAATATAAACTGAAGTAAAAAATTATTCTACTTTATTTTTGCAGTCTGTAAAGGACTGATTATTTTTGTAGAAAAGGTAATACTGCTGTAGATAATCTTCTCTTGATGTCATGCTAGGAGATGTGTGTCAAGATTCAAACAGGTATCTGCATAGTCCCATTGCAAAAGTAGTTCAAAGGGTGAAGGAAAAGGCACAGGTAAAGCTTCAACAGCAGCTGGAATTTGAAGCAAGTGGATAAGTTGCCTACAGCTTACCATGATAGCTGTAATAGGGAAGGGGGTATCTCAGCTCAGAAAATATTTTTTATTTGATTAGAAGTCACTTTTTTGGTGATTTGGTCAGGAAAAATACTCATGAATCACATTGTCTTAAGGTATGTCACCATAGAACTGCCAAGAATGGGAGTCTCAACCCTCACAGCCTCCAGGCCCATTGCTGCTCTGGAGTTACGGTGCTCAGCTCCTGTAGACAGCAGACTCTAGGAGCTAACTGGGAAATGCAATCATGCAAAATCATGAATAATCTCTACTTCACTGCTGATTTTCTGAATCAGCTCACTGTAAGATCAGATTAATGCCAGTGTTGGTACAAAGCAGAGGGGACAGGAACAAGACTGGTTCCTGTTAGGCTTGTCTAGCTGAAAAAATACCTGAAAAACTCAGAATAGCGAAGTTTTTGCTTTCCTTCCTTTCCAAAGAAGTGTACCAGCAGCATAGTATTAACACCACAGTCTTCCAGTTCTGTTTCCTATTAAAAAAAAAAACCAGTATGATTGTTATGCACTGCATGATTAATATATACTCACCACAAATTTAGAAATATTTATTTTAACCAGAATTTCACAAGAGATACTTGCAATTTAATTACTATCACACAAGATCTCAGAGCTGAACACCACTTCCAACATCAACTGCTAACAGTGTATTATAAGTTCTGCTTCTAAATATTCTGTATGAAAGATAAGGACAAATTACAACCAGTGTCAGTGTATTTTATTATTAAAATGGAGAAGGTTGCAAGTTAAATCTTTAAAAATCTTTATTCTTAGGTGAATAGAAGATTTAAATAAAGGTAATATCTGTAAAAAAAATTTTAGTTATATATTTCTAATATGTTACAGCCATTTAAAAACATACACAATAGTCTTATAAATGAAACTAGGAAAATACAAACATTGACAATGCTGTATTATAATATGGTCTTACAAGGCTTCTTCAAAATTTTCAATGTTAGAGATTTTTCTATGTATTTTTAAAACCCAAAGAAGAAATTTTTGCAGAGAAGGGGTGCACATTGTTTCAACTCAACAGCATCTTTAACAAGCCTAAACCCACACATAATTCTTCTTTCAGCACTAGCATACAGGCATTTCTTTGAACACAACAAAACACTAAGCAACACGAGATTTTTTTTTTTGTAAGTCCGTAGGGATTTCAGCAAACTATTCTTATGACATCTAAATAGCCTCTGTGTCTTTTATCTGCTTGAAGAGGTAAGATGAAAGACAAAAGTCTATTCATAAGATTTAATACTAATGGTTATTTAGCTTTCAGCGTCATCAATAACAAGTCCCATTAGTCCACTGCGTTTCATGCTTACTGCATATGTGACACAGTTATTTCATAGTTAAAGCATTCCTCATTTCTACTGCAAGCTACAATTCACCAAATGCCAGTGACATGAGTTATGTATGAGTGAACCCAGAAAAAAACCTCTTCAAGCCACATGCAAACTTTTATAATTTAATTGCAGGCAAAGAATATTTAAATACCTGCAAGATCCATCCTTCTGAAGTTTAAACACTTCAGATTACTGTGAAGACTGATGCATAAACATTGGCATATGCTTTTTTGAAAGTCAAAAGTCAAACATTCATGTATGCTTATTTGAAATTCAAACCCAAACTATTTATATCAAAATGCAAAGTTTTCTAAGAAGAAAGAAGAATCCACATATCCTTCAGTGCAGTCAGATTCTAATGTGTGTTCTGCTTACATGTTTAAAGGAGACTTAAAAAATGCAAGAAATAAATTTGCTGGTGTAATTTTAAAAACTGAATTCATGATTATGCAATTTAATGCTTCCAATTTAATAAGTCCATATTACAATCAGTGCCATATTGAAAACAAACTGAAAAACTAGGTTTAAAATAAGCTTTTAAAAACTTAAGTCTGCGACAGAAAGTTTTTTTCTTCTATTTCTCTAGTTACAAGCTAGAAGAAGACATACAAACAATACCTACCTCATCTTACCTAAGATGACAAAGCCTATCCCTGAATTAATAACAAATATGCACTACTTGTTGGCTACCCTCTTTATCAGTTGAAATTCCATAGTGAAATTGGCAGATGTCCAAATACCATGTTAGTGAGAGTTAAATATATTTTAAAACTACAAAACAGTACATCTCTTTAAAGCATAAAATGCAGTAGGAGACCACAGAGACTACAGCTTAAGGGTAAAATTTCAAAAAATTGCTTTTTCTAGCATTAATGCTATTAAATTAAAGTACATGTTAGTACACAATTCCTTTTTGTTCACAGAATCATTAGGAGCTTTTGCTGTTGAACTGTATAAATTAGTACCAACATGACAAATCTTTGTTAGAAGATAATGAGAGTTCTATTAATATTTCCAACACCTCACCCTACTGAGCTTAGGTAAAAGAATAACTTACATTTGGAATGTCTCTGCAATGAGAATGAAATGGTAACCTAATCCTAGAGCTGCAAAGAAGATCAGACTCATAGCTTTGAGTCACTATCTAAATTGAGTGAAAGTTTGTATTCTGGTGTATCTGGTACCTTCAGCTCCGGTAGGGTGCACCATAGAATCCTTCTGAACTGTGCATTTTACCGAAAGCTGAGGCACAGAGTGGAGAAAGAATCGTGATGTTCTTAGTTTCGTCTTGATAAAAGCACAGAATGGGGCAGGGACATGTATCTCGACTGGGGAACTCAGACATGTTCCAGGGTCAGACAAAGAATCCCAAAGACCACACAATCTGATGCCACACAAGTCTGTGAACTAATGAACACGTGTACATATTACAAACATAGGCTAATTTTCCTAGAGTAATGTTAACGCCTCCTACACTTTTCAAAAGCACCATGAACTGCTGAATTATGCAATTATTTCTTTTTAAGCAAGATCAGATAACACAACAGTTATTTCCTTATTACATTACACAGGCTGTTAACATAAGAGGCCTGGTGCTGCAAACACTGAGTCATGGGCACAGATCTACCTAACCCTGTAGCTCCCCACTGAGCTTTTGACATTTAGGACCTGATACTGCGGCAAGTATCAACAAGTGCCACTGAGAAGAAACTTATCGCACAGGGAGATGGGATTTTAAGAATAATGTACCTAACTGATTTTCAAAACTCATCTGAAATGCTAATAGACTTACTGTCTCTAGATTCTTACCACCTTTCCTTGCAGAATTTGCCTGAGGCATGACCGGAAAGCATTCATCATGATTAAAATCTGCAATTCGTTTCTTGTTCTCGTGCTTGCTTCCTGGGAGACAGTATTTGCTGTGCAATGTCTTGTTTCAATAGAAATTGTAAAAATACATATTTCGGATTGCATTTTTTTTTTTTAGTTAAAAGGAGAGTGTGTAGATGGAAGAACGGGTAGAAAAGTGAGGTCAGGCAAGGAGAACATTAACTTAGTTTCTGTCTGCTAGTGATGTCCCAAATCTTTCCAAAGGTAAGACTAAATCCTTGCAAATTTTTCTGAGTCTACTTCTCTGAAATGTTCTTTGTTTTTAAGCTGCTAGCTCAGTCAATTAATCATACCAGACTTCTATCCCAGCCTACCCTCATACACTGCTCAAGAGAATTCAAACTTTCTGTGATTTTGAGAGTCTCTAAGAAGTTGGGATATATCCTACTACTCAGTTCTGAGAAGAAGGTTTAAAGATGTATCCATTATGAAATTAATCCTACCAGCTACAGCCAGTCAAAGGAACTGTAAACAGGCAAACTAGTGGGACCAGGAGACCAGATCTCCAAAAGCAGTCCTTTTTGGTGAAGTCCAGACAGTCTCAAGTGGGCCCCAGAATGACACAACATATTTTATGATGAATCAACTCTCATCATGATGTAAATCCATACTTAAGCTTTTTAATGTTTTGCAACACACTTTCTTATTAGGTAGGATTCAAGGTCTGATGCAGAAGGGCTAAAATGTGCACAACTGTTTCTACAGAGGATATAACAGACGTCTGAGAAATCTCATAGAACAGTTTCTAAACAATAAACAGCTTATATCCAGCATTCAATCCATAATTCCCATTATTGGTGGGATGAGTTGTTTTTCAATGACAACTAATGCCATGGAATCTCTCTGCTGTACCCTTAGTGCCTTAAGTAATGAAGAATGTGGAACTTCATGGACATCCTTAGGTTTCAGCATGTCACCCACAGTTCTGCATTTGTGAAGAGGTGCAGAATAAAAATGGTTTCCAGCCAAAGCGGATAAGCTAATTTGGGAGTAGATACTGTAAGAGATACTTTATGCCACAAATAGAAACAGGTTGAAACTAGTCTTGTTGTGAGTGGGTTGACTGTGACAAGGAGTCACAGAATGCCACTGTTGCACTGCAAAGCCTGAGGCTGCCCCAGGGGTGCACTGCTGGCAGCCTGTGAAAGCAGCTCCTATGCACAGCTGGGGACAGCTCCTCACAAGAATTCAGGCCTCTCTGTCATGGCATACTTTCCCCCCCAAAGTAGAGATTCCATCAAAAGGACCCCCCTCAGCAGGTGTGATGTGCTTTGAAGCACAATATTTCAATCAACATGGACTTGGCCTTGAAGACCAAGCACATCCATCCTCAGCATGTGCAAACCTCCTTGCTCTCGGTGCTGAACCTGACTCAGGTGGACTGTGACCAACTCCCCCAGCCCGGTATCCAAACACATCCACAGGTAGTCCACATTCATGCTGCCATCACAGGTTTCAGTTACCCCAAAATGCCAACTGAGCATGTTTAAGTGCACCATTTCTAATTTATTCCAACTAATTTTACAAGCAAATGCATTAGGTAGCCTTCAGAGATGATAACCAGATTCTTACTGTTTTGAATCAAAGACAAATTAGTGCAAATCACGTGTCTTCCTTGGGCTATCAGGAGCCCACACTGCTATCTGGCTTGTCTGTATAATTTAAAGTGCTTCAGAGTAGGTTAAATAGCAGAGACTAAAAGGGTGGTCTTGCCTTACACAGTTGTGCAATAGAAAGCAACGCTACTGTGACCATGACAGATGTCCAGATGAATTCCTTGTGGGAGAGGCTTTTGCTGTTTAAGCCAAATTCAATGTACTTGCAGAATAGGTACCTAGAAAGATGTCAGAAAGCATGTTTCTTTTTCTCTCTTGAGGTTATAATGTCATCGGCTCATATGGAAAAATAAAATAATTTCCTTGTCCATGAGGCAAAAAAAGACCCCACAGTTTTTTAGCATCCTAATACTTTGGTGTCAGATGTCTTGATTCTTTAGGGAGTTTACCTGTCTGGAGGGCTTTCTTTAAAGCATGCAGGACCATCACAGTGCTCCTTCGTTTAAACTATCTAAAAGCTTTTCAACAGAATTCAATGTTAAACTGCTGATAGAAAACATACATATTTATGTTGGAGAAGATAGGTCAAGAAAAAATGTGCATTCCAGCTGAACTGAGAGGTTACAAGATTAATGACAGACTGTTTTGGGAAGGGATATTAATTTTAGTCTTGGACTAGAGTCTTGCAAAATTTGATGTGTTGCACCCCTGTTACAGAGTACTGCAGAGTACAGACAGTCTTTAGTTACACTGGGCCCAGGGTTATGCAGAGTTTGAAGGTCTGGGCAGAAAACTTTAAACTAACTAGAGATTCTAGGGAGCAGATGGGTAAGTTATGATGACCTGCACAGTCCCTGTGGCTGAGGAGATGCATCAAAATGAGGCAAGGTCTGAAGGTCCAAGTGTAAAACCTTGTCCTTACCAGGTAAGCAGTGATAAATGTGTGAATGACTAATCTCATTTACCTCTTCTAGAACCACAAGAAAAAAAAAAAAGTAGACAGGTTAAAACAACTGATACACAAATAATAGGATATTATTCATATATGGGTCTAAAAGTATACCATGTATAGTCCCACTTAATTTTAGTTCAAAGGTTTTCTGTTTAAAAGAGATAAACAGCTGTGTCCCCAGTTACTAATTAAATGTTAAAAAACTCCCCAACCACACTTTTCACACTTTGTACGAAAATGTGTTCATTATGAAATCCAGAAGTATATGTTTAATCACTTGGAAATGAGACAGCACATGTATTTCCCAACATTAATTTCATTACAAGAACAAATATAAAACATTCTGTATTGTCATTCCTTTTCTAACAATAGCTAAAATTAACTTATAAGTTTACCCATTACATAAACCATATTAAGTGGGAGGTATTGAAAGTACTTGATAACTCATTAATCTAAATTGAAGGGCCTGAGAGCAAAGTCCCTGATCTAGAATATTCCCTGCCTATAAAGGAGATATCTGCAGGCATTAGCACTGTTTTCACTACCAGAACACTAAAGCACCATACACTGTTAGAGCAGCCTTTTAAAGAACTCAGGGCAGTAACACAAAAGCAATGGGTGCCGGTCACTGGACAACACCTTTTCAAAATACACCAAAATCTTCTAGTTCATGCACTTTCCTGCTATATTCTAAACCACTTCCAGGCAGGCAGTTTGGTTCTCCTCTTCCATGAACCACAGTGACATGTTCAGCTGGATGTTTCACATGAAGAACAGTTCTGCTAGGAAGCCAGATGGAGCATTTCCTTTGGCCTGTGGGGAAGGTGAGTGAGGTCATTGCCTCTGTTGACTTCTTCACCATTTTCCCCAATCTAATTAGAAAGAACCAGGTTCCAGTTTTGTAAGCCTGCCTGCACCTGTAAGCCTCCTTCACTGTGTGGGTACCCCTGCTATGAGTAAATCAGATTGCATACTCTGCAAAACTCAGCATGGAACTTCCCAAAAGATGGGGTTAGTTAAGGCTGGTCAGACTTTTTGGTTTTTCTTCCAGCATCAATTATAATATTGGAAAATGGAAACCCTTCCATTGAAATATATATGTATCTGGATAGCCAAGGCCACTGCAATCACATTCAAGGGCTGTTACTGGTGAAAATTTGAATTTTAGGCGTTTAAGTCAAAGTTTCAGTAAAAAAGGCAGACCTGGGAACACAGAAAACTCCTTTCTCTTTTCCTAATACAGTAACTCAATGAGTATTAAATGGTATCTCCATATAGTTAATAAATGACTGAGACCTTTGTTTACACTGTAACAGGAACACACCCGGATAAACCCACTGGTTAAATAAAATTGCAGACTACCATTTAAACCGTATTTTCCTAAGTTGGTGACTTTTTCCATCTGGTATCAGAGACTGGATTTACTCTGAAAAACCAGCAGACTCATATGCAAATTACGAAATAAAGAACTATCCCAAACATCAAAATTCCATTGTAGTATCTCAGCTTTCAAAAGACACAGTCAACTTAAACCCCATATTTTTATGCTTCATCTGCTTTGCTTAAAAGGAATACTATGACTGCCATAACTATTAAAAAGAAAGGGTAAAAACATATCCACTGACTACATTGTATAGTCATATTCACTGCTTACAAATATAATCAACTTCTTTCATGGGAGACTGAGATAGGAAAGAAAATAAAAATTAGAAGAAATGTGATAATCTGGATTTTGCCAAGAAGAATTATAGAGATCAGAAAAATTTCAAGTTAGCTGTAGTCTCCATAGCTATTTAATTCTTCTTTTGTACTATAATTCCATTGATAATCTTTCAAGAAATATTAAATAATATTTTCTGGTTGCAATAACTTCAGATTTTTCTGAATGGAGAATTCTGAAGACAAAATTTGAAGCAAGACAAAAACAAAAGAGAGACGTTCCGGCTCAGGTATTCAATTAGCTTACAATAACCTTATGTGTTCATAACTAATCTGCCCAACTGTATCAAAGTTTTCTGGAAATTTTATACTATAGCTGTGCATTCATGCAGAATAAAGATCCTTTTTCTTTCACTGTCATGGCAGTTAAGTCTCAATTGAAATCAGTTTTGAGGAGCGGACAACCCTATTAATCCTAGCTATTTTAATCTGGTGACTGATGAAAAGATTCAAGAAAAGCGATGGTTGTTAGTCAGTCAAACAATTTTTAACTGAACTTTGAATCTACATTAAGGGAGGAAAATTTTTGTGCACCAGAAGCCACTTTATGCCTAATAGATATTAAAGGTGCTGGCAGTACTGCCACTTTCGCTTTTTCCCCAGGCAGGTGAAAAAGTAAACGTGAGCAACTCTTTGAAGAAACTGCTGAAGTATGATAGGTTTACAAAGCAGAGCCCTGTATAAATTCCTTATTGAATGCTTTCAACATGAGCAGCTGCCACCTCATGCCTAACGTAAACTGAAAGTTTACAACTGAAGGCAAGTTTGTGGTGAGAAAAATATCCTTCAGCTACACCATCCAATTTAAGCATGCAAGAAAAGTAGTGCTGCTGATGTAAGCAGCATCTTATAGTAATAGATGGAGATAATCCATCTGTACTCTCCTCCTCCTTAGAATCATGGAATAATTTAGATTGGAAAAAACCTCTAGGATCATCAAGTCCAACCTTTAGCCCAGCACTGCCAAGTCCAACACTAAATTATGACTCTTAAGCATCACAGCTGCACATTTTTTTGAACACTTCCAGGGACAGCAATTCCACCGCTTCCCTGGACAGCCTGTTCTAATGCTTGATCACCCTTTCAGTGAAAATTTTTTTCCTAACAGCCAATCTAAACCTCCCCTGATGCAACTTGAGGCACTGCCGCTTGTGCTATTGCATGTAATGTGGTTCAACAGCCTCTTCAGAGGTGTTTTCAGTATGCTCAGGACTTTGTCTCTCTGTTTTCAGTCTCACTCAATCTCACCTAGGCTACAGAATATCTTGTCTCTCTGCTGAGTACAGAATGAAGAGGAGACGGCAGCTGGCAAAGACTCTCTCTGAGAAGAAGGGAGGCTGCAGGTGGCTGGCTTCAAGGGAAAACAGACAGAAGTGAGCAGGAATTTTCCCGTCCGTTTCATCGAAGAGATGTATTTACCATTTCCTAAAGGTCTGCAAAACAATGTAACTTCTTTCCCAGTTGAAAGATCATACTCTAAGATTGTTTCTTCTGGTCTGCATCCACACCATCTTGTCAGTGTACAGTCGTGACGGCCGATAAAGATACAAGGAGTCAGTTATGTGCAGAAAAGATGTCTTCTGTCTTTATTTTCTCATCTGCTCTTTTATACTCCTTGCTAGCAGCAAGCAGTATCCTTATTTTAGGTAAGCAAGCAACAGCGTTTTCATTGGCTAGGTTCTACTGACATTTGGCAAAGCTCAAGGCCTCATTGCAGTTCCCACATCCTAGGCCTACCAACTTTACAGTCTGCCTTTGTTTTCTCCATTAGAGCTGCGTACTGACTTCCTTATTGTCAAGGATACACTTGAAAGTTTGCCCAGTCGATATCTTCATCCTGGGAGCTAACAGACCTGCTATTAACCCCTTCAATTCCCCCTTTCTGTAATTGTGCGAGAAATATTCCCTGCGTCATCTTTTGCAGGGCCCTTCGCAAACACAACACAATACACGGTAACATTACTAGCACAACCACAACTATTATCAAAACTAAGACCCCCGTCTTGAGTAAGGACAGTTACCAACCCGAAATGTCCCAACTAGACAACCAGCCTTCCAGGCCAAAAAACCCAATTTCCCGTGTGATCTTCTTTGTTTGTTCCTGAAATGTGGCAATTTGTCTGTAGATGGATTCAGAGTGATCTGAGATATTTAAACAACACATGCCTTCAAATTCCTAACAACCATGTCCAAGTGCTAACAGCAAAAAATCAATAGCAGCACGATTCTGCAGTGTAGCATGCCGTGCACTATCTACATCAGTGGCAAGCTTCCTGGAAGTGGACTTTACTAAAGTAATTCTTACTTTTGTCACCTCAGTGACACCTGAGTAATCACATTTCAAACCAACTCAGAATAAGCTGATATTCCTGCAACAGCAGCACTTGGGTAAGTTTAAGCTATCAGTTTTTATTTGAAAAGCCTTCTATTCTCATACAGCAGTACAGAGGTTTTTCTTAGTTTTTCATAAATAGAAGAGAGTTACTTTGAAACAGAGGCTCATGGAAACTAAATAACCAAGTGGCTACACAGTCATGAAAGACATTGACTGAAAACATTTCCTCAGATAGTTCAGAAATGACAAACATTTTTCTTCCCAGTTAGAAAGCAGTTGAAAAATCATTCCCTTTCATTTAATTAAAGCACTAATACTGGCGCTTATATACTTATATAAAAACTCTGAAAAATAACAAAGTTCACAGAAAACATGAAAATGTTTTTGTAAAGAAAACTTTATCTCTATTTCATACCCGAAGTACTGTTTCATCTCCAGCTGCTTTCAAATCATCTTCCTTCCCAATGATTCTCTGTAGCTGTATTTGTTGAAAAAAGAAAAAGAAAATTACAAATGTGATCTTACAAGAGTCTTCTTTTTCAGAAACATGCTTTAATTGCACCTTTTCTTAATTATACATTTCTGCAAGGTTCTCTAGTCATGACAAAATATTTGCAAATCCTTAAGGATATCTTGCTATTCAGACACACTTTTCCCCGGGAATGTCTTATCTACAGTGGTTACTATAGCCAAGCAGAACATGAATCTATCTCTTGCAATCCAGTGCTTACTCTATTTTTAGAGGAGACTTTCTTGCACTAGAAGCTTAGCATTCACTTCATAAGATTTTGAAACTCAGGGTTATAACATGAAGGATCATTTGGGAAATAAAAATTATCCTGATTTTCATGCTGTCCTTCTAGATAGCTTTACACAGTTCTGCTACAGACACGATCTACACATGAAAAACATGCGTGTCCAAATGAAGTACTATACAACTAACAACAAAGGATAATTTAATTAAATAAGAAAACATTTTTTTTTCAGAACTGGCACTAGGCAGAGTGTGGTTTGAGTTTCCCCTCCACCTCAGAAATAAATTAACCTTGAATGTATTAGCAAAGAAGATTTTCAGAATTACTGAAATGACTCACATCTAAAAACATAACTTGTCGCAAATAGAGCTTTAAGGTAATATAGAAAGTGCATTAATTTGCAGTACCTCCAGTATATCTGAGCTGCAAGGTTTCTTTGAATGTATTTAAGCTTGGAAGGTCAACATTGCCACAAGAACGAGTGATTTATTACAGTACGAAGTATACCTACCTTTCAGACACTTGAATGAATCCTCAAAAGGACAGCAAAAATGAAAGAACAAGGGACTTAATAAATTTCAGGTATAGATATGGACTTACACCGATCACTCTGGATTTGGAGACTTTAGGAAAGCTGAGTTTAAAGCTCAGGGTTTTCAAAGCTACTGGTTTGCTTCTCAAACATTTCTGAGTGATTCCTCAACCTGCCCACTAAAACTGGGGAAAAAATCCATTACCAAATCTGCACAGCCATACAGCCATTATTTTGAACTGTTTTCAAATCTCTCCTTAGGGCTTTTTTTCATTTGTTTGTTTGCTTGGTTTTGTGGGCTTTTTTTTGTTTGTTTTGGTTTTGTTTTGTGTTGTTGTTGTTCAGAGAAGCAATACAGACTTGTGACTACTGAGTAAGAAAAAAACCACTAACTGTTCATGTTGCCAAAGGTCTTCCCTTGACCCTCAGGGTGAATTTGTCAAATTCGCCCATTCTGAGTTGGTGGTGTTTTTTTGTTGGTTTGGTTTTTGTTCCTTTGGTTTGTTTTTGGTTTTTTTTAATAACCTCAGGTTTTTAGTTTCTCAGGATAGTTACTCTCTAAGTTTTGAATGCCATGTCTTGGCATTTTGATAGTATCTATCAAAAGAAATACTGTAAATAAGGCAATTAAACAGTACTCGTTCTTCCAAGTTTCTCCAAATTATTTTTATTTTTGATCATTTACAAAACAGTTGACTAGTACAGTTAAAATATTATTAATTTCTTCATAGCAAAATAGCATTATAGAGCCCTGGATAAAAATACAACTGCTTGTCAATATTCTCATTGAAAGATTACATTTTTTCTTACCTGAAAAATTGATCTTTTGCTCACATATAAGAAAGAAAACTGCAAATACTTTCCAAACCAGAGAAAATATGATTTTTTTTCTTTTGCATTTTATTTTTAAAGGACTCTTAAAAATATTTGCAGAGACTGCTTAAGAGCACAGACAGCCAGTGTAATTTTTTTCACAAGCATTCTAAAAGATTTAGTTTATCGTTTTCTTACACTGTATGTAAATCCTTTTAGTGCTTGAAACTATTTCCAGAAGTTTTTTTCACAGCCCAATACAGCAACTACTCAGAGAGGGAGAAGAATTCTGCCTCAAGAAATGGACTCCTCCATGTAATATTTATTGTATTTAATATTTATATCTGTTCATCACTCAAGACACTAATGGCTAATTTAAAGATAATGAGACCTATTATGCACAACTGAAGCCTCTTTACTAAAGACATACTAAGAAGTAATCTGTTCTGAACAAGACAACATCTGGCAGAAAGGCTATGTCAGTCTTATAAAAAGAGGTGATTTTGCATCTTCTAGTTGTTTGAGAGAGATCAGTGCTTGTGGATGCTCTAGGACTATGGAAGTGCTCTGTACCAAACCACCACAATGAGTGTCGGATGCTGGTTCATTCAGCCCTAGATGGAGCTCTGTAAGTTTTTTTGTGGTATCTGTGCTCCAGGACAAGTGTGTAAGACAGTCTATTTAGAAAGTTTAAATCACATAGTCTTGCATGTGCCATCAGAACCACTCTATCTCCATTCCTGACAGTTTTGAACTGTCATTAATTTTACTTAGACATCTTTAATCAGGACAGAGTTAGGGAAATTCCTTACTTGCTGGGGATTTTGGGAACTTTGGTAGCCTTATTCTTGGTGGGAGGTCTCAGATTAATGTGCATGGGTTATTATGTCTGGAAATCCCCCTCACTGAATCTCAAGAGAATGTCTTGAAGTGCAGAGTTCACAGAAGTACCTTACTGTCCTCACAAAGATGCAGATAATATGGCTCTGAAAAATGATTCTGCATTCTGGCAAGGGCTGATGAAAGGATGGCAACTAGCATCTGTGAACATGCCACTTCTACCTTCTAACTTCACCCTGCAGTTGCATGGCAAAGCACCAAAACGTTCTGGGCCCTAATACTGAAATGTCTCTTGTGACTGTGTACCACTGTAACATGAATGAAGCAGAAATACACTGGCTTGAATACAAAGGAATAGGAAGGAGAGAGAATAAGAGTGTCTCTGTGAAGGGAGAGACTTTTACTGGAAATGAGGAGAATGTGCACAGAAATGGAAAGGCTATGGAGGACAAGATAAACTCTCTTATTGAAAACATGGGATTGCATTCAAGATCTCCTTTCCTGAACATCCATTTATGCTAGCAAAGACCACCGGGAAATTCTGCATCTCACACTCCTTTAGTGTCTGATCCATACACGTTTGAACAGTCTATATCCATCAGGTACTGCAGGCATTAAGGACTTGGGTTGTAGTTTCTGCTTGTCACCCTTCTCAACTTTCCTGAATGATCCATTTGACACATGTTGTGCCTGTCCATCCAGTTACATGTGAGAATTGAGACATACGCAATTCAAAGAAAGAAGGACATTTTGCAAGCAAAAAGGCATGTTCTTACCTCAAAGAGTTTATAGTCTAGATCAAAAGATAACACAGACATACACAGATGTCTAATTAGTACGTAACGGAAGGGAAGTAGGGAGAAGAAGAGGTCACAAAGCATAAGAATGAAGCAGCACTGAAATTTCTTTTCCCATTGTATCCTGTTTACAGACACTGACTCCTAATTACCACTTCTTCACTGTGCTTTTCTACTGCCCTTTCCTTACATATGTTTCCTGACATTATTGTCAAATATAGTGTGGAAATAACTATAGAATAGTTCAGATGTATTTTCCTAAGATGCCAACTGGGACAAGACAAATGACAGATTAGTCACGTAATTTACTAATTTATTAGCTACCCAGAAACTTTCTGTGATGCATGCAGAACTAGAGTATATAGGTTAACACACAGACATTTTTCCAGATTCTTACATTCCGAAAATTTTATTTTTAAGCCTAATCTATAAAAATAAAATTTTGCTTGAAAGTAGTCACCTCTATAAATGCTAAGTAAATGTCACGAGAGAAAACTCGTCTTCTGACCAATTCGCATCCCGTGGGACTTCTCTGAATTTAATGATACTTGCGAGTTGACAGAGTAATTTATATGGGTTGTTTTTTACCACTCTATATTAATTTATCAATCCAGCTCATAAAGAAAATGCAAAGTAACAATCTATCTAACTTGATTTAACTTGATTGCTGCTACAGAAATCAAATCATTTTCAATGATTTGTATGATGTTTTCACCTCTACATTTGATCACTTTCTGTTGTTCATACTGGCTGATTCAATTAGAATTACCTGAAATGGATAATGGATATTAAATATATGACATACTGCACATCTCCCTAAAAGAGCTGTGCAGTGTTTCTGTAAGAATCTCCTCATTTGTTTAACTGACACGGTACCTATTTAAAGGTAGCACTGCTAACATGGCATTTTGGTGTAGAGGCACTACATGCTGAATATGTTCACTCATGTTCATAGCATTACTTTGGCCTGTAACATATTGTTTTGTAGATGAATAATACAGTCATAACATACATGTTTTGGTGATCAGGGCACTGCTAGTCTAATAACAATTCACTAGGATTGCACCAGGTTTAGTAGGTTAAAAATATAAGTTTATCTAGAATTTTATTTTTTTTTAATCAGCAGAATAATTAACATTTTAACAGAGCCAATTCTTCAAAATTAAAAGATTTCGTGTAGCAACAAGTGAGTGTAGGGTTGTGCTGGTTTTGGCTGAGGTAGGGCTAATTTTCTTCACCGTGGCTGGTGGATTTGTTCTGGACACAGGCTTGATAATATAGAGAAGTTTTTGTTATGGCTGAGCAGGGCTTACACAGAGCCAGGGCCTTTTCTGCTTTTCATACTGCTGTGCTGGTGAGGAAGTTGGGGGTACATGGGAGGCTGGGGGGGAGACACAGCTGCAACAGGTGACCCCAACTGACCAAAGGGATATTCCAGACCATATGACATCATTATGTGTGATGGGGCCCTGCTCTCCCGGAGATGGCTGAACATCTGCCTGCCCATGGGAAGCAGTGAATTAATTCCTTGTTTTGCTTTGCTTGTGTGTGTGGAGAAAGCTCTTTGCTTTCTCTATTAAAATGTCTTTATCTCAATGCATGAGTTTTCTAACTTTTGCCTTTCTGATTCTCTCCCCAGTCCTGCTGGTGGGGGAGTGAAGGAGAGGCTCTGTGGCCCTTGGTTGCTGGCAGGGGTCAAACCATGACAAGGGTATCTGCAGGCTCAGTTAGGGGCTTCTGGGAACATTGCCTTGGAAAATGATCTGATTTCAACCATTATTTTCTAACAGTACTACTAAGTCTAAAAGTATTTTTGCAATATTTTATAATATTTTTAAAGTATGACTCATCAATCAACCTTGCTAAGAGGCAATTCACTGAAAAAATGGTGATCAGCGCAAAACACATGCCAGCAGCTATTGCATCATTAATTCAGAGTTTAAGGCTATGAAAATACACTTACATAAGTTTTCGCCAATTTCTCTATCAACAGGTGCATCTTTCTTAGTTTTAGATTCTATGGTTCTCTAGAGTTGTGCATTAATGGTCACCTTTAACTTTATGCTAGTGACAGAAAATAATTTGAATTGTAATAGCCACATCAGCATCTTATAAAACCCTCTGTCCAGTTACCTCCAATATTAATGAAGGATCTGAATTAAGCTGAGGGAGTCTATTAAAAATTATGTTTGTTAATTCTGCATTCAACTTTTGACAAGAAGTATTTAGTTAACAGTCTTCTGTTAAATATTTAAAAGTTGAATAAGTTATGTAATTAAGCCTATTCTTCTTTAAAAGAACAGAGTAAAGTTTTGTTTTTTAAGCATCTGCCTTTCTCCCTCATAGTTTATATAAAACATGGGAAAAACCCTGCCCTTCTGCAGCACCAAACAAAATTAATAAAAAACAAGGGAGGATGGTGTACTAAAGAAATTATTCAACATATTTAGAAAATAAAACATTCTTCCAGATGATTATTTAAATTAGCTTATGGGATTAAGGGATGTACGCCAACCTTCCTAGTAGCAGATTCTTAGATACAACTCAAAGGCAACATTTATAAAAGTGGATTCAAATTCAAGTACTTCTACAGCAATACTTTGGTATGTGCTTCTTTCATATAAAATATTTTAATAAGTATGTGAACATAGACTGGACACAGTGAACATGTGAAAATAGGCTTGCTGATTTTAATTAATCTTCATTTACCAAATATAACCCATGGATCTATTTAAATGCTTTAAAATTAATATGCATATAAATACACCTACCTTAAAGAATTCTTTTTTTTCAACTCGCTCATTGCCATCTGTATCCAACATTTTAAAGGCAATCTGAAGTCCAGTCTGGGGTTCTGCAACAAATTGCAAACTAACTTTATTGAAAATATACACACAGATGCTTACACTAGCACTTAAATAATGATTACAAAATTAATAACGACTGCAAAATGAATACTGCCTATGGTTCAGTTCTCCAGTGTTACATACACGCATGGTACTTCCAGTGAACCACACATACCTCTTCCAAAATAAGCAAACTTTTTAAACACCTTTTTACTATAATTTCAAGGGATAATTAATGTAATGGGAAAGTAAGAAATGCCAGCAGTGCCCAAGTACAGCCATGAATGTCCATCTGATCTCCACAACAATATCGTATCTCTTACTGTCCTAGTCTTAAGATACTCTCTATGGATGCCTCCATGATCCCATGTCACTTCTGCAGTCTAGCTCTGTCTTGTTTATTAGAGCTCCTTTTCACGTTAGATGAGTGGAAATTGCCTTCAGAAACCAATAATTATTTCCAAACTGGGTAAAAGAGCTAGTGTACTCCTCAGGTACTTCCTGTACAGGTGACTGTATGTCAGTATTAGAAGTCCTCCCCAGCAGATGGACCGATGCTGTAACAGTGGCCAGCTCTCAGCTCCTGCTCCTGCTGTGTTAGCCCTAGGCCTTTTTTAACTTCCCTTCTCCTTCTTCCCGAAACAATGTACTCGAATATTACTAAGATGTAATAAACTACTCTTTCCGGTCTTTTTTGACAAAAGCATGTTTTGTATGACTCCCATCAAGCTGATTTTTCTCAGGAATTTTACGCAATTTTACCCTGCATTTCCTTCACTGAGTGGATATTTCTTTTCAACATAAAAATGTAATGAGCTCTGAATCTTGCTATAAAAACATAGTGTGTTTTGAGCTCGTTCCCATGATTTCCGTGTCTTACTCTGCTTACAGGAGGTGGCCTCGCTCATTAGTGAGCCCACACAGGAGCAGCATGCTGCTGAAAATGTAGTTACAGTTCATTGCAGTAGCAAGCCCTTATCCCAGTAATTTCTGGAGCACATGAATTAATTCCACAATCCATTTAAGTCAGGCATTAATGTGAAATCCATGGACTTACCGTTTCTGGAATATATTCATGTTTCCAAGAACAATGTTGGACCTATGAGGGCAATGAAGCAGTACCTAAAAAACTCTAATGCCTTCAGAGTTTTCCTTTTGGAAATATGTTCTTCTAGTTCCATTCTAAAAAGTTTTAAGTCCTGCATTTTCTTTTTTAAAAGAATATTTCTGTCAAGGGAACAAGCTGAAGGAATATCCCATTCCTTTAAAGTCATAACAAGATAATTGAAGAAAGTACTATTTTTACATTTTAGAAATACCTACAGCTTCAGCAGTCAATTAACATTCTATGTGAAGCAATCTTGTGATGCACGGATATTTTATAAATACCATTGCAATCTGCACAGCAGAACCCTTCCCCAGCAACTGGGTTGTAATAATCAAAACTGGCTTCCTTTCCATGGAAATGGCACATGCTAAATTTGTGTTACTAGTACAAGAGCAAGAAAAGGCTATCCTATAACATATTTAGAGAACAAAAGTAATTGATGTATTTAATAGTAATTCATACCATCTGTGTTCCAATTTTCAGATAAGAGAGCTGTTACTGAAAATACAGGACCTAAAGCTGCTTATACAGAGATGACATACTTATCTGATATGATATAACCCCAAAGGTATGTGTTCGTAAAATAAGCATAGTTCAAAGACTACCACAGATATATTTGTATTTAATTAGAATCAGGCAAAAATCCAAAATCTGAACAGAAGAGCTTCATCTTGGCTGTGAGTGCAGGTTAGACCTAGGTGCTTCCTATCCAACTATTCCTATGTTGACCAAGCTGTCAATTTGTGTGACTGGCTAATTGAAACGAAGCTTTGAGTAAAGGTGACAACTTCAATTCCTGGACTTCTTCACCAGCCAGGGCGCCATTAACCCATTGCTAGAAATGAAATTCAATACAGCACTGGAAGAAAAAAAGATAGTGATGATACAAGGCACACAGAAAAGAGAAAAGGAGGTCACAGGGGCAAAAAAATAAAGCCTTTGTCTGACACAAAATTACATTTTTAAGTTCAGTGTTGTTACAGACACTGCCTTTGTATGACAGGCAGCATGGTCTGGTCAGCAGTGTCCTGGAACCAGGAGTCTGGTGACTCTTTTTCTGTTTCCCAATTGTTCTGTTGGTGACTTTGTAGAAGTAATTTAAATATTAATGCCTGCTTTAAGAAATCTCATATTAATTCTCGGTAGTGAGAGAGACAGGTTGTGTAACTTGGGGCTGACTGACATGGGATACTTGTTAGGCAAAGATAGAGGCACTAACACTTGTTGACATTTGCTTTCAAACTGATCGATCTAACCCTCTGTGTAAACAAAGCAGCAACATTAGCACTGCATTTTTATCCTGCATCAAAAAGTGCCTTTGTTTCTGCAGTTCAATACATTCTTAAAGAAATTCTGTGAAAAATAATGTTACTTGATTGTTTGGAGAAGTGGAACAACTTGCTCTGATACTGCTTCAATTTTCTAATTGTTTCAGCCAATAATTCAGCATGAACTCATTTTCAGCTGCCATAAATTTTTAAAGAAGTAGAACCTTTGGCACCTATTACTGCAACTTTAAGGTATTCTTCTGAAGTTATAATTTGGCTGAGGAAATCTAGAAAATCCGAGATCACTTCCATGCACAACAGTTTTCCTTTTTTAACATAAATGCATCATTTTTAGTTGCAACAAATATATTAAAATCAGTATTCTAACTGGGCTAAACTGTTATTTCTGATTTTAAAACCACTTGAACACATGGTATAACTCAGATTCAAGCAGCGTGTAGCACGGGACAGTCACCACTGCTGAAGCAGTATATTTGTCTATTACACAGGTTATCTTAATGCATATATATATTATTTATTACTGTGTACTAGCTGAAGTTCCCTAAGAGATTACCCACCCTTCATGCCATGTAGTAAGAGCTAATATAGTTCTGCTAGAAATGAGGTAAGCTGCAAAAGGGCTACCTAAACTGTGCAAGAGGTGTATACTGATGGCCATTATCAGGAAGGCTGGACATACTCTCTCCACTCTCTAGAGACCAACAATTATTTGTTCATACTACACCATGAGAAGGTGGATTTCCAGTGCAAGGAAAATTTGTCAATTTGTTTAAGTCTCGGCCATGGAAGTGATGAGGGTCAAGCATCTACAGTCCATCAGGCAAAAGTGACTACTTCCTTCTCTCCTTTCCCCATTCACTGACACCATAAATCTAGTATGCCTGGTTTTGTCCCTTGCTGAAAATGTTAGACCTGTATAAATCAGGCAAACAAGACTGCACACGTGGGCTATTCCGTGGACATGCACATGAACTACTTCACTACTAGTGTATGGGTCTCACTGTGTGATGTTCATTGCACACATCTCAAATCTTGGTATTTTTCAGCATCGCCTACACTTCATCAGAATAAAATGGAGGGGTGGCAAGCATGGCACAGAGTAAGTATGGGTGAGGAAATCTAGAAAATCCGAGATCACTTCCATGCACAACAAAAAATGCCTGTTTGTACCAAAAGGTCTCTTAGGCAAAAAGGAAGGAATCAAAGGAGGGAGAGCAGACATACATGTAAAATACTTGGAGAAAATAAAGTCAAAAGGAACAGAGGATAAAAAAAAAAGGATTAAAAAAGCCAAACAAAAAGACACTGCAGAATTCTTCTGTTTGTATATTGCATCCATTGCATATCTGAACACAAGAATAATAGGGAACAACCTTTGAGATGCCACAACAGCTTTTTATTTCACTGTATGAGCTACAATGTTAATGTCTCATTTCCAAAATGACTAAAACTACTATCCAGAAGACAAATTATTTATCTTTCCTCCCCTTATAATGTGGTTCTGTAACCAATGTCTGCCCTCTCTCAAAATCTTTTGAAAAGCTTTTCTGATCCCATGGTGCAGGGATTACCATGATTTTTGAAGTATTGGTATGGACCAATGATTCCACTATGGAAGTAAGTTCCAATCAATTAAAGTTATATCCATTTATATTAATGCATTATCACTCTCTATACAGTGGTTTTTTTAAATTTTACAATAATGCAGAAATTTAGAAGCTAAAAATTTCAGGAAAAAGTTCCTGGAACGCTGTTAGTAGCTGAGTATTTATGCCAATGTATTTTAAATATACAATACTTACTTGTAAGGATTGTCAGCAAAAACAGGTACTCTGCATAAGATATCAACCCTGAAATGAAAGAGTTAAAAAATTATTTGCAAAAACGCCCCCAAAAACTCATAGTAAGACTTGAAACATCAAATCCTATAAATATAAAAACTGTAGTTTGACATAGTATTAAATAAATTTATTAAAGTAAGCCACTTTATTATTTAATAAAGTTTTTACTTCTGTTTTTAGTGCTCTGAAGGTAAAATTCCCTAACCAGAGACTCATCAATGTTCATGTCTAATCCAGAAAGTAAGGTTTATTTGGTATTAATAAAAGTCCTGCACTAAATCTTTGGATTCTCACTGAAAACATTCAATGTTTATATAAAAGGCAAATAAATTAAATGTGCTTTGTCACATTTAGTACCTGGGAGGAGAACTACTCTAACATTACCCTGAAGGATCAAAGTCCTCCATCCTTTGGCAGGCTCGCAAAGGCAGAGAATAGCTTCCCTCTGATTCTCAAGGGGAACATGGCAACACGCAAAGCTGCCAAGCTGCTAGATTGTGCTGATAGTACTGCTGGGCCGAGCGCCAAGAGGAGGCTTCTTTTTTTTTTTTTTTTTTAAATAGGAACGTGTCCTTTCTACAAGGTGAAAGTATTTTCCCCCCTTTTGAAGGAAAATTCCAGTGTTTTCTTTTCAAATACCACCTTAAGTGAAAAGCCTGAACAAACATAAAGATGTGATAGCGTCAAAATGGAGCGCACAAGCTAAAGATAGAGAGCGCATAATGAGGGTGGTTAAACAACAGAATTTGAACCATCTGCCCCGCAATAATGTTTGGAGAAAAAATGTAAAGGGCTTTTTTATAAATCACTTTTCAAAATAACTGAGCTACTTTTAAGTTGTGAGTTAAAAGCTGAAGCTGCTTAAAATAATGAAGTTCAAACATGCCTATCTGTGCAAAGATAAACTAGTTTTATAATTTATATTCAGTTAATTGATAGATAAAGAATACACTTAAGCTTCAGTGATAAGCAATTAACTTCTGATAAATTACTGTGCACAGACAGCAGCATTTGTATTTGACCTCAGATAGTGACTTAACACTTTTAAGTACCAGTTCAGAAATATTAAATTGGTAAATGCAGGAGTCTGAAAATTGGAGAACAAATCTTAGCTAAAGGGAGGTCTAATGCTGACCCAGTTGCCAACTCAATCTGGTTCCATATCTCAGCTTTCCTCTCCATCAAAACAGAGCTATTCACCCTATTATCCAACATGCATCATGTGTAAATCAGCACAGTACTACAATCATAAAACCACTATGGATATAAAAAACACTTTCACCTCAAAAACTTAATTTTGCTTACAAGTTTTAGCATTTCTGCCATTGTAAGAATACAAATTATTATTTGCATTGCTGTAAAACTTGGAGTTGTGTTCCTAGATAAAACATGTAGGTTTTCTACAAATTCAAAACCAAACCAAATAAACAGAGAAAGAACTCCTACTCCAAATTTTTAGCTTATATGCCTAAGTACAAGACAAGATAAAAAAAAAAGATAGAAAAAAAGAGGGACTGATAAGAAATGAAGCCATTAGTGTGATGAGCAGTGATCAAGATTCCTAATTTTGTTTTGTGTGTGACACAGCAAAAGAATGTTTAAGGAAAGAATTCATGAAGGAATTCAATAAAGGAAGTCAATGAGGCAACTTAGCAGGTCAGTACAGAAAACACCTCCCAGTCATGGACTGCAATGGTGTCAGCACAGAGATCCCTGACTGAAAATTTAACCACCAAGCAATGAAGGAGAGCATCACTGGCCAAGGAGAAGTGGGAGTCTGCCTCTCGGCTGTCTTGAGGTGTGCTGCACAGGGGGAATCTGGGGAAGACCCGGAAACTGAAGACAAACAGCTTACGCTAGATAAAACAGAACAATGAGAGCCCAGTGTTGGGATACAAAATAAGAGACCATACACTCAAAGGAGTTGTGAAAGAAAAACATACTTATCAAAGTATTTGAAAGCATATTAACATGGCAGATTATGTTTGCTAAAGTCATAGGAAAAAAAATGTTGTGATAATTGAGATACAAAATACTGAGCCTCTGGAGAGTTTTAGCTATATAGCTAGACATGGACCATTATGCATTTTAAAATTTTGCAGAAAGAACCTGCAAAATTTTTACAGAGATGATAGGATGTGAAGAAGAGATCAACCTAAAGACAACACCCTGCTCAGTGGCTCAAGGGAAAAGCATTTGAATTGCAGAGGTCTGGAAAGAGGACACTTGAAAAGTCACTATAGTCAAATTGATAAAAAGGTAAATATAACAAAAATATATAAAAATATTCTTTAAAACCTGACTCAGTGCTTTAAAGCAAATCCATAGGCTGTCTGATATTTTCTGGAAGGCTGATTATACTAAAATAATTTGTAATACAATTTTTTTAACTTGTGGACTAATTTCCATTAAAAATCTTATTTTAATTTTATTGTTCTTTTACTACTTGTAGTGAATAGCCAATTTATCTCATCCATCAAGTAAATGAAATGTTTTGGTAATTTTCTCTTTAATTCTACAGTAATCATTACAAAGTTACTCAAATTAAAATATATAATGCGGCAAATTAAAAAAAACCAAACACAACAGCCCACTGAAAATTATATTTCTATCCAAGTAAAATTTAAAAGATAAAAGCCTCACATACTGTAGAATGACTCAGCATACTTGCAGCCAAGTATTGCAGTTAGCATTGGCAAGATACTGTCATTTTCTATTGCTTAAGGAACTCTCTCTATCCCTCCCTAGAAATCTGTATCCTCAAACTTTATAGCAAACGCTGACAGTACAATATTCTTAGTGCTGAATAAATCATAAACCCCACAAAATATGACATGAATTTTTAAATTGCCCACTAGAAGGCAGAATTCCCTAGCATTACGTTTTACAAACTAGACTAATGACAGTTTTCCCTCTCCTTGACATTTAAATAACAATTTGAAGGTAGTTAAAATAACCTCAGCTAAACAGTGGGACAGGGTAGATTCATTATTCTGGTATTTGTAAAAGCATAAATGTTTTAATTTTTAAACTGTGATAATAATGCATCTCAAAGCAAAAGCATCAAAGTCACTAAAAAGACACCATGATCAAAACCTGTAAAAACTCTATGTGTTGTGGGGACATATGGATGACTGCACTGAATGTTCCTGCATCTTCTCAAACTCCTACGTGACCTTTGAAGGACAGAATATACGGACGGACACCCAGTGCTCAGCACAGGGAGATCTTGGCCAGAATGCAAAAGACGCCCGGCTGAGCATATCACTGAGCCCACTTTGTGCCAAGCACTCAGCTGAGAGAGGTGCAACAAAAGGAGGCTGTGCTGATTTGCTATGTTTGCAACTTCTCTTGGTGGATTCCCAGTTTTCACAGGCGGTGTGCTCTGGGGATTTGCAGTGTCCATTACGAGAAACAGAAAGGCTCTAAAAAAGAAGGTGTATAGAGAAAATATCCACGAATTAAAGACTGGGAATACTTTAAACCTAATTCTGGGAAAGCATGTGATGATTAGTAATTTGAAAAGGCAGGGAATCAATTCAATGCAAAATCCAGCTTCCCTAGGACAGGAAAAAAATGTTCAGCTTGTTTGGAGATGGTTCAGGGTTGCTAGGGTATGCTGGGGCTTTCAGGAGAGTTCTGACAAGCATCCAGCTGAGCCCCCTCCACATCTGCACAAGGATGCAAGGAATGAAGTGCAGGCAGAAGGGGCCACGAGGCCGCAGGGTAGGTGAAATGCTGCAGACTGAGATTGAGGGCTGCTCTCTTGGCACAAGCTGCCAGCCCTGTCTGGGGATCTGCTGTGAATGGAGAGAGCGTGGCTCATGCCTGCCAAGGAACTGCAGCAGTGCAACGGCAGCTTCCAGAAATGTCCATGGGATAAGGGATTCAGGCTGAACTGTATGATACAGAAAGTTTGTGAATAGGCACTGTCAGTCTTTCTCATTAGTTTGGGGATTTTGGTCTTTGTTACTGGTGAAATGGTTAATTACTCATCTATTTGGTTTCCTTGATCCTCTTGTTTGTTTTCTCCCTTCAATTAATTTATGCTAATGACATGTTTATTTGGTGTTCTTTAATTCCTTGTTCTTACACAAACAATATCCCCGCTCTCAGAGTTTTCCAATATAAGGTGGAAACGTCGGGTAAAAAAAAATCAAAGCACATCAGCGCTGCAAAAGGTCACAGAGCTCCTGAAGAGGAAGAAATAAGTTCGACTGCTGTTGGAATCAGGGATGCTGCTTTACATAATTAGACACAAATTTTATTTTTATTCTTAGTTTCCACGCATTCGAGTTATATAGTGAAACAGCAGCTTATTAACAAGTCTTAGAAGTCCATTTTGTGCTGAAGTTATCCTTTTCAGCCCCTTTCTCTTCTCTAAGCAGGCTTTTCAGTTTCTTTCATGTCTCCTGCACCTCAGAAGGCTTTCAATTCCCAGCCCTGCCTCTTTACTCTCTTGCATAACTGAGAGATTTGCCAAGGAGGCAGCTACTGGCTAGATGTGGATGAAATCAAATCCATGAAATACTTTCAACTCTTACCATATAATGAGATAAAAAGCAACATGTATTTTTCAGTATCAAAAGTGCTCATTACCTTTATCACCAAGGTCTCTAAAAAAGGTCGGCCCTGGTTTAGCTTTGGCAACATACAGCAGTGCAGCATCTACCTCCTTCAAAGACACAAACAAGAAAATATAAAGCCAGTTTTGAAAGAGACTTAATCACTTCAGTAACAGAAAGAATGCAAGTTCTTTTGAAGAAGGAAAGGAACATTTTGCTTACCTTTTTTGTCAGTTTCTTGGCTGAGGCTTTGCCTATAATAAAAAAAAAATCATCATCATTCAATAACAAACTGACTTTAAACTTTGATCAGGTCCTGTGGCATTTCTTCAGATTTTTATGGGAAAATGCTAAGTAATATGAAACAGAATATTTTGCAACAGGCAGTTTGTTTCTAATTCCCATAATGATCGTGAAAGGACAAGATTCAAAAGCAATACGAGCAGTCTGTTCAAATGTTCTCTCAACCTAGATGAAACCACAGCCCACTTCAGTGTCTATGACTGCCTTACTAGTGTAACTTTGCATACTGTGAGCTACAAATGTTGCACAGATTTCAAAGCAAGACTATACAGTAAGAAACAACTGTAGTATTTGGGAATTTGCATGCACACATAATAATCCTTGAAGTGCAGGTTGTGCACATGAAAGCTAAGAAATACTAAAAAAAAAGAAAAAGGTACGAAAATGTTGATGTTTCTATTAAGGAGAAGTAAACTGAACAACTCCGCCTTCTGAAAGAACATCAGATGAAAATCATGCAAACTCCTAAGGGTTTCCTAGTAGGTCAAGTTTATACACTCAAACAGGGGAGACACTTGCAGCAGTATAGGTTGTATTCCTGTGTAAATCAACCATTTGAAGAGCTGGATGTATCATCAATGGAACATTCCAGCTGGTTAGGCAGGGATCACAGAAATCCTGTGGTCATGGACCAGCAGGAGTTGTGCTTCATCCTTTCTCTGTCTATCTGCCCTGTCACACTGATCTGCCTCCTCAGCATTTCTCCTTATACAGTTCTCAAAACCCTGTTGTCCTTCACTCTTACCACTCTCAGCCCATCACTCTCTTCCTACATCACCAGTTCCTCTGGATTCCAGCCAACCATTCTCTCCTATTTATTCACACTGTGTAAGCACAAGCTGAGCTGCTTGGATTTGCTCTGTGGACTGGTGCCTCTATGTGCAGCAGGCTGGCATGCTCCACGCTCAGACTCTGAGGCTACTCTGCAGCTTCACGGGCACCTTGCATTCAAAGGGTCACCAGCACAGCACCGCTCTTTGGAAATGGACATGATGGAGGCAGCCTGGTGGGCAGCTGTCAGCAAAGATTTACCCAGCGTTTTCACAGGCCCATAATTTAGCCAGACAAAGGTGCATTCTTAGTAAAACAGCAAATTTCCATATTGCTGGCAAATGGCATGCCCAGCTGCAGGGGGTCTCCACTGGCAACTTTCTGCTTTGGACAAGGGAAGCTGCTGGAACATCTCAACCAGCAATAGCTCATTTTTCAGCACAGGCAAACCACTGTGCCCTGGCCTCTGCTCTTTGAACCGGCAGTAACAGTTTTGCTAAAAAATTCCTCTTCCCACACCCCCTCCCCCAAATCAGCCTAAGGCAGACACCTGGCACATAACATTTCAACACAAATGTTTAACTTTGACAAAAGTTATAAGCAACTAAAATTAGGGGTTTAATACTGGAGTGTTGAGTGACCCCAGCAACAGGTGTTGCCAGTACCACCTGTCACTGTGGATGAATACATTTTCGTGCACTGCCTGTACATATATTTACACCCATATACACACACATATATAAAGCTACATAGGTAGATACCCTCTAACTCAAACAATGTACAAAGTCCTCTACTTAGCCTCATTTGAGACAAAAGAAGTCAGATCAATAACAGAGCCTGAGAACAAGCAACAATCACTATATCCAGTAAGGCTGAGTCCTGAGCAGTGTGATGTAACACCACAGTTACATCTAACAGCGTTCACTGCTGCAGAGCATTTTAAAGAATGGTTATTTAGTAAATTAAGTTATTTAGATCTCAGCTTTGAAATGTTGCCCCATTTCAATGTGGAACTAAACTACAGCAGTTCCTTTGGCTCTGGGAGACCCAGATAGTGAGTGACCAGCCTTACAGGAGGGAATGAATCAGGCTGTAGGTCTGCAAAAAACAGTATCTGAAAGAAAAAAAAGGAAAGCCACCTTGTAATGTTTTTCACTGTATATGCTCTTTGTACTTCTGTCTGTACTGAAGGCAGCCATACACCCTTATTTGGTTAAGAGCAGCTCCACTCATTTCATTCTCCTGGTGACCCCAAGAACATCACATCTGGGATGGCACCTGCTACCACAGCAGTGTACTAGGGAGTAGCCTTTTCCCAGCATCCAGGAGGATGACAAAGCTGAACTCTGTGAGCTGGAACAGCAGAGGCACGGATAATTGATGCAAGGTAAGGAGAAAGCACTGGGAGCTACAGATGAGACACTACTTGGCCAAATTTGTGAGGCTCTACATTTCGTAAGTTTGTGCTTGTCTTCTTTGTGTTGCATTCAGCACAATAACTCTGAAACTCTTTAGCTACCCGGTTACTGGGGAAGAACATATTCTCAATGAGATTTACCATTTCTTGATAAAAATTAAGTAATGGAAGGAAAATCTGTTGTAGACATATGGACTCTCTTTTCACCAGCCAGCAGTCGCAAATGCAACTGCCTAGAGCTCACGCAAATGGCTGTGGCAGCCATCAACATCTGTCCTCTTACATCCAGTCAGTCACCTCCAGAGGACGTTTCAGATGCTGACATGTCGACTGACCTCTTTCAGAAGTGAAAAGACAGTAACAACAATACAGAGGTGCTTGTGCTACTAGTGCATGGGTGAAAGAAATAGTGGAGGAAAGGAAGCCTTTGCTCAGTGGCAGAAGAGAGAGAGGACAGTCATATCATCCCAGGACGTGGTGAGAAGTAGAACCAGGTGGGTCAGTTGGTCCCTGCCACGACTGACTGGACAAGGGGCAGCTGCTACAATAAGAGAGGAAAAAAGGCAGGATGGGAAGGGACAGATTGAGAGATGAACAAAGACATTTCTACTTTTCAAAGCAGTAAATACATCAGAGAAATAAATGTGGAGTCTTTTAATGTTGCTCTTCTCACATGGGCTTCAAAATCAAAATATTTAATAACCTATTCAAATGAAAACGGCATACAGATGTCAGCATGAATGTGAACTGCTAGGATAGGAATTTTTTGGAAAAAACACCCTGACACTTGGGACAGTAGTATTATTTTTCACATTCCCATTTGTCTAAAGTATTAGAATACAATCTCATAATAGTGCGATAATTTAAACTGTAGAATAAGTTTCCAGCAATAATTATTTGAATATTTTCTAAGAATTGAATCCAGTTATATTTTATTGGTACTGTCAGCAAATAAAATCATCTGTGAAGACTCAAAATCTCAATTTTCATTTGAAAACATCAGCTACTTTTATTGTAGCACTCATTATATTCCTTGAATACTAATTTAGCTCTTGGTGATTATTCTCTCCATTTATTTACTTCCTAACAGTGAGATGTCTTCAAACACCAACACAGAAAGCTCTATTAATATCAAATGTGCAGCCCTCTGAGGAATCAGGTCTCTTAAGGCATTGTCTACAATAATTAGGAGAAGGTTAACTCCTCTTTGCAGAAGATGCACCGCAAAGGCATTAACAGTTTTCTTAGCCAGTTTGTACACTGAACGACAAAAGTGCCTCTTCCTTTCTATGAATTTAATCTTGGTGTTGTCATTCCTTACACATGACTACAAATACATCAGGATCTAAGTATCTCTCTGAGGAATACAGACAACAGATATAATTATTAAGAACTATTTAATCTATTAAGTAAAAGATCTGCATGATGCAATTTTCTATAGTTTTATTCTTTGACATTAATAGATCCTTACTAATAGGTGAATTAACAACATATTAGAAAACTTGTTTATAGCAGTAACAGTCTCATCTTGGTATCAAAAAAAGAAACCTGGAATTCTTTTGTTTTGAATTTGAGTGAGTGAGAAGAAAAACAACCTTCCCCCCCGTGAACTGCCATGATGATGATGGAATTCTGGTTTAAAGGACATTGAGTATTTTCAAGGGTCTCTACATATTTTACAGATGCCATCACCTAATTTTCACCATTTATAGCGTATCTATGAAACAATGAGGTACAGACACACCTTTCATGAACAAAAAGGCATTTTAGCTTTTTAAGTTGAATGAATACCAAGTCTACTTAAAAGCACACAAATTCTATGCTGTTAGTCAAGAAAGTTAGTTGACAACTGTAATTAAGAAAACACCACCAAGAGCGTATCCGTCAGCCTTAATTTGCCCTTGGCAAACCTGGATATTTTGTCACATGCGTTTCTTACAATAGAAGCGTTTCCCTCATCTATCTTCTTTTACACTAAGATGTAGAATGGACCTGACATCAATGTTAGGATTAATGTTAGGAAATAGCTGAATTAAACAAGTACCCACTTGCACTCAGTAACACCTATTTACACCTGTACAGCTAAGGAAAGGCTTAGATCTGACAAAAGACATTTAGATTCAAAGAATGAACAAAATCACTAAGATCAACAATTACAACAACAATAATCAAGTGCCAAAGCAAAAGTAGTTACTACCACCTGCAAGAAAACATATTTTTACATGTCTGCAAGATTCCTTTATTTTTGTGATATAGAAATTAAAATTTGAATCAACCTTTCTCCATAGCCTTAACTTCAAATGAGAACAGTATAAAATAGGTATGCTTTCCTAGGAGGACAACAAACTCCTATCCCTTTTATCAGCAGTCACTGAGATGGTTTGACAAGGATCTCTTTTTAACTTCATTTCAAACAGACACAATGACAAACAAACAAAAACTAAAATCAAAAAGACTTCCCAGCTTTTTAATTTTAGATGGCAATTGTTGCTACTTTTACTGAAGTTTGGCAAGTTCAAGGTCATACTGGGGTAGTATAAAACCATTTGTTTTTTCATGAAAAATTATGATGACAATAGCATTAAGTATATTCACAATTCAAACAAACTCTCATTCTGCAAAATGATGAGTGAAACGAACCTTTTAAGCTGGATGGGATTTCAGCACAGTTGTAATCTGAGGATCAGGGCATTTTTAAAACCAACCCCACTGTGTGCAGCTCAAGCTGTGGCCTTCACAGCAGAGCCCACCCTGCAGCCTTCCCTGCCATGGGAACAAGAATTTTTATTTCTTCGTTTTAACTGGCTGCCAGCTTTCATGCAAGCTGAACTCTAAGAATCCTGCACCACTGAGCTGGGTGAGATAAGAATTGCGTATGTTGATTTCCTTGGGGAGATGCCATTAAAATTTTTGCTCAAATTAGCCTGAAATACAAGATCATTGAAATTCAATAGCTTGTATTTCATTCTCATCTCTCTCTCAGATAATTTTAATGATACTGGACAAGTACCTTACATTAACAAGGTGTCCTTTTTTTACCCACCTTATTTTCATTCTCATTCTTTAAAGCTCTTCTATGCACTTATAAACTACTTAGTGCTAATGAAACCAACAAAAGGCAAAAATTCAAGCTAGTAATTAATTCTTTAAGGCCTCCTTTTGAAATATTGGTGATATCAGAGATAAATCAAGGATAACAAAAAAAATTAAGGTTTTTTGAAAGCATGACAAACAAAGTGGTCAGATTGCTATGATAGCTCCTGGCAAACTAGTATATGAATAATAAATGAGCATGCAATTTAAATGAATTAAGAATCCACTTCAGCTAGAAAGCTTTTACTGAACTAGTGCATTGCTCCATTGAAAGATAATTGATAAAAGTCATTTCAATCACATGAATTAGTGAATTGAACCACCTGAATTATAGTTCAAGTATGCCCAGTGGAAAAGGCAATTTGCAGTAATAGAAGCTTCTGATATGCTTTACAAAACAAGCTTTGCATCTGTCCTTCTTTATTTAAAGCAATCATTCCTCTGAGGAAACAAGAAATACACAGTGCTGGGCCGAGGCCAGCGCTGGCAAATCTCCATTTCAGAAGAGCAGTTGCATCAGAGCAAGTCAATATCAGGAGGTTTCTCAGTGAGTCAGGCAGCCCCGGGTAAAAAGGGTGGGATGCTGATGCAGGGAAAAAACATCAAAGGATGACACAGTCTTTTAGGAAACTGAAACAGACTAAAAAATTATGATTAGCAAATTTTCAAAACCTGTTAAAGAGACCGCAGCACCGAGTCACCAGCAGTGCAAGGAGTTCCCGAAATAAGCAAAGGCACCAGGGTAAAAGCAGATGCTGTGGTGCCCACTACAAAGCTTTTGAGCAGCTCAGTCCTCATTGGAACTGTGGTAGGAGTCTGTGGGGATGGCAGGGAAAGCAGAGGAACAATTTGACCTTACGTATTATTGAGAGAAAGTGACATAACCCTAGATCTGCTCTCTTTCTCATAACATATCCAAACTGCAGATAAGGAAAAGCTGAGAATGTGTTCAAGCTTCCAACCTTACCACAAGACTTGTCCTGCAGTGATATACAGCATACAGAAAGTTACTTCTTCCAAATGACTGGAAAAGTCTAAGAGGCGCGTAATGGCAGCCTTTGGCTGCACAAGGAGCATGTGATGTGAGTTAAGACTTCATGTGTAACGCACAAGCAGCAAGAAGCCAAGCACAGAGCACAATCGCAGATGAGCATTTCCCCAGCAGGAGAGGCTGCCTGTCCTCTGGGCTGGTGCACAGCTCATGACTGCAGGAAGCACCCTGAGGAAGAATGTGTCATGTGAAATCATGTCCTCAAGCTCCCAAATAAGCACCTCATGCTTGGTTCCTCTGGCTTCATTTAGATGTCTAAAAAGTAGATGCCTAAATCTGAGTTAGTGATCTCTATGGTGCTTTGCTGTAACTATGATGCTGTAAGGACATACGCAGAAAAGGGTTTATAATTAACTTTGAAATCTGCTGCTCCTATTTCAGAGGAGAAGAGCTCATATGCCCAAAAGCTTGTCTAATTTTTCCAGCTTAGAGCAATTGGTCTAATAAAAGATCTCTGTCTACAAACCTCACTCTGACTAATGACCCCAGGCTCCCTTTATACTCAAGGGAGAGCAGAAGGACAATTTATTCCAGGTTGAGCCAGGTGTCCGATCCAGGCCTTAGACTTACCTGTTTCATTATCTTTAAAGAAATAATACAATCACCTGCTCTGACCTGATATTCAGCTTTTATATATCTAAATTGAGCAAGTGAGTTCTTTTGCATGCAACCAGATAACTCATACTGCTTTCTGTACTAGTTCTTTCTGTAATCTGTTTTTTCCAACCTCCTATCTATCAGCCCGATGCTAAGGCATGTATTCTGTTTTAGTAAGAACTTAATCAAACACAAGAGCAAAGTTTACTACAGTTTAAGAGGGAGAGTGGCTGCATAACTGGAGCAATCAAGTCTTATAAAGGACAATTAAGATTACCTGGAAGTAGCTGTATTCATAATACATGTTTCTGAGACCAGAAGGGTGGAGAACAATTCCTGCCAATTTACAGAGAACATTATGCAGTTCAAACTTTTGGGATAGATGGCATTTCCTGAATCTGCACAGCAGGCAGGCAGAGCCTCAACTCAAGAAAGAATTTCTATTATTAGGTTTGAGTCAGTCTCATCTAGCCTATGCCTTCAAGAAGACTCCTACTCTAAAATAAAGAAGCTAAGGTATCTGTAGCATCCCTCTGCTTTAAGTCATCATCTCCTGTTGCTAACAAAGACTAGTTTTTTAAATACTACAGTGTAGCAGCACATGCTAGGTTAAGGTACTAACAACAGATGAAGGTAAACTATTATGATAGCCTCATAGCACTAGAGGTTTAATTCAGTTTTTTTACCAGGCAGTGTTAGAAGTCAGGCCTTAGGCCCCTGGCCTAAGGGTTCTATAATCTGCTTTATGGTTAGGAAAGATAAGCACAGAAGAACAAATAAAGTAGGATAAGAACACCGACAATGAAATGACACAGGTAAAAATCTGACAGCATACACAACTTGAGAAAACTGCATCTTAATTGTAAGCAGAGATTAATTTGGATTCAGAATGAAATTGTGTGCAAATCAATCTTCCCACAATCAAAACGAAGAAAGAAAAGGTCAACATCTTAACAGAGTCAGAAATTCTTATCTCACTGTATAAAACCTGATTTAAGTTTAGGTGCTCAATATAAAACCACCATTGCCACTGTAGCAACTATTCCTATCGTCTCATTCAGCTAATTCCTTTATAATTTGAATTCTGAAGATCTTCCCTGTTATGACAAACTGTTACTTTTCACATGCATCTTACAAAATGCAAAAAAATTCCCCCAAACCCGTTAAGGACTAAGCACAAGAATATTAAGCATTGCTTATTGCAAATTGGGCTCTTGCTGGCAAACATAATTGAGGTGCCAGGTGAGGAATTCATTCTCTGTGTGGGAATTTATCATTAGCATAAAGCTACCTTACTGACCCTGGAATAAGGAAAAAGAGGGCATGTGCCAGAGAGGACCACCTTTTTCACACTTTTGCTTTGATGCAATTTATCCCCTAAGCAGGAACTACAAATAATTTCAAACTATGTCAAAATATATGAAGCAACTGTATGGTTTATTGTTCTTTGATATGTAATGAATGCTCCAACATGCAAGAATTACGGATAACAATGCCAGAAATAATCACATGAGTCAATTACTTTGTCCTGTTGCTCCCAACAGACTTTTGCTCATGCATTACCTCATCAGTTTATGTGCACACAAATACACGTTCACACATTCGACAGATAGTGTTAATACTAAACTGTAGTTTGGAAAATGGTCTTAAGTTACACCAGGGGAGGTTTAGATTGCATATTAGAAAAAATTTCTTCACTGAAAGGGTTGTCAGGCATTAGAACAGGCTGTCCGGGGAAGTGCTGGAGTCACCATCCCTGTAGGTATTTAAAAGACATGTAGATGTGTTGCTTAGGAACATGGTTTAGTGGTGAACTTGGCAGTATTAGGTTAATGGTTGGACTTCATGATTTTAAAAATATTTTCTAACCCAAACGATTCTAAGATTCCATAATTTGGGTTCAAAAGACAATAGAATCAATAAGGCTGGAAAAGACCTCTAAGATTGTCAAGTCCAACCGTTAACACAGCACTGCCAAGCCCACCACTAAACTATATCCCCAAGTGCCACATCCATGTGCCTTTTGAACAATTCCAGGGATGGTGATTTCACCACTTCCCCGAGTAGCTTGTTCCAATGCCTGACCACTCTTTCAGTGAAGAATTTTTTCCTAATGTCCAATCTAGACCTCCCCAGGTGCAACTTAAGGCCATTTCCTTTTGTCCTGTCACTTGTAACATGGGAGAAAAGACCAACCTCCACCTCACTACAGCCCCCTTTTGGTAGCTGCACAGAGTGATAAATTCCCCCCTGAGCCTCCTTTTCTCTAGACTAAACAACTCCAGTTCCCTCAGCTGCTCCACATAAGACTTACGCTCCAAACCCTTTCCCAGCTTAGTTGCCCTTCTCTGGTCACACTCCATCACCTCAATGTCTTCCTTGAAGTGAGGGGCCCAAAACTGAACACAGTACTTGAAGTGTGGCCTCACCAGTGCCGAATACGGGGGGACAATCACTGCCATGGCCACACTGCTGGCCACACTATTGCTGATATAGGCCAGGATGCCATTGGCTTTCTTGGCCACCTGGGCACACTGCTGGATCATGTTCAGCCACTGTTGACCAGCACACCAGATCGTTTTCCACTGGGCAGCTTTCGAGCCACTCTTCCCTGAGCCTGTAGCACTGCATGGGGTTGTTGTGACCCAAGTGTGGGACCCAGCACTATTGGACCTCATACAATTGGCCTTGGCCCATGGATCCAGCCTGTCCAGATCCCTCTGCAGAGCCTTCCTGTCTTCCAAAAGATCAACATTCCTGCCCCACTTGATGTCATATGCAAACTGACGGAGGGTGCACTCAATCCCGATGTCCAGATCATCAATAAAGATACTAATCAGGACTGTCCCAAATACTGAGCCCTGGGGAACACCACTAGTGACTGGCTGCCAGCTGGATGTAACTCCATTCACCACCACTTTCAAGGCCATACAGACATTTTTACCCAGTGAACAGCGCACCCATCCAAGCTATGAGCAGCCAGTTTCTCCAGGAGAATGCTGAGGGAAGTGGTGTAAAAAAGATTTACTAAAGTCCAGGTAGACAACATCCACAGCCTTTCATCCACTAGGCAGGTCACCTTAGTGATATTATTTCAACTGCTTTGTTTATGAAATTGTTTGCTTCTTCTTAAACTTTCTCATCCAAGTACAGACTTCAGGATACTGTTGATACTGCTTATTCCTAGGGGATCAGAAAAAAACCCCCAAGATCTAATATTTTGATATATTTTAAAAATTAAAACTGGAAATATTTTGTGAAAAAATTGAATTTATTAGTGGTATCAGCAAGAAAAATAAAGCACCATTACTGTAATTCTTTTCAGATATAGGACATTTATAGTAGTTGTGTCCAAGCAGTAAATAGCTGACATATTAGTGCATCTAGGCAATTTAAATTACTGCAGTGGGTAAGTAACCAGGAGCACTGACATTTCACATAAATTGAGTCGGTTCTCAAGAGTGTTGTAAATATAAATAGCTACTTAGAAGTGGTTTATATAGTAGCTTGCTTTTTGTCCTGTTTCACCCTATCACATATCAAAATTATTTACACCATCATTAATGCTTTCTTTTTTGTTATGTTTTGTATTTTTTTAAAAAGATTAATTTACTTCCACTACAGCAACATATAGTAAAAAGTCTTAGAAAGATGGCAAAAAGGGTTCAAAGAGGTGATAGTTGATTGGAAAAGTACAATGGAATTGTGCGAGAAACACTAGTTTTGGAAACTTTCATTCATCATATGCCAGCAATGCCTAGTCTGACCATTGGAAGAAAAAAAAAAGGAGAGAGAGAGGTGGCTGAAGTCCTTCTGTACTGCTATTGAGAAATCTGGAAATCTCAACAGCAGGATGCCCGATTTCTATTGCTGCACTATTCTAATGATGTTTCATTCTCCTAGTGCCTTGTCCTTCCATCAAACATCTAGAATTTGCGTCAGATGTAATTCTGATGCAAATTCAGAGTAAACACATGCTTTCCAACATCTTATTGCTCTTATTTCTTTCCCAGCGGTAACACTAGCGAATACAGCACAAACAGCACCTTTTTGGTGACTGTGAAAGATGGTCTCAGGAGTTTCAGAGAAGCTTGTGGAAAGACCCATGAAGTGGGGCAACCCCATGGTTAAGGGAAATTACCTCATTCACAGATTAGTGGAAAGTTGGAATGGAGCTCTGGAGGTTATTGCGGTGATTAGAATGTCCTTATCTTCTCATGATGACAACATGAAAAAGCTCAAAGCAAGGCTAGTCAGGGTAGCTTGCCCAAGACCATGTTCATTCGGATTTGCAGACATTTGTTTTTGAAGGGTTATAAATAAAAGATATCTCTCTAATTTAATACAGTCACCTAAACAATCTTTCCAATAAGAAAATATCAGTTTATGTGCTTTTGTAACATACATTAACATCAAATACATGCAATAGTTGGTAGGTTTTGTATGGAGTTTTAGGATTTTCCTCCCTTGCTTATATCAAAGGCAACAACATTCTTAAGCAGTTGAAGGCTTTACTCTGGTTTCAGTTCTCACTGACAACCTATGAAAGATAAGACAGCATTTTTGCCTTATTTGTCTAGATATGAGATCACTAAGTACTGGACTTAACAGTGAATTGGGGTATTTTACTGAAAGGAAAAAATTCTATGTTGGTAATTTAATTAATGAGAATTGTGTGTTTAAGCTCAAGGCCTGGGACATTTTGTCTTGCTGTCCAGAGCACAATAAACACCAAAACCTTACTTTGCTTCTCTTCTACAAGGTAAGACCCATTAGACATGCAATTTACAGTGACTAGTTGTCTGAGGGCATTGTTTTTGAGTTTACAGAACAATTATTTTGTAAATTATAACCAATATAACTTCTGTTTAGGAATTAAAGGATTAAGTGAATACCCACTAGATGGTGTTCAATTACTGCATGGGGTGACTGGGCTAGTTACAACACTAGCTCCTATTCACTTCCGCTGTCAGCAGATAACAAATACATTTGTATTAGAGGACAAAAAGAGGATGAAATAATTCTCCTAACTAGAAATTTAGAAATGTTTTAGTAAATTATTTACCATGCATTGAATGTGGGTAAGTGGAACTTCTAAAACATATGACAAATATAAAAAAAAGTACACAAGGTTGTTTTGGATCCACTTGCTATTAGTCTATAGTTTTACTCCAAAATCTTGTATTTTTGCAATTGATAAAATTACCCATCTGTTCTTCACCTTCCCAAACTCTGCTGGCATCGTCCATTGAAAGAAAAGGGTTAATAAACACTCACAAAAGGAAAAATATCCATTTTGCAATTAGTTTTATTAAAAGGATGAACTGAATTATCAGATGTCTAGTCCAGCAGAACCTAATGCATCACTTTCTTTTTCAGCAGAATATTAATAATTGCAACTAATTCCCATTAGTGATAGTGAATCAGTGTAAGAAAGTAAAGAAAAAAGAAGAAAATAATAAAGGTGCTATTTTAAGGGAAGAGACTTTTGGCATAGATGCAGTATTGTAGCACTTAACTTCAGATATTTTAGATTCCTGGAGATTACAAGGATGAAGGGATAAAGAGAATTGCTATTCAGAGTTGAATTAAACTAATACTGTTATGTCAGAATTTCCAGAAGGAACCTTTTCCCTTTATAAGGCTCTGAAATTCAACCTTACATGAAAATTTTAGGAAGTCCATTTTAATGCAGATGACACCCCAGTGATGACATTACTCTTTCCAATTGCCATCGTGAGAAGATATGGACATTCCAATAACCATGTTTGGGAATTTTCCTACAGAAGACTCTTGTCTACTGCTTTGGGCATTTACTGATCCTGCACAGTCGTACTTAATTTTCCATAATTCTCCAGATTCAAGCATTATCCCAAACTCTAGTTTTTGATTCCTTCTTCCTTCTCTTTTATTCAGAGTGCCTTTCAGCGGCTGACTTGCTTTCCTTCAGTTGATGGTCCACGTCATTCTCACTTTTATCTTTAAATGAGCCAGGAGTTTCTTTCCACTTCCAAGATTAGCTCATTCTGTTATTAGCACATACAGAAGCTCTGAACAAACCAGTAACAGCCCCTGCTGAGTCTGACTTGTTTATACATCATTAACATCTGCCACCTAGCAATTAACAGATGTTTGGGAAGTTTTCCTACAGCAGGGGCTCCAAGGGTACGTAAATGATAACAGGATGCTCCTGTTTTTTAAGCTAAGAAAGGTTTAACCTATTTTTGCCACACAAAAAGCTTAATGAAGAGATCTAGTTTTGGTTAATTTCTCAGACCATCAGAATGAAGACTGTTACATGAAACTAATTTGAGACACTGTCTTTATTCATTAGTTAAGGTGGTAACGGGGAGAGGAGCAGGGTCTTAAGACTGGCAAGAACCAAAGCAAAGAGAAATCATAGAAGAGCTTAAAAACAGATGTTAATCATGCCTTATTGCAGTGGCCAAAAGAGTTTGGTTAATTTGTAACTCAGAGAAAAACAAATGCTGCTAATACTAAATTTAAAAATAAATTACACATATGATAGCCATCAGCCTTCCACAGTGGTAGAAAAGAAAGCCTTGTGTGCCAACTAGAACACCTCCTTTACTCTAAGGAGTGAACTCTGGAGACTGAATAAGAGAAGAAAAGATAAGCCATCACTTGACCCTTTGACTTCAAACTCCTCACATAATGAAGAAAAAAATCTGGCAGAAAAGAAAAAAAAAATCTAGACAAAGAAGATCAAGAGTTTCTTTCAAAAAAAGTAAGTTATTATTTTCTAGAATTGTCTTATTTCCTTAGAAAAAAAACCTTTCTCCCCTGAATTCAAATAATCTGATGAAGCAAACCTAAGAAAGACATTTGGCTTTACCCTGGCTTTTATTTTACATTCTAATTTTCTGAAGAATTCTGATCTTTTTAAGCACCAGAGGAAACACTGTAATAGGTCAAGACAGAAATAGAACAGAAATATTTATTCAGTAAATGTAACAGAGAAGGCAAATCCAAATGCATAAATACTCTTCACATCAAAATTCCCACTAATGTCTTATTTAACTTGTAGCAGCCTTCAGTTATACTGTGCTTCTGTGTCCACTGCCTCCAACTGTTCTTGTGCTGTCTACTTTCTGCCATCCTCAGTTTCTCTGACAAAACTGCTCCTTGAAGAGCAATAGTGGACTGAAAAAATGAAGAATTTTTCCTGTATCCCTGCAAAGGTGTACATTACCTGGGGGCATCAGGCCCTTGGCTGTACATAACCTTCTAAAAGGCCATTCTTTGCCAGATCTCTCTTTTTCTGTTTTAATCACAATACCATGGGTATGTAAAAAAATGTCCTCACCTAAGAACACAGAAAATAATTTGCTTTACCGCAGTACCCTTAGCCTGGCAGACACATGGAGGTACAAATGAAGACCAAGGCACCTGTGGTGCCAGAAGTTGTTCTGCACGTAGTGACTGCGAGTGGAGCACAGGAGAAATGCATTTCAGCATTTTGCTCTAGTGAGCATTGCTTTGTACCATTTTTCTCCTTGACTGAAGCTGCAGTTTGACATTCAGATGTTTCAGCAACAGTATTAATTTAAGAAGTTCCTGACTTCAATCCTGGTTCCACCCCTTAGCCACAGTGATTGGTAGCGGATTGTGCTGCGAGCCAGGGAATGATGCCGGCTTTACAAAGAGAAATCAGACTCAGAAAAGCATGGAAGCATGGAATAAAGATACCTAAATGCAGTAGTGGAATGGATGGTCTCACCCAGTCAGAGAAGATAAAAATAAACTCAGGTTTGCTTAACTTAACAAGACCAGTGCTGAGTGGTAAATTAATTACCCATAATGTATCACAGAACTAAGGTTCCAAAGGAAAAAAACCCCACTATTTTAGGTAATGGGAAATGTTAGCATGAGAGCAAGAGGGTTTAAACAGACAGTGACCGATTTTAGGTTTGATGTCAGAAGAGTTTTTAAGCAACAGCAGAGATGTTGTGTCACTGTTTTCCAATATAAGCAGTGGTTAAAAATGACTTCAAATTGAGTATGAAAAAAATGTGTAAGAGATCTATATTTTAAGTTTGTAAACTGCTAAAATAGGAGCTGATTTTTAGAATATATATGATAAATTTTGACACACCGTGAAATGCTAAGGACAAGTCCTAAGCTGTGAAGTATCTCCCTAGCAGAGGATACAAATCCATAAAAATATATTACAAAATATTACATGTTAACTTAGGTGAGCTGTGGCAATAAATAAAAGTGTTCTTACAGTGGTACGACTAAGCAGATATCCTTTTTCCTTTTTACAGCAATACTGGACATAAGTAATAGCAATTGTCCTCTTGAAATGAGCATTTATTTTAGCCGCAGAGGAAAGAGATTGAAATGAAACGTGAATCAAATTTTAAGTAGGCTTTTTACAATTCTCAGAGTTGGTGCAATGAAAAGCAAACAATAGACAGCTTTCTTCTAGTGAAAGTGTAGAGTCATTTATGTTGCCCACTGTACTTTTAAAATGACCATACTGGTTTAAAAGCCCCTCTTACCTTTTCAGCAGCAGACTGCCTTTACCACTATACACATCACAAAAAACGTTTCTCTTTAGCCAACTTGAAGAAAGCCAGAGAAGCAGATGAAATTTTTGAGCATTAGGTCTTGTATTTTCTCCCAAGACATTGACAGTGAAACAGAAGTAAGCTCTCACATTCTCTACACCAACAAATCCACAGAGAAGAAATAATTGCTATCGTCAGGGTGTGGGTGACAGACACACATATGCGCACCCCTTCCCCAGGAGAAACAAAAATGAAAGAAAAAACATTTGGAAAGGAACAAAAAAAGAGAAAAGTCTTCTGTTTTGTGGAACTGGTAGTTTCTCTGGTGGGATACCTAGCTTACTAAGCACTTGCCAATACCAATGCAGCAGTAAGATTTTACTGTCTCAGTCATTCCAGTAGTATTAGAGGTATTGGCACAAAGGACACACATTCAAGACTTGAAAAGAGGGCTGACGCCTGGGAAAAAGAGCTGTATCATTTTGAAGACTTCAAACATTAGCTCTTCTGAAAAACAACTGCAACAAACTAAACAACAACAAAAGGTAGCTGCCTTGGCAATGTGTTCTATTTAAATTCCATGCAAGAAGCCCATTTTTAAATTTTTATTAAGCCAGGTAAGGTCGTAGCTCTTGGTGAACAAAGTCCCTGGACACTGGCATTTTATGTATACTGATCAGCTGAAAAAAGCAGCTAGAAAAACCAAGAATGGCCAAGTAGGATGCATTTGGATCTAGTAGAAAAGTTGAACTGCTTTTTGTCTGGTAAGAACCAAGGCAGGATTTGTTGGAATATGCTGCATCTTCCCTTAGCTATGTCTGAAAAATCCTTACACTTTCAGCCTTTTCCAGGTCTGAGAGGAAAGATATTTAATAAAAGACGCAGCCAGCAGAATGACCAGGTGCTTGCCAGCATTATGAATGGTGGTGTGAGGACTCAAGCTCTCTGATGGACCAGACAACACTGGAAGATTGATTTGATTACTAACAGTTGGTTCTCATCTGTATTCTCCTCCGCAATAATGAAGCTGGTAAGCCCAAGGGAGGGCAGTGCCATATAAGCAGGTGGCTCTACAAGAGGAATCCGTGTGTTTTACACATGGAAAAAAGTCTTTGAACTCAGTATTTGCTTTTGTTTCACAGCAAATGAGAAAGGCTACTGAGCACGATCTGTGCTATAACCTACTGCAGGTGCAAGGCTGTGGAGTGAAAAACAGAGCATAACCTGGCTAGTTTCTCCCTTAGGGAATCGATGCCAGTGTTTTCCAAACAGGGAGCAATGGAACTTCTCAAAGGTGCCCCTGGAGACCCCAGCTGTTTGGCAAGTAAGGACAGCTCCTCTCACCTACCAAAGCAGGCTGCACACCTTGCCTGTTGCTATTGCCTAGAAGGAAAGTGATTGATACTCCATGGTTCTTAGACATTTGTAACATTTCTTATGAGAACAAGCAGAGGAAAAAATAGCCTATATCAAGATTACTCAAAAAACAATAAATCATATGACTAATATAATAAAAATTCAGCATTAGCCTAAGGAAAAGCACAGAATCCTTGCTACCAAAAGAGTTACAAACAACTGGAAATGTGAGGCTAGAACTCATGCTACATTTTGGCAGGAACCTGACCTGCACTCCTGGCACCTGCTATCCTCCACCACGGCTCTGCCAGATCCTCATCAGTTCTTAAATATCTGAATGCAAACCAAGGAATTTTAAAAACAGATTGTACTTCTTAGGTACAAACCAATAGCTGTCTGTGTTAAGAATATATGTTGCAAGAAATTAAAATATATTTAAGAGTGAAAAAAATCCACTGAGTCTGATTTTCACGCTACATCTGTTAAGACTTAATTGTCAGCTAAGCAGGATGTTTCAGAACTGATTAAGTTCCACTGAATTTATTAAAAAAAACAACTGAAGTAATCTGTCAAAAAGTATTTAGAACCCATGGCAGAACAAATCCCAGAGATATTTTCTGTGATATGTTGACAATATGTTATAAAAGTAGTTGAAATGGTGTGTGGAGTTCTACAAAAATAAAAACATCTTTACAAATAGGAAAAATATTCAGAGACCAAGAATGATTGTATGAGCTCTTGAAATTTGCCCATATGTATTATAAAAGTCACTTCTCTGCTAGGTATTTTAAATATTATAGTTGCATGTCACAAAACTGAAATACTTCACTAAGGCAGAAACTGTTGCAAGACTTCTGAAATTCTAAGGCAGATGATGTTTATACAACAAGCAGACTCCTGTTATTAATAACCAGATCTTTCCATTACTTGCACTACAAGTATTCTGTATGTGCACAACACATTTTCATTTGTTTCAAGGAACCTGTTTTCCATTCAGATGCCATTAAATAACCAATAACTTTCACACTTTAAATAACTAAATCCTTCAAGATGTGCAGTGAGACCACTTGCCTCTTGCTCTCAACTCTGCTGAAGCCTGATCAGTTTTACTATCAGTATTATTTTTGGGGTGATTTCTTAAAAATGGCTTTCATTCACTGAGAAGCTGTAATATATCTTCTCATTGACAACTGTTTTTCAGAAAGCAAAATAGCTACTAATGTACTTTCAAAACAGAACATTTTGCCAAAGTTTTTACCTAATCAGTACGCACTGCAGTCAATCGAGATAACTCTGATTCTGCATCACTCTTCTGCCAGTCAGCAATGCCACAAAGGGAAAAATAGGAATCAGTCACAACAAAGCAACAAGCTTATTGTAACCTTACTGTGGTCTCACACAGACATAACCACAAAAATACGAATGCAATTAATAGAGTGTCAGTATAATTTTAAGGATCAAAAATGTATTCTCCTATTTGACTGTATATGGAATGTATCTCAGGTACCTTCAGCACTGTCTCAAAACATCATTGAAGGCATGGAAATGGAACTGGAGAAAGAAAAAGGACATCTTTCCCCTGTGCAATGATATGCTAAAACATGCTTCTTCTTAAATGATTTTTCTCCATGGTTTCCTTTCCACTGAACACACCACTGCTCAATCCTTTCCCCTGCTCTCCCACCAGATCATGGACGGCTCCTTGCTGGTGCAGCTGCAGGGGCTATGATGCTGGAAGGCAGCTCTCGCTTAACACTTCTGCTCTCAGGGCAGCTCCTCTTGCAGCTATTTATCGTCTGCTATTTTTCTCAATCTAATAAATTTTTCTGAGAAATGGGAGCAAACAAATAAGTTGGTGAGTGGCCAGTGGTTAATACACCAAAAAAGCAGCCTGGTTTGAATACTGTGGTGAGCAAGACTCCATTTCCCCTCAAGAATCCCATCTCTGATACTGTTACATAGTACCTTGTGATGCAATCACTATAAAAATGCATTAGTGCTTATTTGGATTTCGCAACAAAGCTTATGTCCAGACATAAATGCACATTATCAAGATTACAGGAATTTCGGACATATTTCTAGATAAAAAACTATTTACTGCCAAATTTATTTTTAGATAAACCAATCCCATGAAGATCACCAGTGTTGCATCACATAGCCTGCATAACTAAGCTATCAGTTTTAACGTGTTATTCCTGAGGACAAAAGGAGAAACAAAAAAACTCTTATTCAGCTTATCTATTTACCAACAATTGTCTGAGGTACAGAACATCAATTTTAATGTTGTATTTGGACACTTAAGGGAAAGTGAAAGCTCATATGTATACAATATGTTAATTTGAAGACTTTCATAGGATTGTGATAGGAATGCTATTTGGGTGATGAAGGATAGTTGAAGATGAAAAATTCACAGTATGGAATGGTTACAAGCAGAAATTTTCAGCAATCGATGTTTATCGTTGCTTGTGTCTGCAAATCCCTTAACAGAAACATTATTTTTCTTCCCTCATAATACCACTTTAAGAAATGAATAAACAACGATGACTAAGAAGCTTTGGCTAGAAACGGCTTATTTTTTAAAATTTTCTAAAATTCAGAAGAGATTCATATAATGACCTTAAACCATCATGTTGCCTCTTTGGCTTAGCTTCACTTTACCTTCCATCTAGCACTAGGCAAAGGGTCATCTCTGTCCTGCATACCCCAGCTTGCAGAGTTCTCTAATGTGTTTGGAGGATTTATGCAACAACATATCTGCACTGAAAAAACAGTAAATGCAGAAAGAGAGAGAAAACAATTTCTTTGTTAGCACATTAGCAATTCAAGAGGATTGAATTCAGTTCCCAGCAGTATCAATGGCTCCCTGTATAACATGTCAATCCTCACTTCCCATATGGAGCTTCACCACTTAGACAAGCTTAAATCTTATTCTTTGACTCTGAATCCTAGATTTTAGATCTGACACTGATGCACAGCTCATATCAGTCTGATTAGTTATTACATAAAAAATTCAGGTAAAAATGAAGACATTGAAATATAGGCATCTAAACTCCCACTAGAAGCAAAAAATTCAAGATCCAGAAATAAAAAGACTGACTCAGTTTGTCCTGAAATGCTAATCTACTGATTGGTCCCTCTTGGCTCTCCAAACACCACCAACTGCACCAGCATTGTCCTCAACTAAGGACAATGGAGAACTCAATTTTCTAGCCACTGCAGCCTTGCACTATATCCTTTCCTCAGATTCGCTCACAGTCATGACCATGCTGATGCTGTGACAACATGAAGTCACACATCATATCAGGCCTGCAAACATACCACAACTTTGCATCAACCATGTTTTCACAAAAAGCTTAATCAACTAGAACAAATTCTCCCAGTAAACCTGCAACACACTAATACCCACTGACAGTTAGGACTCTGCCATGAAAATACTGCCTCTGGCACCCTGGTGCTGTAGAATATAGGAAAATCTGTTTTACTGCAGCTGAATGAGTGAAGATGTTGTGATACATTAAATATGGACTGAGTTTATACAGACAGATCAAGATCTTTATTTACGAGGTATCAATTGTTATCAGATGAGCTAATCTGAAGGTTTGTCTTCTACTTGGAAAAAGAATAATCTTCTCCAGAAAAAAATGAACATAAACACCATACGGATCCAATGTACTGCAAAATCTTCATTTTCTGAAGGACTCTTGAACTTGTAGTCCTTTTCAAAAATTAACACAGATTTTCTTATATATTCTACAACAACAACACATCAGAGATGGTATTTCCATGGAGAAGTTCTAACACTAGCTGTCTAATCTGAAATATGAACCTAAGTATGCACAGCTGCTTAAGACAGAAGTTTTACATGAATGGTCTCTCAAAAGTACTCCTGCATTGCAATGAAAATTCAGTGTAAGTCAGCTGAGTCTTATCCTTCCCATACCTGTTATCTTAAAAATGCCAGAACTTCTGATGCAACACAAGTTCATAGTATTCTTATTAGATATTACTACACTTTGTGAAGTATTTTTACATCACAATAAGAAGAGTAACAGAGAACACTTTTACATTAAACTATCGTTGCATTAGGTATGACGGTTTACATGAACATCCCACAGATTATCCAGAAGAACTTGGCTGGTTTTGCAATGGTTTGCCACACATCCCTGTGGTAACATTGTTTTAACACAAGATTACGTGGCACATAGCCATGAATCCAAAAATCCCAATGGTGCATTTAGTATGGATTGCACTAACTAGTACAAAATGCTGTTGTAGGTGTTTGGTACTGGCACAAATGCTGTGCCACGCTACCACATCTCATTTACTGTTTGCCACAGTTTATAAAGAGGTGGCTGCTTCCTTCCATGAAATAACTAACAGCAGTAGAATTAGTCAAATATTTAGAAAGTAACTCAGTGTGAAACACTGCCTCTAAATGCAAGCAAGTTTTTTTTGGACAGCGTCTTTACTCCTTTATAAAGCTCTTTGCTTTGTCAATATGCAGAACAAAATAAGACTGTCAGGAAATTGCACTTGTTATCAGCTCATTCTCCTTAGATGGCAGTACTGTAAATATTTTTCTTCATTATCACCCTATCAGTAAATAACTTTGAAGGTGTGATTTAATCAAGAGGAATGCCAATATTTCACAACTTTTGGCCTACCTTAAAGGAAATGAGTAATAGAGAAACCCATGCACCAGGAAAAAAAGGAGCAGAGGTAGTGGACTGTCATGGTTTGAGATAGCCCCAAAATCCTAATTCCCTAGCTCCATTCCCCCTCCCACATCTCAACCCAATGTGAGATGGGTTTTTCCAGACAAAACACAACCAGACTCAGAATGGGGGAAAGGGAATATATTACAGTGACTGTACAAATAAATACTATAACACATTATAGACACGATCACAACTATCTCTACCATGACATATAGTATTTACAATGGATCAGATCTCTTCTCCCCTCCAAATAAAAGTCCAGGAGGGAAAGAAGGACAGATCCCCTCCAGTCACTAAGCAGCAGCATCTTCTAAGGCAGCAGGTTCTCCTCATCTCATGCACGCAGCTGATAGCTGGATCTCTGCCAGCACTCACGAGGGAGGTATCCAAGCTCCCTCGGCCCCCTTGAGGCAGGCAAAGGGGTCTTCCGTGGGCTTCGTAACCCCAGACAAGGTCGTTTCACCGCGTCATATCACGAAGACACAGGGGGGTCTTCGTGACGGTCTGGTATCTCCAGGAGACTCAAGCTCCTTGCAGGGCCTCTGTGCCCTGTCTCAGGCTGCGAGCTTCTTTGTAGCTTGCAGCAAGGGAGGGCCCTCAAGGCCAACCTCCCACTCCGTCCTGGCTCAGCTCTCAGGACGACCGAGCTTCTCAGCTCCTCTCTCTCTCCGCTGCTGCATGTACTCCAGGGCTCCTCTCAAATAGGAGTACATCTATTCCTCCTTCTCGGAGGTCTCAAAGGAGTTTTGGGGGGTCTGGTATCAGTTCTTACCCCCAAGAACTCTGTAGAACTCAGCTGCTGGCTTCTGCTGCTTCTCCGGTTCAGTTCTTATCTGTCCTGGTTCTTAACCAGAGTCTCTGGATGCTGCGTCTGCTGCTGCTGTCTCTGCTCACATTGAAGAACCATTCCCCAGTTCATAGCTACAGATACATAGTCCAGCTTAACACTGTTCCACGTCCCTGTACCCCCCAACTGGGGCTGGGGGGGGGGCCCAGAGGCCCTGAGGAGCTCAGAGCCCCTTCCTCGTGGCTCTACAACATGGCTACCTCTTCCAACAACCAAACTACAACTCTTCTCTTCCGGTCTGGTTGTGGTATGTTTACATTTTTGCAGGAGTGCCCATTGGACAGAATTTCAAAACTTCCAGGGGTTTCCACCCCTTGGGGGCTACCACTCTCTTAGCCTCTGGGGGAAAACAAAATCCAAACCACTACATGGACCAAGGTCTATCAAATAGGGTTCAAGACCACTTTGGTTAAATGACAGTTGATATATTTGCAGTACAGTTCATCTGTTTTCTTATCTGGTAAAGCGTTCTATAATAAATCAAAATTTATTGCCTGTTTTGCAACCTTGTCAAAAGGCACGCCTAAGATTTTTGCTTCAGAAATAAATTCCACCCAACTGTGTACAGGAATTCACTTGACAATTTAGACATAGCTAAAATATTTTTGTATTTTCTAATGCTAACTTTTGATCTAGCACCAACAACTCATCTGTTTTGCACAACACCACATTTACTTTCTACTAAATTCAATTATCTTTAAAAACTAACAGGAGATTTCAAAGTAATTCTCCAATGACAACTACTCATGAGGAAAAAACAACAAGGCTTTTGGCCAAGAACCTCTATTCTCAAACCCATAACTGCTTCTCATCCCCCTTTTCGCTTGCCTTTTTCCCTTTTGGGAGTGTTTATCTCTGAACAGAAAAAAGCAACAGAATGTCGTGATCAACCTCAGTAATATTTTTTTGGTGTACACAACTAAATTGTTTGTAAGGCTGGTCATATGTTTCTGCATATTGCCTGTAAAAAAAGACAGCAGAAACAAAACTTTAGAACAGCCCCAAGCTCTTCACATTACTATAAACAGCATCGGCAAACTCCAAGTAAATATTAATGAAGCTGAATGGTTACTGCCAAAGTGCTTCAAATTTTTCTGGGAGGTTTTTTTTTTTACTTATTAGCAATTAATCAAAAATAGGTAGAGAATAACCAAATTACAGTTTGAAGTTCAGCGTTATAAGACTCACCAATTGTATGCATGATCACATGGTAAAATTGCATCTAAGTATACAGTAAGTAAAGGGCTTTCTAGGATACGTGGTGGCATGCCTGTTTTCCTTTCTACAGGCACTGTTCAGGGTGAAAGAAAAATATTTTTATCATATAAGCAGAAAGTTTCCAAAAATAATGGCTGCTTCACTATGAAGTTCACTATCTTGATCTACTCTGAATACACCAGGACAGACACCTAAGATAGGTCTGTTTATTATCCTCATATGAAACTCTTCCAAACACAACGAACAAACCACTGCCTTTAAAATACTGCAAATGCCATTTTCCTCTGCTATCAAATTCTATGTCTGTTTGCAGTTACATGAAAACCTGAAATCCCAAGCAATATGACTTCAAGAGAACTGCTTACCATTGTGTTTATGCTGCTGGTCAAAGAATCCACACCAATGATGTTTAAAAAAATGTTTAGGAGCATTAGATACAAGCATTAACACTTTTCTATTGATCAGCTATGATGTTATTGCTGTAAGCCTGACCTCAATTTGAAATGCTAAATACGCATTACTGTAAAGACTTTTTTTCTTGTCATTATTTATTAATTTCTGTTTAATGCTGTTTCCTATTCATATTAGCAAAGCAACTGAAATTAACTTGGCTGCATTACAAATAAATATTACCACATACTACTTCATTAAAAACCTGCATGTGTGCTATTTTAGTTGGAGTAACCAGTTAATATGTATAAACTGCTAAGACTGGAAAACACTTATTTCTCCAGCCTTGTTTTCACAGACAACTTTCTGAAATCTACACCTTCAAAACTAAAAATTTCTCTGTTCACTGTCTTTCATATTGGAAAACTCAAAATAAAATCCCTTCTAGGTTTTTAACTTCATGATTTAAGTTTTGAAGGGGAAAGAACATCCATACATTAAAAAATTATTACCTATTAAAATTATTACCTATTAAAAAATAGGGTATTCTGAAAATCTTCATGACTTTCAAGGTCATAAAGTCCTTCTAAGGATTTATATTCAGCTTCGTGTAATATTAGAAGCTGTATGTCAGCAGTGAATCCATGTATCCTTATCACCTATAGATTTTTGGCAGACACAGGAAAACTTCTTTTATTACAGATACTTGTGTCCTATTCTTTGACCACTTGAAGCTCAGTGAACTTTGTTCTGTTCTAGGTTTTTCATATGCTTGACTCAAAGTGCACTCAGGTCTCCTTCTTTCTCCCTGTCTCTCAAGCCTTTCCACAGTACCTTGAATTCCCTTCTGCATTTCCTGTTCAATACCCCCAAGTCACTATGACATTTGCTGGTAGGTGGGCAGAGCATCCCAGGGTATGAATGGCTTTTGCTAAACAACCTGCTCTCTGGTTGCTATGTGCAGATTGCAGTAAACAATTACTAAAGCTGAGATTTCTCCCTCTTTCCCTCAGCAAATTTACTAATAGAATATTTGTCCTCTAAGTGACAATCCTCTCTAGAACTTGGAGAACTTAAACCTTTCTAAACAAACAAACAAACAAAATCTTGTAAGAACTGTAAACCCCAAAATTTCTGAGGAGAAAAAATCCCCCATATATAATTTAAAAAAGATTATTATGGAAATAAGAGAAAATGATAGAAAGACGAAAGAAGCTTAAGGAACGGGGCAGACTTAATGAGGACAGAAAAGCAGGAAAAAAGGAGGATAATAAAGTGCACTTTTTAGTTGTGTGCCGTTCCTATCTTTCCAGAAAGCATGCTTTTAAGGGTACTTTTTTAAAAATACGCATGCAATTTTGGTTTGTTCTTAACTAGGTTTTGTATAAACCAAAGGAGATTTGAAACCAAAAACCTAGAACTGAACTCCGTGCTTTATTACTCTCATTCTGTTTCTTCTAAGAAAAAAGGTCACAGAGTGGCCTTTTCACAGTACTGGTGAAGTGGATAGACAGATAACTCATTCTATTTTCTGTGGCATGCAAGTAACTGAGGAACTACATACTGATCAGACATGTAAATTATGTAGAAATGTCATCATCAAGTCACCAGATTTCTAAATCATCAGCCTTACTTTGCTTGTGAAAAGGGTAGTGGTGTCTGTGAAATCCATATGGGCAACATTTATAAATTGGCTTCTGCTGATTTCTGTAAGACAGAGGACCTTATCCCAGTGATTTGCAAATTACATCTCCAAGGGAACCTGCAAGTTTCTTTTCCTTCACAAATACAATGATGAAAAAACAACTTACGTTCAACTTGATCAAACATTACTGAGAACAAGAAATCTCTTGGTGTCATGTAATATTCTCCTTCATATTCCAGTGATGCAAAATGCATGAAGCGGTGCTTTCGAAGAGACAGTCTTTCATCCATTTCTGCATGAATGACATCTTCCCTCTGAAAAAGAAAAAAAATCCATGCAGAAAGATTGTTGCATTTGTAGACCAAAGCTGTAAATAGAAAGAATCCTATACTCAGTCTTGATTAAACTCAATATTTTGTGGGTAGCCACAACAAGAGGCTACCAGGAATTAAAGCTTTTATGACACAGTCTTAATGAATGGCATGCTTATACGACATACAAAGTATTTTTTGGCTTCATTGAGAGCATGCTTTAACAACACAGCTGAGCCAAACTAATGGCTTGCTGTCACCAAAGAGTCCCCCCGCTTCCCACTTCCCTGCTCTTGGCTCTATGGTCCTGTTCCTCCTTGTTTGTCAGCTCCGCTACTTGGACTCTTGCTGAGACAAATTCAGCTCACTAACTCAACTAAAAAACTAAACCCACCAAAAAGCAAATAGTATTTTTTCAGGTTAGTGACTAGCTCAGCAAAGGCTGAAATGTGCTCTGGGTTTGTGCAAATGATCCATTCCTGAAAGTTAATTATCAAGTTGTGGAGCAACTCCTAAAATGGGAGAATAATGATGTTCTAGTTTAAACATGGGCCTGTCTTTGAGAGAAGTCAGAAAAAAGGGAAAAGCAATGAAAACACTAACAAAAGAGCCAAAGATCATATCACTAAACCCAAAGATTCAACTAGTCAAGCAAACAGAAACCTTCCAACTCCACCCTTAAATATTGAGAGACTCAGGATCAAAATCATTCAAGTTGAGAGTTCTACAATTAGTTACAGCACTTACTGGCAGCAAGAGAGGACACAGACACAGTGAAACAAAGATGTTTACATTTTAGGATTTCAGAGATAGTAACTGACAGCAGAAAACAGGAAAACAAGAAACTCTAAAAGTCAGAACACACACTGTGTGTATTTGAACATTAATTGTGGAACAACAACTATCATAATATATTATGCTTAATTATAATTCTATGAAGGCTTCAACTTGCCATTTAATCCCATGCCTGGCACCCCTGTGTTAGCATTAAGGACTTTGCTGCATGATAGGATACGAGCACCTTGTGACAGTCAATTTTAGCTTCCCCTTGTAGCACGTTTATTTCCCTCAAACCTTGGGTTTCAGTGAAAGGGGAGAGAGAACCACCAACAAGAAAAAACCCCAAATACTCACAATTAAGATTTAAAACAGTCATATTCTGATATGCAAGGAAAATGAGAGCTACTGCTGAGTATCTGAAGCCAAGATTTCCTTTGCTTTAGATAGAACCATTTTGTACCACAATCACTGTCTTAAGCTTCTTACACAGTATGGAGCTTCATCATGGCCTAGAACACAAGCGCACTGCTGCTGTTCAGACCTGTGTGTTCTGGAAAACACTGCGGAAAAATAAGTCTAATGTAGCAGGAACTTTAGATTTATTCTTTTTAAAACTTTGAGGGAGAAGTGACTCTGTAATTGCTTAGTTAACAAGACTTAACAAACGCTGCAAATATCAAATGAATAGTTCATAGCTCCTGGGTATTAACATGCAGCATTCTTAGTAAAATCATCTCCTTCTCAGAGTAGCATGAGCAATTTTTGCCTGACGGCAAATTTAAAAAGAAAATGGAAAATTGCTTCACAGTTGTCCTTTAACTAAAATTATGGAATGAAAAGCAATCTTTCAGCACAAATACAAAATAAAAAAGTTCAGACAAGAAGTAAAAAGCTAATTCTACAACATCTTCAAATCAACTGGCTTTTCAAGTTTTTTAAGTCTTGCAGTATTTTCTGAATACTGTCTAAAGCTAAACTTGTTACTGATATCAAAGCACTGAATTTCAGCAATCCACGAATTTACCAAAATTGATAGGTACAAATTCACGTATTAACTCTGAAGAGTGCCTTGTATTTGAAAAAGAATGTAATCCCATCAGAATTACAATCACATGTGACTGTGGATTCATCAAACCCTTTCTTTTTGTGAAACTAGAATCCCTGATCTGCAAAACAGCCTTCGGTAACTTCTTATGAAAGTCAGCTTCAAATACTAGCACAAATAAGAAAAGAAAACCTTACAGGATGAAATGTGGCAGCTGTGCCATCTCCTACTCAGTTTTAAAAGCTCTTGCAAAATTCCTGACATCCTGCCACTGTGTGAGAAACTCAGCATCTGCAAAGAGCACTCTGACCCCTCTGGACATGAGCACAAGCTCAGCTAGAACAGCTACAAACTCTTAAAAAAGCTGTATCCCTCCCTCTCCTTCACTGTTGTTTTCTTCACTGATACAAATGTCTCCAAGGCTTCAGCAAGCAGGGATGCCAGACCCACCAACGACAATTGGTAAACGATGGAAATATATGGGAAGAAGTAGAGAGCTCTAAAGTTTTGAAAAAAGATTAGAAGCAAAACTCCCGTTTGTTCCAAGAAGAGATAAATGAGTGAATAACTATTCTAATCACTATTCCAAATGCCTAAACAAAGATTAAATAAAAACTGCGTTTTGAAGAAAAGGCTGATTCAATCACATAAAAGTAAGATTGATCTTCTTCTGAAGTACCAATCTAAAGTGTGTATAGAAGAACAAGCTCTCTCAACAATTCAGTATCCTTCCCACTTCAATTAAATCCTGACTAATTTCCAAGTACTTTTTCCTGAGTCATCCAAAGAGGCATTCAGATAAAAAATATTTGACATTCCTGACATTTCTAAAAACACTGTCAAAGCTCATTTTGCTCATAAAAATGCATGTATTGGGCAAAAAGCAGAGTTTTCCTCTCTAATTGTATTCCACAAAATGACTTTCAAGTAAAGACAAGTATACTGCAGGAAACAATTATGTATTTAAGGCTGAACTTCACATATTAAGGTATCTGTAATCTAACATCTCAGCGGTTTCCAACAGTGTAAATTCAAAGCAAGCTGGATACAAAAATTCAAATTTCAGAGAGGCAATAGGTGAGAAGAATCTATTACTATTGCTCTCACAAGATTCTTGTAAGCATAATTTAAAATAACCCTGAGATTGACTTGGGCTTATTTCTGTCTTTAACAGCGCCATACAAGAAGAAATCAAGCCACAAAGGGCTATGTGGCATTAATGGTAAAGCTTGGGCTGAAATTCCATTCTTAACTTGTTATACTGCGTGTGGGTCCAACCAGGTCTCCAAATGCTGCGTGTTCCCACATGCTCCACAGCATCCCCACAACCACGTGAACTGAGAATGAAGTTTCAGCTTTAACGTGGAATTTAGTTGCCTTTATGGTTTTATGTGAAGCCTCCAATGCCAATTTCACAATGTCCACGGTAAAGCTATGATAGTTGATGGTAAATTAGAATTGAATGACATTAAAAGGGCTCTAAAAGGATTCAAGTGTTTTGCTCTGCAGTCGACATGGCATGGGATCAGTGGCTGACCAGACACTGGCGTCTACAAGCATTACCAAAGACTCTGGTTTCCTTCTTGGCTTCCTGCAATGCCTAAGGGCAACAACATTACTTCATAGAATTAATTTTCGGGTTGATATAATGAATCTATTTATCAGTTTCTTAATTTAAGATGTTGTTAAAGAATTCATTCAAATATTTGGCTTTGATTTTTTGGCATGAAAAATAGCAAGCTTAAGTCAAATAAAACTCTTATGTCTATTGTATCTTTGAACTTCTTTAAAAAATACATTAAATAAAAATGAAGAGTGACATAAATAAAACCTCAATAATCCTTACCTGTGGTTTTAGTAACACTCCTGATCAATGTGATGTGATTTTTGGTAACACTAATTCTTCACCCATTAAAAATCTAAGTCCTTGTGTACAAACTCAAATATTTACTGCTGATTATTAGTCTGAAATGACTTAAAATAGCACATACACTTATCTCTCCCTTCAATTTCAAATTCTGTCTTTCCCTTTCATTCATTTGACTTTTTCTCCCTTTGCACAGAATTTGGTATTTTGATGTGCTTGTGGCTTTTATGTTTTCCATCTTATTTTTTTATGCTTTTAAAATAGAATGCACTTTCCAGTTAATATTTCCAATATAATTTTTCTTTCTTCACTCTATTCTTTTTCATATAATCTACTTATTTTGCCTCTTTGTATCCTTTCTTCCATCATCTATAGACCTTCTTTCACTTTCCCTTTCCCTCAGGAAAAATTAAAATTAAGCTATTTTAAAATTTCTTTTTCCTTATCTGAAAAGAGGCTCAATGTTTTTTTTATTTCCTTTCCTTAATCTGGAAGAATTAACCTGTACCACTCATTTTACCTGCTACAAGAATAACTAAACCAATGTGTGGGATGTAATTAAAATCCAGTTGGTGCCAGCAGGCTCCCTGGGAGCCTTAGGTTTGGATCCATTAATTCACACTATATCTACAGAAGAATTTAGAAACTCTATATCTAATTCTGTAAGATGGATGAAAACTTTACAGTTAACTAGTGTCATTATTGTATCTCAATTTCAACTCAATCCAATTCAAAATGATCAAAATAACAGAAAATGCAACCTGACCTCAAACCCCGCTGCACATGTTAATGTACCCAGTATGCATGCTGAATGTGCAGAGGATAATGCTCAGAACTCAAGGTTTGAAAGTTTCATATGATGCAAGAATTGATAGGTAAAAAGACTTGACAAGAAATGCATTTGATAAAAATATGTGACTTAGAGGAAGCTAACATTTAAGATTGTAACATTTAAGAAAGCTTGCATATGTGCAAAAGTAGTTTGTGCTTTCACAATAAAAAAGTGAGCCTTGTATTATGCCCAGTCTTGATCAAATGCACCAGACAAAACAAACATCATGTTCAAGACATAAAATCAGAACCAAAATGTTCTCATGAAGTGAATTGATCTGTATTATATTTTTCAATGTCATATTTTCTGCAGACCAAACTGCCAGCCTAGACATAAAGTAAGCCAGGGAAAAAAACAGCACTGAACTTATACAAACTTATTTCTCTGGAAATAAGTTCTAAGTATTTGAATGACTGTTTAGCAATGTGAAACTAAATAAACAACAACATTACTAAATATTCCAACAGTCTTGAAATGCCTAAATACGAAAAGGGTAAAAGCTTAAATACCTTCTCAGGAGCTACTTTTGAGATAGAGAAGAGACTGCCAAAATAAGGAAAAGCACAGAATGCAAAAGTCTTATATCTGGCTGCTCTTAACACTGCTGATGTAAATACTCAAAAATCAGATGAAGCCCTTTCTATGCACTAACAGCTGCCACTCCCCTTCTTTCTTTCAAATAGCTGCTCAGTCAGTTCTGCTGTGCTGATACTAATTAGTAAGGGTTATGTTTGAAACAGCAGCTGAACAGTTTACTTGTACATAAACCTCTGACGTTTTTGGTTTTAATTTTTCTCTCCCACTCTTTGTATTTCACTGAGTTCTGACTAAACTGTGCATACAGAGCAGATCTTCTACTGTTGTGAAAACCCATACAGATGGAGAATTAAATATGAGAATAATACAGAAAACAGTCTCAGTTTGTAAGTGGTTTTAATTTCAGCACTTAATTCTAGAAATTTCAGCCTTGGCACAGCTTGTTTTTAAACATAAGCTTGAAACTAAATAGAAAACTACCACACTTCTCCTAACAGAACATAACGAAGGCAGATAAGGTGCCCAAGCTCTAATAAGCCAGGGAATCAGTTAATTTAACAAACCATACATTTTCACATCTACTTGCAAGTTATCACACCGCCCTACTTACACATTCCCCTACTGAGGCTGACATAGCACTTGAACACACTGGTGCAGAAGTACTAAATACATACAGAGCGGCAAGGGGACCACACTGATGCCTCAAAGGCACACACCCGTAAATGTGTTCAAATGGCTTTCTGGGAAAGCTCATCACACTGTTATTGTATTTAACTGTCAGTGGACTCAAGTGAAAAATGTGTTATATCTACTTCTCACTGACCTTTTTCAGTCAATCATTGCACATTAAAGTGCAGTTAAAATGTGAAGACACAAATACATTTATGTCTAGAAGTAAGACGAGCTAGATATTTTTAAAAGATACTATGTGCAAATGAGTAAACAATACATGGTGCTTAACTATTTGCCTCTAAAATCATAGAATCATAGAATTATATAGAATGGATTGGGTTGGAAGGGACGTTAAATACCACCTAGTTTCAAACCCCCTGCCAACGAGACCAGGTTGCTCAAATGCCCATCCAACCGGGTCTTGAACACCTCCAGAGATGGGGCACCCACAACTTATATGCAACATGTGCCAGTGCCTCATCACCCTCACAGTAAAGAACTTCTTCCTAATACGCAATCTAAACCTGCCCTCTTTCACTTTGAAACCATTACCCCTTGTCACATGCCCCTTTAAAAAATCCCTCTCCAGCTTTTGCGTAGCCCCCCTTTAGGTACTGGAAGGCTGCTTCATTGGAGAGTTGCTCCAGCCCACTGATCATCTTTGTGGCCTTCCACCGGAGTTGCTCCTGCAGGTCCATGCACATTGGAGGCCCCAGAGCTGGGTGCAGTACTCCAGGAGGGGTCTCACGAGAGAGGAACAGAGGGGCAGAAAGCACCCCCCTGAACATGTTGGTAGAGCTTGTTTTGAATAGCCATATCTTTATTTTATCTCTCCATTCTCAATTCAAATGATGTATGGAGTGTCTCTCAGCACACCTTCTCAGGAGGAGCTGGGAAAGGCTCTAAGCCATCTGATTTTGTTTACCCTGAGCTTGCAGATCTTTAGGATTTTCAAGTTAATAGGAGTTTACCCCTTAAGCGTGCTTGTGCTGTGGAAAGAAACCATATGCCCTTTCAAATAACTTCTCGCTTTGTTTGAGTAACTCAGATAGTAGCTCTACTTCATCTGTTCTGAACTGCCTCAAGAGATAACCCATTTATTACATGGGGTTCAGTTTTAACTGCACACCCTTCAAAATGGGACTGTGTTTGCCTGACTTTGAGAAGTGCAGCTTCAAACCGTGGGAATTTTTTCAGTCTGACTGATGCCAACTGCATGGTGCCATGTATTTACCTGATGCTTTATAGTTTTAAAAGGTTTTTACTTTCGTAGTGCTTGGTCCTGTAACAACTGTACAGACAGGGAAAAAGTTAACAGCTTTAATAGCAAGTGATTGAATGCTAGACCAGTTTTTGTTCTGAACAAGAAGACAAATTAATTCTGGATTCACTGTTTATACGAAAGAATTTAAAGGAGAAAATAAACTGTTTAATGGTAGACGCAGTAGACTGACCTAAGCAGAAGAACATAAAGGAATGCATGTTCAAAACTGAGACTGAGAGAAGATGACAAAAAGGGGAAGTGACTTTTCAATAGGCAAAGTAAGCAGAACAGGCTCAAAAGAAATTTAAAGTGATGAAACACCGAGGATAAGGGAGCTAGACTTGACGCAGCAGTATGAAAGACAGTCAAGGTACATAATAAACCACAAAGTGGTTAAGTTTTCAAGATTTCATTTTCTTTTGTAATTAAACAGATGTATCCTGTTAGCATTTAATGGTTGTGTCTATTTAAATATATCCATGTCCATGTATGAATAAGAGAGACTAGAAAGAAGATGGCTCACCTAATCTATTTAAGGGCTGAGAAAGAAGTGGTAAATACAATGGTATGGGAATTAAGATAGTAGGGAGTTTAGTGATAATTGGAGGAGAAAAGCAAAACAAACAAACAAACAAACAAAAATATACCAGAATTTGTCTCACAAGTTTTTTAAAACAGCTTCTAAGTGCCTCTGTCAATGATTACATACAATTTTCAATAGTTCTGTACACCCTATGTCTGCAGCAATATGCCAAAAGCATTCCTGAAAAGCCATTACACCAGCATGGTATCTTACAGACAGTGTATCATATGCTTCAAGGGAAACACTGGGAAAGAAACTGCCTCTCTGTCATCAGAGAAGATTGTCACTGGCATGATTCCGAAACAACATTTCAGAATACCAATCTTGTTTAAGCACTATTCTGAACATGTTTGCACATCCAAAAATGTTTTTAACAGTGGCTGACGGAACAGTGCCATCCATAAGAGGAGATGTAGAAGAGCCTTAGATTGCTTTATCGCTCCCTGAAACACACTGTGTGCCTAGTAAATCAAAATGCAAATTCTGTTAATTTTTAACCAAGGTACTTTGGACTTGCCTTGCCAGGGAATTTTCATCACAACACTGGGACAGCATTACAAGAAACACACGCAGTGCTGCAGTTGCCAACCAGGCGAACACAGCACTGATCAAAACCAACTGCGCAGTCGCACAACCTATGGACTTACAACTACTCTCCTACCAAAGCACAGACAAAGTAGAAATATCCTGGGACTTCATCATCCTGGACTAAGAACTATGTTTCTGTATGGAAGAGTAAATACAACTCAAACCAGACACCTCCATAAGGCTTAAAAATGCTTGTATGACACTATCAGAGAATTAAAAGAAAAAAAAATTAGAATCTTAAATATGCTGGATTCATGTGTGCTAACTGACACCAGTTTCTGTAAACGAGTGCTTCTAGTTAGTCAGTCTGCAAATACTTTAAAAGAAACTTGTAGTTGTTATTAATTTATCCAAATGTCAGTGTTTCCCCTTTGGAAGGCTTTGACATACAGAAAACTCAGTACAAAAATGCAATGACTTGCTGGAAGAAAGTTCTGTTGGCCATTGCTCAACTGAGACAGGAGCCCTTAATTTATTCTACATGAAAAGCAAGATCTTCAAGGTGGTGCTTTAAGGCTCTTCTTTTAATTCACACATGTATTTAGTAATATTAGAGGTCACTGTACATTATACCAGTGAACATACCAGTTGCAGTGTTAGGATGGCTTTATAGAGCAAAGTGGCATAAAAACACTTATTGCTAAAGGAATTAGGAATTTTATAGTTCGTGGTTTGTTAGGGTTTTTCCAAAATAAAAAACAAACAAACAAAAATACCCAAACCCACAACAAAAATTAAATGAAAACACCACAAAATAGAAGAGGTCATTCAACTACACAAGGATTTGTTACAAATATTCTGAAATCAAAAACAAACAAAAAATCACTGTTCAAAATAAAGAAGTGCCCAAACAGTAGGCAATACTCAAAACATACTATTCCCTTAAGGAAAAAAAAAATAAAATCTAAGAATCCTAGATGTGGTAGATTGCTGGAAAGACAGGAAAACCATGTTCAGAAAGTGGCAAAATTCCTTTCTGTGATAATGTGACCATTACAGAGCTAATCACATTACTGTTCCCCCAGAAGCTTGAAAACTTCCTGGTAGTGTGTGTGTGTGTAAATTATAACAAAATCTTCTAAGATAAAGACACATGCAAACTGAAAAAAAAAAAAAAAAAAGAGAAAAAGACATATATGCTCCAGGTTCCAACCAAGTTGAAAACAACAGAAACTTAAGTGAATGTCAGGGTATACTTTTTACTAAAGGAAAAGTCTACAGATTTTAATCCCCATTATATTATTAGCTATGTTACACCAAGATATCTTCTCAGTTCTCAGAGAGCCTGGTACTTAAAAAGGTGCCATAAGTGATGGGGAGTTAACTGATTAGGTTGCCATAGAAAAGACTACCACCACCAACCCTCCCAACTCATTCAACAGCATCTGGGAAGTGTGAAATTCTTCACTTTATTTCAGTGAAGTAACACTATTAGTTAAAACTTTCACAATGGCAAATTAATCAGAGAGTAACAACACATAGAGGAAAGAAAAGAAATTGCCTTAAAGCTTTCCTTTCTGTCTTTTTTTTCTTTTCTCTTTATTTATTAAATGGTTTGTCACACAGATGAAAAATGGCTAACAAGTTAAGCTCTTTAGAAGAGTGGTCAGAGCTATGCTCAGAGGATTTAGCATGTCCCAGGAGGTACTGAAACAAATATCCATATGTCCTGTAAGATTAATACAACAATAACAACAAAGTCACTGCAAGCACAAGAAATGTTTATACTGTAATTAAGTTGTAAAATTATATTTATTTCTCCATAAAGCTGCTGACTTCCCTTCTAAACAAATGATTTGTTTTCTGTAGGAGTCACTGATCTTGTGACAATGTCATGTGTAAAACTTGAATGTCCTAAAACACACTATATTTTCCAATGACCAGGCATATTTTTCATAGACTTGCTTATTTTTTTAAACTTTCTACCTATGCAGAATTTTTCTTCTAAAGCATTTCCATTTGACACAGAAATTACACATGGAAAGATTGGATGAAAAGAAACAGCTAAAACAGTCCTGGCGTGCAACTTTGTTCAGAAAAGTAGAAACCACAGTGAAAGTTTTATCTAAATTCTGATATTCCCATTTACTAATTAAACATTTTCATCAATATTAATTTCTAAAAAAATCACAACTGAAAATATTTGAAGCAAGAATTCAGAAATCTAGAATTTCCCTTATTCAAATGTCTTACTACCTCTAAATGGGACATAAGGAGACGACTGTTCAGAATGTGAGATTTACATCAGAGAAATTCAAAAGATCCCTTTTCTATTCAGTCTGTTCAATAAGAGTTATTCTAAAAGTTGAATTCAATATGAAACTCAGAGAATAAAGTAACACTGACAAATATTTATTTTAATTGAAGCTATTAGAGAGTGTAAAACCAGTGTATTCCTGATTACAGCAGAGTTGCAATGACCCTTCATTTTTTACCAGTGTTTATAAATTCCATTCTCTAATTTTTAACTTTTCTTCTATAATGAAAGTTCAAGTGTGTTTTCTCAATCCTCCCTTCAGAGCCCATCACTGCTGCACCTTCAGTGAGACTGCAAGGTCACAACACAGCACTACAATTTTCTTCTCTGCAGCATCTGAATCTAGGAAAACCCCGTACCTGGTAGGTCATTCACTTCTCTGTGCTACATTCCTCTGTACCAGAGATAAAGTTGTTTTCAGCCATCCTGGCTGCACCTTAAACATCTTTTGCAGGGGTTGTAGTACCATTTAAGCAGGTCATCAAGTATCTGCTGATTTTCTTCTTCAAGACCTTGGTGGTTATCAGTGTTGCTTCATTTATCAAATCTGTCATATTCTTGGAAGCAGATGGTGCTATTAGTACAAACCGTAACATTTCTTTGGGAGGTTTAAAACTCCATCTCTTCTCCTCCTCTTCAAAGTTTTTAAGACTATCTCAGACTTCTTTTGCGAAATAGTTTGACTATGGCATTTAATTCAAGAAGGATGAAATTGTGTAAAACCCAGATGGAGTCAAATGAATGCTTTGCCCAACCCTTTTCTCTCAATAAATGAACAACTTCTCAGACATCTTAAGACTTCAGGCACATGTATATCTTTCAAAGACAGACTGCCAATTTGTAAAAGTTTACAGTAGTAACTAAAAATAATGCAAGTTAGTTTTCCCCTGTCCTGCTGGAGAAGATTCACTAGCCACCACTATAATTTAATGGTTTGAAAGCACAAATTGATGACTTCATTTCTAGCTAGTACTAACCATCAACCACAAAAAACAGATTCATTCTGGATTTGTAGCACTGAAGTCAGTGGAGAGACAGTAGAAACTAGTTGCAGAGTTGTTCTCACTGTGCTTAGGAAACACCTTGTTCATTTTGAAAGTCAATGAAAGAGAAATGCACACACTACTGCATCTAGGACATGGGCTCCATAAAGCTCAAATTCTCCTTGCTTCATGTGCATTTAGGCAGGCAGCCTTTTGGGAACATCTGCAGTGAAAAATGGGGTCCCAGGGCACCCCTTACTGCAAAGAGACATATTCATTTAAAGTAGTTACACAGATGCCCTGCTTCTAACTGCAGAAAAGGTGTCCTAGTACCCCTTTGTCAAAGGCTCTGTAGTGCTCCATAGCCTTGACTTGTCAGCAGATTTCAAAAGCATTTCCATTCAGAAAAACAAATAAATGCACACATACACTGTAATACTTAAGCTCATGCTCAGAGCTGAACTCATGCATGTGTCTAGTCCTGTCTTGAAAGTATTTAGAAAACATTTAAATATCTTCCTGAATTAGGTCAGAGGTGGTCTCAGAAGAATGGAGCAATGACTGTGCTGGGTCAGACCAAAGGTCCACCTCATCCAACACCTCTTTCTCTTTCCTTTTGGTCTGTGGCTGCAAGGTCAGAGCAGCTGAATGTGTCAGACATACTTAAAATCTAATAGCAGTGCATCTGCATCAATTCAAGCACTGGTCATAAGCAAATGGTTAGGAAGGAATAAAAATATTCTCTCTGTATTAATCTATTTTGAGTTCAGGGACATCCTGAGCTGGATGTGATTTCTATGTATTTAACAACCCTTGGTTATATCACTTTCTGGCACTTATCCAGCACCTCCTTGAGTCCATGAAAACTTCTAGCTACTCTAATGACTTTTGGCATGGAGTTTCACACATCTATTGCCTATTCTGAAGAACTGCACAATGGATAATAGACCCTGGGAATGTCAAGGTCATGTCAAATTATATGCTAGTTTTCTGACTGAGGCAAACTTAAATATAATTGATTATTTCTCTCTCCAGCATAGATGTTTAACACACATCAGTCTCACAGTAGAGGTGAAAAAAGTTCTTAAGTGCAGTTTCCATATCAGTTCATAAACTGCACTAAATAATAAGATGACATCACCACAATCTTTTTCATTAATGACTTATCCAGGGACATAAAACTTTACTTCTAGGAGAAAATGCTATTTCTTTATTCCACTAACCAGTCCTTTAAAAATTCTTTTACAGGCCACTTCTTAAGTAGTTTCTTATCCGTTTTAATAAACATTACTTAATAGCTCTGCACACTGCCAAAATCCATTATCTTAAGCTGTAAATCGATATCTGGAAAAAATGCTTTAACTTCAACCTGAATATAAGCATTGTGCTTGTTATACACTTTGTTTTCTGCAAAAATGCAGCTGCACATTTCAAATTAAACTGTACATAGTTTTACTCACGACTGATAAAGTTTCTCACACTTCATTGATCTCATTGATCCAGCTAGAGCAGTTTTAGGATTGCCAAACTGTTTTTAAGGTAATATCTGAAGCTCTTCAGACCAGAGTCTAATGATTATGTATGCCACTCTTCTCTAGCTCCTGGAAACAATCTGAAGTTATGGTATCAAAAGTGGGTCGAAAGCAATATGGCTGAAAATCAGGTTTTATTTTATTCAGGTTTTATTATTAAAGATTAACATTTTAAAATGCATCTTTGGGATAGATTTTTTTCCCCAGAATTCAAACGCTAATTGTGAGGGGTGTTAATAACAGAATATATTTCTGGTATCTAAACTGCAGGGCTCCTCAGCAGGAGACTACTTCTTCCCACTGATTCCAGCATGACCTAAAGAAAGGTTCCTCAGTTAGGTATGTAAAGACATGTAAATGTAGATGAGTAAAGTTGCATGAATCTCTCACACAGTACCACTTTGTGGCAAACTTCTGTAAGGTTTTGACTACCCTGCGGACTATCAGGACATACTCGCCAGGGTAACTCTATCTAAAGGAACAGTTCTAACTCAGCATTGAGCCTGCAACAGCATGAATAGAATAGTATGTTCCCAGAAGGGCTCAAATCTTCGTGTAGGTCAAAGATGTTTCTGATTGTGGTTAGAGCAGTGCCAAATGGCCTGGGTATGGCGTTTTGGATAGACTTTCCTTGAGACTGAGCAGGAAAGAAGCAAAACTTGCTGTCTTTCAGTCATCAAGTTTGCTGAAAGCAAGGACCCATTTGCAAGGACTCAGAAGGCAAAGGAGACCTGCGTATAAATATCTTTGTTTTGCCTCCCCTAGATGCTTGAATTCTTTCTGTTTAAATTTACAGCTTTTAATCAAATAAAGTTGGTTTGCTCTTTTTGTGGAGCCTCCTACAGGAGATGTTGCAGACAGTTCCCTCTCAGACCATGCTTGACTTGCTTTCCCATCATTATATACCTTTAAAAATACTAAGTAATTAAAAAAAGGTATCACTGGCTTGACTTAGTTTCTGGCAGTTCACAGTGTTTTTAATGACCTGCTTTAAAGTGATTCTACCTATATTTAGAAATCCGTACAGTAAAAGCTGCTAGTTTAAAAAACGAGGGAAAAAAACATAAGAGGAATTTTGTTTATATTAACTGTATTATAGATCCTAAAATCAAATGTGTATATATATATCAAGCTACTGTAAATATGATCTGGTTGTCGAGACTGTCTTAAATATGCAGTACCAAGTTTTTCCCGTCAACAAACTATTTTACTGACAGTCCGGTAAAATAGCTGAATGTTCCAGTTCAGCTGACTAAAAGCAGATTTCTGACATGGCAGAGGAACATCTCTGGGAAGCATATTGCTCAGCCTATGGCAAAGTCACAACCAGCTTTTTACAGCAAAAGTGACACCTTGCTTATGATACCAGTGACATCATCACAGAGAACCTTCTTCATGACATATACAGTCATGAAGACAGTCTGTGTCTGTGGCAGCATTAAATACAGAAAGGCAATATCTTTGGGTTATCTTTGAGGACTGAACTGATAGTTTAGGAGCCATCACATAAATGCCCTAAACTCTGTTCTAACCAACATTTTTATTAGCAACTTGGATGATGGAAACAGAAACAGAAGTAAAACTGAAAGTGTTGGGTGTGTCTAGAAGCCATGATCTATAAGGTGAAACTAAGAGAAGACCTTTATACCAAAGATATCAAGGTTGCTATTTAATTTTGAAGTCCTTCACATTCTGCTTTTGCATGCTGTCAGGAGCCACCTAAATCTGCCTTGCCATAAGCAAACCAGTGTCTGTTCTATGTCATTTCACCCCAGCTGAGATGAGTGAAGAGGCACTGTCACATCCTGGTCAGATTATTGCTGACACACAAACCCTCCCAAGATTTCTTTTACCATGCACACCCATGCTGTTACCTATTAGATTCTGGTGGTCTGGAAGTCATTGGGAGTTGACAAGAAAGAGTCGTCAGCCCTTCACACAAATACAATACTATCAAGCACTCAGTGACTGGCTTTAATGAGAAGGTACCTTCCAACTTGCACTAAATTGCCATTCAGAGGTAACAGCAGAAGCAGCATTACCATTCACACTTTCATTCTGCTGTCTACAAAGCTCCCAGGCTTCATAACTCTCCTCCTGAGCTCCTCCACTCCCTTGGTAATGTATATCTAATGTATATGGAATCTGGGCACCTCCCTGGGAAGTATTCTATTCCAGGCTCACGAGTATCTACCTAAAAAGTAGAATCACACCACCAAATACTGAGTTCTGGGCTCTGTTGCATACCTCCACAGAAGTCTTGAGAAAGAAATGGCCCCAGCACATCAAATACAAAGACTACAGCAGAAGACTCATCACCTCAACTATGTGACAACAGAGAAGAAGCAGTTGGGACCAAGTAGCTCCAGAATTTTTAAAGCAGGGTATCAAAATAGAAAAGGTTTCCCAGAGAAGTGAACAAATTACCCCAGGTTTGACAACTTGCTTTCTCAAACTTCAGTCCAGTGACCCACTGCATTTGCTTAGATCCAAAGATCATAGAATCATAGAATCAGATGGGTTGGAAAGGACCTCTGAGATCATCAAGTCCAACCCTTAACAGATACTTGAACTTAGCAGATAGCTAAGTTCAAATCTGTGGAGCAATTTTCTCTACGGGACTGAAGTCTATGGAGTTATCGCTCATATATCCACATGCTGTCTTACTGCTCCTGCAACAGCTAGCTAGGCATTAAGAGCTAAGCATCCCACCCAGCCAAGTGCTGAATCCTGAAAAAATGGGAGTTTTATCACTCAAAATAGTTTAATTGCTTTAGCATATTTTTCATGTTAACTATAATTTTACCACTTACATAAACCCTAAATGCCATATTTTTTAATATGCTAGGCTTTCTCTCCCCAATTCTTTTAATGGAATAACCAGCACTGACAAAACAGCACATGCTGTAAAGCATTTCCAAACCTGTGGTAAACTGTGCAAGTGCATCATTATCCTGAAGTGGCATTACAGAAGCACTAAAGGGGCAGCCCCAACTTCTAGTTGCAGAACTCTGAAATACAGAAAAGCACTGGCAGAATGAACACAGTATTCCTAAAACACAGCATGAAGAATCTGAGTGCTCCCCAATGTACTTAAAACCAGTCTTAGCAGACAAAGAAGCATAATTTATAGATAAAAACTATGTGCCCCTTCTTTGCCTCCCTAGTTACAAGCCATAATGTCTGAAAACTATGATTATGCAAGTTGCAAACCTTTAAGAGGAGAGGGAAGTAAGACAGCTTAACCTGCCTGCCTTCAAATTTAAAAACCTCAGTCATAGATTTATCTCTGTTTATCATTCCCTTTAATTCTCTTCATGAAGTCTGTAGAATTTATGTATATTTTGTATTTCAACAGACTTTCTGAAATAATAATTTATTCCAGATCCTTATCACTTTCAATATGCAGTTCTAAGTTGTCCATTGCTATTTCCCCGTTTTTAAGATTACTCCCAATTTTTAATCTTGCACAGAGAAAAGGACATATGTATCTGTTTTACTAGATGATCTTCCCTAATCTTTTACATGTAAAATATTCATCTTTGTTACTGCTTTTGCACTCTTTCCCAGACAATATATTTCTTGTGTGGCATGGTGACCAATACTATATACAGTATTCCAGATGGAGCCTAACACTCCTGTAACTGTATCACCTCTTATTTTGTATTTTATCCCTCTGATACAACCTAGTAACTTACTTTCTTGCAGCTGTGCATAAGCCTCACGGTTTCAATGATTTTTCCACAATAACCTCCAAATCCTTTTCCTAGTCAATGTGCTGAATGATTGTTCCATTGCAGCACACACTGCGTTTCCTTTAGTTTCTTGCTCCCAGACTAATTATTTTACATTTTTCCACAGTGAACCGCATTTGCCAGCTGCTGGCCCAGTCGCCCAAACAGTTCTAAATCCTTTTATATCTGATTGTATTGTTCCTAATTCACTGTTCAGAATTTTACTACAAAAACGGTGGTGGGGAGGATAAATCTCTGTGCACAAATATACATGACTTATATGGGGGCCATATGCATGTGATCAGTATAATTAATCATATGGTTTTGCAATCTATCAGGCAGCTTTGCCCACCTCACTTGCATTTTTCCAATAATCCATCTCTGCTGGGACTACTTCGATCACTCCACACTTCTGAGCAGCTTCATACAGCTGCCATGAAAAAAAACTGCCACAAAAAACCCTTTTACTTTCCCAATGTAATCCTGCCACTTCAAATCACACTTACCTGTAGTTCAATATTCAGTCTTAATAGCCAGAAACATTATGTCTGCGATCTGGGACAGGTTCATGGCTTCTTTCTCTGAATCCTTGAGGATGGAGGTGGGAACTAGGTTCACTAAACATTCACAAACTCTACCTAAGCATACAGCAAACAGCTGTATCCAGATTCTATATGCAAGAAAACTATCAGTACTTCAAATAATACCACTGTGTGTCGCAAGACAATTTTTAGTAATATTTCAAATATTTTCATTTTCCTTCCTAATTATACTACTGATGTAATGTTAAAGGAGTCTCTGCTCATCTCATGCCAACAGCAACTCAGGATACTGATGACTCAGTGTGCATATGAGAAGAGGGCAGATAAATCATAAATCGCTACCACTCACACAGTCTGGTCTTTCTGTACATTTTCTCCTTCTTTAAAAGAAGTCCTAAATCACCACTTCCTCATGAATTTTTAAACTCTGGAAGCTTGATGTAGAATTTTGGATTGTATTAGTGCAACAAATATTTCCATTTCAAAGCTTGTGGAGTTACAACTCATAGTTTAAAAGATACCTTACCACCTTCTACCTCAATGGGCAAACTACTGAACTCACCTACTTATTGAAAGCCTCCAGCATCACTATCTAAACATGCTTTCCTTTCAGTGTGAAAGAACAAAGTTGAAGCATTTCCTACTCTTCAGGCTATTGAGTCAGAGAGCATTTTAGCAGTTCTACAGCACCTGCTACTCTCCGTGCTAAGCTCAGATGAAGCTTTAATAGATCTTGCAGGTTTCCATGATTTCTTCCATCCAATCCGCATTCTCTGCCTTTAATTCCTCTTTCATAAAACAATATCACTGTTGAGACTATCGAAGACATGTTTTCAAGAACCATAAATTGTATGTCTGCAATGACATGAATGTGACATTAAAAGAAAATTATTTTAAAAGAATAAATACTAGCTAAATCTAAAACCTGATATAAACTTTTACTGATTTGCTGACAAAAATGGTGCGGGACACGAACTAGCTTTGAAGACTGCATGCAGTGGAGCATCACATTTGTCAACATGTTAGTTCTACCTACACTACAGAAATGATGCAGAATAATCATCAACTCCCAAACTAAATGTGCTCTGCTTTTTATTTCTAAAAATTTGAAATGGCAGCCCATGCTTAAACAGACTGAAATAAAATTACTTTAACGTTTTTAGTTTAATTATTACTTCTAGATTCTGCCAGAAATTCATTAAGGCTACAAAATCTGACTATAACTCTTGTCAATTGTCTGATATTGATGAAGCAGTATTCTCCTGCATTTTTATTAATTTCAAGTAGGTTTTGGTTAGTTGGTTTTTAGGGGGTTTTTTGGTTGATTTGTTTGTGTTTTTTTTTTTTTTTTTTTTTTTTTTTTTTAAAACATAGGAAACTATGAACCAATACTTCAATGTTTTATTAGAAAACATTAAATATAAGTTATCTTCAAAAAGAAGAAGATTCAACCAATGAACAGAGTTGTCCATTGACTGGTTGACTTCTCCTTTTCACTCTCTCTCAGGTTACAGACTGCAAAGACCATTTCACCTGGCAGGGGCACTGAAGGGTTCCAATAGTGCTACTTTTTTGATTACTCATGGTGTTAAATTAAAGTGCAAGAATTCCCAAAAAGGAGTTGAAAGCCATACTGAGGCATAGATATAAATTCATTTCTCAGAAAATTAAATATAAGGAAAGGAGATACAGTCAGTAGCTTCTGGCCACTGCAGCAGACAAGAATAAATTATTTTGTTTGAAATTAAGTTTTTCTTTCAATGTCAAACAAGATCTAAGCAAGGTCATACGGGAAGAAACACAGTTCACTAGCTCAAAATCCCCAGAAGGCTCTTCACAGCTCACTGTCCACATGCTTGTGACAAATGTCCAGATCCAGACTAAAAAGTGAGAACTCAGTTACCTTAGAGTCCTCCTGGCTGCAGTAGAGAATGATGGATGTCTTACTCCTTCTACTATTTGGATGCCTGACATTTGATTTATCCTTTGATAAATCTATGTCTTCCTTAACTCTTTCCTAACCAGGTGTAGTGAGAAATGAGGCACAGCACAAAAGTTGGTAATAAAAATCATACATAACCTATGGCTCACATGAGTAACCCCTACGGCCTGGAAAAGGTAGGAAATCCTTGTTGAGGAAAATAAAAATATCAAGCACTATCATTTTGTTGGCATAATTCAGGAAAAACAATAGACGACATCTAACATCCAGGTCACAGCAACCACAGCAGTTGTAGCTCTGCACATAGGGAAGAAAATGGGAATGTCTATTCCAACCTGTTCCTGCATTAAAAACTAGTTTTGCTTTTCTCTATGGAAGTGTAAATTGAGGATGCATCCTAGAAGAAAGCACTAGTCAATTATAGATAAATCTGGTTAAACCTGAAAGGAATTGTATCAGGAAATAACACTGTCCTCTACTTTTCTAATCTCAAACTTATAAGAAATACCAGAAAATCCTGCACTAACTCCTACTTTCATTATCCAGAGAAAAAGAGTTTTGATTTTTCTTTTCTTTTTGTTTTAAACTTATATTGAGGTCATATACATGTTGTATTCTCTGAAAGTCTACAATAAATATAGAAAAACTATATGTTGACCTCTATGATTATGTTGGTTAAAACTAAATAGTAGGTCTTTCTCTCTTTTGTAATTAAGATGTTTGATTGTGAATATAACCTATGTCTGACTATAAGGCTGTCTTCATTTTCATTATTTTACACTGGAACTCAGAGTAAACACAACACTATCAAGGCAATCAGCTGTGATTTCAAGCAATGTGCTGGATGACTAAATGTTCCATTTCTGACCACATAGCTGGAAGTGTGAGCATGACCCATCATACGACTGTAAAAACACATGTCAGCAGAACATGCAGATGATGATTGTCCTTCCAAACCTGAACATATCAGTGGACTGACACAGTTACAGCCTGCCATCACTGCACCCTGCTGAGCACTACCTCTGCAGGGACCTGGGCAATGAAAGGAAAAGAAACCCACTGAGAGATGGGTGGTACCACTGCTCACTGTCCCACGAGAGTTATCCCTGCCTTAGCTGTAGCAGAACCCATGCATGCTCCAGACACTGGGTTGCACCAGTCAGCTCACACTGTCTTTTTGTAACTATGAACAAAGGAGCAGTACAGACTTCCAACTTCTTGACTGACTGACTGACTGACTGAAGGGCTTTTTCAGGTCCGGTTATTGGGCGAGAGTGCTCCAATGGTATTCACAAATGCAGTGAAAACATTCTGCTGTTACACCTATGTCACTATCAAAAAAGATGCACTTACAGCTTTTCTGGTAAAGAATCAACTGCTTTAAATAGGATGCTGTTGAAAGCAAAATAACTGGCTTTTAAACATCTCACTTGCCAGGGCATTAGTTTCTACCAAGCCCCTGAAAGTATACCCACCTTCACTGGAGTATTGGAACATGTTCACTGGAGATTATGTATTAGGACGTACCATAATGATTATTGTGAAGGGCGTATTTTGCTTTTTAGCTCATCTTTGACAATGACAATGCATATTCTAGTTTCAATATGACAGACTGCATACTGCAGAAAGTATGCCTTCCTTCAAAGTCCCAAGGGACAAAGCTGAGACTGACATTCTCATTGTGTTTAAATTCCTTTCTGTATCCAGAAATGGGTGAAAAACTGGATAGGAATTAATTCTGTGTTTAGTATAATACTTTGCAAGCACATCTCTGTCTTAAAAACCAAAAACTCCACAAAGAGCCAAATGAGAACAGTTATATTAGATTGGAGTAGCAGGGGAGGAGGGGAGAGGCAGTATCTCCATATACATCTTTTCCACCTTCTGAAGCATTTCGAGCAAAAGTAGAAAAATAAGAAAAATTAAACAGTGCAGAGAAATAGAAAAACTAGGAACATTAATTAATAGGATTGGAAAGGATCTCTAAGGTCTTTGCTTATCTTTTTTACAAACTACTAGGTACATCTGAAGAAAACATGGGCAACAGGGTGAGTTTACACGTGTTCAAAGCACAATTATCTTGTCTGATCAAGCCTGGGGCTCCTGGGGACTTCATAACAAAAAAATCATCTGAGTCATTATTGGACTTGCACTCTCTCTAGTTCCTTTGATCAGCAATCACATAGTTATCACCCACACTCACATGTTCAGCATTCAGAACTTAATTTAAATGACTAAAAGAGACCACCCATTCTTGCAGATTTATGCTTTCAGAAAATCTAGAAAAATTAAAGATAAGCAGAGCATTGCTTATGTTTATATTTGGATACTTTCTTCACAGTCAAAGAAGATACAAACAAATGCCATAGTTTCTGCATCATCTATGGAAAAGATGCTCTGACTCTTCAGCCGAAAAGACAGAATTGGTGTTATACCACATCTTTTGCAATAAACTGCTCCTTAAAGTGCAATAAGCATTTCACTGTTCGGACACATTAACAAGCCATGGCACTATAGCTTTCAAACTTCATTTGAAAGAACTTTATATCGAGAAGTAAGCAATACTTCACCAACACTAATAGTATCAGAACTTGAAAATAAATCTCAGATAACCCTCACAATAGGTGGTATAAGAAGCGATTGGGGTAAAGCAAACACTCCGAGGAGGAGAGAAAGATCAACTACAGGAAGTGGTATCAGGGGACATTTTCAGACAGACATGTGCTACAATACGTCCCTCTGCATGAACACAGAGCCTATGGCAGTGCTAGAGAGTGAGATATTTTAACAGAAAAGAGTGAGCTGTATATTCTGAATTTGTTGGCATCAAGGTAGAACATTTAAATGCTGAATTAACTCAATTAACATAGTACTGAAGGGCCCAACTTGACACGTCTACCACAAGTGGTAGTAGGACCATTTGAATTGTGTAGCTGAAGCTTTTTCACACTGGCAGCTGCGACCCATCAACAAATCAGGGTAAGTGCAGGTGAATGAGCTTGTAGTTCTGAATTTGAAGGTTAGGATGCTGACGGGATGAAGTAACAAGTCCCTCCTGCAGATGTACGCAGAGCAGTATAAAGCGAGAGATTCCTCCTAAAGCCACTGGTATCTGAGTTTTCATTGGTATGAATTTTAGGGACCTTTCATGTCATGAAGTACATATTATAAGATACGGGCAAGTAATTACTTCAATATTTTCATGCAGCAAAAAGGAAAGCAAACATTTCTCATACATAGCAACAACAAAGAATTTCACTCAGGAGAAGTAACAGCAGACTGTTTGTGATAGATACAACCTCAAGCATGAGTGCTGAGAATATGAAAATCAGTTTTGCTGAGTTTTGTGAACAGTACTTTGAAAGCATACATATCAGATACTGGAGAGATTCTGCTACATCCTCAGTTATATATTATGTCTATCTAAGAACAGTTTCTTTATTAAATTGTTAAGCAACCAAAGCAAAACTGCATAAATTTTGTTAGCAAAGAGTTAAGTCTTCAAATGCAAAACTTACAATGCAGTTACAATGCAGAAAGTCTGAAAAAAGCAAGCAAAATCTGGAAATAAATGTGAAGCCACTTTTCTCTGAGCACCTGCTAGCTAGAAGAGCTGAGATCTTGCCTCAAAACGTGGTCCACTCTGGAAAGACAAGAAGATCAAAGTTCCTTTTGACACAATTACACCCAGGCTTGTTGAAAAGGACTCGGGAAGAAGCAGCACATCTCACAGGTACTGTCTCCCCTAAATGAACTCAATACATTTTTAATTTCCTGCAAGTGGAAAAAAAATTACTAAAAAATCCATTCTGATGGACACATAGCAATGGTCCCTGCCTCTAAAGAATACAGGAAACTAAGTTAAGTATGAGTGAAGAACAATAGCTATTTTTCAAACACATTATGAAAGGAAAATAGGCAGATAAAGACCCAGCTTGGAAAATTAAAAACAAATTTAAAAAATCAGACATGTGCCTGACAGACACCACTGTGATCCAACAGATTAATATCCTTTCCTCCCTTCCTTGCAAATAATTTTATACCTGGGAATTGTTAGCACTATTTTCACACTACTTAAAAGAATAATGTGAACACTATGCTCTAACAGAATAAAACCTTACTAAACTACAGAGCCTGGCAATTAATCAACTGCATATGCAATATATTCTTTGGTAAAACAGAGAAAAAAATATTTTGCTTGTCATCAACAGTAAAGTGAATTTCCACAGTGATGAATCACTTCCCAACTTCAATATTGAAAGTTGGCTTTCTGAATGTCTGATAGGAAGTATTTAATTTAAATATTAAAGTGTAAACTTGACACTGCTCTAACTTGAAAAAGAAAACGTGTCAACTTTAATGATATGGTACACTCCTAGAAACTAAAAATCTCTAAGAACTGGGACAAAATGCACCTCACCACAGCAGAGGCTATTTCATAATTTGACATTTCAGAACAGCAGCTTGTGAGAAGTGGATGCGAACTTTCTACAAATATAGCATCTCACTTAAAATGAACTAAAATAGGACACCGATTAAGTCTATTTCTTTAAGTATATTTGTGATTTAGTTCATCTTAGCAGGAATAATCTAAAGACCAGAAGTCAACTGCAAGCCCACACAACTGGTTCTTGAAAGACAAATTTCAGGAAAAAGCCACTGACGTGTCTTTATAATTCCCTCAAATTACTAATGGGATATTGTAGCTTCCCTTATTTTCAGTACCCTGCAGCAACACAGTTACTTTCAAAGAAAGTTTACTTAATTATTCTGAGTTACATGGCAAATTAAAAACATACAAGACCCCTCTACTAAGAGTAATTTTTAAAATATCAAAGCACATTTTCAAACATGCACACTTTATTTTCACACAAAGGGAATGAAGCTGCACATCACATATAACCTCCCTTCCCTCAGAAGCATTGTTCTCCAGCACAGACCCATCAACTCGTGAACAAACTGAAACCACAACATTTGTTTTTGGACAATGAAGGTGTGCGAGATTTCTTTCTGTGGCTCAGACAAGGAGAACTGGTTTTAATCTACAATATAAAATATCCAAAATGCATGCTATAAAAGCCTTTTACTTATACTAACATTTATGTCTGTATCATGTTTTACTTTAAAATAAAGTTGTGTCAGTGAAGTCCTTTGATCCTTCTGTTATTAAGAGTTAAACTTTTGCGCTGGTGCCTTGCATACATTTCAAGCATGTTATGAGTATTGTGCTATTGAACTACACAGGGATTATATGGGAATTATTAGAGGAAGTGTGATCTTTAAAGGAAAAGCAAATACTCAATCGCCTTTGTAGAACTGATTTTTAAGGTTCAGGTGGATTTCTTTTCTTTAGACAATTTGCAGGATACTGATCTTGACTTAGATTCACAGAAATGATCTGGTAAAACAAACTTTTCTTAAAGTTAGTTAAGACTGAGGTACAGTGAAAGTGCACTGCAGACTTATCTATCCAACAAAAAATTATGCAGCATAACTAAAGGGAATATCAACATAAAAATCTGTAAAATGAAGGATTTTACATTTGGCTTATAGTCACAATTATTCTAGAAAATAAGCCCATTTTTTTGCTTATGATGGAATAGCAGATGCAATGCACTAGTTAAAGTACTATTTATTCTGATTTTACAGTCTGTTGATGGTTCAGTTTCTGCTATGAGGTTGCAAACATTAGTGGAAGGAACATGAATGCTACGTATTTATTTCACCTTTAAGACAATGTTAGCCTAATTGTCACCTGTAACCAAAAAAAAAGAAAGAGTAATTAAAAAAAAAAAACCAAGTACATTTAAATTCACCAATAGCAAGGTTCCTTGAAAACCACTTCTTGTATACTACAGTCCAATTTACCAGGGATTGGTTTATTGTAAATTTTTTTTTGCAACTGTTGGTCAGTTACTCTGTCCATGGCATTAACACATCTTAGAATGATAGGATTATGTAAAAGGAACCCTTGGCCCCAGCTAGAGATTAAGTAGTCATGTCATACTCTTTCTATCCTGACATCTTGAGAACTATTTCAAAGCCATTCTAAATCCATGCTAAGGTTTTAAATACAGAGTGCTTTCAAAAGCCATCTGCAGAAGAAAGAACACTAGAAATAAGTCAGATAGCTATTTTAAAAATTTCTGTGATTATTAATCTTTAGATACTCACAAAAGGCTTCAGAAAAGCTCAATCCTAACAGTTATTTACAAAATAATTTTAAAAAAAATCGTACTCAATCTAAAACCATAAGCACACATCCATTTTGATAGCTGAAAAAAGTAAAATATCAGTTGACAACCCTGTATTTATATGTTTTTTAGGGGTTACTTCAAGGTTGAAACTATATGATAGCAGAATCAGTGCCCATAATTTTGTTCAATACTGATTAACTGGAAAGCAATGCTAGAAGTAAATTAAGCCCTGCAACTAACTTAACCCAACCTTCCCGGAGTAGACGGGAACAAAAGGTAGATCCTTAAATTAGTAAGAAAGAGATTATGCTAAAGATGTTTCAAGCAATAACAGAGTTTTTTATTTCAGATTTTTATAAAATGAACCAATTCCCAGTTTATCTCCAGCAAGGCTCAGGAAATCAGAGCTATTTTATGGTTTCCACTGCACTAGTACATGAGTGCAACTCATGGGTGGGAGTCACCTCAGACTTAACACCAAGCAGTTCTCCTCTTCTATTATCACATCTGTCAAAGCCAGTTGTCACACACCCTAAGGCACGGAAATCAGTTGTCCAAAGATTAACAACTGTTTTTCTTCAAAACACAGGCCCCAGAACAAACCTGCAATACGTCATTTTTTGATGGACCACTTCAAGAATGCCTTTCTAGGTAACTGCAATAGCAAAATTACACGGTAACACAAAAAATTACTTTATCATCTGAATGAAACCTACAAACTGCCTCATTGATTTCTACTGCAAAGGCAGTAGAAATCCCTCCCTTCACCAAACCACTCTGATACAGTCCTGCTCTAAGGTCAGCTCCCTAGGCACTACAACAGATGTGCAAAATACATCACCTTGCTAGCACAAGTAAAGAGTTCACAGCCCAACACACTCAACTACATAAAACCAGGAACTTTATCCCTTCTGCTCTGAGACACTCATCACATCCTAACCAGCCTAAGAATACTGAAAACACTGCCAGTAGGAAAAGATCTTCTCTTCCAACAGGACACAGATATTGCACAGTAACTTCATGAAGTACAAAATTTCTGTCTCACATCCTTCCTGCAAATGTGCCAAACTGTCAAACTGTCCCATGGTGAAAACCATACAAGGTAAAAAGCATCAAAGAACAACCAATACATACTTGGAAAAGGGAAAAATTGTAGGTATGTTTTCCAAACCCCATTCTTATGATCTTTTCAGCCTTACCTAACTCATTTTCAGAAGCAAATCTCCAGTGGTTTGCAGAACAGGAAAAAATCTTGCAAGAATTAACCATCTATGTTGCCACAATAATCACTATAAATGCCTCCCAACACAGATTCATAGTTCTCATCTTCCATATGAGGACATACCAGATGCAAAAACTGATCTCATGGAGACCATAAAGCAAAACCACTAACAAGTGCACAGAAGAACAAACTCATAAACTCACACAAACGAATACAGGAACAGTCAGTTCCCAGCAGATCATTTCTCAAAACAAAACAAAAAATCATAACCCCTCTATCTCTGACCTTTCAGTCTTGACCTTCAAATAAGACTTACAAAATATTTCCACTAACTGAGCTTGCAAATTAGAATTTAGAGTTTTACTATACATTAAATAGAACAATGAGTGGTCATAAGAAGCTGTGTGAATTCACTCAAAGCTGTCCAATAACATTCTACCTTTCAATAGGTCCCTCAGCCCTGCAACTATCTGCCACCCTTTTATCTTCATTTGTCAAACTGACATTTTAACATTACATTCAGTGCAACTGCTCTTCAGTCACCCTTGGTTTTCATCAGATCTGAGGGACATCTGGTTTGATCAAGATGTTACATGAAAAGGTGGACAAAACACAGCTATGCCATCACCTAATGCACATGTAAACTACCTGCTATCATAGTCAAAAGGACATTTAGCAATAAAAATGGTTAAATCCTCCTCTCAAAGTTCTCTACTTGTCAACAGAAAAACTGATTGTCAATTGTGTTAACCATGTAGAGATGAAAACATCACTGTAATGAAGAATTTATACCCCAGTACAGAATACGTTCCTCAGTTCATGAGACAAAAGTAATCCTAAAGACAAATAAATCAATCTACAATCTGCATGAAAAAGCAACAAATGGGGCTGACAAAAGTTTTCTTTTAGTGTAGCAGACCTAACCTACAACTTTTGTATTAGGAACAAGAAGAATCAACGACTCAATGGAGCTGGTTATAGGTCTTTAACTGGAAGGACCAAATGAAAGAATAGGGAACAAACCGAGCTCACGACAGAAGAAAACAAAGGATTTGCAAGTATAGTATTGAACAACTGGAGGCTGTCTTCTCATGTGGTTTGAACATTTAGATCCTTTTATGCAAGGATCTGATCATAGCCTGAAATTGTCTTTTGTCTAAAACAGCCTACCATGGAAAGTACAGGCTTGTAGTGTGATGCTTCAATAAAAAGCATTAAGCTGCCAAAACTAGAAACAGAATGTAATTATCATAACAAAGTATTCTTGAAAGAGAAATGAGGGTTTTAATAGACTTGTTACTCTTTGGAGATATAAATCATATCCCAAAAGGAAGCAAAGATACACAACCAACTAAAAGGTATTCTTAATTACATCTTAATGTGAAGTGAATTTTGTTCCTAAACACTTTTTGCCACACAATTATTTTCATATAAACGATGCATTAAAATTTTTGACAAGGCAGAATAGGTGGACATGTAATAAAAACATATATCCCGGCTGTTCTGCAAGCAAAGGTCAAGTTGGGGAGCTTAGAAAAGTCTCAGAGTTCGAGCTGCCTTGCTCAGCACTATCTGCAATGATAGTTATAGTGAGCAGAATGCTGCCTGTAGCCTGCTTGCTGAGGTCTGTCCAATATAGGCAAGGTGGACACTTCCCTGTCACTATCGAATTACCATGTCCCTCCACTCTTTTTTCAGTTAAATGTCTGAGCTACTTTTCATCTATTGTGTCTTCAAATATTGTGGTATACTGACGACGCATAAATTACCTTTCTGCCATGAACCTTGACTAATTCAGTCCACAGCTCAGTTCTAATTTTTGACAGCCACTCTTGGGTGCCTACCCACCTCCCTAGTGGTGAAAATACTCAGACTTGTCTCCTTCACTTTTTATATGAATTCTACTCCCTTCTTCATTCTTTGCACTGTTGTTATCAATCTCATTGGTAACATTTTAAAACAAGGAGTCATCCTCTACATCCATCTTTCATGTAATGCAATTACCTTTGCTAATTTTTTTTTCTTTCTACATAGATACACTTTAGAGATGACTTCAACATTCAGATGCCCACCTTCCCTCCAGGAAAATGACAGCTAAGATAGTGAATTGTGCTAAATGTTTTATTTAGTTTCATCTTCTCCTCAACACTTCAGCTTTTTTTTTTTTTTTTAAAAACCAAACCAAACAAAAAACCCCAAACAAACCCAAACCCAAAACAAAAAAACAAACAAACCCAAAACCAAAACAAAAAAGCCACCTACCACAAATAATTCAAGCTTTGCTCTGAATTTCTAGTATCTGGGCTACTTCATGTTTTTACTCACTACATTTTATACTGTAACTATACTAGTCTGCTGTGTTGAACATTAAAGCCACAAAATCAAGGACTTAAAAAACTGCCCTAATCATAACTACTAGTTTGGTTATAACTTAGCCTTCCTTCTTACATATAAGATGTAGTGATATGATTCTATGTTTTTTTTCAATTGTTTCAGCACTGTAAAATGCAACCCCTCCAAGTTCTGCTATATAGCACCTACACCTGCAACTACACCTCTCACCACAACATGTGCCTCCACCATTTGAGCCAAGGGAGAAACTTGTACATTCAGTAGGATCTTATCTTGATTGACTGAAGGGAATAAAACCACGTACCTCATATTTTACAGACAGCAAAGGAACATACCAAGACCAGACTTCCCATAACACAGAGCTGGTGGAAACTGTCCTGCCCCAGTTACTCCCCAGTCCCTCAGCTGTTCAGTTTCCCCTTTGCTAATCTCTTTACCAAACCTGCAGCTGGTTTTATTCTTCCATATCCTAATCCAAGTCTGCCCCATTTCTGTCTCTTGCACCTAAGACACTTCCCTGAAGGTGCCTGTACCTTTCATTTCATCTTCACTGAACAGTTTCATAAAAATCCAGCTAAGGCTGACTCCTGGCATGGAGAATTTCAGAGTAAGCAGTTACGTTTTGACACTTGTGAACAACTGGAAACAGGCTTGTAAAGATAAAGGGTGAGTAACCTTATCCACAGCAAAGCCACTGGAGCTACCTGTAAGCATCTGTGGTGACCTTAGAAGCCCATTAACTTTAATGCCCCATACAAGTGTCAGGGCTGCTGCCAAAGCTCTTAAAAGTAGGCATATATGTGCATATAAGTATCTGTGTGCATGCAGATACATAAATAAAATGTCACAATTTATTTGTCCTCTGCCCACGTTAAATATTTATCTGCAAAAAATGTCAAGTACTTTACCACATTGTATCAGAAACAGGGTTTAACCATGGAGGCACTAAAGCGCATCTCATTCCCGTTTCTTTTGGGTGTGATATCAAGCCAAATCATTAAATCACCAGCAAATAGTTATTAGCAGATGATGATACAGAGCTTTCACAAAGTAATGTGCTTCAGCCAAACACACGGGGGAGGGGGAGGCAAACATTTCTTTATAGTGGAGAGGTGCAAACATTACGGTGAATATTTCACTATGCATTAAGAGTTGTCCACATGGACTCACCCTCTAGTGTTTGCCAACACACAACCTAAGTGGTTGTAACAATCTCCTTCACAAATCCCTGAAGAGCACTGTAAGTTTGACTTGAAAGTCCATTCAATACTTTCTGTCTTTGACACCTTAATTCATTGGTGATACAAGTATTGCTAACAGTTGCTTTATTAAATAATTTTGAGGGTTTATGACAAAACAAAGTTCAGCGAAGACTATGTCTTTCAGAAACATTTGCTTACCCTTGCTGTTTCTTGGACTGCTGCTGTGCACACAGACAAGGCTGTTTCAGAAATATCAGTGATAAAGAGGCAGTTTCAAAATAAAACAAGGAAACACAATGTGTTTGCTCAGTCCAGGAAATAACGCAGGATGCTGAAAATAAGCATGACTTTTACTCCTGCCTCTGAGGGGAGTGTATGTTTTGGGAGACAAAAAATAATCTGCAGTGACTCTAGTTTTGACAAGTGAAGGCTCTACCACATAAAGGTATCCAAAATACCTCTTTCGCAGCAATACATAATATGCAATGACTCACCACTACCACAGGGTGTCACAAGTTTAATAATGTTTAACAGAATTCAAAGTGTTGCAAGGCAAGACAGGGAGAGTCAAATTACAGCTGAACAGGGGCTGTTACCTTGGTTAACTCATCAACAGCAGCTGGGAAATTTGTTATAAATTTTAATGATGAACAGCAGCTACGAGCAGGACTGGGGGGCAGTGAAATTACGTTTCACAATACATATCCACTTGAATTAGTCATGCCTACCAAAATATTCTAAATGTCTTGCTCCTAACTCAACTTTTGTGCCTTTTGAGTCTAGATAATGTTACCATTAAAAGTAAAAATAAATACTTCAGAATAACCACATTTCTTACTTCCAAAGGTCAAAAGTAAATAAATAACTGATATATCCAACAAATTATTAATACTTTTGACAGTTATGTTACTTCTTCAAAGGAATCATCGTTGGTTTCAATACTGGCCCTTTCTTGGACTAGATACACTTAATTTGTGATACTTAAGCATGAAAATACTGAGGGGAAGAGTGGGGAGAGAAGGAGGAGATTAAATGTACTCAGAAGGGTGAATTTTAACTATTGGAAGACAAAACCAAACATATCCAGTTTGGGATTTTCATATATGTGTGTGTGTATATATACAAAAATGTGCTGCATTGTACATATGTACATACACACAAACACACAGATAAAGAGATGGGGGAACATTCAATACAGGGTATCATTTTATCAGTTGATATTTGAAAGAATAGTATGATTCACCTTAACTTCAAATTATTATAGTTTTTCATCCATGCCAACCCTTCACCCCGTTGTTCCAAGCAATTCAGTGGGACTGTTTGCTCACATCAAACTTCACCAACTACTCTAATGCTTGCATGCAATCACAGCTTCCTAAATTTTCTTTTAGAAAAGCATTTAAACGTCAAAGAGGTTGAAAATGGATATTAAAATCTTCTATCTTCACTCAATAACTTATTTTGTACTTAGCTCTATAAATATTGATGCTGGATGATGACAATTCAGTTAAGAAGTCTTGAGGGCAGCAGTTTATAGGAATACCACACACTTCGCCAGGTTTCCATTTCCCTTTTTTAATACTGCAAAGGCAGCTTACTGGTATACACTGTGAAGAAAACAAAAGACCTTAAAGCCAAACACCTTTGACCCTGCACCTCTAACCTAATAGACTGTGTTTCTATTTGACTCAGGAATGGTGGTAAGAGTTCTCAGTACATCATGGCAGGTCAGGACATTTTAACACATACAAAACTTGTTTAAGTCTCTTTCCATTTGACAAAACACTTAAATCTGTGCTCAGTCTTACAGACACACTTATGCTCAGGTAGTTTAACCAGAACTTAAGTAGACAGGGATTAAGCATAATTTGAAGATCTCTTTTTCAAAAAAAGCCTTTTAGCTTTTTTAGCTGAGTTGCTGTATCACATTTGAAAATTAAGTATAAAAATGATGCTCTGTGTATACAAATAGATTTGTCTCTCTAAATGACACAGCCCAGAGAAATTCCTAGGCCATTTTTGCCACATTCTGCATTCCAAAGTTAGGTTAGGGAGCATGATTTCCCAACTCGGCTTTCTGCTATTCTATATTTGATCTTCAAAGTGGCTGTAGGACATTTAAATTTTGTCCCACCTGCCTTCTCCCATTTTTTGCTGGCTACTCTCTGCTCAGTTTTTCTCTTTAGTAAACCAGGTATAAATCAGAAAACTCAGATGAAGTCAGTGGATTTATCCTGATTACAGATCAGAGAATTATTTAATTTTTATTATTGTATAAAACAATTATAAGCCTGGCTGATTTTGGAGTAGCGCTCTGAGACCACTAAGCATCAGCCTTACCTACAACATACTGATTTGGACAAGCAGTGATGCTTTCATTTTAATATACATACATAGGTACATACTATTAAGGGAAGGGAGAAAAATAATTCCAATCATCTTAAAAATTGAACACACGGTACATTATTTGCAGATTTTTAAATAAATACTGTTAGTCACTACTTGAATTAACTTATATATTCTATGATTACACTAATGAATTATCACTCTAAATTATAAAGCTGTTTCTTCATTAATGCCAAAAATACGTAACTAAGAAGTTGCAAGATTTTTCATAGCTGCCTTCCATGGGTTTTTGTCACTCTATCACAGCTTTCTTCTGATGAGGCAAACTATCTCACTCTGTGAACTTACAACTAAATCTTCTTCCCGTGGCGCAGTTTTGAAGAAGCCAGTGAAGTGATCACACTTGTGCTACTATGCTTTTCTTATAAAACACAAGAAGGTTTTCTTTTTTTGTTTAAAACAGATTTAGGACAAGTATTGCACATTCATTGAACAAGAAAAACACTTGTTACCATGCCGTAAAGCACTCCTTCAACATTAGGACTAAGAAAAGTAACACAATGAAAAGCTCTCTGAATGCTGAGAACACGTACCAAAGCTACATAAAACAGACAAACTTCATGTCTCTAATGTCAGAAGTGCTGGATCTCTGTCTTTTTTGTTTTAGTTCTCCAGAGGGGTTGAAAAATCATTACAGGGAAATGTTGTAACAAAACCTGTTCACAGCATGGTCAGAAGAGAATAGATTCCCTCTTCCCTAACAATAAATCCTCTCTTCCCCCAAATCATAACCCCAATCAAAATATTGGACTGACAGCTTTCACAAAGAAGGAAGAACAGATGCACAATAATGAATTTCTAATCTCCTAGGAAGCACAACACAACTGAAGAAAGCCAAAAATAGAAAGTCAGGCCACCAAGGTATCACCAGAGATGGTTACTGTTCACATTTACAGCGATCTTTACCCAGATTCTTTAAAGACCTGAAGCTAATGGAACACAAGTAACGGCCTATTAAAAATAAGTGGGAAAGGCTTGAGTGACTTGCGTTGCCAATATAAAACCATCATTTGGGGAAACTTATTTTTCTTCCCTCAAATTTACACTTCCTAGAGGGAGTTTATTTTCTATAATGTTTCTAATTTTTTTCTCAGCTTTAAGGCTGCAATTTTTCATGCCTATTGAAAAGCTTCTATATAACGTGAACCACCTCCAGGCAGACATAGGAAGGCATATACTGGACTTTTATTCCTTCCTTCTCTGAGAACTGCCACTTTTCCATGATGATGAGAATGCAATTACACCATTGTAATTTTCTAATTAACATTATGGCACCTAAAGCTTTTAATAATCAAGCTGATACAGGAATGCTCAGAGAAAGGAAATAATTGCAACCTCTACAGTGCATGAGAAACAGTAATATGATCATAAGTTCTGCTTCAAATCAGAAGAAAAGCTTTGGCATTCACTTAAAAAGAAAGTATAATAAATTGAAAAGTCCTCTCACTCCATTAGTTCATCTAAACAAAATACATTAAATTAAGATTGTGTATTAACTGTTCTTCTGAATTCAACATTTACTTCAAACTGGAACAACATTCATGAAATGGCACAAACAATGCAATAATTGTTTACATGATATTTTAATAGAGAAAGCCAAGGTATTAACAGTCTTTTATGACAGTAAGAATTTCAAGCAGTTCCTTCTAAGAACTATTTTTTTAAATAAAATAAAAGCATAAATAAGAAAATCCTCACAAATAAAGCACTGAAGAGATTTCAGCTCTCCACCCCAAAATATTCTTCCTATCGAGTCAGACAGCATTTTACAGGGAAGATACAGAGCTTCCCTTTGAGTAAAAAGGAAAGAATGCCAATAATTAGCCACCCAGGAGGCATTTGTTTCACAATATTTTTGTTACTCCATGGCTTCCATTGTGATAGGATTTGTGAAGACTTACAAGCAGCCTTGGTATATAGCTTCTAATTCAAGAATACTGGCTTGCCATAAGTAACCCTCATTTGTTTGTCAGAAATCATCAGGGTCATTACGTTTTCCTTGACTCTTTCAATGGACACAGAAAAGCTAGGGTTTTATTTGTGGTACAATCCAAAAATTTGAGCTAAAAACAACAGCAATTACATAATGCTATTCTCACTTTCATTTAAAGGGATAAATTTGTTATTGTTTTAAAAAGCAAAATAGAATACTTACGGCCCATTTAAAACTGGCAGATACAAGTAACTGACTAAAATGACAATTCCAAAAGCTGATTTAAAAAAGACCTAGATACCACAAGCCCAGAGGCAAAAATGTCATGAGAACTCACCAGAATTCTACCCAAAGAAACTGTAAAATATAAATAATAGAACTACAGGAATAAGTAAAACAACAGAGATGAATAGGCGTGCTTTCCCTCAGAAATGATGACAAAAAATTTATCATAACCAACAAATAAAAGGTTCTCTGAAAATACTATTATCAGTACGGTATTCAGGGTCACAGTCTAAAAAACAGAAAACATGGACATCACAGCATGAGAAAGCCAAGGTATAGCCATGGTGCAATTTTCATACAAAAGTTTACATTTATAAAACAGGGCAGGATTTTTATTTAAACAAAGAAAACCTAGCCCTTTTGTTAACAATCTCAATAGGAAAGGCAAACATGGAGCAGGTAAGACAACCACACTGATCTATCCACAGTTAGTTAGGTGCTTCCTTCATGGCATGAGTATTACTGGGACAAAACAGTCCCAGAAGTTTCTTGCCTTTTTTCTCACCAGTTTCAATGTAGAAGCACCATCATATCCATATAATATGTATATATTTAATTTTATTAATTTTGCTGAAATGTCTATATAGTACTCAAACACTTTAGTATTATGAATGTTCTGAAATAAATCACATTGTGGTTTTGCACAATTTCATTTCGAACCTCAAATTTTATTAAAAAATATAAAAACTGCAACACATTTTAGAAGACTCCTTCACATAACCTGAAAATCTCCATTGTATTTGCTAGGTAGTTTTAATAATGCTTATCTGTTCCAGAACAAGTATTTTTATTTTTAGAAATCAGTACATTTAAGAAAAATCAAACTGTAAAATTCCATACCTAGAACTTTTTAAGATCAAATGAATCCTTACTCAAAATATACTTTTATTGCACTTTATCTTCTTTTCTGTAATTTTATGTGTGCATTTGCATTACAGATGAAGTAGTAGTAGAGAAAGTGAAAAGAAAAAGCATCTTAAATTATTCTAATAAAAATCTGAATTTAATTAGTATACATTAAATTTTACTCAACAAATCTACAGCTATCTGAAGTGGTAAAAATAAGTTACTATTGAGTCACAATTAGTAAGACAATCAAATTTATTCAACTCCTGCTAAGTCTCCTCAAGTGCACACCTTCCAATCTTGGGCCTAAAACAATTAAGACTTCCCTGGCAAAGAACAACTTCATTCTTTCCACTGGTCCATGGACTGCAGTCTCCATCTAACTGATATAATGTTCTAAGCAGGTCTAATTTACAGCAATAATCATCTTTTGGAGGGAACTGATTTGCTATAATAATTGAAGCCACTGGCCTAACTGCACTCTCAAAGTACCAGTTAGAAAAAAAGTCATTATTTGGAGCAAAAGTGCTTTAAAGAACACAAATCTGTCTTCTGTCATTTCCAGATGATAAGATTCCCATCTCAAATAAAGATGTTGTTACAGTTTAAACAAACACAAAGCTTTGAAATCCATCAAATTAATGACTCCAAAAACCAGATCAACAAAAAGAGACAAAGAACTCCAGAACTGATATAGGCTCCAGAGAGAGAACTAGTAGAAAGAAAAATTCTCCTGTCTATAAATCTAATGTAATTGCAGTTAAATATTTGAAAAAGGATAATTTATGCACTATTCTAGTTTTAGTTGACATACACTTCTTCCAGTCATTATAAAAAACCAGATCTTTGCAACCACACATCTGTATTAGTGTTACAATTATTAAAAATAAAATTAACATAAGTCTCTAAGCAAAGCTACAATTCTGCACACAGGAAGTCCAATTCTTCCTTCACCTTAAGGCATCTTCCCAGATCTCAACAAATAGCAGCACCTCATCAGAGGACAACAGAAAGAAACAGTTTTAATAGCGTATATTACTATCTACCATGCATTACCACATATAAACCAGTTTAGGAAGAAATCACACAAAAATTTCATAACTGTCAAACACTGAAAATCATACTAAAGTATGCTTCTCAGTTCCTACTCAACAGCCTCATTTTTGAAAGAAAACAACTCTTTATTCAAAACTAATTACATTTTAATTTGAAATGGCTTCACTCAAAAACAAGCAAAAAAAGTTCTTTTACATACTGGATTTGAAGAGAAATCCCACAAACTCATTCACCTCAGACTGAAAAATCAGAAAAAAGAATTTTCAGATTTTTTTTCCACAACATAATGATTTCAGGCAATTGACAGGCAAATCAAATTCTCTACAGCTAGACTACTTGCAAGTCCCAAATGAATTAGTAATAATTTCTCCAAAGTCATACAGACTTGCTGGGTCTGAGTTGAGCAATTGCAGGGATATGGTGTCTGGCTAGGAAGCCACACTCGGTGCACTTCTGTCCTGCCAAGCAGATCATCTCGACACCAAGGTGGCAGCTGTCACAACTGGAGGGATCAGGCTTTGCTCAGGCTCAGAGGAGGTCCAGATACTGTCTGCCTCATATTCCCTCCGTTGTTGAGTGGTGTGGAAGATGGTTCAGGTGAAAACTGAACCTGGCTTACAACAGGTCAGAGAGAGCAAGAACCTCCGTTCTGACAGATCTGGAAAGCTGAGAGTCATGAAAAGTTTATAATTAACTGAGGGGAAAGGCTAAGCAAAGGGGGAAAGCAAATAATTATTAGAAACACAGAGGGAAATACTGACCTTAAGTTAGGATATACTCAATGACTACAGACTGTGGGCTTAAGAAAACTTGGAATTGATTTTGTTAACTAAACACGAGTTGTCATCTGGTTAGGAGTGAACAGTGTCAGCAGGACTGAACTTGTGATAACTTTCAGCAAGTGCCAGCACTTCAAGAATAGCAACAATTCTGAGCAGATATTTGGGCCCAAGAAACAGATTTAAATAAGTCTGTCTGGGAAAGCTAAACTCACAATGTTAGCAAGAGAAAAAACAACCCGCTGAGCCATTTGGAGCATGGCTCTACCACTTGACTCATGAGAGTAGTACAGGTCACATCTTTTCATTCCACTGCAATTAGAAAATGCAGCTTAAAAGCTACAGATAAAATTAAAAGGTGGATCTCAGTGGGAGGAAAAGAGGGAAACAAAAAGTCTTTAAGTAACTGACCAGTATGAACCACTCTCCTAGAGACCAGCATTTTCTAACTTCTGAGATCATATAAGAAATATACATTCATGTGTCATTAACAATATTACATTTATCAGAAAAGATACACCAAATAATGATCAGCACATATTTAAGAGGTTTTGAAGGTAGAAAAATGTGCATCTTTGGCACTTGTTGAACACATGCAGTATGCAGGGTTTCCTGGATTTTCCTTAAAGTTTTAAGGCTGCAGAAGTCCCATGCTGCTGTGGAAAACTAGTTTAAAACCTGTCTACAGCCATCTACTTTTATAACTATTAATCATAGGACTGTTACTGAATTTCTGTTGAAAGTTCTGCTCTCATCACATCCCCCAGGGGTTTGAAATTCTACTGAATTGCACTTCTTGACAGAAAAGAAGAAATTACTTCAGTAGCATCTTATTCCTATACTATGACTCTTCACTTAAATCTTCTGAAGATATTTTAAAGTATTGGCAGCATGGGCAGAAATTGAAATACTGTTTGAAGATTTGCTTTTCTAAAAAAAAAATTATTTAAATCATATCCCATGTAGGCGTTCAGAAATTTTAGCCAACCTATTTAGCTTACCAAAATGTGACCTCTGAAATGAAACACTTACATAACTGGTTTTATAACAACAACGTTACTCCTTTAAGAGCAGAAGAAGCTACCAGTTTGCCAAATCCTTTTCTCCAGTATAGCCATAGCAGTTCCAGAGCAAAGCATGACATCAGGTAGTGGGGTTGACCTTGGCTGGACACCAGGTGCTCACCAAGCAGCTCTATCACTCCCCTTCCCAGCTGGACAGGGGAGAGAGAATAAGATGGAAAATGACTTGTAGGTTGAGATGAGGCACTTTACTAAAGCAAAAGCGAAAGTTGGCGCGCACACAAGTGAAGAGGAAAATAACAAGGTTTATTCTCTACTTCTCATTAGTAAGCCATGCCCGCCCACTTCAGCAATGCACAATGGCTTCTCAGCAGGCAGATGCTGTAAACAATGAATGCCTCTCCTTCCTCCTCCTTTCCTTAGCATTTATATCTGAGCCGATGTCATATGGTATGGAATATCCCTTTGGTTAGTTTGGGTCAGCTGGCCTACTTGTGTCCCCTCCCAGGATCTTGCCCTCAACAGGGCAGGGGGGAAGGAATGTTGAGACAGTGCTGGTGCTGTGCCAGGGCTGCTCAGCAGTAGCCAAAACACTGGCATGTTATCAACACCTTTCTAGCTAACAATGCAAAGCACAGCACTGTGAGGGCTGCTGTGGGAAATGAACTCCATCTCAGCCAGACGCAATACACATCAGGAGGAAGAGAGGCATATAACACTATCAGAAGTGACACTGGGGTGGAAGGAAGGAATCCCTCAGCCTTGAGTGAGCACAGATCCCCAGAAAAGGAATTTGGGCCCTCCCTGGCCCAAACAGAATGGAAACCTCTGAGAGCCTTTTTTCCCACCAGGGAGTTTGTCCTTCAAGGTAGACTTATTGAAAAAGGCTTCATGAACTGGAAAAGCAGTTAGAAAGTAAGGGATATATTTATGCACTGCAGAACAACTAAATGCCTTTTCAGGGATGTATCAGAAAACAGAAGGATATCCACAGGAGGCAGAGGGCCACCTCATGCCACCAGTGAACACGGACATGCAACCATGCTGCAGCACCTACAATAATCATTCGAGAACTTCTGAACATGTCAGACTCGAATTTCAAATAAAAAAAGGAGACATGGAAAACAAAGAAAAAATATATTAAGGTCAAGATAAAAAGGAATCATGCTATTTTTTTCATTTTGTTTCATACATTTTCATGTATAAGAGAAATATAAGCTTCACCAAGTGGCTTTGCAGTGCAGGAGCAGTCAATTCTTGCATTGCATCTCATGGATTTACAACATGTAATGCAGCTCAATGAAAGGTGCTCTGTGAGGGTATTTCACATCCCCCCAAATGAAAGCTGTAAACTTCACATCAGAGATCAAAACCACACATCAGTATTAAACCTTGTAGCAATTTCATAAAGACACAGAGAACCTAGCATGCCTAAAAATAATTATTTCCAAACAGAGAACTTTAAAAACTGATACCTGTACAGAAACATAGACTTTAGTAAAATCTGTTTTCCCCTCAATCTACAGACTTTTTCTGTTTCTTTGCAACATAAAAAGTAGAAGAGAAGATTTCTTCTAAATTTTCACAGTACATGGCAGCAGAGGTAGTTGTAAAAGAGATCTCAGTACTGAAAATGTGATGTCTTGTGCAGAGATACCATAAAACAAAGACAGGAATCAATTAAATTAAATTATTTAATTAATAGCAATTTGTTCTGAAACAGTTTAAAATATGGATGAGACAACCAATTACGCAGCTGCTAAATAGAACAACTCCTTAAATAATTTAATTGGATTAATAATTTTCTAGTTTTGATGTAATTTCCTTGTATGACATGTAAGTCTGTGATTTATACCCAAGGTAGAAATTAATTTTGAGATTTGGTTGCATTTTTTCTAAAATTATTACTTTGTTTCTAGCTGTGTTTTATAAACACTCAGCTTATGATCATTTTCAAGTACTAGGAAAGGCAAAGCAGCTATAGTGTTCACAGAAGGGGATCAGTATGTATGCTGCTTTCAAATACTTATTGAAAAAAACCCCCAGTCTAGAGAGGTTTTAAGTGGGATGTGCCTGTACTGCAATTCTATTATATAAGGACAAGAAAACATAAGACAACCTCTCATTCATGCAGGACAAATAGCTGTGCCAAAAGCACAAATTACATCTAATTACAGGGTATAACTCTGTCATCTTTCTTTTTATAACCTAGCCATTTACACACTTTGATTTTTTACTTCCATTTGGGTTTATTAACATCAAAGCTTTGTCATCATTTATCTGTTTCTACAGACTTTTTTACCTGAGGCAATAAATAAAAACTTCTTTGCATTTCAGCTTTTCGGATGCGTGGAAGGTTTAGTCTACATTGTTCTTATGATGCTTCATGCTTATTAAAGTTTTGTATGTTGTTGTAAAGTTTATTGCCCTAGGCATACCAATCTTAAATGTACTATAATTAAACCTACTCTCATTGCATATAAATGCATTAGCACTATCCTATGATAAATTTTATTCTTACTGTTAAGGCTTTTTTTCATGTAATTACACTGTCTTGCATAAAAATGTAATGGACAATTTAGTCTAATATATTGTTTAGCTTTCAGTCAAACAAAAAATGTCAATAAATTTTTAATTAAGCTATATGGGGCTTCTTCTCTATACAAATTACAGCAAAAACCCCACACACATGACCATTCTTGAAGAAATGGAGAAAGTAAAGTCAGTCTTAGAAGGCAAAAATAATCTGGACAATCATGCTGAAGAGATACCTCTCAAATTCAAATTAGAGAAAGGTGAGAGACATTTTTACCTGAAAGCTATGATTACACAAACACAAATACATTGTCTAAAAGTTACCTGAAGAGAATAACTTTTAGCATTCAAACTCCTACTAGAGCATTAAAAGGATATTTCAAAAGAAATGCCTCTTGAATCAAATACATTATCTTTGAATCAAGAGAAGAGTTTATCAGTTTGACCAGCCAATATAAATAAGAATCTTCCTGAAAGAAAAAAATCTCTACAGTTTGCAGCAATCTTTTAATGTGGGGTTGTTTTCTTTTTTTTCATTCCTATTCCTACAGTGAGATGAGGTTTCATCACTTTCCTTCTCAAAGAAAGTGGATCAAGCAGGGGGCCATGTAAATATAACTCTTGATGTTGTCTCACTTCAACTTGAACACTTCTGTTCCAGACAGTCATTCAGTCAGAAACTTTTAGAAAAATACAGGCTAAAGAAATAATTAAAAAAAAAATTTTTCCACCTTACTCTCAAAAGCGGGGAAATCTACAGCTACACATCTTTAATCAGCTGTTCAAAGCCTAACAATAACAAAAATTCAAAGCCTTCTCATGCAATCTACTTTACTATTTCATTAATTGCAATTTAGAAAGGTTTCTCTAATATCTGCTTTGAATCCTTCTTGGTTGAGTTTTGACTGCTGTTAATTATCAAGGACATAACCAACACTAGTGATTATTCCTTTATTTCTTCTGCCACAGCCTTTTATATATTAGAAAACCACACTCTCCTATCTCTTCTCTTCCGCAGGCTAAACAAATGAAGCATCCTCTAAGGGATTTTTCCTACCTTCTGATCACCTGTGATGCTTCTGTTCAGCCTCGAAGTGGTTCAGGTCTTCTCTGAAATATGTCTTTCTGAGCGGAATGCAGTATTCCAGCAAAGACATCAATAATGTTGAATCAAGAATAAAGTTTGATTTTGCTCATTTTACTGGCTACACTTCTATCTGTACAACCCAGTGGCAGGATTATCTTTTGATACAGTAAAGTGTTATCAAATGAAAAACCCTAACAAATCCTTTTCTGAAAGACTGCTATGATTTATTCACGCGTGTCACATCTTTTCATCTTCACTGAACTTGACCTACCCGTCTGCAGATTATTTTTCCAATCTAGCAAGATCATTCTGAAATGTGAACTTGTTCTCCGGCACAGTCCTTTCCCACCTTTGTGTGACCTGCAGAATGACTCCAGCTACTCTCTATTTTATCATTAAGTTCACGAGGTAAAAAAAGTGAAAGGGAGCTAGATTCTGGGCAGGTCTGTAGAAAAAGCCTGCTCAAGACATCTTTTTATTCTGAGAGCAATTAATTGACAATTAATCAACAGAAATACTAATCCAATCAATTTTGCTCTTGTGCACTAACTTCTAGATCACACTTCTCTGCATTACTTACAAAAATGCTACAAAAGACACTTATAAAGGGTTTTAAGTAAAGTAAAATATATGATAGCTACTGCTTTGTTTCTATTGACAGGTTCAACTGTTTTATCACAGAGAAATTAAACTACTTTGACCTTATTTATTCTGGATAAGACCATGCTAGGAATTATTCATCTCTTCATTACCTTGCACATAAACAAAAAGTTTTATAAACTTTTTTAGGACAAGAGTATTAAGATAACTGAACTCTCCCTCCTTGACTCCTCTCCCTGCTTTGACAACTGGTATATTTATCCTTCCCAGTCCTTCAGTATTTAATCCACCATGCACCATTTCTCAGAGATAAGGTTGCTATTAGATAACTTAGCAGGTGATCTGCTAGCTCAAGTAGCAAATGTTGGCAGCACTGTCCCCAGATGAATTAATATAGTTTTATCCTTCCTTCTCATATTTCCTACGTAGGCACCAGTTGGGAAAAAAAAAAATCTCAAGAAAGGCAACTTGGAAGCCAGAACTTTTCCAAGAAGCAGTCTATTTGCCTCCATACCCTCAATAAAATCACTGTAAAAATACTGCATTAAATTGAAGTCATTTAAACTCACTAAGCTCCTTGTCTTTTGTCACGTATGTCTCATCGGCACCTATATTCTTAGTGATTTTTTTCCACTTAAGTATCTTCTGAAAATCATAAACTGGTGAGGTAAATCCAAAAGGATTACAACCACCTGCACCACTTTTCCCAGCATTAGTAGCCTTGTTCAGTTCCAGCATTAGTAGCCTTGAGTCAGGTAGCAGGGGCATTTGGATACAGACAATTCTGGTAGAAGCATAAAAGATCTGAACTTTGCTTCCACTTTGAAGGTGCTAACACGTACAGAAACCTTCTGCCTTTTCTACTGTGTCTTACTGTATTGTTTTAATCTAAAATTGAGACAAAAATTTTCACTTCCATTTTAGTCAAGCTTCTACAATGTCCTCACTGAACAAGACAGTCTACAACTAGCATATTCCCTTGTAGGCACACAGCTATGCTATGAAAAAACATGGCAGCTGTTACACCCAGGAACACACAGACCTTACCATTATTATCAGCATTTGTTTGCCAGTTTATGATTGGAGAAAACGATTCTATGATTATTTCTCTTAGTATCTCTTTCTCAAAGAGATATTTCCATTCAACTCCAGATCAAGTCCTGAAAATCTGAAGCACACTTGGTCAAGTTAGAGGTGATGAGCTAACCATTACAATGATCAGGAGAACAAAGAATGTATTGGGAAAGAAATACATTACAGAAGTTTGACTTACTTGCCCTACTAAAATGAAAGCTAAAAGAGATAAAATTGTTCTGTCTAAAAATATGATGTAGTAAAGGAAAGTATCAAGTATGAAGAAAAATGATTATGATTTTATAAAATGTCCAAGTGAGGGTAAAACACTGATCAGAAACAAAGCCAGCTTAAACATAAGATGGTCCAGACCAACATGAAATTCTTGAACAGTTTTCCTATTAAAAGATTAGGAAAACAAAAGCTACAAGCCATAATGAGTTAAAATGGAGGTTGAGTAATTTGTGACTTGAATTCTTTAGGATACATGCTTACCTGCTACAGAAGGGTTTTCCTAAAGATCCTAAAGATCTTTTCCTAAAGATCTACTGATTTTTCCGAATTGTTTTACTTTTTCTGCCATTCCCTTCTCCTCTCCCCAGTTTGTTCCTCATACACAAAAGATAAATTCACCATGTACCATTAGCATATCTCTCTTTACTTGATCCAGTAGTTCTAGTTCTGTTTTCTTGACTTTGTGCTTGCGCCAATGGATATTGCAGATGTTTCAGGCCAGTTCTCTTACCTTTTTTCCATTGTTCCATCATCAATGATATATGCTAATACAGTCAATTTTGCATGAAGCTGGATGGGGAATGCTCACACAGTTTGTTTGCAGGGAGAGCAATCACCACCTGATGAAGGACAAAAAACTTAATAGAGGTGGTCACATTTCCAACAAACTTAGTACAGAAGATAAAGTCTGCTCATAAAATAAATCTTTGCTTTCTGCCATTTGTGTCCCACTCTTATCTCCTCCTTTACAGCTATATTCTCATTTGTTTTACCTCTTTCCCCATGGTACAAGTACCAGGCAAAGAAACTTCCATGTCGTTCTCTCAAACTTTCAACTTCTCCCTTGCTCTTAGTTTATATTGGACCTTCTGTCCCAGAATCCAGAAGCAATTTGTGTCAGGCATTTAGTTGGGATGCATCCATTAAAGAGTTACCTTTTTCCAACCGCTTTCCAATAACTGAAGAGCCCCGAGCCTCCACCACTATTACCAATGACCTCCTGATTATGTTGCATCTTTACCTTTCTACTGTAAGATGTAGGAGGGCAGAAAGTCATCAGAATACTTGCCTTTGACTATTGTCCACAACTTGCACTAACTTGCTTCATTGCTTCAGAAATTTGGCAGTGTCATCTGTCACCACAAAAGATAACTCAGAGACTTTCACCCCACACATATAGCACAATGCTTTTTTTTCAGCTCATGTCCACATATACTATTCTTATTCTGCACAAAAACTATACCTTTCTGATTTTAAGTTCATTCACTTCATATCACACGTTGAAAAATTTCCTTGGCCAAGATATGACATTTTGATTCAGGGCTTACAACAGATATTTTGCTGAATATTATAAATTCAAGATTTCTTTCAGTAGGAATTAAACAAGAAAAATCCTTACTAGGAGTATAGATATCACGTTGCCTTCCCACATGAGGTCATGACACCACAAACACTTGAGTTTAATTTTGGAACTCATTAAGAAAAAAAAAAGAAGGCAGTAGATAAGGTTCAAAGATGAGCTACAAGAATGATTCAATCTTGTAAAACACATCCAGATCTGAATCTATTTCTTCCATCTAAAAAGAAGAGAAAGTAATTTATTTTAGTGTTGTTCTTACCTAGAAAAATATTAAAGTTTCTTTGTTTTGACATGCATAATCTACAGGCATAACAAGATTAAACAACAAGAAGATGCAAGTTTCAGATTGGGAAGGGAGCATAAACAACAACAGTAAAATGGTGAACTGATGATATCTGTAAGATCAGCAACGAAGATAGCTTTCTCAGGCTCTACAACAAGCCAGCAAAAACCAACAAAGTATTTAAGACAGAAATATATACCTGGCTCTGCTCTTTCACACCTTGCAGAAACAATTTAAGACACGTAGCACTGGACAAGATCATCACTGGAACTGGATAAAGTGCTAAAATTCCTAGAAATCTAGAAGGCTAATGCACACTGGGTGCTCAGGACCAGGAGCCTGAAACATCAAACTTCACGAACATGAGCTCCCTGCCACGCACACCCACACACAGCTGGAACTACACCAGGCAGCTGCCTTAAGCCATGAACTACCTTACCTGAAAGCATGCCTCTCTCCCTCTCACACACAGTGCACAAGAGATTTTTTTGTGATAAAAATCACAGTTATCTTATTTTTGAGGACTCAAAAACAGTCAGAAACTCAGTGTCTATGTGTGTACATGCACAAACACAAGCACACTAACACAAAGAGCTATGTATTAACAGCTGTACACAGCATTCTGTTAACTGGAAAATAATGGCACTGGTATAGACAAGCAGCTTATGAAGTACATAGCGTTAAGGAATTTTTGTGTGTATTTTTTTCTCCATATGATGGAAAATTAAAGCACCTGATATTTAAAAATATCTACCTGCCTTCTAACTACCCCTTGAAACAAAGCAGTAAAATTTTATTAGAAATAAAAATTGTAGAATAAGGTGCAGAAGAAGAGAGGTTATATTGATACTGTTTCTTTATAACTGATATTGGGCAATATATCACTTGAATTTTAAGTGGACTCTCTATATATTGCTTTGGCATACATAGCCAAGCAAATTGTATAATTTTTTTCATCCTTTTGTTCAAGGAAACCAAAAATGTCTTACTCTCAGACAATTTCTGTTTCAGAATATTTTGAACTTAAAACAGCAACATACCTCCAAGCACCAGCAAACACACAATCCCACAGAAACCACTAACCTGGAGATCTCCCTATAGAATTTATCTGCATTGTCTTCTCCCGTTCAGTGTAGGACCAGGAAACATATATGTTAATTGCTACAAAACTGCTGTAACCTTACATCCCAAACTAGATTTACATATCATTTTCTCCAAAGATACATACACTTAAAAGAGCAAATGAATAAGAAAATAGATTTAAACCATTACTTTCATTGAGTCATTTGTTCACCACAGATGAGGGTCTGGGAAACAACCACAGTAGCAATGCCAAACTAAATGTATTAAAGAACCATAAAATAGTAAATGAAGATAATAAACTGTATTTTCTTCTTTGATTTCTAACAATGGAAGTGTACCTCCTATTAAACTTATCCACTCTAATTTGATTGAACCACTGTCATGGTTGAGAGGGAGCTGCTGGAGCAAAGACTTAACAACAGCAGTTTCAATTCCAAAAGCTGTAAAGAAAGGCAGTAAATCAGACAAAACAATACTAGAAAGGGAAGACAAGTGGAAAGAATAGAAGCAATTGAGGTACAAAATATGCCAAAATATGAGAACAGATCTTCAGACACATTAGGACAGTTTTCGAAGGAAATAAAAGGGGAAAATTAATTAATTAGACATCCAAAGTAATGCAAGTAATAAGAGTAAGTGAACAGTAAGATTCCATATAGATAGAAAACTAGTAGAGAAATGTGTGAACATGGATACACATTTTTTTCTGTAAAAATTTTAAACACAGAAGTTTGAAGCAATAAACAAAAACCTCAACTGCAACAAAACTTATGCTTGTATGGCACAAGAGGGATACCAGAGAAAGAGAACAGGTAGTGGATGACATTCATGGTTAAAAAGTGTGACTAGAGATGCAAATGTCTGACATTTCCAGGTCATAACACTTAACAGCAATGTACGTTCAGCCACGTTCCTCAACTCAGTTTTGGCAAAAAATAAGCTCCGCACTAGACGGCAGTAAGGGCAAGGGAGTTTGAGACATGACTTTTCTAATGCTCCCTACAAGGTAGGGCTAATTGCACAACAAGCAAAAAAAAAAAAAAGGGTTTCTAACAGCTGAAATCCAATGTAAACAAGCTGAATGTAAACTAATCAAGGAGGAGAAAGGGAAATCCTGCATAAAACCAGACCAAATTAAAAGTAGCAAAGAAAAGGAAATGATAAGTGATGTGAGAGAGCAAAGAGAAGGTTCACAAATAATACAAAACTGCTAAAGAACGTACCCAAGGACTGATTCTAACTAAAAAATTTAATACAGGAAGAAAATGCAATTCTCTTATTTACTCTTCTATTTAAACAAAATAGAGAAGTTGTACACTACCAACTAATCAGGATCCACAAAGGTACACAATTCTCCAACTGAGTAAAACTACTTCAGCACAGCCATGCAGACCTCAAGAACTGATCAAAAGACCCCCTAGCTGCAAGAAAACAACTGTCCCAGAACATATCTTGTTTTGAAGAGCTTCAGCTTTTATTCACCAACAAACTGCAGCATAGCAGCAGCAGCAGCCACATAACTGATACTCAACAAAATGGTGCAAGCAACAGCCTGCCTTTAAATACCACCGACAAAAGAAAAGGGAAAAAAAATCCTCTTCTTCCAAAATTAAAGGGAAGAAGAAATTGTACAGAATCATGCACAGTCCTAGAGAGGTAAGTTTGAGTGTATTTCCTTCACAAGTTATGCCTTGGAAAGCGACTGATGATCAGCAAATGCCAGACCAGGGAGTGCCACTGAAAGGGGAAAGAGAGCAGTGTAAATAACATTCTTCAGAACACAGAAAAGATGCTTTACAAAACAACAGAAATATTGCATGGGCTAAAAAAGAAAAAAAATGCATTCTGGGAAAGTATTAACTTTCTTGGATATTGAAATAGTGGCAGGTAAGTTTAAAGATGAGTCTATAAACAATGGTAACTAAGTTCTTTTAGTAGAAAAACTGTTAAAGGTAGGGATTTTTTTTCATTAATATGATAGTTTTCTAGCTTACTGGTGACCCTAACCCCTATGAATTTGGGGGTTTAAAAATATATCGTGACAAAATGGGAGAAAGTGGAAATCCTAGCAAACAGAATATCACTTTTAACATAGGATAACATTCATTTCTTAGTAGAGAAAATTGCTCACAGAAATTTACACAGAAAACCCATTTATTCCACAAGATAAAGCAATTACTGACATAAGAACTGACAGCCATTACCTACATAAGAACATTATACTCAACAGGGAAAGCTTGAATTCTAAGACACTTAAGAATGTTACCTAATGTCCAGCACAGTTTGACAGGCTAAATCGCCACACTCAGTGTAGTGTGCTCACTGCTGTTCCATTTCCGAAAGACCCCTCAGAGGCAGGAAAGCAGCAGATCCTGGGCCACATACATTTTCTAAATAGGATTAGAATTTATAATAATATATCTTTGTTCACCTGACAACATGGAAATGATAATCTTTGCTTTCCTTATAGATGCAGATGTGTTAGCAAGGCTACTGCTTAGCTGAGAAAGCTTACTGTTTAGGTTTGGTGAAGTTTACTTTAACAAAGGTAAAATGTGCTGTTCTACAGGTAACTGCAATCCTTCCTGGCTTTGAAATCTTCACCAAGGTTAAGAATTATTTGGGCATTTCTGTTGAAATTACAACAGAAATTAAGCACAATACTTATGCTCTTAGAAACTACCAGAACCCTGGTGTTGCCTAAAACAGAAAAAGCCTAATTTAAAACTACTACCTGCTTTTAAAAAAGTTACGTGTTGGCTATTGTGCTTTTGACATTCACGGCCGGAACCAAAATCGACAACAGCTGCCTGCAGTTTACAGATGGACAAAAGATCCTTTGACTCTTAAAGAAAGAGAAAAAAGTTGTTCAGCACAGCATATAGGACTCGCTAATTCCAGTGCAGCTGTTTCTTCATTTGATAAATGTAATTAAAGACAATTCAGACTTTCCCCAAGTACATCTTCCGCTGAAAGTTTTTAGCTGTGGTGATAAACAGGCTACTGATTCTGGGCCACCAGTGTGCCAGTTTAAACATCATTCTGCATCTCTTGATTAGTCTGCAGTTTTGGGATCACACTGCAGACCAACCTCAAAAAATCCATGATTTTCTCTACATTGTGTAAAGTACAGAAGAAGCGTCCTTGTCTTGTGAAGGCAATTTGTGTTATTTCTTGCTCTAAGACGACTGCCAAAGACAGGATGAAATGACTAAGTACATCATTATGTTCGACCAACCTGTATGGAACAAGTATATTCACAAACAGAAAGGAATGTTACGTAAATATCTGCTGCTGCATATTTCCAGAATCACATGTGCTAGATTTCTGAAAGATTTCTGTATTGACAATTCCATTATTTATTACGATTAGGATTCATTATGAAAGACAACATTCTTGTTACAAAGAAACTTTTAATTTAACTCTATACTTGTTAATTATACACTTGAGAGACTTTGCACTGTATTGAATTGCAAATAACAGAATTTGGATAAAACATTACAGTCCATTTCTAACTTCTGTTTTGACTTACACCTAAAACATTAAAAAGAGCAGATGTCTTGGATACCAAATGCTCAAAAACAATAGGAGATAGTTCATGACACAATCACTAGCTGTTAAATGCTGCCATTTTATGCTGTGGACACTAAAAGTTTTTGCGTTCAGGTGAAATCTGGAGATGTTCATTGAAAAGAAAAGAAAACAAACTTGAAAGCTTGTAAATCCTGAGCCAAAGATGTTATCTCCTTAGGCTGCCCCAACCTCAAGTGGCCAGCATACTAGAAAAAAATGCCATATACACTTGACCAGTTCCTCAGTTCTTCCTTGGCTGAATCTGTGTGACTGTTCTCATGTTTTTCTGAGAAAAGAATCCCTTTTCAACTGTGAAATCAGAAATATGAGGGAGTTCAGTTAGCAAAGCGTAAATTAAAAAAAGCTTTGGTACACTTGAGCTATATGGGTCACTTTCTTAAAATTATTGATAACCAAAACATGTCTTACAGAGAATTTCAGGTGATACACTTCTGTTAAAGCAAGCAAGAACAACAGTGAAACCCATCTTTTTTTATTCCAAGTTCAATGAAAGAGGGCTACAACTGAGTACAACTACCATCAGAGGTTAAGAGAGCTTCCGCAGGCGGCTCAATCATACAGTACTAAATTAAAATTGAAAAGTATCTTTGAGGATAACAGAAGATGTAATACTACCTGTACAAGTAAAAAACAGTTCAGACAAAGGAAAGTTTCACTAATAATCTGAATAAAGTTTCTATATTACATGAAAGACTAAATATTATGTGATTTTCCACAACATATAAAGGTAGGACTTCTGTGTATTTGACGTCTCCAAGCTACTTACTGAGATCTAATGATATTTTCCATCTCTCCATTTATGCTTATACTTTTGCAAGTCTGGAAGTGCCTGAAAGGAATTGTTTTCACCTATACATATTTTCTGTTAAGATTGTTTTCATGCCTGTATTCATAACGCTCTTTCTAAATCTGTTTTCTGAATAGTTGGAATATTAATGCTGAAATAATGACTGCCTGTGGATTCCATAATCCTACAGGTTATTATTTTGCATCAAGACAGATAAGTTGCAAAAACCAAACCCAAAAACCACAGGACCAGACACAGCCCAACAACACTATTAGACTGTTCATCATGAACAGCATTCTAACTCAAGTGCTGTGGAATGCAAATACCATCTAATTGGAACCCAGTATCAGCCCAAACCATTCCTAACTTTTTCCAGTATCTGTTCCTTTTATTTTAGGAAATACAACGTTAAAAGAATGTTAGAATTACCATGTCAATCAATTCAAAGTTAGAGGCCAAAAATTCAACGTTAATGCAGGAGCAGTAAAATTCTGCTGTGCACCTCCACCAACTTTATTTCAGTTGATGCCCACTGTGTCTTGTCCTCTCCACCAATCACTACTGTCAAGTACCTGGCTCTACCTTCTTGATGATCTCCTCCTGGGCACTGGAAGGATGCTATCATGTCCTCTTGAAATTGTATCTTCTCCAGGTTTAACAAGGCCAGACCCCCCACCCTCTCTTCACACAGCAAAGTGTTCCAGCCCCCAACCACCTTGGTGGCTCTCCATCAAACTCACTCCAGCTTGTCAATACCTTTCTTGTACTAGGGAGTTCAAGACTGGAAGTGGTCTTGGACCACATATGGTCTAAAAAAGCCTCCAAATTAAGAGGAATAATCCTTTTTCTTTCCTAAATCTATTGTTAATACAACCCAGGATACTTTGCCCTCTTCTCAGCCAGGGCGCAATGCTAATTTATGTTCAGGTTGCTGTACAGCAAAACCATTAGATCGCTTTCTACAGAGCTGCTCCTCAAGACAGTAATGCTTCAAGGAATGACTCCTTTTCAGATATAGAACTTTGCACTTGTTTTTAGAATTTTATGAAGTTCCTGTAGTCCCACTCCTCCAGCCTGTCTAGGCCTCTCCAAATGGCAGATGTGTGTATTAACTGGTTCTTTCCAATTTGATGTTGTTTGTAAACTTCACAAGGGAACCCTGTCACCTCCTCTGTTCTTTGGAAAAGTTATTAAACAGGACCAGTACCAGGACAGACCCCTAGACTACTCTACTTTCATTGGCCTCAAGGACAAGTATGATGCATTGACCATTACCCTCTGAGGCTGATCATTCAACCATTTTTTTCATGCATCTTGTCCACCCATCCAGACTGTGGAGACAAGAATATTGTGAGAGACAGTGGTGAAGGACTCACAGATCTCCTTTTATCCACAAATCCACAGGAAAGCCAACAGGTCTGTACATACAGCATCCTCCAAGCATAAAATTAAGAGCTGTACTATAACTCATGTGAACAAAAGATAATGTAGCAGTACTCACTGTTACGTTTAATGAAAACTGCAGAAATTATGAAAGCAGAAAACCAGCTATTCAGTAATTGAAATCTCTCACAGTTAAGACAGGTAAATAAGGCACAACTGTGAGAACCGTGGCATTTTAGACAGCATAAATTATTGCTTCTGTAAGCTGTCATAAAAAGTAGAAACAACTTCTGATGCAGGAGCACACAGTTCACAAAGCCAGCGAAGCCATCTTGACTCAAGGAGCTATTAATAGTAACTGTAATGTATTCGTATTAAACCTGTTTGAATGTCAAAAAATATATCCATTCTTGTAAAGTTAAATTTCACCAAGGTAAGCTAGATAAGAATGAAAAGTCTATTTAAAAGGAGTGCCTCAAAGTGTAAATGCTTGCACATGACAGGGATCATCCATCAAAACCATCAAAATGGTTAGAAACACACACCGCTTATTAAAAACAAGCAAGCAACAATAACAAACAAAGCCCTAGGAAAGCCAGCTTGATTAAAAACAACTTTGGAGAATGTTATTTTAGGTGGAAAAGCATCTTTTAAAAAGCGGATGTTTCTCCTAAACAGTGAAAACAGGGACGGGGAGGACTTGCCATAACCTTTAGCTGGTTAACTAGAAATTGTAAAAAAAGGAAAGGAAAAATAAGTTTTAAAACCAACTTTTAAATAACTCTCAATTCACAATTAAAACCTGTTCCAAGAACAATCATGAAGATAAGAAAGAATCAGTAGAGTAAATATGTAAGTGAAACATGAAGGAAGGGTTCAAACAAAAGTACCAAAAGAGCTAAACTGATTTTTTTTTTCCTCCCTAGTGCTCACTGTAGAAGAGATGATGGAAGTTGCCACAACAGTCTTTCTCCAGAGGGGTAGAACAGAACATTTTAAGCAATTGGCAGAAGATAATCCTTATACAATCAATCATTAACAACAAGTCATCAATATCACCAAATTTCATCAAGATTCACCCAAAATTTCCAAAGTAAATTATTAAACAGTTGATCTAACTGCTGTCATATGAAATTTATTCCTTAAAACTGCTCCAAAAGACAGCAATGACAGAGCCAAATACTGTATCATTTAAACAAAAAATTAGCTTTCTGGGAGCAGCCAGGGAAGTTTAGTACAGATAAGCCAGGTCTGCACCAAAGCAAACAGTTTAAACTAAAACAGTTTAACCTATACATAGTTTAAACCATGATTTTAAACTATAGCAAAACCAGCAAGATTAAACATATGGATAAATATATGGGAAAAGTCAACAACTTCTGTAGAGGGAAGTCACTACTACTACTACAATCTGTAGCTGACAGATTGATAAGTAGCTGCTTGTGTGATTTCAGTGACAGAACAGATTCAAGAAGTTTGGACAAGTTACCTAAAAAAAGGTAAGGAACCCTCCTAAACAAAATGTGCTAACACAGAACAAAAGGGAAGATCCTCACAGAATTAAATAACTAGTTAAAGCGATCACAAGCAACAGCACAAATAAACAGTTTTTAATCTGAGAGATTTTACCAGCAGAGCTCCTAAAGGGTCAATGTGATTCAGCACATCTAAGATCTAGAAAGCTAGCTTATAAAACTAACAAAAACAAAAGTAAAAAGGTTTATTAACGATATAAAATTATTTGGTGTAATCAAAAATAAATCTGATCAAAATGTATAAATGATTGAAGGATAAAATTCCATGTAAATAAAAAAAAAGCACACAGAAAAAGAAATTACACATGATCATAGAATAGAATCATAAAATCATTAAGGTGGAAAACAACCTCCAAGATCATCAAGTCCAACCTTTGACCATGCCCACTAAACCAACCATATCATGAAGTGCCACATCTACTCATTTTTTGAACACTTCCAGGGATGGGGACTCCACTACTTCCCTGGACAGCCTGTTCCAGTGTTCAACCACTCTTTCAGTGCAGAAATTTTTCCTAATATCCAACCTGAACTTGGTGCAACTTGAGGCCATTTACCTTGTTCTATTGCTAGTTACTGGGAAGAAGAGCTAAACCCCCAACTCGCCACAATCTCCTCTCAGGTAGTTTTAGACAGCAAGAAGGTCCCTCTGAGTCTCCTTTTCTCCAGGCTAAACAACCTCAGCTCCCTAAGCTGCTCCTCACTGGACTTATATTCCAGACCCTTTACCAGCTCTGTTACCCTTCTCTGGACGTACTCCAGCACCTCAATGTCCTTCTTCTAGTGAAGGGCCCAAAACCCAGAACAGTACTCAAGGTGCAGCCTCACCTGTGCCCAGTACAGGGGGATGGTCACTGCCCTGGTCCTGCTGGCCACACTATTGCTGATAAAATTGGCATTCCTGGACAGTGACACCAGTTGATGAACGATAGCAATTCTGCAACTAGTTGGGGGGGGGGGAGTGTTGGGATATGGAATCATCACACATGGTTCTCTGCTAAAATCCCAATAGTGATCACAATGGATCACAAATCTAAGGCTAGGATCATCAGGAAATGATGAAAGAATAACAAAGAAAAAACAGAAAGAAGAAAATCTCTGTGCCACTAGTGTGTCCATGTTTTTGAATACTGTACACAATTCTCATAATTCTTCTTCAATATTTTAAAAATGTGAATGCAACACCAGAAAAGATACAGAGAAGCCAAAGACTATTAAAGCAGGGGTTAGCTAGATACAGAACAAATAAACCAATCAGAGTAGCACAACAGAAATACTTAAGTTAACTAAAGAATCAATAAACTTTTAAAAACCTCAGCCTCAAAACAAGAAACTTAACCTCTACTAATTACCAAAACCAATATAACTGGTAATGCTAAAAAAGAAATCATTAGATTGGCCATGTCTCCCAGTTCAGTGTCACAGCAAAACAGACTGGACCAATATGCTCAGAGGAAAGGTTAAAGTCCGCTGAGCAGAATGCTGGAAAAAATGAACCCAACTGTCGGCGTACCCTCGAAGTACATGAGTGGCAGAAGGTAAGAAAAGCACAGTTTTCTTCTACTGGTGACATTACAACTTGCAAAAGTTTACAAACAAGTACTTTAATTTATTTGATGTTAACTCAAGAGTTTTGCTAACGTATTTTACAAAATGGCATGGTCTGGTATATACCATGATGTTGCACTATGTCCAATACATAATTATGTTGCACTGTAACACAACACATATGTGTTCCATTCCTCCATGGAAGACAAAACTGTAGAATGTTACTAACAAGAAAGTTTAATACACAACAGGCTCTAAACACAAGGAATTGTCAGGCACGACCATTTTTTAATAGAGATAACCTGAAAAAAGTAATTTGAAAACTGATATTTAATAAAGATACACAAGATAAAGCACAGCTCTAATGAAAACAACATCACCAGGCTGCCAAGCAACTAATATGAGAAATTAAGTCTTTCAACACATTTTCTATTGCTTATATATTAATTATTGCTTATATATTAATACTGAAAAAAACAGTTTTTGCAGCTGTTGATATCTTTATTGCTGCATGTCAAAGTACCAGCCTCTTGCAAAGGCAGTCTTCTAGAAAATAGCTGTCAACAAGCCTATGCATGCCTGAAGTCAAACTACAAGTAGTAAACAAACAGGTTTTCGAATGTAATGCCAGAAGAATATCATGTATCTAATCCATGAAATAATTACAGACCTTAAGTCTGCTATTATTTTATTATCCATACCATTTATTTTTTGGTCTCTTCCACAGCTCTGTTTAGACTCACTAATCAATGGTACTTACACTGTTACTTCAACAATAACATTTTCTACCTATATACAACAGGAAACATTTCTATTTTTAAATTATCTATGTATATTATTACACCTGCAAAAATTATAAATATCTAGAAATGTTACGAGAAAATTAAACACGCTGTTAGTAGCAAGCAACTTGTTAAGTACTCTGAAATCACGGCATCTAATTTTTACAGTTGCTTATCAAATGCAGGACGTTTTGTCAATGAGAAAAGATTTGAATGACTGAAACTGCTTCCTAAGAGAAAAACTAGAAGTAAAAGCCCTTACATTAAAAAAACCACAGTAAAACAAACCCAACCCCTACACCACAGAAACACAAACTCATCCTCCCCTCCAATTCCACAACACAAGTACAACCCCTATTTCATATTCTATGCTCTGCATAAGAAAGGTCTTGCTGACTCCCAAGCACATACAACACAACATGACAGCATCAATGTTTCTGCTTGTCCTCTGGAATGTCATCTAACATCAATTTTGACCAGCTTTCTGCCAGACCAGCTTATATCACTGCAATTTTATCCATAATCAAAATAAAACCACCTATATATTAATCTTTATTTAAATTACATAAGCTACTAACAGCTTAAGAAAACAAAGCACAGTTATTGAAAGGTACTGAAAGAGGCATGTGCTACAATGAAAATGAATCCTTTCATAAATGTACAGAAAATAATTTCTTGTCTTCTAACACAGTAAAAGGTATTCGATAAAGGAACAGCAGAGAATCACAGTATTAACTAGACAATACCGATATTCATATGTAATTCTTCCATGTTTAATCATAATCACAGATTACTTTTACATTTTTTCCATCTCATACTGATTTTGCATGGATGAAAAACAGACTTAGAAAAATTACAAAGCACTTCACAGATTCCAATTAAATTCATTAACTGTTGCTAAGAGGGTAAAGAACAAAGGATTGTAAAAACAATGTAGGTTTGGTGTTTTTTTAAAAATAGAGACCTGATAAGAATCATTGTACTTTGATACTAATTTTATAGGTGGTATCTAGAAACTCTGCAATTCTTTGTGAATTTATATGAAAGATTAGAAAACAGAATTTGACAGTCTGGTCTAAAAAAACCAATCAATTATTAAGATGAAAACCCAGATCAAGAGGAACCAAGAGTGCTGTGTTAATCCTCCCTGGGCATCACATTACTCACAAATTCCACATTCAGTATATTTAAATAGGGACTTCAAGTAAAGAATGATCACAGGCAAAAGATTTGACATAGAAGATTAATGATAAGCAATGAAGACTATGTGAATGGTCTGTGAATGGCCCAGCATAACACAGGATTAGTGTGTCAGAGAACAGTATCTTCTCTCACAACTGCTACATGCCATCACATCACACAACGACGCTAATAAAATGTTAGTCATCATCTAGCCTTATCCTTTTCAAGATGTAACCATCAAGTACTGACACATATGGACAAAGTAATTCAAGAAAAGCAAGAATTTTTAGTTTATTCCTGAAGTAAAAATATGAATGACATAGTAAAAGCTCATCCATATTTTAGAAGCATGACAATACTTAAAAGGTTAAAAAAAACCCTCTGGTAACTGACTACATTTATACACCAAAATTAAAAGCATTCTAAAATGAAGAAACTTCAAATGATCAGTACATCATTAGGGATGGGAAAGAGGTATTCCCAAACAAACACTCGAGGCCCTGCCATACCCAACAATATTCATGCCTTACAACCAAAGCACCTCACTCACACAGGTAGCACAAAACTTGCTTCACTGGTGAAACACTAGTGAGTGTGACAGCTCCTACTACACAATGTTGGCCATTACTAACCTGGGTCATGGTTTTGTTTCCTCTTTGATTAGAAGGAAGTATAGAAAGGAAAGCAATTAGGAGGGCTGAGCAGTAGCCTGAGCAATTTACTGATAAAGTACAAATTCTTATGGCATTTACCTGGGCTTTAGATAAAATAGTAATTTTGATTACAATCTGCATGTATAATAGCACCAGAAAGCATTATTTACATAAAGTTTAGCCCAGCCCTTTCACTGAAGTTTTGCAATCTGGCATCTCTGACCTAACAGATCACATGTCAATTAAGCAACCACTTATTAAATCCATTTTTCTTCAATCAAGTTTTTCTAAGGTATTATTTTTTCCACTTCAAAAGATTTAACACTGGAGATCAGAAGCTTTGGGATACCACTCCCACATCAGCTAGCAATGTCCATTTTTAATAATAATTTGGAAGACCAGAAAGGAACTAAGTAAAATTATGAATTTGGAGGAGTACCAAACTACAGAAAGTTAGGTACAATGTCCATGCTTATAATATGTGTTGTGCTTCTAGTTTTCCTCAGGTATGAATGTTATCAACTTAGTTCAATTCGAACACCAATGAAGTGTGCCAACCATGATGCAACTATGGGAAACTTTATGTCCCAGTTACAGAGCTTTTTTCCACCCTTGAGGAACTGGTTTTGCCACAAAACTGAACGTGAAAGCCCTCTCTCTCTAAAAGCTCTCTCTCTCCTTCCCTTTCTCCCCACCAATACACACTAAATATAATACAATACACAGGTAAAGTATTTATTTCTTATAAAACCCAGCACATGCAATCACAAAATAAAATGAAATTTCAAAGGTTTTAAAATAAGCAATAGCAAATGTGTTTTTTGAACCTCTAGTGTATCTGCTCAGAGAAAAGAATAAATTATTAATCCAGGACTGATTTCAATTAAGTGTCAAGTCAAATGGAGCCTACAAATAAATTACAGCAACATTTTTCCACGTCCTGTTCATGAACTAAAACCAATTTAGCATTTTAATTAGAAAAAACCTTTAAAGAAAGCTTTAAAACTTGATATTAGGCAATGCAATTTACAGTCCTTGCAATTTTATTTGTTAATTATTCTAAACCTGTTAATTACCCCTACAGCTAATGTTATGCCTAAATATTAATTCCTTAAAAGAAAATGGCTTCAAGCTAGTCATTAAAGCTTCTACTGAGGGAAGTCCAAGCTATCTTTAATACAGTAGCTTAAAAACCCTAATGAATTATAGAAGGCAACTAAACAAAATGTATGTAATTACTTTCGTGTCAACACAAAGCGACCCTTAAAAAAATCACATTTCTTTCCAATTTATATTTTGTGCATTTTTTCATTATTTATATTTAACATTTTGTACTTATCTACTAAGACACACATATGTTCCTTATTCATTCAAATAACAGACGTTTGCAGGTTAGGGTTCTGTATACTTTACTATATAAATCACATAATGCTACACTTTGGTTGGCACTGCAATATCTGTACAAATTAGGTGCAAGAATTTTTAAAAAGTTAATTGCTTTAGTTACTTGTGCATATACGACCTGAAGCACATATTTTTGTCTCTTTAAGCTATACTACTTTTCGTAGAAAGAAAACAATTCCATTGTCTCCAACTCATTTTTCATAGCTAATTTTCAGGTTTGAAATAGGATACGGCTCTTCATTCTTCCTCAAATAAATGCTTGTTTAATTCAAAATGCACAGAGATTGGAATATTCAGAGTCTCTGGGAATATTCAGAGTGAGAATAAGGTGGCTGAGAATGCTCTTTAGAAGCAAGAGAGAGACGACATAAAAGCAAACTGGAAGAAAGAATTAGAAAATTCTTACCTAGGAGGAGAGAATAGTAGGTCAGAAGTAGCAGTGGGCCATTTTCCCACACTACACTACACAACAGCATCAACATAAGATTTGGATATTTATTTTCTTATCTTTATTTTGATAGGATTATGGAATGAACAGATAACAGAGTCAAGAAAGAGATGATAAGCTATTTCTCAGTGTTAATTTTTTTTCTTTTAATGTAAACACTACTGCCTTTGGTTTAGCTTCATTTTAATTTCTCTTTAGACACCTAACACACTAAATACTTGAGAAAGCTCAGTAGAAGTTACTAAAAAAGGATAGTTACACAGTTTGCACAAAGCAGTTCAACTACAATTAAAAAAAAATGCCTCCTATCAGAATCAGAGAAAATTGCCAAAAATGAAGCATGACTCTCTTGTTTGCACAACAGACTATCCAGTCTAAGGAATATTTGATATCATTTGACACTACTATTATTGAACTATGTCTAGTTGTTCTTAAAGATTCTTTGTCTTCTCAAGTGCTTATGGTTCCCCATATTTAACAGAGATGACCTTAACATCAGTTATCCTAAATGTGTGAAACATGGAACAGGGTTAGACAAGGGCTCTAACCAAGAGACACAGTGTTCATGAAATACTCTGTCTAAAAGAAGTTTCTCCAGTGTGAGGGTGAGGAGCTATAACTATTGCCAGGGTGTAAGTTGGGAGCAGCTGTGAACAGTTATTTAGGTCCCACGCATAAATAGCTTTGTTCCAGAATCATGGAGAATGTTAAATGACAGCATCAAATTAAGCACAAGTTTTTTGGACCTCAGACACTTTTTCAGCAAGGCTGTGGGAATGGAGGAGGACAGACATTAATGCACTCCTTTTCAGTGCTAGAAAAGGAAAGTGCCACCCCTTCCTTTGTACTTTCCACTGTCCACTATTTCTAGTTCTTTGTATCCACAACTATAAACAATATTACGCAGTACTTAAAGTAGGAAGATTTTCTGAGAAGGCAAGAGAAGTGAAAGGCTAATCAAACAGCTTAATTTAACAAGCTTAACTTAATATAGTACATGTTTGAATAAGGATTAATTGCTATCAACACATCAGAAAAACAAGCCATTTTAAAAATAGATTTTGGTCATTAAGCTTTTAAAAAGTGAATATAAATACTTATGATAGAAACGCAGGTCATTTTATATTTTCAAGGCGTGGCAACTCAATAAAGTACAGGTCACAGTTACCTTGGGCATATTAATATCCTTATATTAGCCCAGTTTGACATTAAACATTTATCTGAAACTTCTTGTTACAAAACAGCTTTTCAATAACACTGAAAAGTAATCATAGTTGTTGGCATGAAAAGTTGAAATTAAAAGCAATAACAATATAAATATTTATATTTTGCTAATTGCTTTCATAACGTTTCTTTTTTATAAGCGGGTTACACACAATCAAACATACAAAGCTACAGTCTATACTTTCATTCCATAAAACAAGTGGCCAAATAATCCTGGTAGTCAAAGACAGTCTTGGAGAAATTAATTTCACAAAATGGTGTATGCTTGTCATCGAGAGATCTGAGGTAATCCTTCTCTCTGAGCATAGGAAGGAGGAGGAGGCCAACCCTGCAAACATTTCTGAATGTCTTTAAAGTTTATACTTTAGGAGACATAACATGGAGTTGTATGGCTAATTCATCTTGCTTTTAAATGGATAAGAAAATGGGAAATGGTGGAAAATTATGTTGGTGGAGAAAATGGGAATGGTAATGTCTCAAAGGTTGGACACCTTTAGGGACTGAGTTTTACTGCAGCGCTTGCTTACTTGTTGAAACATACACTGATGGAGAATTCTGTTCTTCCTCTTTGTGTTCATAAAAATGCATCATCCAGTTTTTTCCTCCAGTGTTGCTATAAAGTAGCAAACAGCTGTAGTATCAGAGTAAGTTGCTAACATGACAGAGAGGCTAAAAGGAACCTCCATCACCACTTAATTCTGCAACTAACATCAACAACGCTTATGAATTAAAAGACATTGATTAAAAAGCCATCTTATTAAGACATCTTGCTTACAACCAGAAATTTAGAGCAAAGGTTCAATACCTTATTAAAAGTAATAGCAAGTTGAAAGATAGTGTCTGCATAGCAGATTCAAATGTCCAAGCCTTCAGAAGATAAACACTGCCCTGAATTGAAAAAGTCACTACCAAAAAGTTGCACTGGTAATGAAATTACCCACGCTGTATGCCTGGCCCCTGGCAGAGTGGACTGCAGGAAAGATGAATTACGAAGAGGGCTCAGCACTCTCAGGGAAGGGATTGCACTTAATGCCCCGGAATGTGCCTCGGCAGAATGCCCATGTCCGGCACCACTGGCTGGAATCCAAGCAGATCCATTACCTTCCCTTTATACATCAGCTTACCACATGCCTTGCTGACACCACAGATATGCCTTTCCTCCACCCCTTTATTTTTAACTGTAGTATCTTTAACACAACTGAGATGCATACTTCAGGCTATACCATTAAGGAGGATTTAAAACCCAGTTTAGCACTTGGCAAATTATTGCATTATCTTCCCAACTCTAATCTAATACTGTTTTAAAAACAGGCAAATTAAACTAATGATACAGTTCACACAGATGCTTACATGAGTTACACTGATCCATTTGTACTTTGAATATCAAGTTATCTGCACATGAACTGTTTAAATGTCCATAAAAACAATTATTTTAATTCATAAATAATTAGACTGTCTCAGAAAAAAAAAACCAGTCCTTATCAGGAAGTTCTTAGTAAACAGAGGATAGAGAAAAGATAATTTCCTCTCAAAACTGCTTTTTCTTCAGTTGTGTGTATTTCCTGTATCCAGTTGTACACAAATCTGGTTGAGGATTAGCATACCTTTGAAATCCTGTGCCTCTCCTTCTCTCTGGCCTCCAAAGAATCATATTCCTATCACAGATTAAAAATACTGTAAGAATCTAAATATTTTTACTTGGAGGAAAAAGAAGAGAACACTCCAGAAAGCCTTTTGGGTTTGTGGTTTGTTTTTTTTTTTTTATTTTTAGAAATCAGCACACCCAATAAGTCAGTTAATAATATACTTACCTGTGATCTGAAAGATGCAGACTGAACTTTGTGTTTTGCTTTATCCAGATCATGGATATTTGAGCCTAAATATTTCATATACCAACCTTCAGACTCTCCTTATTCTGAAAAATTACTTCTCCGTTCTCATTGTAGGCAGTAGAAATCTCCCTAATATTGTCAAAACAGACATATTCCTACCCATAGACTACAACCACCTGCTTTGTTTTCAGTGGGAAAAAACTAATTGAAAAAAATTGCTGCCAGTTCTCCAGCAAACTTACTACCACAGGACAGCCTGAGGCTTTCTGTACACCAATGCAGATGCCCAGGACTTAATAGCACAGTTTTATCATGCTGAAGTGCAGCCTTGTTGCTTTTAACACAAGGCCGCTAAAACTCCATACACCAAGCCTGGCATTATGAACACAGCTATTCATTCCCATGCTAATAAGGAGGAGGATTAGAAAAAACCAAACTGCAATACTACACCCCCACACCAAAAAAAAGGCGGGGAACTTTTACTCCCATAGCAAAACTCAATCCAGGGTTCATAGCTCAGGTAACATAAGCTTATACACGTTAATGACAAGAACCCTGTCATTATCAATGATCTCAACATACAAGACATTACAAAAACAACTGACACAAATATAATCTAAGTTTATATTTGCTTGATAAATTACTTCCATGTAATAAAAATTCCCCTCCACCCATTTTTTTTTCCCCCAGATTTAAAACTTCTTCAAGATGCTTCTGCGTGAGAAGTGATCCTCTTCCCCCTTCCATCTGAAGGTCACTAGCCCTCAAAAAAATCAAGAAAAAAAGTCATACAGAGCAAATTCATACTATAAGGTAAGAAGTAGGATATGAAATGAATAACCAACTAGGAATTCCACAAGATTAAAGTAGTCATCAGTTTTTATAGCCCTTTTTCTATTATTACAGACTTGGTTTTCACTGTGGTAAGTAGTGTACCGTGGTACTTTATTAAAGTTTCTCCCCTTGTGATTTAACAAAAGCCACCAAAGAACTCGTCAAGGCTCTTGCTACATTTGACTCCCTAGTCAGGGTTATACGAAGTGTATATATACATCAATCCTTCCACTTAGTTTCATCATGAATACCAGCAAAGCATTTGATATCATTAAAGAGCATCATTAAAGAGCAGCCCTGTGGAGATGGACTTGGGGGTGATGGCTGATGGAAAACTCAAGATGAGCTGTCAGTGTGCGCTCACAGCACAGAAAGCCAACCAAATCCTGGGCTGCACCAAAACCAGCGTGGCCAGCAGGTCAAAGGAGGTGATTTTCTCCTCCTCTGCTTTGCTCTTGTGAAACCCCACCTGGAGTGCTGCATCCAGTTCTGGTGCTCCCAACATAAGGACACGGAACTGTTGGAACAAGTCCACAGGAGGACCATGAAGCTGGTAAGAGGATTGGAGCACCTCCCCTATGAAGGCAGGCTGAGAAAGTTGGGGCTATTGAGCCTGGAGAAGGGAAGGTTGTGTAGAGACCTCACAGCAACCTTCCAGTGTCCAAAGGGGGCCCTACAGGGAAGCCAGAGAGGGACTCTTTGTCAGGAACCGTAGTGATAGGACAAGGATTAACGGGCACAAACTGAAAGAGAGAAAATTCAGGCTACATATTAGGGAGAAATTTTTTACTGTGAGGGTAGTGAGATAGCAGAACAGATTACCCAGGGAGATTTTGGATGCCCCATCCCTGGCAGCGTTCAAGGCCAGGCTGGATAAGGCCTTGAGCAACCTGGTCTAGTTGTAGGTGTCCCTGTCCATTACAGAGGGGTTTGAACTAGGTGATATTTATGGTCCCTTCCAACCCTTAACATTTTATGATTCTATGAAAGTCACATTATTGTTCACAATACTGAGAAAGTATCTTGGCTTTCACTGAAAAGCTTCTAAAAGCTTCTAGCCCTTACAATTCAGATGTTTCAAGCCTGGAGGTTCAAAACCAATAAAAAGAATCCACATGACCTTAAGTAAAAACATTACATTTTCAGCCAGTTTAATTTTAAGGCTTGCTTTATGACTTCTAAACACTTATGACCACTACATCACCCTACCATGAAGTTTCACTTACTCTCTTGTCAAAGCATTGTTTTACCATTAACAGGTTGACTATGTGGTATGTAAATTGTTTATAAATATATATAACAGCAAGGTAATTTCTTTTAATGTCTGACATTTCGTAAGTCAGACATATTTTATGAATAACAGAAAATGAATTGTGCTATTGTATATACTTATTGCATAAAGTAACATTTTTTGAGACAACTGCAACAACACAGGGTGCTTTCCTCAGTGCCTTATGCATACAACAATTCCAAAAATACAGTAGAGTAACCTCTGGAGAAGAACAGATCCACTTTCTCATTCCTTGCTTCCCCTACTATAAAAGTATTATATTAAATAGGAATATTGCAAGACCAAAACTAAATAAAGGAAATTTTTCCTGCAAAAGCAGAACAACTGTTTTTATGAACTGCCTATAGGAGAAGTTTTATACACTCAGCAAAATTACTCAATATAAAAAATTATTCAGTTGATGCACAGGCATGAGTGTTGCTAGCATGTGAACTTTAAATTCTTATGAAATCTATCTATGGCCTCTGCTCTTTGCAAATTACAGCCTTTAGGACCAATACCCTGTCCACAATTAAAAGCACATCACTACTGTCTCAACAGAACCAGATCATCATCTGTCAATTCAAAAGTTCACTGACAGAGAAGACGTTCTACAGCTCGGTGCTGAACAAGAGCTTGTGTAATCTTCCCAGTTACAGCAGCTGCTCAAATAAGGGGTATTGGATCTATCAACTTTGTTTTGCCAAATGCATTCACAGAGACACTAAACGGGCTAGAAGCATCCCACAAGCATACAGGTTTGAAGCAGCAAGACAATAGCCCAGTTATGACCTCCAGAATGACAAGGAACATTGTATGCATGAAGTTTTTCACACTTCAAAGAACTGCAAGCAACTTTTAAAACCACTTGCAGCAGTCTAGTCAGATCAACTGAATATTTCTGATGACCAGCATCAGATGTACATAATTTGAATTTATCAAAGTCAAACACAATCACACACACACATTATGGAACCATATGGAAGGGTCTGATTCCACCATATTAATACTCCAGAACTGAATCCTTACACAGCCTGGCCCAGAGCCACTGTGTCTACTTCACATTACTCACCACTTTCTAACTCTGCATTCAAAGCCAAGCCCAGTGCAGTCTGCTTCAGAAATGGAAGGAGCAGAAGCAAGCATTACTTCCTGCTGGCTTCCTGCAGAGCAGCCCCTCATGTGGAGCCTGCTGATCCTGGAAGTGATGGAGGGAGAGTGACCTGCAGGCAACATGAAGGAGAAAGTACCCAGGACCCTCTGGACAACTTCATCCTGCAGAGCCCTGCAGGGAAGACTCACAGACCCCCAAAAGCAATTAGGAGAGGGAGAAGGAAGAAAGATGCCGCATTACTCCCACAACTAGTCTCACAAATGCTTCCCACAAAGGATTCACCCATGTGACGACTCTCAGGACAATCACTTCTTTGCTGTCAGTACCTGTACTCTGCAATACTGGAAGTGGTACCTCCTACCACTGCCACAGAGAATGAGCGTACACTGCAAGGAAAAAGCCACCTGCACTAGAACACCATATACTGCTTTAAAAGTTTTACACCAAGGAATATGACTATGAGTCCATGATTTCTGACAATGCATCTTGATTGTACTGCTGTCACTTCAAGAAGCAGTACTGTCAAGAGACTTCTGCATCACAGATTATAAACTAAGGTACCCATGATAAACATTCAACAAACAGATGGCATATTAATGGGGAAAGTGCATTAATTTTCATAGGGGTGTTAGCATAAAGAATCCAGTATTTATTGCAACACAAAGTCTGCTTACTTAACACATCCAACACTTCTTGTGCACCTAAATATTTAGATTTTTCTTTATATTTTTCACTTTTGAGGCTGAAGAGAAGCAAAGACATAAATCTTAAAATTAAAGAATAACAATGCAACACCATTTGGCAATACGATATTGTCAGTTTTCCAAATTTAATAGCAGCTGGGAAAAAAGTATGTCAGCAATTTCCTACAATGTTTTTCTGAGAGATTGAGTAGGAATATTACATACAACAGGCATATTCAGAATAAAAGAAAACACTGTGTTCTAGAAAAGTAATTTCATACTCTTTATACTGTTCTTCAGTACTGTTCATTCATGATGATTCTTCAGCTAAACTAAAATCTAAAGTTTTAACAGATTTTTTTAAAAAATCCAGAAACAAAAGACTTGCTTTAGTTTTTGCCATTTTTGTTTTCCATGTAGAGTCCTTCCCATAGGTGATAGCCTACATGCTGTTACTCATGACTTTTTAAGGTCTTTAGTACTCTTTTTCAAAAAATTTCCTGGAGAGAGCTCAAAAAGACAAGCACAAATTTCTTTACAGTAGTGCTTAACTACAGTTCTATGTGAAAAAATTAACAATTGTTTTTTCCCAGAAGGAGAAATACAGCAGCAGAAGCACACATACATGCAATAACATTAATTTCATTACTAACACAGTTTTTTTACTTATTTTTTATTCCTGCATTCACAGTCTGTATTATAAATGTTTTATACATATGCATACATATCCTTACTAATATATATAAAGTATAAATTTACACTATAAATATATAAGTACATAGCTTTATATGCAGTTCAGTATATTTTAATATTATAATTTCTTAATAGATTATTAATGTAAATGGTAGTAACTCCAATAAGAGGCATTATCAAAAAAAATGCCTGCTTTACCAAAAAAAAAAAAAAGAAAAAAAAAAGGTTATGAAAAAAAAGTATTTCTGGAAACACTGATTTTCTTCTTTTCATGTAACTTTTTCATCTATGCTATGGTTTGCCTCTGCAGTTTTTGAAGGCAGACAAATGAGCTTCTCTGATGATTTGGCAAAGGAGCAGGGAAGATATCAGCACTGACAAGATAATATTTGTGTGCTACATCTACTAGAAGTGCTTTCAGTAGACTACATCAGTGCAATACGGTCATTCTTGAAATTTCTCCCACCCTGAGAGGGACACAAACTCTGAGGAACTATTTTAAATGATGTCTGGTGTCTAAAGCTGGCAAGACTCCCTTCTCTTGTCTTTTAGTTCACAGTGTAATAAAAATCTTTGTGAGTAGTAGCAGGGAGCTATAGCCTAGTACATAGTACATCTGAATGAGCATTTCACACAGTTTTATCTGTCATTTATTTTGGACGATTATTTTAATTATTGTCTTTCCAGAACATTATTCAAACAAAATTAAACCTAGTTACATTAATAAACTTATTATAAGAACCATAGTAAAAACAAAATTATACAACATTATAATGTGTCAAAATTCCTTGACCTAAAAGTACCCAATGCAGAAAATAGGCACTATGCTATTGTCACACATATCACCAGTGAAGTTTATATAATGTTCTCCACAGCACAAATTAAACTAGATTCTGATTTGTTTCTTCTTTTTCTGGCTACATTATGTTTCTGAGTTGCATGTCAGGAATAATCTTACGCAACCACAATCTTACACAAAGCTCTGCAAGGAAGTGTAATACAGAGCTCTCATGCTAACCCAGCAAACACATTTGAAAACAGTAGCAATGGGAGAATAGTTGCTACTGCTTGTACAGAACAGATAATTTTTTATTAAGAAAAAGGGCTAATTATCACAATGTTCAAAGTTTTTAGGAAAAAAAAAAGCCAACAGAGCTTCTACCTAATAAAGCAAGTAAAGAAGAAACTTTGTAATATCTATTTTGAAGCCATCTACAGAATTTACTGGTGGAAAAGTCTTATACCACCAGTAAATAAATGTTAGTTTCTTTTCTAGGTTCTTTGTTAAAAATCAGAATATTATTTTGTACAATTCTTTCTAACCAATCTATTTTTTTGTTTTCAGGTAAGCTACTTTCTTATCTGTTTATGTTTGCCTACTAACATAAACAGCCAAAGACTCTCAAACACTAGCCTTTTATTACATTAGCTAAAACCACAAAACCGTGCAGCTTAACTCACTCCATCTGTCCACATGTATCAAAGTGCCTAGAAAGAATGTTAGATTTTATTTAATCACTGAAGTCATATAGCAAGAGTGAATTCAAGTAAAAGGTGACAGATCAGATGAAAGATAGTTAAATTTTAACCTTGACCCCCTGAGATTACATTTGACATCATGTTGTTTTAGTATCAACGAAGACACCTGCACAAAGAATCTCTGTGCACACAGAGAAGGGAATAAATGTAAATATTTTCAAAGCCAGAAACTTCAGGATAGAAATATCTCACATTCAAAAAGCTGAAACGGATACCATATATCTAAAGTTGTGAAACAAATGCACATACATAAGTAATATTTAAGGGTATAATTAATTATAGCATCACAGTCCTACAGATTCCATACTCCGTATACCACATTCTATTTTAGGCACACAACATGACAATGTCTGTATGTCACTAATGCTGAGAATGATGTTTGTGATATATTTAATATCTCAGTTATTGATTTAGACTGCTTGGTGGATACTTGATACATACAGTATTTCCATAATACAGTGAAATACAGAATTAAACAAGAGGTAGCTAAGGTTACTCTCTTTGGCTACACCAGAGGAACAGTTTCAGAAATACTGAAGTATATTTAAGGAAAAAAGATTAGAGTAAGCTGAGTTAGCAATCTAATTGCAGGGGAGATGCATATTTATTGATGCTTAAAACCCGGAGGAATGTTGTTTAGAAATGCATTTTTTGAGCACATACTATTTTCAGAATATTTTTGGGACTATTAACAACTCATTCATTCTAGATGAATTAAGAGGCAACAATGTTACCAAGGCATTTAAACACACAGAACCAAACCAATTATATTGAAGTCCTTCAGTTTACTTCTGGATGCACGGTAAACAAAAAACTTAGTAGAAATATATTCACACAACAGACCAGAGTTAGAAGGCACATGCATGAATTGTGTTAAATTGTCTCTTTTATAGCCATAGACTGTAGATATCTCAGTCATTCAATAAAAAATTGACTGCCCATTTCCTGTTCAATAAGAGGCAGTATTGAATGCATTTACCAACTGGGTTGACTGCCTTGTTGTCATCTAAGACACCTTTTTTGGTAATAGTTATTGAGATAGTAGATATAGCCGTAAAGATATAGTTCAGAGTAAACCATAAAGCTGGCAGAAGGATGGATGCTACCACATGCCGACAGGAGCACTGCTTGCAGCTCACTACACCTCTGTAAGAAGCTTCTCTAGCACTGGGCACTGCTGTAAAGAAACACCATGGGTTCAGAGCACCTTGAATCCAACTAGTCCCCCCTCCAAAGCCTGTCAGTTTTACAGATTCTTCAGTGGGAAGAAGATTTACAGGCACCATCTTGCAGATGATTTGAGGACCCAACCTGAAGATGCAGTGAGAATCCTCTAACACATTTCCAACCATGCTCTCCAACCAGAACAGAATTCTAAGGCTGTGCAGGGAACGACTGCCTCTTTCTGTGTGCTCTGTTCCGCTCCACTCTGAACAGAGTAAGACAGTAAGGAGAACAATAACCAGCAGCAAGGTAAGATGCAAAAAGACATTTTAAGGAAGTTATCCCTTCCTTTAAAGAAGTTGGAAAGCAGGAAAAAGATTTAAAAAACAAACCAACAAAACCCTCAATCCTTACTCAAAGACGCTCCAACCCACAACAACAATGGTAATTTTCATTATTTTTACATTGCATTGTTTCACTACATAGATTTTAAACATTAATAATGTAAACATGGGGCCAGGTTTGCACCAGCTGAATTCAAACATGAGGCTTTTCTGAGGCCTGCAAGCCATCACTGAGTAGCTTGTTTGATGTGGATTACAAACACTTGCATCAAGTTTCAAAAGCATGTTGAAGCATTATGATGCAGACATACTTTATAGATGCTTAATTTTACTTTGTGAGCATCCTAGTAATCTTCTATGTGCACTGCTACATCTGCATTCTCAATTAATTTCTAATAGAACAAAGACTAGGAGATAAACTCTTTAAAATACTATTTAGGAGAAAAAACTATTCTAGGATTTTTGCTCTGACAAAAGCAGGCAATTTATTTTATTTTTTTTTTATGACAGAGTAAGCACAAGAATCCTCCTGTATGTTTCTCAGATTAGACTGCACATATTCTTTCTGGTTTTATTTTAGAACCACATTCCTCCCTCCAGGCGATTCCATACATCATTACAAATCCTTATGCAATTTTATCCCAGGTTCTATATTTATCAAGACACCTCATCTTAATAGTGATGTTCTTCCCTCAGCATGAACCATGCTTTTAAAACAGATTGCAGAGATACCCCCACAAAAATTCCCATTCTAACAAGATTCATCAGTGTCTCACAATTCAAAGCATTTACACGTAACTTTGTAGGAACCATTGTTTAATGTATACAAAATACACTTTTTTTTCCTATTTGGTGACCAAATTCAAATGCCACATACATACTTTTATCTGACCAAAAATCCTTCACATGCAGCTACTATGTAGAGCTTACCTTCCTAAGTAACGTTATCTATTACAAAAAAAAATTCAGAAATGAGTGAGGAAGTGTGGCCTAAAATAGTCTAAGCAGAACTTCAGTCACAAAGTGGTCCTGGATACTAAGGATGTGTAAAAAGCCCATCAAAATCCCAGAGCTATGCACTTCTTCCTTCCACTTCTCCAAAGAAGTTACTTCAAATGATTTAAACAAAATGCATGCAATTAATTACATTTGTATTACACATTTCTGCCAGACGTTACCAATCAAGTAAATATACACTAAATGGGTAACATGCTTACAGTAGACAGTATTTTGCAAGTTTTCTATTGATCTGCATTGGAAATTTTACCTGAGGAAAAAACATGCAAAATATGGAACTTATCTAAAACAACTATAGCTCAGATCCATATCAACAATATCAAACTCATCTCTTTGGAGACAGCGCACACGTAAAAGTATCACCAAAACATCACAGCATTTCAGAACTTTTTTAACCATTCTTATCAGCTTCCAAGTCTAGGAGTCCAGAGATTTTTACTAAACCCCTAATAAACTTAAGTTTTATTTAATATAAGCACTCTCCTTAGATTATCCCATGAACTGTGGCACCATAGCCCTGCGATTTGCTTAGAGGTCCTCCAAGATACTATCTTGCCTTTCCATAGTGGCAGAACCAATGGAGTGTTTCCTGAACAAACTAGTGTTTGGAGAATCCTTTACGGTATTGTGGTTCCTTTAAACAGTGTAAGGCAAGAGTTCTAAAATAAATTTTTGTGGTGGCTACATATGTAGGCCCGGAAAACCAATCTAAGCTGTAATTTTAATCATTTGAAGTATTTTACTCCCGGTTGCTCAGAATAACAGTTTTCACATCATTGTGACACACAAAGTCACCACTACCATGTGTGGCTATCTTTGCCTCTCTTAAGAATTGCTAATGCTGGAAAACTATGAAACATTCAACGCAATTAAAAGTGAAATAAGAAAATTAATGCAGTCCAAGAAAAATTATTTCAATAAACACATTTTAAATAAAGCAGGCATTTCAGACACTTAAAAATATCAAAACATCACAAATTGTTTGTTAACTATTGTTATAAGCATCATCTTGGTATTTTCAGTATGATCAAATACAACATATGTATTTAAGACCTCCAGGACACAAATTGAGCCTCTCCTTATCTGGAATAATTGAAGACTGCTGATGTAACAGAGCAGTAATAGAAAAGGTAAGATAAAGAGAACCGTTTAGACTACAATCATGTAACAGAAAGTATTAACATACCCCAAAAATGCTGTTAGTAAATTTTGTTTTCTTCTTTACCTCAGGTAAGCAGTATCAAATATTTAAGTACCAACTAATGCTCCCACAACCCTAGAAAAAGAATGCTGAAACACAGTAAAGTTTATCAGCAAACAGACAAGATTTTGCACACATATAACTTCACATATGTGCTAGTAACAACTCCAGGCAGTCTCATGTGGAAAACAGTGACTTAGACTCAGCACAAATTGTGACACGCTGCAGGGATGGCAGCTTTTCAAGGGCAAATCAAATTATAAGCTTCTTTCTGAAGCTAGTGACTAAACATGGCCATAAAAAACTCAGCAGGGGCAGGATATGCTGCCTCTGGCAGCCTGCTGTTTCTCAGAATTTTCTTATCATTTGCAGTTTGCATGCATACAAGATTGATCCTACAGTCCTTTGAGAGGTTCCAAATTTAGTTGGAATGGGGAGGCAGAAGTCATTGCCTTTCACAAAATGCTACAGCGTGTGCCATTCCAAATCTCCTTGTATGCTCTTTGACAATCACACACTTGATTCTTGACCCTAATAAAGGTAACCAACCTAGCTGTGTGCAAAGCTGACTTGAGATAAGAGCACACATTAATGAAAGAATTCCAACAGTTTAAGGCCATATTAGTGTAGCAAACTGCACACTCTGAGAGAATAAAGACATAGTAGACAATACTGCAAGGTCTGATCAAGGTTACAAACTACATACCATTGTGTCACTTGAATTGCACTACTGAAGAAGAAAAGCAGCCCTTATAGTATCATTGCAGTGTGCAGTACAGTGTGTACATTTTTGACCTGGCTGTGTTGGTTAGGACAACAGAAGAAACACTTTTATTGAATTCAACATAAATCCCCATTCTGAGATACACTGGTAGAACAAAAGCTCTTACCCCCTTCCCTTCTTTTTTTCCCCTCTTGATACAAGTCGATTAGCTATTTTAATTAAAAAAAAAAATCTAGCTTTTCCCAGCACAAGCTATATCTGGTCTAGGATATTGTCAGTGCAGCTTCACTGGTGGAGATGGAACTAAAACCTGGTAGTCATAAAAAATTTTTTAAAAAATTGTGTTCACTTTGCTATAATAATCTTTGTAAAGTAGAGTTTTATACTCAGTGCTAAGGACTTACTCCAATATATATTAGTTGCACATTTTTAAACAGTAGGTCAGCAAATGAAGAGAATGAAAATAACTCCAAAAATCACTTACTGAAGCTGTATGAAAGATTACATCTTAGGTTTTACTACACTAAATATAGAAAGTTTTATTATTAATATGCTAACTACTTAATGTAAGCTGTAAGAACAGATAAGTGGCAGTGAAAATGGTGACAAAAAAACTGGGTCAAAAAAAAGTTTTAAAAAAACCCCAATCTGAAAATTTATTGTCAGAATAAACAATTACATTAAAACACAGTAATCAAACATAAGCCACTACAAAATAAAACAGACACTATCCATACAACTCACAAAACCAAAACGTTATCTGGCCCTGCAGGACCTTTGATTCTGCAGACTTGTACACAGGCTGAATTTCATTCACTTTGAGCAGAAGTTAGGAGTGCCAATAACCAACAGGAGAAGGATTAAACCTACTCTAGCAGGGAGCAAGGACAGGAATTAAATATTTAAGAAACTAGGTGCCAAAGGTATCAGTCTTTGATTTTAAAATAATCAAAAGCTTTAGACGAAAAAAAGTGATAAATACTGAATTTACAGAACTTTAGCTTTGACATGTGTGCTATCTTCAACAGAAATTGCCTAGAAGAAGGTGTAGCTGAAAAACGTCTGAATAATTTGATAGAGACCAGTTTTACTGAGAATAACAGAAAATCTAAACGGAGTTAGCAACTTCAACTACTTAACCTAAACAAACAACAAGTATTTACAAGGAAACTTTGTTTCTGCACAAAGTTACTAATGGTTGTAAGATCTCACTTCCTACAAGAATGAGAATTAGCCAGCGGCTCAAATTATGCTTATACCAGAGTACCACACACAGGTAACACTGGTCTTAATGACAGCACTTTTAAAACATAAAGCAATGCTGCTGAAAAAGTCACATAAAATCTTATGTTGGCTATTTATTTTATGATGGTATGGAGATACACTGCTAGCTTGACTTTGTCAAGTATTATAAATAATTACCACCTATTTTGCAGCAATTCAATAGTAAAGACTATATTACCAAGGAAAACTGGGAAGCACTGGAATCTCACTGCATTCTAAAGAGCAAATGTTAGGCCTAGTTGATGAGATAAAAGTATAAACATACTCACTACCTATTCCTTTATTACAACAATGATAAAGAAAATGATGCTGTTTAATTTCAAATACTTGCCCTAATCTATAATATTTCACATATGTATGCTGCAAACATTCCCACTACATAGCACACCTCAGCAGGAACAAACAGTTCAATACTGTTTGCCAGCACAATCTCAAGAAAGGCTGCTTGAGATCAATTACAATGAAAAGGAATAATAACAGAAAGCAAGGTTATCCTCTGTTAATTAGAATGCGAAAAGCATCTCCATTTAACAGGATTCCACAAGCTCTGAACTGAAAGAATACGGCTTCAAAACATAAAATAAAGGTGACACACTTGTTTCAACACTCTGTTTTGCTTTTGTCTATTTTCTGTTTCTATTAACAAGAAGCTACAAGTAGCATCTAAACTGCTTAAGAGACTCGCAGCATGCCTCTTTGGCTCTGTCACTCTATTCCTCACTGCCTTCACAATCCAGTTCCACATTCAGCTTACCAGCCTTAATATTATGCTCTGCATGGTCAGTTCTTCGGTAGTGTTGAAAAGCTCAATAAATTAATTGCAGCAATATGGAATACGAGACATTTGGAAAACTAGCATCTCCAACAATCATTTTACTGGAAAACTGAAAAGTTCAAATTGAATAAACTACTGAACATTTGCATAGTCCAGCAATTTACTGTCTCCAAAACCAAATCAGTTAAATAAGCCTTAGACTTTTGGAGTTCCCCCCAAGAATTATTAAAAGTGTACTTGCAGGACTGCCCATGTGTTACACGGAGGCTACTCCAAGAGAACACAACAGAACCAGATCACTTCACTCAACATCCTGTAAAAGTGATTACTTCCCACATTTAATACTTTTTATGTATACCTACATACACATCTATGTAAGCAAGAGTTCCATGCATATGTGAAATTGGTCTCAATGACAGGACTTTTTAAACATAATGCAATGCCTCTGAAAAATGTCACATAACTAAACATAAAAACAACAAGCAGACATGTTTCCAGTAGGATTTCTAGTGGAGTAATGGATGCTTTCCTTGCTAGAAGCTGTATATTGAAAATTAAAGTTTTAACATGTGCTGTACAAGGAACCAGGATTAATAAACTAATCTATTTAGAAAAATGCTTATTTAATAAAAATTGAGTTTTCTGAGAAGATGCAGCTTAGAAATTCTCCACAATTAAGACTGCAACATTAAAAAAAAATTCTTTGTTCTTGACTCAAGAATAAAGGTTGCTCTCAAGAATAAAGGTTGGTATTTATCGTCCTGTAGTTCAGCCTGTTCAATCACTCTTAAGAGATAAGATATCACGGCATACAAACTGCTGGACTTCCAAAAATTGTTAGATATAAGTAGATAAATGGTAATGGGTACTACAAGCATATACTGACCTCTTCCCCCATCCCACCTAAACCCTCTGGCCTACAAAACATTTAGGTCTTCCAGCCTTCAAATAATAAACCAACTCCAATTGACAGTAACTTCTTATCTTAAGGAATACAGGAAAAAGCTCACTTCCTCCGTGAAAAGGATAAAGTTGGGAAACATAGCTGTGTTTTGGAACTTGCAACAATTTTGTAAATAATAACCATCTGTCCTTGAACATATCCTTCTGACTGTGCACTGATGCTCCAAGGGAAAATACACTTTAGCACAGTTTGGACAGAGTAAGAGGAAATGTGTGTCCAAACACACAGTCTGGACAGAGTAAGAGGAAATCATTCTGTGCGATGCGTTTCAGACAAAGTATCAGTTATAAATGCACTGCTTTCGCAAAATATTCTTTTTTTAGAAGGAAAAAAGGTGCATGAGTGTCGAACAGCACCTGACGTGCAGCCCGGGCATCGTGAAAGGAAGAAAGTTACCTTTCACCTGAAAGTTACCAGCAAAGCGCAGGGCTCAGCACAGGCCGTGTGCTTGTTCAAATGACCCAGGTCCAAGGCTGTCAAGCGAACAGGGGAAGCGCTCGGTGCCGAGGCAAACCCTGCCTTCTCCTGCTGCGGCGAACGGCGGAGTTCCCGCCGGTGGGGTGCGGCGGGCTCGGTGTAGGTGATGCGCTGCCGATGCCCAGCGGGCCGGGGACGCGCGTTACCTGCCGGACCACCGGGGCCGTAACGGCTCCTGCAGGACGGGGTCTGACCACTGCGGACCCCGACAGGCCGCCGACAGCCGCCCCCGGGCCGCGGCTCCCACCGCGCCGGCCCAGCCCTGCCTGTCGGCGGGAGCGGGGATGCTGCTGCTGCCGCCGCCGCTGCCTTACCTGAGCCAGGACTGTCGGGAGCACACGCGCCCGCAGGCTGTAGCACGCCGCCAGGCAGCCTCCCCCGAGCAGGAGGACGGCCCCGCAGGCGGGCGGGCGGCGCTGGCCCCGCGGGGGTCTCATCCCGGCGAGCCGCCCCCGCAGCGGGGCGCGGGCCCCCGCGGCCAGCGCCGCTCTCCATGCCGCCGACATCTTCCCGGAACACGGCGCGGCCGCCGCGCCGCGCATGCGCTGTGCCGGGCTCGAGGCCGGGGGGGCGGCTCCGGCCCCGGGTCGGTCCCGCCGGGGTCGGCCTGTCCCCGCTCCGCTGGCGGGAGCGACGCCGCCCGCACCGCCGGAGGGGACGGAGCTGGCAGAGAGGTAACCTGGAAGGAGGTTATAGCCAGCTGGGGGTCAGCCTCTTCCCCCAAGCAGCTGGCGACAGGACGAGAGTACATATCTTAAGCTAAGCCAGGGGAGCTTTAGGTTGGACAAGAGCAGGGATTTTTTCGCAGAAGGGGTGTTTAGACATTGGACTGGGCTGCCCAGGAAGGTGGTGGTCACCATCCCTGGAGGTGGTTGAGGAAAGACTGGACGCGGCACTCAGTGCCGAGGTCTAGTTGACAAGGTAGTGTCCGGTCGCAGGATGGACTCGATGATCCCAGAGGTCTTTTCCAGCCTAAAGGATTCCGTGATCCTGTAACGCAGGCGGAGGTGCGCAGCAGTGACCGGCGCCATAAGGCCGCCGTCCTGCCCTGGAGTCGCGCCCTCCCCTCGGCCCCGATCAGGGGAGTCCCCCGGGGCTGAGGGGAGGCCGCAGGGCCCCGCTCCCGGCCTTTCCCTGGAAACAACTCGAACGGAGGGGGCTGCCGGCCCAGGGCCCTTCCCTGCGGGCTGTGGCTGCCCCTGGCCTTCCCCTGGGAAGGGGAGAGGGCGTGGCGGGTTGCTGGTGGTGGGGGGAAGACGGTCAGGGCAGGGCCAGGCGTTTATCTGTGCCAGGGGAGGGAGCACCGCAGGCCTCCCTGTGCGGTGGGGACTGAAGAGTGACGGCGCTTGCAGGGGCCCTTCGGCCCCAGGGTGAACCACACCCTGTGTCTCTCGCTGAGCTCACCTTATTCCCTGATGTGACTCTTGTCCCAGAGCTTTAAGCCGCTGCTAAGTACATGAAGAGCAACAGTTCGTGACCGGGGTTCAAAACCCTGCGGGAAGCCCGGTGTACTGAGAGAGGCACGTTAGGTTGAGCTTCCACAAGCAGGGCTGACCTCGCGCTGTGTGCTCTGCAGTTTGGGTTTTCTAGGTGTTGGAGATGTCACCTATGGGTGTGTTGCGCGGTATATGATCCAGACGAGAAAAACCAAAAGCATGAACAAGTTTAGAATATCCTTTTAAAGGGCAGAGTAGAGTTTCTCATGAAATACAGATAACAGAAGATGCCGTTTACAGAAACTGTCATGGCAGAGGTGTTCACTGAAAAGCATTACAGAACAACTTGATTGGCAGTAATCACTTGTGTCAAAAGAGAGCTATTCACTGTGCATGCTTCAGAGTGCTTTTTTCTCCCCCTGCTATAGTTTTAACAAAGCTCCCTAGGTCTTGTTTAGATTGAGTCAGTTGGTCACACTCAAACATTAGTTAGTTGATCACGTTCAGAAATTGGGCCATCCTGGAATTAATGCTAAGGTCATATGAAATAAAGCAGAGAGGAAGCTAAACAACATTTGTATGTTGGCAGTACAAGTATCCATGTTTTCAGACCAGTTCACCTAGTGACTCCATGTGAATGTGGAAAAAGACTGGTGAGAGAATGGCTGCATGCAATTTCCTATTACTTCGCTATTTGGAAGAAGGCCTTCAGAAAGTATTCAATCTGTTTTAGCAAACTGTATCTTTCACCCCTTTCTGATATGACAGGCAGTACTGTGTTGTCAACATTACAAATGCTGTGGTACAGGCTCTGAAACATGGAAATCCTTTTTTGCCCGTTATCCACTGATGAAAGGTGATAATCCATCAGTGCCACTAAAGTAATTTTGGAGTCATGAATTCAGTTTCATAGGTGGTAATTTCAGTCATTTAACTAATGGCATCTGAGAATTTATCCAGTCTTCCATTAGCATGTGTTGTCTGCTGAGTGTCATTCTGTGAAGTGTTTGAGACATCTTCGGGAATCACAGGACCTGAGTCCTTAGTAGGATACAAATCCTTCAAAAGCACCTTCTTTGGGGAACACAAATGATTGCTCATTGCAAAATCACCTAAAAGTGCAACATGTAGGGCAAATGGTTTCCATCTTCACATACTAATGTACATTGCAAAATCTTTTTCCTTTTCCCTGAAACCTAGTTAACTCATATGGGAAAAGTTTTTTTAAACCCCAGATACTGCAAAACATAGGCACAAAATCCCCCTGTCATTATACACAAACACATACAGCAAAATCTTGCTTCTGCAGAGATGTAAAACTTGCAGCAAATTCCTATTGCCTGTTTCTAATTCCCTCTAAACAGACAAAATATTTTCCATCCCAATCTTATAGTTTGACACAGAATATTTGTACAAACATATTAAAAGTACTTTATTTTCTGTGTCAACCAATAACCAAGCACTTTATGAATGCTGGCAAAATCCTAGAAACATTGTAAAGGATGTCAGAGTGATTTGATTTCTGAATGCCAGATCACTTGATGTTGAACACACTGTCACAACACAGGTAAACAGGTTTAGTTCATTACTCTGCCAGGCATTTTCAGTTTTTCTTTAAGTAAGAATAAATAAGTAGGTCATTTGTCTTTCCTCAGATGACATTCCTGACTGGAACAGATACAACTGCAGTGTGAATGGAGAGTTATCCTCATATGGCTGCAAGCACGCAATGCTGATGTGGAAGTTAAGTGTCCTCAGCCACCCCTTCTCTCCCTGCAGTGAAGTCACCCTGTGTACAGAGCTATGGCTGCACTAATGTTGCTCACAGTTGTGTTGCTGTAACCAGGCTGGTACAGTTGTGAGTGCTAGAACATATGCCTAAATAGCTACAAAACCCTTGGCTAGGAAGAGAAAGTCCTGTTTCACCCCTTGCATTATCACTGCAGGGTAGTTGATGACAGAAAGCAAAGCTTGCTGTGGTCTGTAGAAATGACACTGACAGTCTGGTAAATATGAGTTTCATCAGACAAGTTGAGCTATGTGGTGACAAATTTCATCAGCTACTATGCCCTGCAGCACTAAAATGTTAGCTCCCTTTCCCATCCTGCTCAGTTTGCTCTTCATTGGCTCTTGTAAGCAGAAATCATTACATTTAGCAAGACATACCTGCTTTTTTTAAAAAGTGCTTTCTACATGTTGACTTCAGACTTTGTACTAGAGGTGTTTGCGTTGCTGAAATATTAAAAAAAGCAAATGGAAAGACTAAGAAAATATTTTCTGAAATGTTTAAAATGTAATTTTTCCTTAAGAGTCAGTGTTCCACTGAATAGTTATGTAACAATATTTAAATGCAGTCTTTTCTTGTTAGGCATAATGAATATAATGTGAAGCTACATCAAAAGACAGAAACATGCTACCATGAAACAAACCCTTGTGAGTCCTGTGATTCTTAGGAAATCATGTTTGGCTGAAATTTAATTTCTTTTAAGTTTTGTTACAAAGTCAAAAGCAAAAAATTAAAAGTGCGAAGTAGACATAGATCTCCTCATGCTTGAAGGTCCACTTCCACATCTCAGTGTCTTTTAATAGTGTTAGACCAAGTTCCAGCAGGGATTCACTCTCTGCTAGATCTCCAATCCTCTCAAGAGCATTAGGCTTAGTGCCAGCATTCATTTACTTTGTAACAGCTTAAATTAACTCCTGTTACATTCTATCTAAACCCTTTCTTACAGAGTAAGAGTTGAGAGCTGGATTCAGTCACCTGGTCTGAGGGTCACCCATCACGCTCGTCCATCTTTCAGGGTTTCAAGTGCTGCATAAGCTGGGCTCAGGAAGGCGATGATCAGCCACTGGTAAATTGAAGGAGGGGCTGGCAAGCCATCTTTTGTATACATGTCCCTGTTTCCTGAGGAAGAGCGTGGGGGTAGTCTGACTTATTTACCATAAGTACATATGACAGTAAGCTCCAAAAAATTGTAAGATTTGAGTAGGCTAGGCACTGTGCTAACAGTATTTTGATACTTTCCTGGAGGAGCTGAACAGACAAGCTAACTGAAAGACGGGAAATATCACTGCTTGGTTTTGCAGGTCAAGAACTGGACTGTAGATTATATTTTGCCCAAACTCAGATAGAAGACTGAAACAAAATGTCTCACAAAGCGAGGCCTTCTTTAGCCCCTTCAAAATTACATTGGTCCTCTTAAGAATATCACTTATATTTTACTTTAACGGACATGAGAGCAATCTGTCTGACTGTGATTACAAGGCAAACGCTCTGAAACAGGTAAGGATATAAGCACAAGGAAGACAAGTTTTCCTAAAAGTGATAACACAAAATAAGCACACTTAGAAAAGTACAGGATAGTTGGTTAGAACTGAACAGTCATTAAAGTTGGCCAGCTGATACCTTGATCTCTATCCAGAGTCTCCAAAGTCCTGTACCAAGGTCTTCATGATGAAGGCTGAGAGTTGGCTTCAGGGACTTATGAAGCTCTTTTGTATTCTAGAAAGACTATTATTGGTAAAATATTTAGAACCTTTAAAGGTCATCTAATCCCCACCCCCCCCCCTCCAATGAGCAGGAACATATTCAGCTAGGTCAGGTTGCTCAGAGCCCTTTTCAACCTTACCTTGAGTATTTGCATAATTTTTACCCATCCCTCTCCACAAGAAAAAAACCCCAAACAAACAACAAATAGAGGAGAGATCAGTTTCAAGGATGCTGAAATACCTTTTTCTGATGAATAAGTTTTAAGATGACAATGTGCTGTTAGTTTACAGAAAGTCCAGTTGTTTTGTATGCTTTCGAGATGATGGAAATGGAACTAATTATCAGGCAGTCAACATTCATCCACTAGTAAAAGTGAAAATAAATGTGAACATTTCGTGGCTAGATAACACTGTTCAGTCATAAATAAGAGTTCACAGCCATCTTTGCATTTAGGAGTACACTATAAATATGGCTTATCTTCAAATATTTTCAACTTGCTGGAGTTACTTGAAAGCTTATCATGATAGAGTCCATTTAAAAGGAAAAGAATTAAAATTTATCTAAGATATGTGTCCCCAAATACCTCTCATAGCATTCATTTATATTGACCTTTCTAACATACTGTCTTCCCACACTCTTTGTATATAGTTAGCTGAAAAAACACCTTGCTGGCATTTGTTAAAAGTTCCCTAAAACTTCAGAATTACTTTTTTTCAGTCAAGTTTAAAAATCAGAGAAAAAAAGTTAAAAGCAAAATTCTTACTTTAAAAAAAATAAATGTGAGAATGGAAAATACCAGTAATGTAATTGGAAAGATTTTAAAATACAGTTTCTAAGTTGTCAGCGACCCTTTTGTGATAAATATTTGATTCATAAAAGAAATGTTACGCAGACTTTTAAAACACTGCTTTTATGAATAAATGCAGGTCAGAAAATAAAATGAAAAATGCAGCTCAAAACTGATATTGTCTTGTGAAAGACTATGCATTTTTTTTAATTTGAAAAATATATTTGCTATGACTTTCCACGTAAGGCTGTAGGTCTCAATTTTGTGACAAGTTACATATATTATGCCTAATTTTAAGCATTTTGGAAAGTTTTGTTGTCTGAAGCAAGTCTACTTTGACTGCATAAAATTAGCTGTATACATAAATCTTTGAAGAGTGGGGACTTTCTTGCCATTAGATAAGAACTGTTGCTCAACTTCTACTTTATCTTTTAAAGATAACATCCCATGGCAATTTTGCAACAATAACAGAAGTTCCCTGAAAATGCTTTAAGTAATGGAATTACATTATGTATTTTAACTATTATATTTTCCTCCTTTTTCCAGCTGAATAAGTTATACTTCATTTTTCTTCCTTTCCAAACATTCTTCTGTGGTGTTGCTAGTGCTGATTAAAAAGGCAGACCTATATCTAAGTGAAATCCTATAATTTTGACTTTTTACCCGTCTTTTTATACACATACCTATGTGTACATATTTATATATGTATTTTGCCTATAATATATTAATCATAGGTTTTCCTGAAATCATATGTAAATATAAAATTTTATTGCAGCGACTTTACTGTATTTCAGGGCGCGTTTCTTCTCTTTTCTTTCATTATCTGAAATCAGTGTGAGCATTGCAATCAATTTTAATTATACCAGTATTTTACCCTGAGTTTTATAGGAAGAGCTGGCAGCAACAACTATAGTTAAGGTTGCTTAAGACTTTCCACTGTATAGATTCTGTACTTAAAAAAGAGAGGGATAGAAATTGTACATAAGAGTACAATAAAACATGTTAAGATTAGCAAAGTTAATTTTATCTGTGTTACTTGAAAAACTAGAAGGATTTATTAGGGACTCTGACTTTATATTTTTAAATGCAATGTGACTGAGACTGATATAATTTTAAATAATTATTGTTATGAAGTTCAAAAAATACTATAAAGATGGCAAAGACATTACTTCACAGTATTACTTAAGAAACAATTATAGAATTATCAGTATTTTAACCTGTAAAATATTTTTAAAATATATGTTTTCTGGAAATGTTGAAGTAGAAAATGTATCGTATACCTTCTTGTTTCTTTTCCCAGACCACTCTCTAAAGCTACTATTAATAACACGTTGCAGTGCTACTGTGATTTATTAATGCAAGTTACCTTAATTATAACATCTTTAGTACTGCTGAAGATGGTGAATTATATATAATCATTTCTGTGAAAAAGAAAGGAATTATAAAACTCTAAATTACTGTTTTCTGTAATGTATTCCATTATTTCAAGTAGTGTTTTCTCCTTTTGCTCACAATACTATTTATGAGCTTTGGTTGCACCTACTTTTGTGTAAGCAGGGGAAGGCATGATTATTTTTCAAATATGTATGTTTAGTAACTAAACTTAGTATAGGGTCCAATCTAAGCTAATAGAATGAGTGTATGGTAGACACATACCTTCACTATAAAAGATTCTGTCATCCTTTCCTAAAAGATTTAAAAGTCCTAATACAAAGTTCATTGTAGTCAGCAGAATCTCTTTCCATAGGTTTCTGCATTTGGCAGTTGCAGAGCTGAAAAACAGCTTTGCTATCTGTGTAAATATTGTGGGCAGTCTTTGTATATTTGCTAGTGAGGAATTCCTCAGTCTGTAGCTACATCAAACGTGACTGTTGGATCCACTCACAAAGGCTTAGTAATAGTGGCATTAATAAAATCTCTGAAGGAACTATGGACAGAGCTGCTCTTTGGGGAATGGTCCCCACTTGGCACCATTCAGGCAGGAGCTGTTGGCTGAGTACACCCAGAGAGGTTTTTAGTCCATTACAGAACCCTTTTCTAAAGAAGGGAAGTGTCTTGAAGGAACTTGAGGGAGTTGGTACTCTGCAATATTTGAATTGCATGTGTCCAAGGAGGCATAAACTATACAAAGAGCAAAAAGCTGAGATACACAGACTGTCTCATTTTCACAAGGGTTAGGAAGTCTCCTGTTCACGTGACATTTACAGTGTTTATGGGTCTCATGTTCCCGCATCTTAGGTATAGATTCTCTGTATCTGGTCTGTAATGGAGAGATTAAGTTGGAGCAGCCCAGAGCATAGCTAGAACACCTGCATGATGGGGGTTCTGGTCCCTGAGCTCTCGTTTATGTAGCACAAAAGATGTACCCCTACAGTATTGGTAGGATCCACAGCAAAACAGCTGTAACTTCATTTCTGAGGAAAGGAGACTGGTGAGATTAAACCATGTGCGATGGAGGTTTTCGCTGAAAGGCAGGAGTATGTAAGACATGGCTAAGATTCATCCCACTAAAAATAAATGTGTACATACAGGTTCTGCACCTGAATTTATCACCTTATGCTCTCACTAATGGGGGGAAGTGTGCATCTCTGTGTCATGATTTGTCTCATTCCGAGATGGGTGTTTAAAGTGGCTCAGTTGAGTCTCAACCAAAGATATATCCATATCACTCTTTCTGGCTTTAAGGGGAACTGAGATAATATTTATTCAGCTGTAAATATCTGTAAACTGCTTTTCTTTTCTGCTTATGGTTGCTGTAGAGATTCTTGAAAAGGAACTCTTGCAGATCTGGATATCAAACCTGCTGGGCACATATGCTGTCAGAGTTGGCAACAAAAGAGATACTCAGGCACAGTTTGATTATGGGTTGTCACCCTGATGACAGATGAAAGCAGGGATGTGTTACTTCAAGATGCAGCTGAAAGAAGAATATCTTATTGCTGTTGCATGAGAAAAGTTGTGATATCCTCCCTCCCTGTGTACTAACTTGTACTAGGCCTATGAACATCTGTATTTGGAAGCACTGGAATTTACGTCTTTTTTATGTCTTGACTTGGATGAAAAATATGTATATCTTCTGTCAGTTCAGACATTACTCTATCATCTGCTGCAGAGAGAGCTTGGAGAGAGCTCACAAAGTTAAATGATCCAGTGTTCTGGAGGATACCTGCCTACTTGCCTGTGGTAGTTGAAGGCACTTAAGAGTGCTTGCCTTACCGTACTAAGTTGCCCCTAAGATTAGCTGGGTGGGGCTCTGTGAGAAGGGAGAGGGTGACTGATGACTATTGTTCTCCACAGCAGCAAGATAAACTGCCATTTTGACTCAGAGGATCTGAGGTCAGTCAGAAGCCTCCCACATCATAAGCCTTGAGAAGCTCCAGGAAGCTGGCACCAGTGAAGAACTTAGGACCAGCAGAGTCTGTAGGTAATATGCTGGAAACCAGGGACTATCCATGGTGTGATCTTACCCCAAATCTACCCATGACAGCGATCTGTTACACCTGATAACATCTCAGCACCCAAAACAGTCCACTGCTATTACCAGGCCTGGATTGACGAAGTGGAAGGCAAGCTTAAGGAATAAGTATTGCATTATTATATTGAATAAATGGTAGGCTAGCAGTTGTTGTTACAGATTAAGTAGGGTCTCAATGACTTAACACCCATGGAATCTCTGCCTGTTGTCTTCTCCTCTTAGTCTACTCTCCACCTTAATCTCTTTTTTTATAACCTCAATTTTATTGTAAGTAATATTGTGTGTATTCAGCAAGTAGGTTTACTTGCTGATCACCATAAACTCAACTGCCACTGGTAGTTGGGGAGGTACCAGAATCCCTCCGGGGAGAGCCACAGGAGACTCTTCTGCTCTGAAAGGTTAGGGTACCTCATCAAGAACTAAGTAGTATGGCATCTGTGGAGGGTCACTAGAGGTTGATTACCTTGTTTTTGTACCATGGACTGCATTAGGCTGAAATGACTTGTCTAAGATCTTAAAACAAGGCAGTGACAGAACTGGAAATAATCTCTGAAGGTAAATGCTATTTGTAGCATATTTTCTACCATTATTGCTTTTTTGGGTGGTTTCTGGTTGATTACTGCAAATGGAAAAAATAAAATAAAATTTCTGCATTACTGAACTTTTGGCATCCACATTTGATTTTAAATCCAAGGATGTCTGTGTCTGTCTTATGTCACTACTGATCCACTTTCTTAAATCCACCTTACATGTCCTACAGAAATGGGTTTAGACATTAAAATCATCTGTCCTGCCTTCTCCTGTGCATCCTGGAGTTACAATAGTAATGCTGTACAAAACACAACCCTATTGTCATAGAGGTAGTAATATTAGGTGTTAGGCTTGTGAATAAAAGGGAGAGTTTATACTGTTTTCTAGTAAATCAGAAGAATGGTGAGATGTTTACTCACAAAAGGTATCTTGCCTGGTTTCTGCATACTTGATACTACATTGGCAGTTGTGAAACTAGAAATTACTGTTGTGTTTTTACACAAAAGGAGAAATTCTGCAAGAGAAAATTTAATGCAATTTGGACCACTTTGTAGTCTTCAGAATCTGCCACATTTTCCCTGCCACCCAAATTATTTAAATTATAAGTAGTTTTGCAAGGCTGTTAGTATTATTTTCTCAGCTCACCCAAAGTTTTTGCAAGACTTATTATCTATGATGAATCACAACATCTTTTATTCATATAGTTATAAGTGCATTAAAGCTGTCAGGTATAATTTGCCGCTTTTTCTTCTTTTGATTCAGCATGCTTTCTGAAAAGAAGCTAATTTAATAACTAGAGAATCTAAGTTTTATAATCAAATTTGTTATATTTACCAGACCTGAATTTCAGATGGGATAACATTAAAAATGTGCTTGAAAAGAGCAGAATTGCCAGTGGGCATTGAATTAGCAGCCTGAAAAATATCTAATAATGTTGTGATCAAGAGTGTTATGATGATGAGAGAAGGAAGAGGAATTCCGTTTGTCTTTATCTGTAACTTTTACATATTGTGCAAACTGAAATGAAGGGTAGAACTTCAGCCCAAAGCTTCAATTCAGGGGAAAGAGTGTTCTGTTTTTAGATTTTTTAGTGATTTTCAGTGTGCCTATATAACGTGGTGCTGCAACACTGCCTACAAATCTCTAAATTACTGCTAGAGAAGTAGATGCTGCTGTTTATGTGCATATACGAGCACTTGCCATTGTACACTGGGTGCCAGATGTAATCCCATGAGTTCTGCATCCAACAAATTTCTGCTGAATTCTGGATGAGGTTTGTGCTTGTAAGGCTTCTGGATCAAGGTTTCCTGTCAGAAAGTGCTCTATAAAAGGCCTGTTCAAAATGAACAGAACAAAAACCCAACAAAAGCAAGTCTTTTCCTCTTGCTCATGTTAGTCTCCTCTGACTCTTGGTCTCCTAACCCTCTTAACCAAGTTTGTGGCACAGATTGTATTTTATTTACAGATATAGGTTATGGCACAGATTGTATTTTATTTACAGATATAGGTTAAGACAGCCTGTTATTTTGCAATCACATTAGTTTTATTTGTACTGTGGAGATTTTTAATTCCCAAAGGTGCTGCCAGTTTTTGGGTACACAATTTAAGTTTAAGCAGAGTTTTTGTTTTTCCCAAGGACTTCTACAGACTTTCAGATATTTAAAATATGAAGTTGTGGTTCTCTTTGATTCATCGTCTGTTAAAGAATGTTGGCTGTACTAAAACTGGCAATGAGGCTAAACAAGAATAAAAAACAAGTATTCCAGAGAACCAAAATATGGTAGAGTATTTGTCTTCTGAAGGTATGTTACCACTTAGCAAACACTGAGAATAATGACCACACAAATACAAACAAAGAAAATTCAAAAAATCTCTGAAATTTTGCTTAATATTGAAAAGCTTAATTGAAGGAAGAGCTCGTGTTTTGAACATTTCTATTGAGCTTTTTGCACAAAAGAGATCGTATGGATGTGATACATCATTGACAGGACACAGTAAGTCAACTGTTCATCTGGCTCTGCTGTAGCTCCAGACTTGCACAGCTGAGAATGTTCACATCTGGAGGAGAGGATGATATATTAACTGCATGCATTTCAGAAGATGTGTGTCCTACAATGCAGAGGCCTTGATGCTGAAGGTAGTTTTGACAAAGAATTTGTGGCACAGGGGCCATAGCTGATACAAAGATACAGGGTTTAGCTCTAGAATTCCATATTCTTTTAGTCTCTGTTTTACACATATAGTTCTTTGAGAAATCTCATAGTTTAAGGATGACAAATTTCTTAAAAAAGTCGAAGAGGATCAGATTGTTAGACAAGAACACCTGAATGAACTTTTCATGGAAGGATAGGAACAAGACCAAATGTCGTAATACCCAGTGCAGGGTCACTAGGTATTAATATTATTAAGGGCAAAATGCTAGAAATCTGCACCAAATGCTCAATGATTCAGAGCTTGAGGACTCCGTACATGAATGAGTATTTCTTGCTTCTGTCATCAAACAGCCACACCAAAGCATGACTAAGATGAAAGGCAAGGCTGCAGTGGAATTTGAAGCTGAGATGGCTCCATACTGAGAGCAGAACTGGAGATGAGATCAAAGATGATTGAATTGAGTTGATTGCACCTTCCTGAAAAGGTAAAGAAGCAGGAAAGTGTAAGAACCTTTCAATAATTACAAGCAATTAGAGGGAAAAAACCAAACCCCAGAAGACGAGATGTAAAAACAGCTTACGTGACGTTGCAATCTCATAGTTTATGTTGTCAGCAAAAAGAGGTTGGATGAATTTCTGCAGACTCAACAGTAATTGCCATGCGGCAGCAGTTAGTACTATTGAAATGCTGGAACTGAAGGGAACCAGCTAGCCTGTAGTGACTGGGAACAGATGTCCTCCGAAGAGCATGAGACAGCATTCTGCAGTGTGAGAGAAATCTTTGCCTATCAGTCTAAACTGGTGACTAGTTTGGTGGACTGGGACAAGTATCTCTCATGAGATAGGAATTTTACATTTTTCCTTCTTTTGTGTCACTAGATACCTAGTCTGGTTCTCAGTGGAGATGTAACAGTCTATTTTTGTAAATGCAGCCTAATGGACTTTAATTTTTAGCAGTTACATATATTCGAAATATCAGCATTAGGACTAACAGGGATGCCTGCATTTGTGGATATATTCAAGGAGTTTAATGTCAGGAATAGTTCCTCTCCATCTTAGTGTGAATTAATGTTTTGTAACGATCTGGATGTAACTGACCTTGAGTTGAGCAGTTTATATTCCCTGTTGGATTAAGAGGGGTTAAGCTCATGCAGTTCTATACAATTGAGCAGTTTTAACTGGAGCCACTTGTGTGAATCTTGCCTCAGGAGGTCTGAGGTTACTGCCTAATATTTTTGGCCAGTGGACAGAAGTAGGATTTGCATTTTCAGCCTGACAAAGATGGGTGAAGTATTGAGGGTCAAAGCAGCCACAGTCAGCCCTGAGTCCCCAAACACACAATAGCTGCGAGCTGTACGCCCATGCTACCCACCTAAAGTGAAAGGGAGGAGTCAGACTGCTCTGTCTGATAGAAAAAGGAGTAAAGACTGTGCTTAAATGCTGTTCAAAAGATACAAAAAATGTATCATTTTACCTTCTACTCAGGAATAGCTTATCTAAGAACTACTCTTGAAAGGAATTGCTAGAAAGGCCAGTTACAGGCAGAATTTAGTACTGAACTTTGAAATGTTCTTCGTCTCATGGTGTATGTTGATTGCATGCTGTCTTGTTGCCTACACCAGCTTTTCTTCTCAGTTTTCTTAAGAAGAATCATGTGAATAAAAAGGTACCATGAATAAAAAAGTACCATGCTTATTAGCCTTCGTGGCAGCTCATGTCTGTTCTCCATAACCTGGCAGGATTACCCCTGTGACTACTCAAATACTCTAAAGCAAAGATCATAGCTGTATATCCTATGAAATAGGAAACCTTCAGTGATTTCTGTGGATCCCATGAAATAGGAAACCTGTAGTGATTTAGGCTGGGTTGACATAATTTTCAGAAGGGCTAAGGAGGTATGAAGTGATGTAAAGTGATTATTTTAAATTTTCATGTGAAAAAAATACCACAGATTAATGGAAATGTAATCTCGCTACAAAAAGATGAGGCCAGGAATTTAAAACAGCCAGGAGCTTAAAATCAGGCACTGAAATCATTATCCTTACTTAGGTCATAAGTAAATAAATAGTTAAAGACATTGAGGAGTCACATCAACCCCATGCAACGCTATAGATTTGGAGAAGAGTAGCTGGGAAGCTGCCCAGAGGAAAAGAATGTTGGGGTGCTGGTTGACGGCAGCTGAACATGGGCCAGCAGTGTGCCCAGGTGGCCAAGAACACCAATGGCACCCTGACCTGTATCAGCAACAATGTGGCCAGCAGCACCAGGGCAGTGATTGTCCCCCTGTACTTTGCACTGGTGAGGCCACATCTCGAGTTCTGTGTTCAGTTTTGGGCTTCTCACTACAAGAAGGACATTGAGATGCTGGAGCATGTCCAGAGAAGGGTGACCGAGCTGGGAAAGGGTCTGGAGCACAAGTTTTATGAGGAGCAGCTGAGGGAGCTGGGGGTGTTTAGCCTGGGGAAAAGGAGGTTGAGGGGGGAACTTACTACTTTCTGCAACTACCTGAAAGGATGTTATAGCCAGGTTTGTTTGGTTTCTTCTCTCAGGTAACAAGAGACAGGATGAGAAGAAATGGCCTGAAGTTGTACCAGGGGAGGTTTAGACTGGATATTAGGGAAAAATTCATCATGTAAACAGTTGTCAAGTATTGGAACAGGATGTCCAGGGAAGTGGTGGAGTCCATCCCTGGAGGTATTTAAAAGTCATGTAGTGTGGCACTTGGGGACCTGGTATAGTGGTGGTGGTCATGGCAGTGTTGAGTTAAAGGTTGGTCTTGATGATCTTAGAGATCTTTTCCAACCTAAACAATTCTAGGACTCTATGAAGAGATCTTAATGGACCTAATTTTCTCCATGTACTTTCTGCAGTTCAGTTACTGAGCACTCATGTGAGACATCTTCAGAGATTTTGAATGTAATTGCGCAAAAAGAGACACCAAGGACAGTTCTGAGAACCTGAGCCTTTCAGTCTTAATTTAGACTCTATCTTTTGAATATTTGCCCCTATAGAATGCATAATTTAAAATTATTTCAGTAATGGGAGGTATTTGATTCTCTGTTCTTGAAGAGAGACTCCACTTGTAAAACATCCTTATAAATGACTGACTCTTTTCAAAGCATATTACCAGTATGGTTATTTTTCAAGTGTGGCATTTGTGTGTCATACAGATTTATTTTTACTTTTCAGAAATGCTAAGAAATAAGCTTCATTCTCACTCTTAAGTTAATAGACAACTCTAATGCCTTAACTTTTGAGTAGCTTTGAAATAAAATTTGAAAGTGAATTTGAAGTGTTTCATAGACTTTGCATTATATAGACTTTGCTTAAACCCAAGGGAAACTGCAAATATAATAATAATAAACAAGATTTGCTCTTGTTGTCTGAATACTGTACAAAGGTGTTTAAAATGACTAGACAAAAAATTATGAAAGCAGCATATGACTTAAGTTATAAATAAAATATGGCAACTACTGGACCAAAATCTGCACACGGGAAAAATTTGGTGACAGTCAAATCTACAGAGAGGACTATTCAAGAACATTTACTAAGCCTTCTGTCTTCACACTTTTACAGTTGCAAGTTGAGTATTTTGAGCAGCTTGACTGTAAACAGTCTTTCCAAAAATTCACTGTGTGACCATGCAAATGTTTAAGCAATTCTTAGATCTTTTGCTGATCTCCCTGTGCTTGGTGTACCTGGGTTTTGCTTTCATCTGTCCTTGTATGGTGCCTTCTACAGTTTTCTAATTATGTAACCTGTGACCAAGAATGGCCCACAAATTCTGAGTCTTTGTAATGATGAACTGTAAGAGGATTTTTTACCTGAGAGAATAAAAGATTCAAATGTGCTTGTCCTGTGTTATATAAATTGTCAGAGGTCCAGCAGTGGAGGGTGCTGTGACAGCTTACCTAAGCAGGGAGTTTGCTCCATTTTTTTTTTGAGGAACAGGGTTTGCAGCGTCATCACCATTACCCCACTGGAAGACACAGCCAGAGAACACTTCTGTAGAGAAGAGAGCAAGCTTGCAAGCTCTGTATATCAGAGCTCTCCTTAGCAGCCCCCAGCAGGGCAGCAGAACCAGGTTCCCAGATACAGAGCTGGAACACTCAGATGATTACAAGAATACAAGGTATGAATTCCAGAAAGTTCAAGCAAATTCCTTCTGCTTGTTCATATCAAGATTTATACAAATAGCATAACACAAGGCTTGGCAAGATAATTTTCCTTCAGTTTTGCCATATGTTTCTTCACAAGTCTGTCCCCCATTAAAAAAAGCAGGATACCTAATACTAGATGTCTGCCTGATGTCTCAAAATTTGCATGCATAGTTCTGTTGGCTGCAGTGCTACTGCAGTAAGGGCAAGGTAGTCACAGCCAATTTGTCTGTATCTGCAGAAGTGAGTTCTCAGTCCTTGGTTTTGCTCTTAAGTCAGTCCCTGAGAATCCCTGACAGTAATCGTAATTCTCCTCAAACCTAGAGCAATATTTAAAGCGGAGGAAGCACAGGAAACTCCTGAACAGTTTCTTTTCTCATTGCCTGTCAGTGATTTCACTGCAATGCCTAGAAAAACCAAAGTAGTTCAGACGGCATCTATTTCTGGCGTGAAATCCTAGTTGTGGATTCCCAGTGCTGATGTGTTTTTCAGACCCTCTGATGAATTTCTAAGCTTTCTTGGAATAACAGCTTCTGGGAGGGGACTGGAATTCCTATGGTGGATTTCAGGTTCGCAGACTTTGATGAAATCTAAACAACAGGGTGGGAAAGCTGTTTTTTGTCAAAAGCAGCTATGAAGGCAGAGAAGCAAATTCTTGTCAGTAAAGAGCTTTTCATCTCCTTGTCCCGTTTTTCTGAGAAACGAAGGGTGGGATGTGGAAACCCTGTATAAATTTTGAGGGGTGGGGGTAGAGGAATGAAGACTCTTTTCTGTTCTGCTCCTCCACAGAGAGGAGAAATCCTAGGTAGGAATCAAGATACAGCCGGGTACTCAGCAGTGTGTTGGTGACCCTCATAAAAGCAGTGCCTTGAGAGACAGAGAGGGAAAGGGAGAGTCACATTGAGGGCTGTGTAGTAATTTAGAACCACTGTTGTTAGGTTCTTTTTCCTTTTCTGGAAAGCCTGGTTTTCACTTCAAACGTAGAAGATACTGCTTTTACTACTTATTAACTTCCTGTGTAACAGCAAACATGGGTTGCAGCTGTTCATGACAAAAATCTGGAGGAGAAAAACTCCTTATCTGAAACACCTTAGTAGTTGCTGCATCACAGGCATTTCCAATTCTTCACCAGCACATGGGACAATATATAAAATACTTTTCGTGGCTCACAACAGCATGTGAAAAGATTATGCTGATGGCAATTTGTACAGTACAGTCCTTTCTCTCCCCCTTCACCTTTTGCCCAGTTCCTTTGTAAACTTATGCAGATTGGGCAAACAGAAATATCTTAAACAGAAGATGGTAGTTCTCTATGGGGAATGGCTTAGTAATCTTACAATCCCTCAGCTCCCCACAACTACTGGCTTCTCCAGAGCAGCCCCTTTCCTCCCTGTACAAGGAGGAAGGATCTCCAGTCTTCCTGTAAAAGCAGTAAGTTCAGGAGAAACATGCAAGATTCTAGTCAGAGATGCTTTTATCTTGGCCAGCCAAAAGGAAAACATTAGTACATACCCAGGGTAATTATTTAAAGCAAATGGTTATATTATTTTCTGTCCCTTCACATCACTGAATCAGAGTGCAGTTACGTACTGCTGAGTTATTGGTGAAATAGCAACAGAATGATTAAGAAAATCATCGGGCAAAACCACGCAAAATATGTTAGTTATCAACAAAGTAATTGGATAGCATTTAAGTGAGTGAAACAGACACAGGCATGCAAAGGATTATAATAGCTGTAGCAGAGAGTGGAGGTTTCCAAGTGACTACATTCCAAGTGACCCAACTATATTCACTACCAGAAAACAGAGGACTTTGTCATCACTACACTATCTCACACAATGAGAGGGGACTCAAGAGGTATCACTGTTTCCCAAAAATTATAAATGAGAGTAAGAGGAGGAAAGCTTTGGAGAGGAAGAAAACAAACTCAAATTCTGAACTCTGTTAGATGGCTAACAAATTGTATTTCATGAGAAGGATAGTTTTAAATGTGTTGTGGTTTGGTGGTTACAACAACAGTCAGAGTAAAAATGCAATATATAATACTGAAAATAATGTTTAAAATGGGGAGGGAGAAAAAATATAAACTTTATTTACAAAATGGGAAAACTGATGAAGTGATGAAGTCAAGCTGAAGAGTACAGGAAGAAAGTCAGTCACTGACAGTCTTAAATAGAAAAGCAAATTTTCTGAAACATTTGTACTGCAAAAATTCCTAGTGATGTTGTAAGATCTTTTGTTAGATGGAGATAGTACATTACTGATTTGGGTCTGGGAAGGAAGAAGATGATGGAGATGGGGATACTGAAATATTTTCTAATTCATTAGCAGAAAAGGAGAATTCTTAGTAAACATGGGATAGACAACTTAAAGAGCTGGTCTTCTTACGATGTGTCAGAACATCCCACATGAGCACAGATGTCCTCCCTTCTGCAAGCACAGCCTCCAGCATCACTTCCACCCCACTCAACTGTGGGCTCACTGCTGTCTCCAGATCTCTGTGTGGCAAGGCCATGCCCAGGGCTCTTTTGTCCTCAGCAGCTACTACCTTCCTCAGCAGCATTGGGCACATGATGCCTGCCCAGCAACTGGGGTGCAAAGCCCGGTGCTCCCCCTTGGCTCCCCATCTGTTGCTCAGCTGATCCCAGCCATGGGGACGTGGTCAGCCACCATGACTGCTGAAGGGATCGCAAAGATGAATGGTGCCTCTGACTGCCCCATTATGGTCTTGCTCGTCAGCTCTTCGTGCTGCTGGTTGGGACCGTGGCTCTGGGCCCCCCTCCCCGCATCTGGCTGAGCGGTGCTGGCGGCACCCTGGACAGGCGCTGTCCATTGGAGCGCCCCTCCTGCGGCGCTCCCCAGCCAGGCCGCCCGCAGTCAGGGCACGGCCCGGGCCCGCCCGCCCGCTCTGCCGGGCCGGTGTGGCCGCGCTGTCCCACAGCGGCAGCCGGGGCTCCGGGCGGGCCGCGGGCCCTGGCGTGGCACGGGGAGCGCTGGCCGGGGGCACAGCGGGGCCGCCCCACTGACTTCGCCCGCTAGAGGGCAAGAGAGCCTCGCACAAGCGCGACGGGGCGGCTGCCCCTGCCCCGCAGCCCCCGGCCCGCCACACCCGCCCCGCTCCGGCCCCCGTGGGGAGCAGCCCCGGGTGGTCGCTGCAGGCCAGGGCTCAGGGCGATTCGGGATGAAATTTTCTCGATGGCCACGAAGCTGTAGATGGAGAGGTAATCACTTCCGTCGGGAAAGCTAGCAAGGCCTTTGGCCATTCCAGAAAGCGGGCATAGAACCATCATGGAGCTGGCACGGACCTTCTCCATCGGGGCGACAGCACGCTAGGCTGCTGCTGTGCCTCCTGCAGCGAACATGGAGCGGTAAGTGGGGGCACACACGCACCTCCTGCCGAGCTGGGCAGGTGCCGAAAGGCACCTTCTCCCTGCCCCGGGAAGGTGACGACAAGCTGATCGGCGGCTGCAGCTCCAGTCTAGCACTGGTAAGTAGCATCCAGCTATGGTCAAGCTCTGGACCTTGGTTGGTGTACGAATGCTGCCTCATCCTTCAGGTGGTGAACTATCTACAAAGGAAGTGTATCAGCCAAAGCAAGAGCCTCAGAGATGCTCTGTAGCCCGCTGGCAAACCCTGCTGAATATGCATCCACAGATGAGCACTGACAACATCAGAGCATGAAGAAGGCAGAAACCTCTTATTAGACTCTGTGTGTGCTTGGGCCGGAAAGGCGCACAAGGAAAGCACTGGCGGTGGCAAACATGTTCTCACAGTGAGCAGTTCTGTGAGCCATGCTGCAGAAATTGATTGCCATGTGGAGGCCTCTGCGGTCACCTACACACATGGCAACTGACTGCCTCCCCTTTTCTCCTTCCAGTCAGTGACACTTTGGCTCTTGACCTGGCAGGACTTGCAACGTCATGGAAAATCAATTTATTACTAAAAACAGCAGATACAAGCCAGGTACAAATAAACACATCACAGAAATTTCAAACATATTTGGCAGCTTTCATGCTTACATCACCCTCTATACCTTCAAGTAGCACCAACAATGACACACATTCCAAAACACTATATTGACATCTGTGTCAATGCACTCAACTGTATCTGACTGATAGTGATATTTTTACTTTTGTGCTTAAATTAAGGTGTCTTAAAACATGGACCATGAAAACTCCCTCCCTAGGATGGTCATATTCTGCCAGTGCTTATTTATGTGAATTCACTAATTCCTGTACAAAGCAAAATACCATAACACCATGAAAAATCCATGTCAGATATCCCACAGTCACTGTGACATTGACACTGATGTTTTCTTGGAGTTTTCCATCTAAACTGCATATTTTACACTCCTCTAGTGTGAAAATTTGATGAACTGGGAACAAGCCCTTTTCTGTTGTCTTCTGGAATTCTTATAGGAATCTTTTTGGTCATAAATACTACTATTTTTTCTACAGTCGCTGAAATGAGAAAGCAAATACATTCCTCTAGCTCAAGTTTTCTAAACTTGTAGGCATTTCTTATGTTAATCCAATTAACCTGACTTACACTGTGACTTTTTGTTTATTTGTTTGGTTTGGTTTGGTTTCTTTTTATTATTTTCACAAACATTGTTTATTTCTAGGCAATCTAATGTTTCATAATCATGACTTCCAGTAATTTTTCTTTGCTGAGGTGACTTGAGTTTTCTTTGGAGTGTGAATTTGTGCACCTATATTAATAGTTTGGTGCTCTCACCACCCATGCTGGGGAAATTCTCAATCACATGTATAATGCAGCAGGTGGGATCCATCCAGTCCTATCTAGACCTCTGTCATGTAGAAGTCTACATCTAATATAGGCTCCCTTCATACACGAGGAAGAACTAAGCATCTTTAGAGCATGAGTCATGTCATCCTAAAGTAGACGCCTGAAATAGGTCAGATGATTTGTGCCCTAAAATTGCTCCTATTTATCTATGTTAAAGAACAAGTAGTTTATATCTTGATGTCTCCATTCTAGCAGCCTCGAGTGAAATGAGATTACTTAATACTCTTATATCCAGGTTTATATCATCCTTCAAAATACCCTAAAAATCCTTATTTGTCAAGAAAACTGAAAATAGCATTACTTTTTATATTTTTATATTTTTCTCCATTTGTAGAAAGCTTTTAAAAGTTTTCTACCTCAAGACATTTTAGTAAAAATGGCAAATGCCATGCGTTTCATGGGAAAGTTGTAACACCTCTCTTTTTAATAATGTAATTCTTTCAGTTGTCTGTCTGCAAGGTTGGGAAATAATTTAGTTAGATACATTAAAGGTCCAGAATAAGATTCTGTACTCTCGGTGAAATTATGCAATTTGGAAGAATGAAAAAAGAAAACATAAACCAAGAAAAACCAGGCAAGCTAATTTATTTTTTAAATTACACTCCAAAATTGATATGTAAAAAGATCATTTAAAACTGAATTGTTGGCAGACTACAGGTGAAACAGTTTTATTTAAAAAAAGTCGTAATATCTAAAACTTGGCAGAGGTGTCACATTAGTGTGGTACATGTGAGGACACCGTGTGCCAGGCTGAACTCCTCAAGACATGCAGGATCCTTCTGACCAACTCTGCTCTCAAGAGTTAAAATCCTGCATAAAGCTGATGAGTAAGCTCTTGATGACTCACTGTGGCAGATGCAGTCTTTAATTCTAGGAGGGTATAAGGGAAGTGGGTGTGAATCTCGAGTAGAGGGGAGCTAGGGATGTTCCTGCCTCAGTGTCTCGGGGATAAAAGTGTAGGTTTTTAATACAACCCCAGCTATTAGCAATGCCAAACTTCTGTAAGGAGTAAGTTTGACATTACACATCACACATACATTTTATGTGAAGCAGGGTTGGAACACCACCTACTCACAGATGGGTATAATTTTGGGGATGTCCTGCATAATTCATGTGTGGCTTTGATACTTATGAGTAATTCAGACATCAAAGCCTCAACTTAGATAACACTTTTATAACACTAAACTTCCTATAGCAAATAACCTGTGGCCTTTCATTTAAGTTCCGTAAAAAAAAGGCAACTATACCAATACTTTCTTCTTTACTGTCAGATACTTTTCACAGGGTATGCTTGTGTGAAGTACAAGCTAAAAAATACTGAAACCTGAACTAGAGAAAAAAAATACACATAATACTCTTCACTGGGACTAGAAATGTAAATTTTAAAGCACTGGAAAGTTGCTGGGAGCCTCTTTCCCTGTTGCTTCTAGACTGAAAGCACACCAGATACCAGGTTTTTTGGTCTCTCGGCAACATTCCCTTTGCTTTGCCAGTGGCACAAACCTTCATTTTTCAGCAGTCCAATTTCCTAATAAGCAATTTTATGTTCTCTTCCAAGTTAGCCATTATGCATGAAAAAATCTCCCCATTAATAACCGTAAAGCTCCTTTATTGTTCTCCTTCAAATCTCCTTAAAACCTTCTTCTGACACCAAACACTTGTCACTGGCCAGGCCTGTTGCTTTTTATTCTCAAGGCTGTTTTTCCCTTATCCTTCCCCCATGGGTCTATACTATACACCTGTTGTCTTTCATCATGGGTTAAGATCATAAGCTCTTTGGGCATAGACCATCTCTCTTATTACATGTGTCTACAGTATCCGACACAATGGGACTGTGAGCCCTGAATGGGGCCTCTGGGTACTGCTATGATCGAGTTGATAAAGAATAATGATTTTTGACATGGTGAGTTCTGCAGTTTTTCCCAAGTCATTCTGCAGTTGTTCACGCTGATATAAGCAGTGTGTGTGTGAGAGCACTGTCCTTAAACCTGATATACAGAGTAAATGCTTTGGAACTATTTGCCAGAGAGCAATGACTTTCCTGTTTTGTTGTTAGGGGTTTTTCTGCTCTTGCACGTCAAAATGCATGGACTGACATGCAGCAACTGTTTCTTTTTGTGGGTTTGTACAGAACTAGAGTGATGTGACCCTGCTCTGAAGCTTCTACATCCCGTCCTTCAAACTGCAATAAAGACTGTCAAATAAAAGGGGGTGGCTCATGCGCCATTGGCGGGTGTCAGTTCCCTAAAGGTCCGTGGGGATTCAGGACACAGCTTTTCTCTGATGCAGTTTCCCAGCTAGATATGGAAACTAGTCTCTCTCTCTCCCTCCTCTTGTGTTTAGTCACACTGGCAAGTGGGGGGATGCAGAAAGGCTGCACCAGTCAGATCTGAATTGCTAGCTTTTGTGGGGAAGGCAAGGAGAGCTGCCCCCTCCACCGCATGCCCACCGAGCAGGAGGACGTGCAGAGTCGATTATTTTTAATTAAGCCCCTAGCAAAATTCTCCTTCTCTAGAATTCTGTTTTCAGGCTCCACCAATGACCTTCCTGAACCCCACTACCTCAGAGGTGCACATCATCATTCACACCAGGCAATTTCTCCCCTCAGCCCCCAAGATATTAAGTTTCTTCTCCTTTTCTCCCTGCCTCTCTCTCTCCCCAACATTCCCAGAAGAGCCTGTGTTCAGGTTTTGCACTCAATTCAAGGGGCTGCCGGAGGACCCTCTCCCTCGTGCAAGGCTCTGCATCGTGCCAGGTCCTTGAGCTCTGCTCAAGAATTCTTCTGCAAAGGCAGACCCCTCTGTTCCGTTGCTGGTTAACACAGCTGTTATCTAAGGACAAAACCACAATAACACCAATCCTCAACATCATAAGAAAAGCAGAAATCCTCTCTCCCCTCGCCGGGTCTCTCTCGACAGTTTTAAATAACTTTTTCTTTTTTTTTTTGGGGGGGGGAGGGGTGGCTGTTGGGGTGAAAGGAGAACACGTACTTCGCATCGCACCCCCGCTTCACCCCATGCCACCTCCTGGCCCTCTCTTCCCTTCCTCCACCGGGTTCTTAAATACTGGGGCCGAGCCCGGGCGCGGGGAGACCCAGTTCGCCCCCGGAGCGCTCCGGGCGGTGACAGGGCCCTGGCGCTTACCCGCACCGGTAATCCCGAAACTGCCCCTCCGGCAGTGCAGAGGCAGGGCGAGAGTGCTGCGGGCTGCCGGGGCTGGGGGCCAGAGTGGAGAAGGCAAGAAATGCGGCGTGGGCGATAAGGACCCCCCAGACCAGCCTCAGCTCCCGAACTTGACGCGTCCCGCCGGAGTCGAGTTTGAACCCCGCCTGGGACAGCGGCAGCCCGGTTACCTGCGGCAGAGCGGGCCGGGGTCGGGGCTGCGGTGCGGTGCGGGGCGGCCTCGCCTCCGCCTCCCCTGCGGCGGGGCCGGGCCCCGGGCCGGGCTCGGACTGGAAAGGCAGGGCGCTGCCCGCCCCGCTCCCCCCGCCAATGTCAGGGGGGACTCGGGCTATGCGGGCATCTCCCGAGGAGCCCGCTCCCCGCAGCGGGCGGGCGCGGTATATTTAGCATCGCGTCGCTTTATTCCTCCCCCAAAGTTTCGCCCACTTATTTATTTATTTGCCGGCGAGCGCCGCGCTGCCGCAGAGCGGCAAGAGCCGCTCCGCGCCGTGCCGAGCCCTGGAAGCGGCTTGGTATTGCAGCAGGTAGAGCTGAGCGCTAGGACCTCGGAGAATCCTTCCAGCAGCAATCAGGACTACCTTAAACCCAGCCCAATGCCTCTTCCTGCGCCACTCTGCGTGCTGGATGGAGATCCACAGTCAAGAGCTGCAGCTCAGTGCTGGAGTACAACATTTCACAGGGAGCCCTGCAGAAGCAACACCTGTTTCGAGCCAGCCAAGAAAGACACAAGCACTTGTATGTTGCTGCTTTGCTTGTGGATCGTCAATAATCCTAAACCAGTGGACATCTGCTGAGCCTCCTGAGAATTCTGGATAATAGATTTGGACGTCAAAAGTTTTTTTTTTCCTTTTTTCTCTTTTCCTTTTTTTTTTTTTTTTTTTGGATTTATCTCAGCCAACAACGTGAGATTTCCCCCCTCCCCCTTTGCAGGATTCATGCTGATGTATGCAGTCTGTTATAGAGTAAAAACAGCGCATGCCTTTCTGGAATCAGAATCCATAAATCCTGACGTAGCCTGTGCATCTTAAAAAAAAATCCCTATAACGCCTAGGTATTTAAGTTGCTATGATCATTCTTATCTTAAACCAAATGGAGAAACTACGGATTTTTTTCTTTATTACAGTTGGATGGGCTGAAGACCGTATTGCTTGCTAAGAGCTGGGGATATATGCATTTATATAGATATACACATCTATATGTTTATAAATATGTCAGTGTGTGAGTATAAAGTGGTGGTTTCTTAGACTAACTGGTTTGACCTTGAACCTGTACCAGTCAAAAGAGAATATTACTTTTATTTATGCATTTAATGGATTGAAGAAAGAACATTTTCTCTGTAACTGCGCTAGGGAGGGGAGAGGAGTGGAATATACCTAATCTTATATCTCCTGGGTTTGGCACCATCATTATTGTTTATTCTCATTCTCTAAAAGCAGAATCTTCTGATGGCTCCCTTAGGTGAAGTTGGGAACTATTTCGGTGTGCAGGATGCAGTACCCTTTGGGAATGTGCCCGTTTTGCCGGTGGATAGTCCGGTTTTGTTAAGTGACCACCTGGGTCAGTCTGAGGCAGGTGGGCTACCCAGGGGGCCTGCGGTCACGGACTTGGACCATTTAAAGGGGATCCTCAGGCGGAGACAGCTATACTGCAGGACTGGATTTCATTTAGAAATCTTCCCCAATGGTACTATCCAGGGAACCAGGCAAGACCACAGCAGATTTGGTAGGTATTATCCTTAACCCTTTAGTGGTCATGTGATGAAATAATGGGGCAGAACTGCGGGCGGGGGACGGTGGGGGGGTTCGAGGCGGGCGGGAAGGGGGGTTTGTGCTGATGACTGATCTGCCGAGGGGAAAAATGAGTTGTGTCCGGGGTTGCAGATGTACACGAGCGGCACCACCGCGGCGGAGCAGGAGCCCTCGCCGAAGTCGCCGGGTGTTTAGTAGCGATGTTTGTGTAGCCTCAAGTTCTGCTTAAGAGCAGACGCGTACTGGGAGGTGGTGGTGGCGGTGGTGGAATTTTTGTTCGGGACGTTTCTGCTGAATGATTTGATTTCGAGAGTTTAAAGGGTTTTTAATCATTAACCACGACAATTTAAAATTCACCGAGTTTCCTGGAGGGAGTGGCTCTCGTCCTATACGCAAATTGACGAGGGCTTTTCTTTCGTTTTCTCTACCGATTACCTGCCCTAGTAACTGCCCGAACTGCACACCCAGTCTGGTTCGCTGCTCGGCGAGGATTCACCGGCAGCGCCCGCCGACCCGCAGCGGTGCTCGCCGCCCGCCCGAGCCCGCACCCGCAGCTGTGCGGCGTTGCCGGTGGCCGGCGGCCCGGGAAAGGAGGGAGCGCAGGTGGGGTCCGGAACCCGCCGGGAATCCTGCGCCAAAATCTGCCTTTCCCGAGCTGTGTGGCGTGTCAGGCTGGCAGCGAATTTGAAATAGCATTCCATGGATTTCCTTTCCAGGGACGCTATTTGTGACTCAGCAGCGAGAGCTGAAGGGCTGATGGCCCCGGCCGCTCCGGAGAGCCTGTGCATGCACACACGCACACATCCACACATGCACATGCACACGCGAGTCCAGTGGGCCTGGAGCTTCTCTGCTGTCAGGGAGTCTGTTAAAGGCTTGGCAGATTGAATGCATCAAAGTAACTGAAACAGCCTGGAAGAGCTGATTCTTTGGTTTTTTTCTTAAGGAGGGGTGAGGAAAATACGCCAGGTTAGCTCACCACGCTCCCAGCTGTTGGAAGGAGTTAACTTGTGAGTGAACTAACCTGACAGCACTTAAATTCGGTCGTAAAAACAAAGTCCTGTGGTGATTTTTTTCTCTCTTTGTATTTTAATGCCAGATGTTGAACAATACCTAAGCTGTATTTTATTGCTTTGTGAAGCTGTTTAGATAATGCTGGTGTTGCAGGAGGTGATCTCTAAAGGACTCAGAAGGGAAGCAGAGAGGGGGGGCGGGGGAGGAGAGGACTGAGGCTCTCGCATGGTCGCAGGTTCATCCTCCATCCCCCGGCATCCACTGCTCCCTGATACTCTCGTGCTGCTTACGGGCTCTGCCTCCCTCCCACGCCGCCCACCCGCCCGGGGTCCACGGGGGTGGGTGCAGGGCGAGGGGGAGCGTCGCGGCTATCCCCGAGGCACAACATCCACGCTTGCGGGCGAGAAAAAGTGCTGAAAGTGTTTCAGGCAGCCGCGGAGTGAGGGGAATTTTGCAGCTAGGCGTTTTCCTTGGCACAGGCAGACGCCGTGCGTGGCTGCTGAGCTACCGCCGCAGGTTCCCCTAGCCCGCTGCGGTGCGGGCAGAGAGCGGCGGGCGCGGCGCTGTGTGGAGCCGGCGAGGGAGGCGCGGTGCGGGGCCGCAGCAGGTGTAGGGCGCTGCGCACCGGCAGCCAGGGCGGTGTGGGTTGGCGGCCCGCGGGGCCCCGCCGCCCCCAGAGGAGGGCCGCCAGCTGTTCCCCTTTGCAAGGCGGCGGTGACCACATTACTCGCGGCGTCTGTTTTTAAAAATGGCTATCCAGCCGCAGTTTAGGAAGCTGACAATTCCGAGGGGCAGCTCTTTCACCCCTCGCAGCGCCTTGGCTTTAAATAGATTGGGTTTTTTGTCTTTGTCGGTTTGATCTCCCTCTCCCCCCGCAGGACGCGCCCCAGTGACAACTCTTCTCCCATAGAGTGCGCCGGTGATGCCCCTGCTCGCTCCAGGGTCGGGTAGAGCGGGCACGGCGAACCCATGGGATGTGTTGGGGCTCCCGGCTTCTCTGGGGGGAGGGAAGAGGATCTCAGTGCTTTTGTATCGGTGCTGTGAGATTGCTGTTGTGTTTGCGAGGTCACCGAATAGCAGATGCTATTTGGGTTTTGGTGATTGTAAAGTCTTGTGATGATACTGGGGAGGTCTGCATCCCATCTCAGGAGCTGCCCGGGGGAGAGCGGGTTTACATGGTCTCCTCCGAGCGCGTGCAGGGAAACCTGCGCGCGTGTGCATGTCAATGTGGGGGTACGCGTCAGAAGGAAGTTTTCTTTCAGGAATAAGGCGGACAAAGAGAAAACATTAGGGGCTGCGCGTAAACTCCTCTCTGGGCTCTGCCCTGTGGGAATCCCCCTCCCCGCACACATACACACACGCACACACCTCTGGAGAGACATCAGATAAGAGTAATTCTTTTGTGATGCTATGTTGGATGTGTGCCTATTGAATACAGTAAACCGAGCCATATTGTGTGTCTATACTCGCCCGGTTCTGGGAGCCCTGGCATTTCGCAATCCCTGCAGCAAGATGTCCATCTCTGAAAGAAAAGCTCCCCGGGAGAGCCCGGCTCGGTCCCCCCCGTAATGTGATCTCAGGGGGTCAAAGCCTCATCTCTCCTGGGTCACAAAATAATTTTTTTTTTTGATGCAGTCTCCTTTAGTCTAGGGCATTGACTAGACACCAGAGTCATTGTAAATTCAGGAACTCTGTAACAGCGGAGAGGCGTGCCTCTGTGCGTCAGCACAAGTACTGCATGCACAGCATTAAAAAAATAGGAGCATGCAGGAAAAGGAAAAAAAAAAAAGCTTGTCAGCAGGTGACCTCCGCTCCTCGGGACCTGCTGCTACAAGGAACCGCTGCGTTCATCATCTGCGGGAGCCGCTCAGCCGCCCGCCCTCCCGCCTTCCCGGCCCGCCCTGCCTGCTCCGGCGCTGGGCTGGCGGGGCAGGTTCAGCGCCGGGAAGGCGCGGGGGCGGCTACGGATGGGGGGTCCCTCCGGCTGCCCTCCTCTTCTGTGCTGCTGTATGCGGCGGGGCGGGCCTATCCCCCGCCCCGGTCTGCTGGCTCTCCCCAGAGACGGCACGGGGCAGGAGGAAGGCGATGCATGCGGGGAGGGCTCTGGCCCCCGGGACTGTGAATCGTGGGCCAGGTTTTAGGGGGAGGGAAGGGCGCCGAGCGGCCTCGACAGTCTCCCCCGCTATTGAGTGTTGCAAGGGGAGGGGATGAGGGGAAGAGGGCAAGGGCGCTGTAAGAGCCTGAAACTGAAGCAGGGCCCTGCTGCCTAGGGGGGGTTGTGTCTGCCCTCCCGTCTTTTAATTGGCATCATGTGGGGGAGCGGGCGGAGCGGTGACAGCTGCGACAGGCGGGACGCATCCCGACGGAGCGCTCAGCCCCGCGCCTCTCCGCGCAGCCCCGCGCCGCAGCCTCGGCCGCGAGCAAGGGAGGGGGGCGCCGGAAGCGGAGGGGCTCCGGGGAAGTTCCTTCCCTCACCCCGTCACCAGGCTGTCCTCCCGGCGGCTTCTTAGCCACGAAGGGCTCTGCTTCCCTCGCCCTTCCCGGGATGGGCGATCGCTGGACGCGCAGCAGCCCGGGGAGAGCAGGGTCCGGACGGTCCCTCACCCTCCCCTGCCCTTCGCTTCCCTTGGAAGCCCTACAAAGAACTGGCTGGCAGAGTTTACCGTCTTCGTTGTTCTCTTCGGTGTTTTAGAGTGCTAAGGGGAAACTAAATTGCTTCAATCCATCAATACAAAGAAAGCTTATATGTAGCCAAAGACAAAAATGTGCAAAGGGCAAAGCGGCAACAACAAAAAGACCGTGTAGTTGCAGAGGTGTTCATTGCTTAAAAGCCAAGGGAAATTTTTCTGTAGGCCTGTTCTTCACCAGAGCTAAGCTAGATGAAAGTTAAAATTTCACGTTTGTGAACGATCCACCCCCTCTCACCTGTGAGCCTGACAGGAGAGCGTGACCAACCTTTATGTCAGGCTGGTGTCCTGCTGCCATTCAGCATGGTCAAAGTTGGATCATGTAGAAGAAGGTGCATGAAGGGCTGATGTGTCAGGAATAAATAACTTCCCCAAAACTTTCTTCCTAAACTTCTTGTGAAGTGGTTTCATTAAAGAAAATGCTCAGTGTCTGGTGAAAAGAAATTCAGTACCCCTTGTACTGAGACAGTTATTTCCTCAAAGCTTCCCTTCCCCGTTTTCAACTATAAATAGGCCCCTAGCTTTTAAAGTTTGGAGATGCCCTGATTTCCATTTGATCCAGCTTCATTTTGAGGAGGATTATCTATTTTAATATCTGGTTCAGGTCCTAAGTACTATCCATATATTATAGAAACTATACAGTGAAAATATTCACAGAACTGTAGGGGCAAATCATGAAATCCTTAAACTGACAAGGCTTCTGTAAGACTGTATGCTTCGCCCCAGATAATCTCTTGAAGGACTTAATATGGCACATAAAACTTGCTGTGAATAGGTTTTTGAATATTTCAAATGAAGAAGTCTCTATTCTGACCTCAAATATGTGGATGTTCTTTGCGAAAGTACCTTAAATTCATCTTCTGCACTTACGATAGGATGTGACAGTGCTTTTTTGTTCTTTTTATGCACTAAGCAGCATGCACCCAAATATTTGAAATGAGAACAGCAATTAAAGACTACATTTAGACTGTTGTGAAAGATGCCAGACTCACTAACTTAGCTATAGTATTGTATAATACACACTTAATGTAAGATTTAACCTCAGTTAAAATTGCTTGGTAACATGTACCAAGTAACATGATATTTTGGTAAAAGCTTTATAGAAAAAAACTTAGTAAGAAATCTGGAAGTACATGTCCAGATATAATAGGAATGTTTAAATTGTTTCCATGGATCGATTGTATCTGAGATACTACATACACCAGATAAACAGCATGCTGCCACTTTATATTACTTAAAAGAATCCACAATTACTAAATATTTCCCCCCAGTATTTTTTATTTGTGCGTATGTAGAGAATAGTTTAAGATACCCAGGCCTTAAAACAGGATTATCAAAACAGTAAGACTATGGTGTTTGTAGTACTGAATAATATATAAGGTAATGATCAATAGTCCCTTACAGGGAATACTTTTCATCTTCACATTAGCTTGGCTATAAATTTTCCCTATTGACATCAACTTGTGCCATGTTAGATTTGTGATTCATGCCTGTTATTGATTAGTGCACAACTATTTTGTGGGAGATGCCAAATTAATTGTTAAAAAAATCCATGAAAGTGCTTTTTTATTTGCTGCATGAGGCTCAACACATACTATACCCTTATTTTATTATTTCATATTCATATAGTTTCCAATGAGCTTTAAAAATAGTTATATGGTGTGCTTAGGCATGAAAATTCACAAAATATATTGAAAATGCTACTCTATGCTTTATTTTGTGACTCAGAAAGTAACACAGCAGCATGCTTCTGAATGCTGCTGGATAACTCCTGTGAGATCATTACAATCTAAGATGAGCACTCCCAAATAGAAAGCAATTTCCATTTTTTACACAAGACTTCTAGGTTTGTGCAAGGTTTGGCTGGTAGCATCCTCATTGAAGAGGTAAGCAATTTGCAGGGAAGGCTGCCAGAAAATCCCCAAGCCTCCAGAACCAGATGAGCCAATACTTGATACAGATACTTGCTGTACTGTGCACGTGGATGCTGAACCTGGGAGCTTTGCAGAAGCGGTGCTTCTTGGCAAAATATTATTTCTATGTGCACAAATGTCTGTGTGAGCTTGCTCTTACGTGCATGGGAAGAGTTAATCCTGTATACACTATTACTTAGGTTTAGGATATTTTAATTTTTGAATTTGAGATGAATAAATAATAACATAGGGAGAATGGTTACTATCTAAACAGAAATGAATGAAAGTGGACTATACTAAGGATTTTAATTTGTCAAGCCTCTGGAAGATCACACTGTGAGTAAATCTTTCCCTGTATTCCTGATTCATTGATGGCTGGAAGTAGATCTTTTAGTTCCACGTGTAACATTGTTTTATCTCACAATTCTGATTAAATAGTACTTTTTCAGAATTTATTTTGCAAGACAAATTTCATAGGTTCCTCACTTCTACTAATTCGTGCACTCTAAAAACTTTTTTTTTCTCTGAATGTACTATCTGCTGTGCAAATCAGAGTATAACTGAGTTTGTGTTTGGAAATGATGAGAAAGAGTAAGAGTAATCTTTTCAGTTGGTACATTAATGCTGTTTGTAATTCATCATTCTAACAGGCACTCAAAGGGCTTTAAGTATTGTATATTTGTTTGTTCCTTATGTTCCTCCAAACAACACAGAAAATGGGAAAACAGCCTTGAAAATAGCTGCTCGAGACTCAGGGATCAGTCACATCTGAAAAAAAAAATCTTTCAATGGAAACAATGTATACATTGTTTGTTTTTTTCCTGCATTTTATAGGTATACTGGAATTTATCAGTATAGCAGTGGGCTTGGTCAGCATCCGAGGGGTCGACAGTGGACTTTACCTTGGAATGAATGAGAAAGGGGAACTGTACGGCTCGGTAAGTTCCCACTAGCCTTGGGCAGTTATGATACTTGTATTCTCTGGGGGAAATGCTAGCTTCTACAAGCTCCTGTTGCACTAGGTGTATATGCTATATGAGCACTCTTTCTGTTCTAAATATCTTGCAGTCTAATTTGAAACAAGACCCTGTGGGTGACATACTGAATATGGGAGAGGGAAAAGGTGACAAAATTAGGAAAGAGTAATAGTGCAGATGAATGGCAATTTAGCTACAAGCAATAGAGACTGATGGCCAGAGCTGGTCATTGAAGACTAAAAGATTTGTGAAGACTGTAAGATTTGTGAATGTGTCCTTTTAGTAGAAACTTAAACTGAGACGGAGTGGCTTCCTTTTGTGCGTAGGCAGAGAGCTTTCTAGGAATTGACAAAATAAGGTAGAGCATGAGGGAAGGGATGGCATATGTAGATGAGAAAATGAGAAACACAAGTGTGACAAAAGTTATAAAAAGTATGGGAACGAGGGCAAGAGGCTTGGTGGTCTTGTCCTGAATGTTCCACTGGTGCTCCCTAAGGAATGGCAGCAGGAGTGAGTAATGGCTATGAGGGAGGAGTAAAACTTGGTATTTCAGACATGGGAGTTTGCCAACCTACCTGCAGCTGATGGGTGACTGTTCTCAGCAGCATGGGCTGTCTTCCAGCAGAGGAGTGTGTGTGTGTGTGTGTGTGTGTGTGTGTATGTAGGACGTGACCCTTATCTGGGAATGATGTATGCTGGAGTTCACACCCTGGGTAGACTGTGGGCAGGGGGCATCTGAAATGGATCAGGTAACTCCCCAAACGGTAGAAGGCAAACTCTTCTAGCAGTAAAATGTCAACCTCAAGGACTAGAGGGGCAGTTGTCTTTGAGGGAGAGGATGGAAGTATTGAAGGGTAAGCAAATGTCTAAAGCAAAGTGAAGCTGTGCATTCACAGGGGGTCATTAGAAGCAGAAGAGAAGGTGACAATGGTCGACTGATAAAGTAAATGTTGCAGAGAAACACTCAAAAAGAAGTTAAAGTGATAGAGTGTGTAGCTTTGGGTGTAGCTGAAGATAACTATCACAGGGAGCAGCACTAACTGGGAAAAGGTGGGGGCCACAGCGAGAGTGGGAGAAAACATGAGATTTTGGTGGTGAATGGGCAAGTGGAACAGAAAGAGTAAGAGGGAAATGCAGCTTCCATGAATGTGATCCATGGTGAAGTATAGGGAAGTGAAAGCAGAAAAGTCCAGCAGAAGTGTTTTTATAAGGGTGTCCAGGTTTACCGATCTCTTTCTAGTAAGGTTTTGTGTGAGCAAGGGGAAGGGAACTATCTTCTGAGCAAAGAACAGGCTAGGGGAGGAAGCCAGAAAATACAGATAATGACAGTGTATGTGGGAGGCAGAAAAAGAGGTAGTAGAATGAGGGGCAAGACTGGGATAGAGGGAGGATGTGTGGACATGGGAGAAGGTGCGATATAGAGTTGGTGAGAGCCAGTGAGTGGGAAAGGCCAAAGAAAAGGGATTTAGCATAAATAGTAATACAGAGGAGGTAAAGTTTGGAAGGATGGAGAGGGAGTGAGAAAGGGAATGGACACAGTGACAGAGGTAAACAGGTTGCCTTTGAGGAATAAGCTGTCATAAATCACAATTGTTGTGCAGCTGATGAATGGGATTAAGAACTAGCAAAGTCATGAGTACTTTTATGGTTCAGTTAGGCAGCAAAAAGGCAGAACAACAACAGTAATATGAATCAGTAATGTTGATAATAATCAGTAAGAGTAATTATTTAAACTTACAAACATAGTGAATCAGTTACTCTGCATTTCAGATATTCTGAGAAAGAAAATGTGCTTATTGATAGAGCTTAAATGCATAGACTTGGGAAAACAAATGTTACCTTGCTTTTCTGTGTAATTTATATTTTCTATTTGCAATATGTTTGACTGTCAGAGTGAATTACTCAAAACATTCTTTGCGGAAGAAATACGCACAAGAAATTCTTTGTAAATTACTAAGCTCACTGCATTTATAAAATAGTTGTTCCATGAACAGCAGTTCTAAAGGAGTCTGCTTTCCTAGGGGTTTGTGTCTCACAGGACAAGACATGGGTCTCCCTGACCTTCTGTCCCTGCAATAGCACAAATTCCTCAGCCTTTTGTGTTTCTTGTATGGAGAAAGTGACAGTATTAGCTGTCCATGCTCACCAGATTGTCAGTTTGCAGGGATTACATAGTTTACCACTCCCAAGTGGGATGTGCAAATGATTTCTCTTTTTTACCATGCCTCTGATTAGTTGAAAAACTGATAGGAACTTAATTTTCTTGAAGACCTTTGCCTCCTGATTGAAACTAGTTGAAAAGCCAAGGAAAGAGAGACAGGCAGGCAGATGGATGTGCAATATAATTGGATAACCTCTTTTCCCTAAGAAAGGACACTAAAAATATGAAGCCATTCATAATGGAGAACTGGCAATCTGTGAGGCTAGAATGCAAAGTTCAGGTTAAAATCTGATGGATGATATGGCTTGTTGTCAGCCTCCAGAGACGGGACATACTAAAGAGTGATGGTAATTGAATTACATTACTTCCAATGAAATATAACCTCTAATGGCTACTCAATGTGATGATGCTTTAAAGCCTTGTCAACACTAGCAATCCTAGTGCCTATATTTCAGCAACTGTCAGCTCTCTTAGAAACACTGAGATAAGCATGCCTCAGAGCAGATTTTTGTGTCGAATCGGCTGGACATTTTTAAGTGACAACGTTTCATTTTTGGTTTTGGTGAAAAAATCCACTTAATTGAAAAGTAAGTTCTCTGAGGGAATAAATATTACAACTTGAACTAGAAGCAAGGCACAATCCAGCACAGAATTATCTCTCTGGTGAAGTAGAAGACTAGTTTAAGCAAGATTAGTTTTGAGACTGATATGTGATAGACTGCAAAAAACTTAATTCAGTTGTTCACCTGCATTAAGCAGAGCAGTCACTTGAGTTGAACTGTTCTGTTGCACCAGTAAGTTGTCCTTGTGCTGCTGTGCTGGGAGCTGGATCCCTCTGTCTTGGTTTCTTTTCTGAAGGCCATGAATAACACCAGCTTTTTCATGGAGTAGGTACACTTATGACACTGTGAATGTGTTTCCTACGGTGGGAAAAGTGTTTTCCACACACAACTGAATAGCAGCCTAAGAAATACTTGGTATTGCTCCACATTAGCATTGTGGATCTAAGTAGGTGCTTAGATCCACCATTTGTAAGGCATTCAGTATTCGACACTATTGGAACAGGTGTCCTTTGTCTGTGACCCTATCATATTCAAATTACTGCATGAAAAATATGTTAGGTGTGAATCAAATCAGTGACCTTAAAGACTTCTATCCTTCTGTATTTGAGTTTGAAACATTTGTCACAGGAAGATTTTTCCCAGTGTATTTGTGGTACCACTGGAGATGGGACATACGGCAAAGCAGAGCAGCCAGGGTTGGTGACCGCTGCCAGTTTTCATGAAAGACAACAGTAAAGGCAGTTTCAGCATATCTTGATCAAAACACGTTAGTCTTGGCCTTCTCAAAGTTCTGCTTTTCTTCTAGATTAGCTGCCTGACAAACTCTTCCCAATGTCCCACTGTTACAGTGGGCAGTTCTGACTGCACTTTCTGGTCAGAAGGGCACAGTGACTCTTATGCTGCTTTTAGGCAGGTATGTGTAACATAGTGTGACTGTTCTCAAGTTCTTCCTCAAGCCATGGATTCAGCCAGGGAAAGCTGAAGATGTATGTATGTGATACTGCAGAGAAGCCAGTGGTAGCTACATAGCAATGACTTGGAAGCTGGTTAGTGACAGCAGCTTTCCGTCTTGTCTGTCTCTGCTCTCCTTTTACCTTGTCTTTCCCTTGCAGCCTGCAGCTATGACTCATCAGGTTTTACAACAGCTACTGTGCTTGTCACTGGAGAAGAGGAAAAATACAAACTACAGACAGGACCCTAAGGGTGTTAAGAGAAGATTCAAAGGCTGTTTCCTTCCCAAGTGCCAAACAGCTCTTGCCAGCACCTCTGACAAGAACATTAGCAAACGTGTCTTAGCTGTACTCCTCAGGGCCATGCCATGGAGTGAGGGAGGTCTCTCTGATCAGTCCCAAGACCTTCATGCTTTTGTGGGCTCTCCCCATCGTTGTGCTGCCCTTGGGCATATTAAAAGGTGGCACCCACATGGCAGGCAGTGATGTGTACCCACACCATGGGGTGCCCCTTGTTCCCCCTGCGGGCTGTCCTCTGAGGCAGTCCTGTGCTGTCTCAAACACAGCAAGACCATGGAACACCCTCGCCTTGGCTGCTCTGGTTGTCCTGGGCTCTTCTGTAGTAGAGAGCTGTGCTACATCCCACTGCTGACATCCCTGCCCCACCAATCTCCCAAGAACATGGACTTGCCCCACTCCTCTTCTCAGACTAGATATAAGGAAAAAAATTTTTTACAGTGAGGGTGGTGAGACACTAAAACAGGTTGCCAAGACACATTGTGAATGCCCCATCACTAGAAACATTCAGAGTCAGCTTAGCTGGGGCTCTGAGCAACCTGATGCAGTTGAAGATGTCCTTGCTCATTGCAAGGGGGTTGGACTAAATGAACTGTAAAGGTTCCTTTCAACTCAAACCATTCTATGATTCTGTCAAATGCTGGTACCTCCATTGCTCCTTGTGTCCTTGGCAGGTCGCAAAAGACAGCTCAGGTTGGATGGTCAGGAGGAATACTGGTAGTTGGAAGATCTGGAACAGCTATCAGGGAGCTGTGCAGAGGGAAGGAGGAAGGCGGGAGTGGAGATGGTGGACTTCTGGGGAAGGGGGAAAGAGCTAGGAGTGTATAGAGGGTGAGGCCAGGGGAGAGTAAAGAGAGAAGTTTCATGTTGCACAGAGCAGCTGGGACAGGGCTGAAGAGCCCAGATTGGGAACCAGAGAGGGAACTACACACTTCTGGGTTTGACTTACAGGGTGTGTGCTGCAAGGTGATATTTAGGAACGCTTTTAACAGAGTAATAAATTGCTGTCCTTCAAAACATTAACTGAAAGCTTGTTTTGGGATACTAAACTTCTCTTTTGCTCCTAAAACACTAGAGAGAGGGTGGAGGAGGATAGAGAGAGAGAGAATTGTCCTTGAAGGAACATGTTTTCCCAGCAAGTGTGCAGGGAGGTGATGATACGCTTCTTGGTTGTCCAAGGAGGGCTGCACCTGCAGTGCTTTATGCTTTTGTTTGAGTCCCCCCAGTCCTGGAAGGGCTATGCAGCTGCAAAGACAGATGAACAGAATTTTTTTTGACAAAAAAGGTTTGTCATAGTTTACTGAAAATTGCTTGATGTAGGCATGGATTTGTTTGGCTGCATTCTAAAAATATCTTTTACGTTCCCATGCAAATAAGGGAAGGGAATTGTTCAGCCCTTCAAAGGTTAGGTCAAGGTGCACGGAAACAACATCAAGAAAAAAACAGGTTGAAAGTGCATGTTGGGAACAGCATTTGGGCCAAGTATATGATCACTACAAGTATTTAAATAAATAAATAAATTACCCTGCAGTGTCATCACACTTTCCTTTTAGTGTTAAGCACCTCTGATCTAAAGCTTTTCGATACACTTCAGATAGATTTTTTTTTTTTAAATTTTTAATAATAATCTGGATTATATGTTCATCAGTGTTCGTCATAGGTACCATGGCTGAGGTGAGCCTGGAAACAGTACAGTTGCAATGCACAATTTTTGGAAGGAGAATTAAATGCAATTTCCTTGAGTGAAGGCACAGACTTCTAGGCTGAGAGTGGTCAAATCCCAGGAGGGGTAACGGCTGAAGCACCAGATTAAAAACCCTTCTGCTTGTGTTATTATTATTATTTACAATAATAAAGTACCTTTTGATAAACGGTATAAATGGTGGAGAGACAGAAGGCAGTTTCTGTGGCAGCTGACTTGCAAGGAGTGGTCAGGTTTTCCTCACAAGCAGCATTGCTCGGGAAAAGCTGGCACTCTCATGATCAGAAACCTGTTGGTGTGTTTTAGCAAAAACAGTGATTCGTGTCTTCCTAAGTAAATCTGCTTTAAGCAGGAGACTGCAAGAAGCAGACCTGTAGCTAATTTGATGGGCAGACTGAGATCTGAAGAGGCCCAGTTCAAAAAGGTGATTATGGCTCTGAATGTAAAGGAAACTTGAAACTTTTTCAGAAATGCAAAAATCCTGTGGAAACACTATCCCAGAAAGGGTGAAACTGCAAGCAAGGATTTGGAGACTAAAAGGCTGTGAGTGCTTAGCAGAGGGTCTGTGAGGAATGGGAGAAGGGCAGGTTGCAGAAAAACCTGTGTCTTAGAGGTGTAGAAGCATGAGGATAAAATGGCAATTCCTGCAATAAAGCTGATTTGGGTCCTGAAACATATACTAAGATATAAAGCGAAATCTTTTTAAACTATTAAATGAAAAGGAACAGGAGTCTTTGCCAACATGGTGTACTCTGGTGGGACTGTAAATGGAATACAGTCTGAGTGTGGATGCTAAGTGGGCTAGCCCTATTTCTGATATATTCCTTGGGGTGCAAACATGGGTCTGGGGAATTCCCTGTCATGGGATGAACAAAGGGAGCAGGGGCAGCCAATAGCACTGCTAAAAGAAGCGACTGCTTTCCCTCCAACCCTCCGACTGCTCCCTTTTCCTGGCACAAGGGTTTCTTTGCTGCCTGGGGAATTGAAGCAGGAAACTGGAAAACAAATCTGGACAAGCAGAAGGTCTTCAGCCACAGTGGTTCCTTCCCAAGTCACCAGAAGGTGTAGCACAAAGGTGGGAGCAAGCCCTGGTGAGGGAGTGTTTGCTTCTCTCCAAGGCAATGCAGGTGTTTTCCATCCTCAAGTGTGTGTGTACCTCTGGCTGCGTGGTTTGTTTTTGGCTGAAGGGCTGTCAGTCTGACTTGGGTTATGCTTGGGGCATAGAAACATGCTTCTAAATGAAACAGTAGAGGAGGACTTGGAAGTACACACAAGATGAGTTTACTGAAGCAGGATAAATCGTTTCAGGCAAACCTAGTATTTTATTTTTGGTAGGAATTTCTTTTTCTAGAAATGGGAAATTGTGCTAATCTGCAGGGCTGTTTTAGGTATGACCCACAGAAGAGAGCATTTGTTACAGTGGGTAAAATTAGTGTTAATAGAAGACTTGTATGATAGATGGTGAAAACTCTGAGGAGAAGACAGCAATGGGGAGTGCTGAAAGGTGTTAGACTGGAGTGAAACTATTAGTGGAGTTTTTATGGATTGGTCCTTGGACTGATTTTATTCCCTGTTTTTATTAGGGACATTAAACATCTTGCCATAAAAAGGTGGTGATGTATTGTTGAAATTTTTGCTAAGCTGGGAAGTATTTCCAGCACAGGAGGCAACCTCACAGAAGGGCCCTGGTGACTTAAAGTACCTAAAATATTTGCCTCTGAGGCTCAGGGAGAGCTCTGTCAGTGCCACTACATACAGCACTGGGAGGGTTCAGTCTAAATGCACAATGCAGTTGGTCACTTGTGTTAAAGAAGATGGATTGAAACCAAAACAGGTGCAGAAAGGGCTTACTGGGATGATCGGGGGGATGAAAAGGCTATCAAATGATGGAGTCTAAAGATTTTGACTTAGCCTGCAGAATGAAAACTGAGAGGGTATGCTCTTGCTCTCTGTGAATATGTTGAGGTTTAACACCAAGGAGGAAAAAAAAGTCCTCGAATAGAGTACAAGAATGGATTGGTTTGAATGGGTCACAAGAAAGCTTAGGCTGGATAATGGTGAAGTTTCAGGTTGTGAGGAAGCGAGATTTTGAGCTGGCCAGAGGGAATTTTGCAGGGAGCTGGGAGATTAAGCATAAATGCTTTCTCTGCACTGTACAGTAGGAAACAGTTCTGTGATTGTGGACATTTGTGGAGGGCATAAGTCTGAGAAAAACCCTGAAACTTGAGCTGCCTCATCTACTCCACCTTTGCAGACAGTCTCTCTTGGAATTTGGATGAGCAGCTTTGCTGGAAGCTGGGTGTTGTTAAATGATGTTCTCCACAGGTACCAGCACTGGGGATGAGAGCAGAAACTGCAACCCACTCAGCAAGGTATGAAGGACTCAGTAGAAAAGAAAAGTCTTTTGAGATGTGGGTACTGGTTTAGGAAGAATCGATAGTTCAATTAGTAAGCTTGACACAGCAAGAAAGCTTTGCAAGAAACTGTAACTGTTATGGTTCTTTTTAAACTATGGCTTCAGTACTTTTTAAATCAGAATTTCACAGACTATAACACCTGTCAGTGAAGAGGGACACCTACTAATAGTGTCTATGAGATAGATACTACACTTTTCCTCAGATCTTTGATATTCCTCAGAGGACTTAATTTCAGATGCTTACTAGGTCTGAAGATAATTTTATATGAGAGAAAACCTTCAATGACCTCGTTATCTTGTTCTGTAGTTCACTGCTGATCTTGGACTCTCACTACATGCCTGAGACAGGAAAGTATTAGAGTATCTTCTACATAAATTATGTACTATATATATGTGTGTGTGTGTGAGTGTGTGTGTGGACATATATATAAAGCTAAGCTTTGTTAAGCAAGATTCTACTCAAACATTAGTTTGATGATTTGCTTTCCCCTGACTAAAGATGCCTGGAATTTTCTGTTCTTATGAAAATAGGAGATTAGAGGTTCCCTCCTTCTATTGTGTATTTCTTTCTTTCTTGCTCCAACACTGGCACTTGTCTGACATGTCAGGAGGTCATTTTAGGGATCTAAAGCCACAGAAAAACCCAAAAAACTTACCTTTTTTTTTTTTTTGGTAGGGTTGCTTCACTTCTGGTTTAGCTTCCTGAAACTGGCTTGCTGCCTGTTTGGGCAAGCACTAGTGCTCAGTGGGGGAATCTGGTGCAATGTGGAATGGGAGAAGGGCTGAGCACTGTGCTTCTGAAAGCAGGTAGTTGTTGAAGTTGGCATAACTGCATCACAAACCCAAATCCTACCCAGCAAGCAAGAGCGGGACGTCTTCAGATTCTTTTCTTTGCAATTTTGTTGCTCCCAGTCACTGCAACCCTGAACATTTCTGGAGCTAGCTGTGTTAACTATCCAGAGCTGTGAAAAGGTTCAGTGTCTTCGGCTGATCTGGGAATACTGTGTTGAAGTGACCTGCTAAAAGAGCATCAGCAGCAGTGATACACTGAGATGTGCTTGGGGATTATTCGCTGCGTCAGATAAAGATCTGATGTGCTCTGTTTCTGATTCAGGACCCAGGGAGATGTGAATGTGGCACTCTCTCCCACTTTGCCATTCATCGTTTTCAAAGACAGAGTAGACAAAGTCCACCCTGCAGGGACTTCATTAGGGATTTTGTCTAAGTTGAGATTTGCTTTGGGGTTTGAATGTGCTCCGGCTGATTTGGTGATGGGCAGTAATGCAATTCATTTGTGTTGCATTCAAAAAGCTTGAGAAATAAAGCTTGTTACAGTGCAAATCCATATTTTCCCCTTTATAAAGCCCTTTTGTTTCCTTTCATTCCTTGTATAAAGGCAGACCTCTGCCACTACTTTTCATTTGAAGATAAGATTTTATATCTGGGTACCACATACTGCTGCTGAGGTAAAACTTGTCTTCAGGTGTGGATGCTGCATATTTTTGAGGTCTGGCCTAGGCCATGCATCTTTAATCTGCTAAACTTTGCTCTTCAAATTTAACACAATTGTAAGAGGCAACTGTGACTCAGGAGAAATTTTGACTTGATTCTATTATGGTTGAAATACCATTGACCTCAGTGGAATCAGAATTGAACCTGCTCTTCTAAACCCACCAATTAATTTTATGGTTGCGTCAGCAGATCCCGATCAAGATAAGAACTCTATTGTATTCATAATTTTAAAAATGTAAATCTAGACAAGGTTCCTGCCTGTGAGAGTCTGCAATTTAGCGACAGTCTTTTAGCGTGTATACTTTTGCATAGCAAGGGGGATTTTGGCCTGCTGATGCCTTTGTTAGGACAGCATCTAGTGTATAATCAGACTCAGAATAGGAAACTCTTTAGGGAAGACTTCAAGAAAATATTTTGAGTTATTTTAGAATATAAAAATGTTGTAAAGTTTAAACAAAAAACCAAGTTCTTTTTTTCCTTATACTCTAAAAACCTGAATTCTTTAGAAAGTCCATGTGTTGCAGGCACCTGGTAGACCAACAGCCTGGTCTTTGAGCTCTTCAGTCATCAGTTCTGTTCAAGTTGTTATTATATATATATCTTGTTTTTTTTCAAACAGAATGACAACTTCTTTCATCAAAGCTGAAATTAACTGCATGACTGAAGTCTGACCCATTGAAAGACAGGTCCACTGGCATGCATGTGTATGTGAGGAGTAGGGGTCTCATGGAGGAGCAGAGCCACCTGAGTTCCAGCATTTCCCTAAGGCAGGGCATAGCAACACCAAAGATGAGGGAATTTCCTGAAAAATATTAAGGAACTACTTTTTGTTCTACTCAGAAGGTGAAATACTAAAAATTGCGTATCTAAATCCATGACTTTATGGAGGAATTGCCTCTGGGAAAAGGAATGGGGGAAGTGTCTGAAGAGTCATCTCTGGAGAGATCATTTATGAGAAGTGTTTGCCAATGGAGGAGCACTGCTGTCTGAAAGGGGAAATGTGACATCTTTTCTTCAGCAGCAGCTCTTTGAAATGCTGGCCTTCCTTCCTGTCCAAAAGAAGTGGGAAATTAAAAGGCCTCATTTTTAAACAACTTAAACTGAATATGCTATTGAATCCTGCCACGTAAAGATTTTAGAGTGCCCACTTTGCTATAGTGCCCACCAAAGCACCGTAGATTTTAAAATCTCTCTGGCAAGTTTGTTGATTTCCAAGACTCCAGTGGATGTGTGGCATTTCATTGAGGTGGGCTGAATCTTTCCAAACTGTGATAGCCTGTGATGCTGTGTTTGTTTGTCATCCAGAATGACAATGTGGTCAGTACTGTCCTTGTCCTCTGAGCTAGTACCTAGCAGGTAGCTTTGCATAAAATTAATAGCAAAATACAGAGACAGGTTTTAGTTCATCAGTCCTTGACCAAATCGTTTTACTGAAAGAATAAAACATGAAGTATTTTAGTGTACACTTATGTATAATAATTATTTGGTCTCTGTGGCAAAAGTGTTTTATGAGAGGCACTGAGCATTCTGCTGGTTTTATGGTGACACCTTGTAGCTGAGAGATGAAATGCTTCTCTTATGATGGATAAATCCAGTTTGGGGGGTACTCACTGAATGTAGAGATTCATGCAGATTAAGTGCCTTTTATCCCCCACTTTACAATGTTTTTCAGCATATGAGTTTTGCTGCTCCTGCAAGAGGCAGCACTTTCTGCTGAAAGAGGGCCATCTTTCCTTTAAGCCTGTGTTCTGTGCTTAGAGAACCACATAACAAAGTAAAAAATACTGACAAAACACTTTTGTGCTATGTTCCGTCTTGGTTGGATTTAAGGAAAGCATGTTTTACTTAAAAGTCTTCATTCAGTTAAAAGCTTAACTAGTATTCAGGCTAAAGAGTATGTGTGTGTAGCTGTAGGATAGCAGCCCTAGTTTGACATATATGTTGTCTTCTGACAGAAGAGAATTTGTGGAGTGGGGAGCTGGGGTAGGTCAAGTTACAGCTTTCAGTAAATCTGAACATGCCTGAAATGGTTCTTTTAGTGTCGTAAAATATTTGTTGCCTTTTTATCATTGCAAGCCTGATCCATGTTCCATTTAAGCTGGTGAGAACTCTTCCCTTGTCTTCTTTAAAAATTGGCTCTGACCCCTGTATCAGATTGCATACCACCTTGCTTTCTGATTCCTGGAAGGGTTCAGCCAAGCGTTATAAATTAGATGCTTAGATAACATTGATGAGTGCAGTTCTTGATTGTGCTGGGGGAACGAAAAATAAAATAGAGGTCAGAAGTGTGACTAGTAAATGACACAGTGTGGTCCAAATCCTGCTGGCATGAAATGTAGGGGAACACACTTGCTTGTTTGTTTGTTTTGTAAGAGTTGACTTCGTCTTGGTCCTACTCCATTGTGGTGTGGAGAAGGAAGCTTGTTAGCTTCCAGAGAAATGATGCTGTGACAGCTTATGTAGCCCGAGACTTGTCCCTGGAGTTTTGTCATGACTTCCAAAAGCATCATGAGGAGACACTGGGTATTTAGGTGAAAATGAGTTTTCATCTCATGCACTTAGCTGGACAGATCTAAATCAAGCCTTTATGAACAGGAGCATGGCTGCTGATGTGCAGCCTATGCTGGCAGGTGCAAGCTCAGGCACAGTGGGGTTGCTTGTCTTATAATGATTTCATGTCCAGGGAGGGCATGCTTAAAGCTTGACAGATGCTGCAAAGGAGACTCTCAAAGGGGTGGACATCAGTAAAACCAAGAGCTGAGGAGCTGGCAGTGGCAAAAATGGGTTGAAACCTAATTGGCCTCTCATCCTCCTACAGCTCATGTCAGAAGAACTCCACAAACAGCCTCGGGATAGTGTAGTACCTATCCCAGTCTGGTCCCTCCAGAGAAGGTCTGTGATAGTGTGGAAAGCAAGGGAGTGGGAGAAGTGGGGCAACAGGGTAAAGGAGTGAAGCAATGAAATCCCTCCTGCACTGACAGTCTCCTGGGATTTTACTGTTGATACTGGAGTCTGCTTGCTTTGTTCAGGAAGCTCTGCCTTTCTGTTGCCTGCATAGGAACATGGAATCACCACAGGGTGTGTATCTGTGTAGGTATTGTGACTTTTGGCAATCATGATACCAAGGAGACCGGGTTCTCTTGGGTCTTGGGATTTTTTGTATGAAAAATATTAATCTTTAAGCACTGTCATAACTACTCCATGGCAGCAGCACAGAACAGTCACACATTTTTTTATTTATTTTGTAAGTGGGGATTTATATATAAAAAGAACTGTAACTAAGTGGCTTAGGAGAAGAAAGGAAGATGAATGCTCCATCTCTGTGAAAGTACAAGGTGACCTCAGGTAGGGAGAACGCAATTGCCTAACTGTGGTTTTGCCGGGACACATTGTCTGATTTCCCTCATCTTATTAGAAGTGCTCAGAAATATGAAATGTGTGTGAGTGGCAACATGGGTGCCTGACTATTTGCCCCATCTCTCCTCTGGCCCTGTAAGGTTTCTGTCTGAAAGGCTTGTGGAGAAGTACTGACACAAACACAAAAAACCAGTCAGCTGGTCCTTTTGATAGACTTTTTTTCCTTCTTTTTTTTTCTTTTTCATGTTCTGTCAAATTATCAAACAAAGCATTCTGAAAAAACACTGCTTGGAGAAACTCATCAAAGAAAGCTCTGTGACACTCACAAAGTCAGACATTCAGTGTGCAGAGTTTGCCTCACACTGTGGTCTAATTTGGAAAAGAAAGTGGAGCTGCTTGGACCCTGGTATTTGGCTTCTCATTGTGGCTGGAGTTTGTTCACCCAGCCAGAGACTAACAGGCTTAGCATGGGAGTTCAGACAATACCACAGCAAATGCTAAACTAGACCTTTATTTATGACGGCTCTGGATGAGTGTTAATTATTAGCTGAACATAGTATGTTCTAGAGGCTGTTTGCATTACAGCATGGGAAGGGCCAACGGCATGTAAAATGTGTGTTGGTAGGCAGAACATCAGAGCAAACCACTTCAGAAAAGAATAGGGTTTTTTTGTTGTTTCTCTTCACTACATACATAGTTTTTATTAATGCTATGTAGCCATAATGAGGGATTACCATGAAATTATTTAGGAGATTACATATTCGAACATGATTTTAAGACAGAATGGATTGACATGGTGATGACGTGCAGCAGGTATATAGGAAGTGCTGACTACATCAGATATATTTCTTGTTAATAGTTGTTTGGAATTCTGGGTTAGGTGTTTTCTTGTCTCTTATGAATCACTGTAGCAGTTTGCAAAAGGGAAAATGATACATGATATAGAACAGAACAATTTACTAGGCATGAAAGGTATTTATTGTGATTTTAGGAATGGTGATCTGAAGAGGCTTCCTTCTGTCAGATTACAAAATTAAGGAGAGTTTTAGATCCATAGGGTTATTGAAAAGAAAAAAGAAAGAATATTAAAGTGTTTTGTATAGGACCCTGCACTGTTCTTTCAACTACCAAGCAGCACAAATGTCTTCGAGTCATGAAACCATGCTCTGAGCAGTGTACATGTGTTTTGTGTATTTTCACTTATTTATAATGAACTACTTCACAGGAATAGCTATTCTTAAACAAGCTAGCAAAACTTTCATTGTGATGGCTGTAACTATGTACCTTAATAATTTACAATCTCACTTTTAATTTGTCTACCTGGAAATAGGAAAACATAATTATTTTTCTCCTTTGTTAGGTGGTAGAGAATGTAGGAAGGGAAAGGGGTCCTGTGCTTGCTAACTGACCAGGCATTAGCAGACTTCTGAATTAAATCTGTCTTGGAGGTTTGTGCTTGTGATATGTGCATCTTTGTACAATTCAATTATTTGAACATTCTGAGTTAAAAAAATTAACAGGTGAAGAGTGGAAATGTAGTGAAATGAAAATCAATTACTTTGAATTGAATGCTGTATGAACAGTCCTCACAGAAAACACGTGGAATGTGGTGTAACATCTGATTGATATAATTTTGAGGTCACCTCCTTATTTGGCCCTGAACTAAATTATTTGACCAAGGCAGGCAGCCTCCCCTTTCACAGGAATGCAGGTTACTTTCCATAGCTGTTCCAGTTGGGTATGTTTGGTATTTGTGTCAGCTTTCGACAAAGACATCTAGCAACTTTAAGTATGGTGCAAGGAAATGTTTGCACTAGAAAATTGATAGAGAAGTCAGTTGCTAGAATAGAAGTATGCAAAAATTGCTGTACTCTAGGGCTAAATCTTGCTTTCAACTATGAACAGAGGGACTTTCTAAAAGTCACAGCCAGAAAGAGAAATGCAAGTCACTTATGATCAGGAAACATCATATCCTTTCCATACTGGAAGAGTTGGCTTTCATCAAGACTTTCCCATCCTAAGCTGGTGGGACAAGAAGGTGGTGTTGGCAGGATGGACCAGCCTCACCCCTGCATTATGCTCGTTTCTGGCTTCAATAATGGAGTGCATACTTAAAACATGAGTGTAAGCTAGTAATGCTGTGCAGGGTGGTGGTTGTACATGGCTTGGTGGTGGACTCTGCAGTGTTAGGTTCATGGTTGGACTCGACGATCTTAAAGGTATTTTCCAACCTAAATGACTCTATGATTCTACACAGATGACTATCCTGGTGGATGTTGACTTCTCTCTCTCTTGGTACTAGATGAGCCATTATTGTAACAACCTTGCAGGGCATGGGAAGAAGGGTATTATGGGATTTTAGTGTCCCACAATACTTACAGAACCTGATCCAAAGTCACTGACACTGACTTGCTCCAGTGCTTTCTGACTACAACCAGAATTTCTAGGTGTCCTAGAAGGAAAAGGTTCGATGAATTTATAAAGAAATTATTTCACTTCTCTGAAAGGCTGATTATTAGTGTCCCTACATATCTGATCCTGAATCCTGACTGCTCTGTCAAGTTCATGATGAAGTATTTGCCTACTGTTTATACATGAATTTCTGCAATTTTTGAAGGACAAAAGAGACGTAGCTGTGTTGTGAGTGAATAGAAAGTAAAACCAGGATAGGCTGGTAAAATAAAGATTGAATTTGTAAGTTTGAAATCCATTTAACTCATCTCAAGTGCAGTACAGTGCAAACCCCCTGATTCAAGGTCTGCTAGTTATGTGTGCCACAGCACTGTCATGATCCATCAAACCTGCCAGATAAAGAGAGGCTATTTTAAAATTTCTCCTTTAGGGCATGGAGAAGTACTGTTCTTGCAAAGATAGAAATTTATGATGATGCTAAAAAAAATGCAGATGAAGTGAATAATTAATGAATTCAAGACAGGACTGAAATATCTTCCTAAAATGCTGCTATTTTTGGCAGGGAGTGCTTCTGCAGTGCTTGTCATGTGATCCTACTGCCTTCTGAGAGCAGGAAAACAATTTGAATTGGTTTCTCTTTCCCCATGGACCTATATAGGCCCAGCATATAATATCCCTTAGCATCTGCTTCTGTCTTAAAGCAAAAAAAGTGATTTTAAACCTCATGCAAAATAAAACACTAATGAAACCTATACTTATAGATAATCTTTATTGCAGCTGAATATTTTTCATACTAGTTTGTACTTTTGAGGCTGTACAAGGGGGATACTGCAATGGGTGTAACTTGCAGCTGCTGCTGGTCCAGTAGTACTCATTGCAGCTGTGTTTTCGAGCTGGCAAAGGACATAGAGACAATTATCAACTGGAGGTTGCAAGGTCTGGCCCCTAGATAAGGGTTTAACTTGACAGATTTGTGCTTCTTTTGCCTATAACCAGTATAGAGTGTTGCTGTGTTTGAGCTACTAGAACATTAAAAATGTCATAGTCAGAAATGCCTCTAAAATAAGTTGTTATATCCACACAGGGATACAGTTGCTGCCACAGTGAATTCTCAAGTGTTTAACATGTGAAACCTGATCCTGTCAGGGATTTCTCCTTACTAAGTAGTAATGAGGTACCCAGTACTCATTCAGTCAGAAATCAGAAGCTGCTCACTTGCTGCCTTTCTTGCCTACTGGAGTTGCCACATGTTGAATTTAGAAGAAACCTTAAAATCCCAAACCTTTAGGCACTGAGGAGGACCCTGGCTTTGCAGCTCAGTACCCAGTTTGTACAGGTGTAGAGGGGTGCTGGCTTTCTTTCCCCACTTGCATGTGGTTTGCTTTCCCCACATGGGATGTTTACTGGGTGGCTCCTGTAAGGTGTGTAAGGCTCCTTGGACCTGACTGGGACCCCAGTCCTCAATCCTGGTGAGCTGCAGAGCTCTACCCTGGGAGCAGAGTGCTTGCCATGCAAATCAGCAGTGAAACATCTGGGCCAAAACACATTGCTTTGGGAAAGGGTTGTGACCTGAGTCTCAAGCAGCAGAGGTGGCCCCAAATGCACCTGCAGCCCCAGGGCAAGATGCAAGCTTCGGTGATGGTGGACTTTGGGAAGCTTCTGGATTAAGTCATGGAAGGTGGCTTCTTGAGGGCACTGGAGCTTGAGCTGTGGCTCCTTTCTTGTATTTGGTTGCACATATACGGCATAGGTGTCACATATGCTTTGCTGCATCTGGTTCTTGATCTCTATTTTTCCTTCTCTGTGCATCTGTCTAAAAGGACTTTTTTAAGATTTCATGTCTGTAAAACACATGCATTGTATGGAGCTTTGTAGTAATTAGAAATTGATCCTCATCTGGAAGCTTGGTTTGGTTGATATGGTGTTACTGAAGTGAGAACCTTGTTACAAAAAAATGTATTGAAGTATCATTATATTTTTTGTGCCAGCTGAAAAGACTGTTTTCAGGCTTATTTTTCCCAGCTTTCCATCAGCTCTCCCATGCTAGAGCTCATTGCCTTTTTTTCAGTGTTCTTGCTCAGTCATTTGTGTGAGTCCTTCCTAAAATAAATCCTGTTATCAGGTGGCTGCATTTTAAGCAAACTCCACCTATTTAGACCAAAAAGTTGTAGAAGGATACACACAGATTGAATAAGTGGGTCAATTGGAAGGAGTGGAATTCTGTTGCTGGGGGTCTCATGAATAGTTGATGTCTTCAGTGGGTCAAGTCAGTAGGACAGGACACAGGACCCTGGTAAGGCAAGCCTGGAGGACATTTCCTTGCCTGACTTCATCTCAGCACGCAGGGTTTGTGTTCCTGTTCAAATCTCTATTGGGTCATGGTACAAATAATAAAACAAATGAAGGGTAGTAAATTGTATCTTTTTAAATTAATGAAATGCATTGAGTTCTCCATGCAATGAAAAGACATTGAGATTTTAAGACCATAAATTTTGTTAGAGTCCTGCAAACCAGTTCTAGTTTTCTTTACTTATATCTATTTGTTTGAATGCGTGCACTCATGATTAAAGCAATTAGTTATACAAGTCCAGTAAGGTCTTGTGATCTGCTTGGGAATGATCAAAATTGGAAATATCTGTTTTCAGCTTTGTAGTTTCTGTATTGATTTGGGCAATGAGACTTTGGGAGAATCATTTTGCTTTACAAAGAGTTATCCACCCCATGACTGCCTACTGAAATAGCCAGCAATACAGCTTTACATAGCTAAAACTAGGAGTATTGAAATGTTTAATTTTGCAATTTAGCAAGGAGGTACCGATTTCAAGCTATGAAAACAGTAATTCTTTAACAAGTAGCTTATTTTAGTGGCTATCTCCTTATTGCTTTTTCTTTTCTTTCCACAGGAAAAATTAACCCAGGAGTGTGTATTCAGAGAGCAATTTGAAGAAAACTGGTATAACACATATTCATCAAATCTATATAAACATGTGGACACTGGAAGACGATACTATGTTGCGTTAAATAAAGATGGGACTCCAAGAGAAGGGACTAGGACTAAACGGCATCAAAAATTTACACATTTTTTACCTAGACCAGTGGACCCTGAGAAAGTACCGGAACTATATAAGGATATTTTAAGCCAAAGTTGACAAAGACAATTCCTTCACTTGAGCCCTTAAAAAGTAACCACTATAAAGGTTTCATGCGGTGGGTTCTTATTGATTAGCTGTGTCATCACATCAGCTCCACTGTTGCCAAACTTTGTCGCATGCATAATGTATGATGGAGGCTTGGATGGAACATGCTGATTTTGTTCTGCACTTAAAGGTTTGTCCTCCTGGAGGAGAGCCTATGCCCACTCGCTTGATTTAGTACGAGAGGGAGCGTGAGAGAGTGAGTGTGAGAGAGAGAGAGAGAGAGAGAGAGCGAGAGAAAGGGAGAGCATGAATGGGAATGAGAGCGTGAGAGAGATGAGCCAAGGGGAGGAGGAGGAGGGTGAGGAGGAGGAAGGCCTGATGCATGCTGGGGAATAGACACGCTTTTAAATTTTTGATCAGTTGTACTTCGTCATATATCAGCATAGCTGCCATACTTTGATTCATCAGGATTTTTGGCTGGTGGCCTGCTCAAGTGTACGCTGCATTTACAAAGGCATGGAGGGTGCAGTCTTACTTAAACAAGAGACTTTTCAGTTAATCACTCTCTGGGTCTCACCCCACTGAGTTTAAAGCAAAGACCTCTTAGTAAAAAAAATAAAAATAAAAAGTTAAATTTATTTATAGAAATTCCAAAGGCAACATTTTATTTATTTTATATATTTATTTATTATATAGAGTTTATTTTTAATGAAATATGTACAGGCCAGATAGGCATTTTGGAAGCTTTAGGCTCTGTAAGCATTAAAATGGCAAAGGCCACTATGAACCTGTGGTAAATTCATGCAAGTAAATATAAAGGTGCATGGATAAAAAAAAACAACAATAAAAAGGTAATGACAATAATAATAAATTCTAGTGACCCTCATGTACTAAAGGCGACAATCTCTTTTGTGCCCATATTATTGTACTATTATGCACACCACTCATGACACTGAGTCCTCACTCTTCTGACTGCTTGTTTCATAGCTTACCCCAGAGGATTAAAGAGAAAACTGGGTCTTCAACTTTTTTTTATGTGTCTGTAATATTTCCTCTCTGATAAAATGACTTCTTACATCATTGTAAATTTCACAGCTGTGAAAAATATAGGGGTTGGAATATATTCTACTTGTTAAAACCTATTGCAGATTATACCAAAGCTAAGTGATAAATATGCTTTTTTTTTTCCTAAAGAGAATGCCAGAAACAACATAATACCAACAACATTTGGACTAATTTTAAGATTCCACAAAGAGCACATAAAGATTTCAGAGAGCAAGAACCAGGTTAACAGGATCACTCTTGTAAACATGTTTATTTGTGCACTTGACTATCTACTGTGAAATTATACAAGTTCCATAGGGGTCATTGTAATATCTTTTATGGAAAATTGCTTTCAGTGTGAACTGTCATAATACATGATATTAGCACCCTTCCTAAAGTAAAACTTGCAAAATGAAACTAATAAATCTCTATCAATAATGACAATGAGGGGGACAGTATTAGACTTATTTTTATTGTTTTTCCTAAAGTATGCAAATATTCATGAACCTTAAGTAAGATAACAGTATGTAATGTTTAACGGTATGTAGCATTTTATGTTAAATACACAAACACGTTGATTAGCAGTTACCATTTGGAAATCAGCCCTTAGCAAGATGCATTTTTTTTCCCCAGTACCTTGAAGAAAAAAAAGAGAGACAAATGTCATGTTAAGGTCCACATGAAAAATGCATTTTGTAGCTGTTGTGCCCCTTAGGATTTTAATCCAGTGCCATTAAGTGTACCCTTTGCCATTGGATATGTCAGGAGCAGGGCTGGTCCTGACACCCTGGCTGTCCTCAGAGGCACAGGTGCTGAGCGCAGGTGGGCTTTGGAGGAGAAATACATAAGTTTGTAGCCTATTCATAATTCAGAAACTTTTGCTCTAAGGCACTCTTATTTATCTGATTTACATTATTTGAAACTTATTTCTGTTCTGGAATAACCTCTGGCTCGGTGTCCTGAACAAACATGCCCTTTCTGCCCTCAAGCAGGTGGAAGGGGCCGTGTCTCAAATGGTGATATCAGTAATCTTAAATAAAACATGGCATTTTGTTGTAATTTTTTATGAATGATAAAGATATGTAAATTACATTAGTTGATTTGTAGGATACAGTTAGACATACTTGTCTAAGGACTGTTATTGCCTGGGAATTTACAGCCTTCAACTGCAGCCCATGTGTTTGTCTCTGACCCTTTGGGGCTACCGAGATCTGCAGATATTTTGGCTGCTGTGGGTCAATTGGATTCGGAATTCTTTGTCTGGGCAATGCAAAGACTGTGGGAGAAGAAAGGGAGCTTCTGGAGAGAACTCCAGAGAGAACTCATTGCTCAGTGTTAAATGGATCAATCCTACCACAAGGAAGAGAGGTTACAACTCTCTGCTGTTTCAGTAAATCTGGCATACACAGGGAAATTATTTGCAAAGGTTAAAAATACTCTGAGTTGAGGCCACAATACTAGGCCATGGTTAGAGTCTTAATGTTAAATCGACTTGGATTTTTAGTCATAGGCAAATCATTACTACTAGTTAACATGTTTAATTTAATTTATTTTTTTTTTGTATTTTTCTAAAGAAAGGATTAAACTCAAGAAAAATGTTATGAGTTTATGGCAGTCCATATAAATAAACTGTAACCGATTTACTCGAATAACCTGTAATGGTGTGTAAATACTGACTTTATGTAAATATAGAAACATGTAATTTAACTTAGGCATTATTGCAAGACTGGAAGGCCTAGGAGTTGGCAGTTTGCCACTCCCTGCAGGTTCACTGGGTCAAATTTGGCCTGTTTCAGGTAGCGAACAACAGATTCTGTTCAGTCACTGGTGTAAAATGAGTTATTTCTGTTTGTTTTCTGGTGGGGGATGGGCAAAACCATTGTCACCTGAGTGCTGCTTTGCTCCTTTGCCAAGGCATGAAGGGGTATGGATGCCCTCCTGCTCCTTATGTGATCCTGCTAAAACAGGGCTGGAGAGAGCTGACGTGGCAAAGCAGGGAGGCTTGCGGTGCCTCTCCTCCTGTGCTGTGGACAAACAGAAGTCTTCATTTTCTAGTGCTGTCCATCTGGCACCTTCCTTGAGCACTAAAATTCACTTGAAGAAAAATCTGAGGGAAAAAGAAAAGAACAATTCATGTTATTTACTTGATATTCTGTAATGGTGTGTAAATACATACAGAATTCTGTAATTCGTATAAATATATTCCTATAGAATTTTGCAAATTGGTATTATTTGCTTCATGTCCCTTCAGAACGTTTTCTTATAACCATGCACATGTGTGATAATGGGATGGCAAAAAGATGTACTTGCTTATTCCTAGAAAGTGTGTGAGAATATCCCTAGAAGGCAAAAATCATCAATATTTCCTGTCTTTTTGCTAAATTGGAAAAAGGCAGGGAAATATATTTTTGTCAAGAGTTGTATTATCATTTCACCTGAAGCAGATCTGTCTGGGCAAGCAGCACGGGCAAAAAGGTGATGGAGATCCAGATCAGTGTTATGGTATGGGCTGATTTTGAGCTGCATCTGCTGATGTGTCAGGCCCTCTCCCAAACTTAAGTAGAATGGGTGAAACCTGGGAGAACTGGGCAGTGCAGAGAGTGGAAAGAGAAAAATTCTAGGAAAATTGCCTTAAATTGTCCCCAGTCAGTGCTGAACTTAAACTGTCTGCTAACTGGATGGAAAAAAAAGGTGTCTTGTATAAATGCCTGGGTGTAAATGTGGAGGCTGGAGATAAGACTCTGATCTAAGAAGTCAAGTGTTGCTATTGTCTGCCTGAATAAAAGAGAAATATGTGTTTAATAAACACAAAAATAGGAATGAGTTGGAGAGACAGCTTCTGAGGCAATCTCTAAGTTTCTTGGGAGACAGAATATGGCAGGAGGCAAGAGAAGATGCTTCTGCAGCATGTCTTTCAGAGTCCCTTGCATCAGCATAGCTTACGCTCTGCTCTACCTCTTGTATCAAGTAAAAAAGTGACTATAAGGTCTGGCTCTGTTACTCATGATTATAGGAGTAGAAATAGATGGGCTGTGAACTGTGCTGAATGCCTTTTTGTGTGAACTCCTGTCCCAGCTAGTAAACTCTCACAGGGTCCCTGTGAGGTACAGTAGCGAACCTTGAGATGTGACCAGGCTACTTACAACTGGAGTTTGTTTTGCAGAAATTGTGAGGCTCCAGATTCTTTGAAATTTTGATGAAATCTTGGAAACTCAACTCCATTACTGATGTAGCTGTATATATGTAGGCAGCTGTATTTGTAGGTAGAGAATCTGGGGAAAAAAGTAATCAACAGCGTCATCCTCAGTATTTCATTCCACATGGCATATCATTTACTGATCTGAGAATAAAAACCAGAAGACTTCTGTTTTCCAGAATTTTATCTCTGTTCCTAAGCTGTTAGAGCTCTCCATGGATTGTTCTCCAGTCAGTTCTGTCCTGCCTTGTTCTTATCTTTCCACTTACCATAACACTGCAAGTTGGTTTTGCCATCTGGACCCTAAGCAAGTACCGGTAGCAAAACCTCATCTCCTCTTGTCAAGAAGCTGGAACAGCCTGCCCTAGAGTTTGTTGCTGAACACTTTGGCATTGTGAAGTGTGCAGAGCATGGCCAATTGGCATCTTAAATTTAGGTCTGAAAAAAATTATCCATTAAGGATAAGAAAGACAATTAGTGATTATAAACAAAAAATACTATTGTGCAACGTGTCTTCCCAGCTCAGTTGCAAGAAATTTGAAAGCAGAAAATGTTTATTGATGTTCAGGAAATTTTAGATGAGAATAATAAGCAAACTCCACTTGCAAAATAATTTATAAACCCCAGTCTTTTTCCCTTATGGTTTCTTATCTTTAATAGCTTATGTGTGTGTTTTCTTGTACTCAATGATATTGGAAAAGATTCTTTTATTTTTTACTCATGATTTCTGAAGTCCAGCTCTCTTGATATAATTTTTCAGAGTTGTTCTTGTCTGAACCCTGGAGCAGGAAAATTACTATATGATCCTGGGTTAGGGTAGGGGATCACATGCTTTGCAAAGATGCTGCTGTTGTGCTCAGAGTAGCTGCCACAGTCCTTGTCTTACCGTAGCTATCACATGGAGGACAACAACATTATTAATTCCTTAATATTTGGTATGTTGCTGTTATTATAGGAGAGGTCTTTTTTAAATGATCCTCAACTCATGCCAGCTCTTTTAAACCTCAGCTGTCTCTTGAACACTTGCTCACAAATATCCTGTCATGGAGATCTGTGTATAAGTTAAAGCTTAGCTACATGTTGCTTAGTTATGCAGAGTGATTTTGCCTTGTATCAAAAAAACCCAACAATCACTTTCTTGAGGTCAAGGAAAGTAATTTTTATGTGCACTACTCACAAGTAGCAACTACAACGTAGTCAAAAGAAGTCTGGAATTAGACTGAACTGTCAAAATGTTTCTCACATATCTGTTTTCTTGAGAAATCACAGGCCCCCAAATTATGGTGATATGCAAAATATGCCCTATAGATTTTTTTTTCCATGTCCAGAGGGCCTGGATTTATGTATATCTTACTGTTGGAGGCAGTAAGTCTAGGTGAAAAGAGCATTTCTGTAATGTTGGAACTCATTCATTTTATTGACAGCCTCCCCCTTGCCCCTGTAAATAGTAGTTTTAGTTAAAATTATTATTGTTATTTTTACCCTTGTTGAGAAAGTAGATGTAAATATTGAAATAGTATCTTGAAATACTCCCTCACAGCTGTGCTTTTGAAAGCATACTTCTTTCTTTCATATTTCTTATGTAATATGATTTCTATTGCTTTTTAGAAACCTTTATGCTTGTTATGAATGTCCATACACTGAAGTAGTTGCAGCCAGTTTATGTATCTCTGTCTTCTTTGGTTAAGCCAATTTTCCCTTTCTGGACATCTTGTGTTTTGGCAGGCAAGACAGTGTCTTCTCAGCTAGGACTCTTGTTTTTCCTTTTCTCTTCCTCCTGCCACAATCCATCTTTTTTATTCATAGTCTGTAGTTCATTTCAGAAACCTTCACAAAGAGCCTGCATGGTAAGACTGTGTGTCCATCTTATCTTCATTCCAGGGAAGCAGAATAATTACTGGTAACAGTCCTCTCTGTATTTTCATCTTTGAGACATTGTTTGGTTTGATTCCAGATGAAATCAGTGCTTACATCTTCCTGTTCAGAATGGTTTGTCTCTTTATCTCACTGTGTCCCTAATGTGTTTATTAGAAGGGTGTTCAATATATAATGTCAGTTTATTCAGACATGGTATATCCATTTCCATTTCTCTTTTCACAGAGTGTTCTGTGAAAGCCTTTGCGTACTATCCTTTAAGATCAGTTAATATCTAAACTCCATCGTAGACATCACCCTATTGACTGAAATCTCTTGATCAGCCACTTTGTATTACTTAGTGTTGGCAACTCACCGAATTATAAAGATTTGAGATGCGTGTTAAAGATGCGCAGCTTAAGTGTCAATCCCTTTTGTTGTAAGACCTGAACTGTTCTCTGAAGAATGAAAGTCACGTACACGTCCCCAGTTTCATTAAGGATATTTTCCTCACTGGCATCAGTCCACCTCACTGTCCTTCAGAAGAAAGCACTTCTTTTGGCCTCTTCAATGTGCATGGAAGTTGCTCCCAAATGGCCTGCTGTATCACCTGCTCTCCTGTATTAACTCTTTTAATAAAATCCCCTCTCTTCCAACCAGCATTTTTTAACTGCTTCTTCCTATCGCCCTAATCTTCCTCTTATAATTTTGTGGCATTTTTATGTGGCAGATACTGTCAATGAAACCTGTATTTTGTAACTGTGACCGAGTCCAATGTAATCTCATTTCTAATCAAGCCAGTCTTTATCCCATAAAAAAATTTGGAAGAAATAATGAAGGAAAAGAAAACTACATGTTGCTACCCCTTGTCTCAAGTGGGTTTGAAGGAGACCTAATGTGAACTTGCTCATGCTAAGATTCCTGTTAAGAGATTTCCATACTCTTAACTGTCTTTCTGGGGTTCTGTAATGTCTCATTATTTTCCAATTGATATTGTCTGTCATCCTTGCAAAAACTTTTCTCGATGTCTATGAAGTTGATGTAAAATGAACTCCATGAATGTTCTGCTAAGAGGATGTTCTTACACACTGCCATAGCCACTGACATTTTCTGTTTCTTGAAATCAGCCTGCTCTTTCCCAAGCTGAATATCTTCTGCTTGTTTCAACCTCTGTAATAACATGCCTGCCAGGTTGCTGCCTGGCATAGAAAGGAAGCTGCTGTCTTTTGGTTTATTATACTGCACAGAGTTCCCTCAGGAAGAGACTATCTTCCTTGTTCCAGGACCACATGAAGGATTTCATGCTTGACTTCAGTAGAATTTGCACCTCTTATCATTCTCACTCGGCCCATATTCCATGCACTTAATTAATGTTTCTATTTTTATGGCCTTATTATCTATCTGAAAATTGCAATGCTGGTGTATGCCAGAAGGCTGTTCTGAGCAGACTGGTGTTTTCCTCCTGTACTGTCTTTGTGTTGGTACATACACACACAGGTACTCTGCTAGAAGCATCTCATAGCCTTCCTTCTCTGTAAGACAAACAGGCCTGCTTGGTTAACTTAAGGTAGGGTACTAATACCATTAGTGTCTCTTCCATAGCAGCATCACGGAAAACAGGCAAAGTTCTTGCCTCATTTGCCAGCAACTATCTTTACTATATAAATTTGGTGGCTATGACATGTTAAAAAAACCCCAAACTAGATGAACAACAGGCTTGAGTGTACATGTGAACCAGTTTATTTCCAGTTCCTCTCTTGCAGTGCTTAAATAAACAATTAAAAATCAGCTAAGATACTCTTGAGTTGAAATTTTGAATTCAAAGCCATGTTACTTGTAGTCATATTTTCAGTTGTGATAATAGTCAGGTAAGTGCTCCACAGCTCATGAAGTAGTGTGCAACTGAACACCCATCTCTTTCTTGATGGAAAATGTGATTTGTTCACAGAAATGTAGTCTTGGAGACCACATTCAGCTGTTACATGGGTATGTGAAGCCTCTAATCCGTAATAACAGTGCTTACTACCCACCTGCTACAGATGCCTGTTAAACCTCCCCCTCAGCTGCTGTTGTCCAGCTCCAGGGTTAACTTCCACCAAGGCAAAGTGCTCACTCAGACAGACTGAGATGCTTCTCTGTGCTGCAGGGAAAGTCTCTCTGAAACAGGGAAAGTGATGTCCCTGAGGGGAGGAGAGAGATGCAGCAAAGAGACATGTGGAAAAAACAGAGTTCATCTAAGAAGGGGTACAAGGAAGTTCCTGGGTGTACCAGGGGGAAATTATCAGTCTGAAAGCAGGGACAGAGACATACATAGCACAGAAACACAAATGTTTCTGCTTCTTCTCCCTGCTTTGCTTGTGTGCTGCCCTTTCCCCCCCTAAGTATACCCTCTCTTCTTCACTTTCCAGCTATCAAGAGTTCAAGTAACTGATGCTTCTTAGCAACTTTAGAAGATCATGCCTTGCACATCTTCAATGAGCAATCCATCTCAAGGGCTAGTTCCATAATGCAAGTGGTGCTAAAAAGATTCAGACCAGAGAAGAGGGTTTGGTTTGGGGTGAGGGGACTCTCCTCCATATACTGAGGTCTGTGGCAGCCTTGCTGTTGACACGAGTGGATGCTGCAGAGCCTGGTCTGCTGAGGTGTGTGCTGGGCTATGGTGGGGACAACAAAGGTGTCTGCTGAGAAAGGGCCATGCCTGGAAGCTAGGAGGTGTCTGTGTTTGTTCTTTCCAAAATTCTCAGGTGGCCACGGGCAGCTACTGAAGATGCAGTCAATTTGTTCCTAATTTGTCTTCACATAAATGAGTAAAGCTAAGCCCTGGCTTGGAGGAAATTAAAATCTGTGTGATCAGTATAATTATGGAACTAAGGAATCAGGCTGAATAGTGAGAGGAGGTAGGATAGCCTTGAAGTTTTCCTCTCTTCCATAGTGCTGCTCGTCACAGACATGAATCAATGATTTTTGTAGAGGTATTCCTCTTGCTAGGGTCACTCCTATTCACTGATTTGTCTCCAAAAACCAGTTAGGATGTATGATTACTGGAGCTATAGCCTCCTGTAGAAAATAAAATACATTTGCTTCTAGATTGACCTAAACCAAAAATCCAACACCTGAAGTAGGGCAATTTGGTAACCTCAGGCTTCTTCCACCACTGTTGTCCCCAGGACCTGATGCTTGTGTCTGCGGGCAGCAGCAGGCAGGGTGCACAGTACCTGATGGGGCACTGTCCCTGCCCCTAACTCACCCCTCTTGGTGTGCTGGGAGGAGGGTCTCTGGTACAGGAGGGATGTGGTGGCCCTCTGCTTCAGAGGAGCCAAGGAGGGACCACCTCTTCCAGCCTCCATGCACTCAAACTGTGGCATGGTGTGCAGGACCAAAGCCATTCCAGTGCTGGCATCAGTCCCTGAGCTCTCTCTCTCAGCAAAAGCTCCTTGGATTTCAGAATTAACATCTGGTTAAAAAATGAGTTTTTCTCCTAGAGTTATGATTTGATCAAGATAAATGGGAAAATTTATACTCCAGTATTATTTTTTCAAGCTATCAGGCAAGTCCATGGATCAAGGAGTTTTTTCCTCTTTTCGTTTTACTCTTCCTAGTTAAAACCATATGCAATTGCCTGCTCCATTCCTCCTTGAGGAGGTCATTTGCTCTGAGAAGACATGGATGAGGGCATCTCCAAAAAATGTGAAAACACACAAGTAGTTCCCACTTTGTGACAAATAAGTTATACAGCAGTTTTGGAAATAAGCTACACAAGCAACATCATTGCAAGGGGACTGAAACAGTAGTTGATGAGCCAATACTTCAATTTGTGTTGTAATTTTTGGACAAAACCCCTTACCTCTCTTGCTCCTGAAGTCTTTAAGTCATTGGAAAAGTGACTTAAACAGCAACCAGTCAAATGTATAGCTACTTAATGGTGAGTAGAAGCAGAAATATGGCAGCGGCTCTGCCAGTTGGACCCTTTGGCTCACTAAGAAGGTCACTAAGAAGCTATTTATTTACATAGTCCTGGAAGCCCATTGGCTTCCCCTCGATTTATTTTCTGCTCCTATCTTGGTTAAGGTCTCATCATCCCTGTCCTTCAGGTAGCTTTAGGATGTTCATTTACCCTTGCAGGTCCTTTGTTGTAACTATCTTGATAATTCTCCAAGTTAGACCTTCTTTTTTCTTGCTATCCTTCTTGAACTGTTTGTGGTGCAAAACTGGGCACAGTATTTTCCATTTTTTACACACTGCAGATTTGTCCCATCTCCTTTATTAAAAATAAAGGGGCTCCAATGAGCAAAGTTCCTTTCATACCATGAGATGCAAGTATTGAACCCTTATCTTCTTCTTTGTCCCTGCTTTAAAGTATTAGAGCAGAGCATCATGTCCAGATATTTAAGCATATCAAAAAGTGGAGATCTGCTAGAAATGCTTGGTTGACAGGACTAAATCTCTGCAGTGTGTGATGTAGCAGAGTGTGATGCAGCAGAGTGTGTTCTTCCCGGCTCCTCCAGAAGAAAGTGACCTTGGTAGCAAAATCTTTTCTCTGAAAGCAAAAAGCCATTCATTTGGTATGTTAATTACTCTGCAGCTAGCAGCCTTGGTTTTAATTTGTGTTCATGACAACACGTATTTGAGGAGAAGCAGTTGAAAAAAGGGTCTGTACTTACCCTGGAAACAGGACCGGGGGAATTTTAGGGGTATTTTTCCTATTTTATTTCACATGCCTTGGCTTTACTGGAGTTTTTGAACTGCCAGTTTTTGGACTGACCTGTCTGAATTGCATGAAAAGGTGGCTGAAAAGTGAAGTACAGAGGAATAGGTCAAAATATAATATAATAAATGCCTTCATGTGGTATTTATTGCTTTAGTGCTACAGAAACCTGCTCACTCCACATTGCAGCTAGTGGAGAGGCAGTACCTGTGAGCCTGGGCATGTGCCACAGCCCATTAAGGTGGGCAACTGCTGCTGCTCTCAGAGCCTGCCTGTGTGAAACGGGCTCATCCATACGCAGGGAAGCCTGAGGCTTTAGGCCAGGATACAAAGTGGTCCTTGACCCCCAGCCCCTCTGAACCAGCAGTATCTGAAGGCCTGGAGGACCACAGAGGCAAAGACAATAGCTTTAGCAGTAAGAATGCATCTGGGGCATCTCAGGAATACTGGAAAGGGTCCTGCAGGCTTGGAGATGGGCTTCAGCTCAGCTCCTCCTTAAGGCACCCTTTGCTTGCCTTTCTTTTTGCCACTAAAAAGTACTTACCTAGGCTGACGATTTGGTCCTGGAAGTCAAACATTATGGCAGCTGCCAGGCATAACACTGGGTCTTGTCTACTGTGCCAGCTTTGATTTTCTTTGCTGCTGCAGTGAGTAAGCAAAGGGGCAGCTCCTGACTCCAGGAAAGACCAGCAGCATGAGTCAGGGTTTGGCTAAGCAAGTTCCCTGTGGTTAGGTAGTTGTCATTCTGCAAACTCAGCTTTCTCTCCTGCTGGGGCATTAAATAAGGCAAGGAAGCTGTACAGTTCTGCTGCTGTAGATACCATGTGCTTTCAGTGTTTCTCATCCTTCCTAATGAGATTTTTTCTTCTAATTCTAACTCAGACAGATAAAGACGCTCAAAGAGCAGTTCTGCTCCCAACCAGTGTATGGCTTATCGAACAACCTGGGCAAGCTCAGACTCTGGTTTTGTTGATTAGGCCAGAGACTGTCATAACTGTGTGCCTCAGACAGTAGCGAACATCTGACCAGGCTTTAGCAAATAAAATGCTACAAATGCATTCTGAAAAATGTGAACATAATACCCAGGAAGGACTATTAATGTGTACAGAAACTATGCAGGCTGCAAATACATCTTCATCCTGACCTACAACATTTGTCTTACTTTAGTCCTAAAGGAGATGGCTAATTACGGTTTTATGACATAGATTATGGGTAAGTGCCTGTTGCTGTTTTGCGCCAATCAGAGTTTTGCTGTTGGCTTCAGCAAGGCCTGAGTTTCTCTTTTTTTTGTATCTAAGGAGAGAGAAGATATACAAGTTACTCTACCAAGCAGTTTAATTATAAATGTATATACAGATCACTGTCATTTCAAAGCAGTGTGTATTTTTTTTTAACTTGACGCACTATATCTGAAAACATGTACCATAAATGTGAAAAACAACCCCAAAACAACAAAAAACCCCAACCCCACTTCTAAGGACATTGTTCAACAACTAGGATTATTTCTTACTGGATTTTTAATATTTAAAACCTCTCTAAATTGAAAAGACTACATCTCAGAGGCATAGGAATCCTCACTTACTACCAGTGGAAGAACAATAATAATAAAAATCTTCTATGAGAAAACTTCAGCTCAGCTAGACAGTTTATGAGGAAAGTTCTGTCTGAAAAATATATTTTGGATATGCAATATTTGGCAATATTCAAGTTAGACATTTTCAGTAAGACTGGAATCTGAGCTCATGGAAGGCTAGGCATGCTACTTCCATTTTTCAAACCTTTCTCTTCCACAGGGGGCAAAACAAGATGAGGAAATTCAAAGGGGGATTTTGGAAGTTCCTGTAATCCACAAGGAGGTCTAAAGAACTGAGTTGCTAAATGTTGAATTGTTTTGTTATTCTTATTATGGCAGACCAGAAAGAGCAAATTTGTGAGTTACTGCCTGATGTGACATTACTTTAAAACTGAAGGAAACAGGAGGTGACATTTCCCCCTCACAGACTGAGCAGTCATGTCAAGGTGGAAACCGTCTGAATGTGGCTGGGGTATATCTGATGTGTCCTACTTTGATGTGATTTCAGTTACAAAAAGAGGAAATGCAGGGAGCTGATACTTGCATGTCTGGAATCTGAGTTACACAAAGGGCTCAGTGTTACAAAAGGTTCATTCCTGACAGCTTCATACTGTCTGATTTTTCCTATTTTCCATCTGACCTTATTATCTATTCTTCTTACTATTAGTATAGATATGATATTTCCTCTATGGGATATTCAAGTTTTACCCTTGTTCACCTGCAGCCTCCAGCTAGATAGACAGAAAGATGGACATCTGAGGACATCCTGATATGAATGCTTCTACATCCAGAGCTATGCTAACAACACTGAGATATCCCCCAGTGGAAGAGCAGCACTATGGCTCTTCTGAATCTCTTCACCCCTTCGTTGTTTGACCTTTCCAGTGCAAATGTTCCCCATGAGTAGTATCTGTCCTCAAACCACCAGTAAGTGTTATGCTTTCAAGAGAAGTGGCCGCTGGTCACTGTTTCTAAGAACACCACACTTGCAAATTCCTAGAACACTTTTGCTCTGTGTAAGTAAGCTGGGAACATTGTTTTGCTAGACAGAGTATGCGAATGACCACCCGGTGCCCATTTACTCAAGTCCTTTGGTATGTGAATAGATTTGCAGCATGGGGCTGAGTATTTTTGTTTGTTAACTTAGTGGAAACCACTTGGCATAGGAACATGCTAGAATCATGATGCAGGCGTTTGAAATCCATACTGGTGAGGGATCCAGCTGCTGAAAGGAACTGTGAACCAAACTCGCTTTTCTTTTTATAAGACTTGTTCACTAGAAAAGGTTCTAGAAAGTCAGTGCTGCAGGTTTTCCATTTGTGCTCTGACAAAACTGATCCTCAAAGTTACCCATCCTGATGTACCAAAATATTTCTAGCCCAGACAGGTCATGAAATGCTGAGCCACAAAATGCAGGAGGTACCTAATTGATCAAAATAACTTCTTAATATTTTTACCATGTTACATTTTGTCAAATATCAACAATTTCTTGAATTTAGAGAGACGAATATTCAGAAAGCTGCTATATTTCTTCTCCCTCCAAACCCAAGTGGCTTCACTGAGACCTTGCTGCAGGCAGAACCTGTCTGTGTAAATGGCCACTGAAGTGCAGGCATGGCCAGAGCTTTCATGTTCAGCTTCCTTCAGGTTCATAGTAACCTGTGTTTTTGGGTTTGGTTGGCTTAGGGACACAAAACAAGACAAATAGGAACCTTTGTAATTACAGTTTTGTGAACTGTCAATTTTTATAATGCTAAAATTCAGCACCAAGTAAAGTCTACTTTAATGTATTACCTTCCTTTTTTAGAAGCATACACTTTAAAGTAGGACTATTCCCAGCTTGCTCAATTTTCTCAGCTCTTGTTCTTGGTTTAACCCAATTTTAGCTGCCAAAGCAGGTACTGGAGCTGATGACTGACCATGATGCTTTTAGTTCTCAGAGTTTCAGAGTGTAGCCTTGAAAATATATGGAGACCCGAAGGAGGAGGTAGAATGATGATGCTGGAGCAGCATGAGGGTAAAATCTAGTAGTTTGTGAATCACTGACCAAAATGAATCCATTTTGCCCCCTAAAGGAAAAGGATTTAATTTTGCGTCAACATACTTATAGCTGATCAGAGATCTTCAGGGTTTCCCAAGATCTGAATTTTTGTTTTAAATTTCGAACAAAAGTGCATGTAATTCCATAAGCTTTTAGGTAATCAATAGGATTTTATGTGAGCTTCAGTATTATGAGTCATGGTCTCTCAGAAAGCTGTTTTTTAAAAATTTAACTACAATGAACTCTTATGGATGGATTTTTTTTTTAACTAGATCTAAAAATAATTTCATACACAAGTGAATTGATTTTATTATAATTTAAAAAGGAAAGGAAAGTGCAGGGTAGGAACAGTGTTCTGGTGGGGCTGGCCAGATGAGAAATTAGAGGTTGCAGAACTATGAGTAAGAAAATGATCTACTCCTTTCTTTTTCTCACTATATTACTCTTTGTCTGCATGAGACTAGGGAATTGGAATAAAATGAGAAACCTGTCAATCTGCAGGGTGTCCTCTACTGAGCATTGGTTAAGACTGAAGAAGGTTATCTGCAGTACTGAATGAACGGAGTGGGATGATAAGGGTAAGAAAATATGAACATTTCCTCTCTTAGTTTTCTCCAGAAATGGGTTTCAGGATGAATTTGGAAAGCCTTAGAGTTGTCTTGGTGGTCAAGCATACCAGAAACTATTGCATTTGCTTACAGACATTTTTTAGAAGGGTTTCTAAGCAGCTGCACAAGGAACAGAGCAACAGATTGTCTTGAGAGGGAAAGGGGGTAGGAGTCCCTCTGACACTGGTGCAGCTGTCAGTTTGGACAACCCCTGTGGATAAAAGTGGCTCCGCTGAGCAACCTCTGTGCTGCTGCTACTCTTCTTTGGACATGTTTTCCCCTCTCCCCGGCACTCTTTCATAAACAATTACAGAAAGGAAACTAAGATGAATATGTGCTTCTGCAGGCTCAGCTCAGCATGGTGTTATACATCATTCCCTTCTTGCTTATGCGCTGAACTGTCAGTGTAAGCAGTAGGTTGTTTTTATATTTAGAAAGTAATGTATTAGCTGAGTGGCAGTTTGTCTGGTACTTGGTTTGTTATCTTTCTTTGTCCAGCTTTGTGTGATTTCGTTTTAAGAGGCAGCATTTTCCACCTTCAAAAGAACATCTCAGCAATGGTTTTTCCAATTCCCATTTGTTAGAGGTTTTTATTATAGAAAAGGCTCCTGCTCATTGTGCACAGCTTGCCTAGTACAAGCTTCCTTCGCTGGCTTAAAAATGTCAGATTGACTCCATGGGAACAGATACAGCATCCAGATTGCTGGGCTGTACCCAGATGTGGTAATGTTGTCCCTCTTGACATTAATACTGAGGTATGGAGAACTTAATTACAGTTCCAATAAACACAGCCATTGGAAAAAGACAGGTCAACAATAAAATATAAATAGTATTTTTTGAATTGATAACCTGGGAGAAACTTCATTGCTCCTAGTGGATGTAACAAGGTGCAATTCAAACTTAAAGTGAGAATGAAGTGGCTTTTACTTTACAGGTTGTCAAAACACTAGAAGCTACCAAAGAGGCTTAACATACCTTTTGGGCTGATGGGAAGGAGTTGCTCAGGAAGCCTGTGGATGCAAACCTATGTTATGGTAGGTGCCTGTGTGAGGCAAGGAATGGAAACTGGAGGGGAGTTGGTGGAGAAGGGGTCAGGGTCTGTGGGTGAGTGGGGAAGCCTTTGAGGTATTTTGGGGTGCCTTGAGGGATGGAATAATCACTCGGTCAGTGAGCAAAGAAATCATCTCTTGAGATTTGAGTCCTGCTGGGTTCAGGGCAGAAGGTCTTTATGTACAGTCTTTAAATAAAGAGAATTGCAGCAAAAAATAAAATAAATTATTGTTTGCATTGTTCTCTTCCCAATGGAAACAACATGAAGGGAGGACACTGAAATTTGGCTAATTAGTCAAGTTGCAAAAACTCTATGTACTAAGGAACAGTGGAGGGAAAGGGGATATTCAGAGGTGACAAATTATTTAGAAAGGTGGTGTGAAGCAGAAATAACTGGTGAAACTACAGGAGAGGAAGGGGGATTTTTTCCAGTAACTGTTAATCATAAAGTAAAATTGAAAATTATCCCTGTATCTTTTGTGCACAGAGGAGGATTCGGACCAAGCTAGGGGCAGAGGATATTTCAGTGAGGCAATTTTCAAACCAGAGATACAATTACTGGGAGAAATTTGTAAGTTTGTAAGAAGACACGGTGTCCAGCCTTCAGTCAGAGCATATTCATTTCCAAAATTAAATATGTGGTCTGTCACAGAGAAAATTGAGCTGGCACTGCCTCCCCGAGAACAAATGGGGCTTTTGGAAATAACTTTCTCACATGCATGTGGATGCAGGTCCTGAGGATTCACACCTCAAAACAGCTCCATCCACTCCGGGCACTGTGGAGAAGGCAGCAGTGAGGTCTGCATTCTGTCACACCAGGATGGATTTCCCCATGCAGCAGCAAAGCACAGTAGAGCTGCAGTGCAGCATGGAGAAGGCTGCACCACCCAGGGAGAGGCAAACACAGGGAAAAATGCAATTGCGAGTAACCTGGCTGACTTACACTCAATACGCCTGGCCCCATCTCATTTTTGCCCACAGTGTGGTGAGTTAAAATACTGTCCTCCTGATGTGCTGAATCTGCTGAGCCTGCTGTGGGTGGTGAGATGCTGCAAGTCAGGCAGGACTGCTAGAGCTTCCCAGGAAGGTGGTAGCTGACAGCAGGCAGCACTGCCAAATGTTTTTTCTCAGCCTTTAATAAAACTGTGAGATTCCTTTTACAGCTGTGCAGTCTTGGAGAAGCTTGAAGCTTGCATGGATTTACACGATGGCAGAGTTTGTCCCTGGGTGTATAGGAGGGGGAAACTGTTAGCATTCTTGTACAAAGAATATGACCAGAGACAGCTGGCAACCTATTTCTGGTACTCACCACTTCAGTTTCTCAGATGACATCTGAGAGCACCTACCAGCACTTAATTCTCATTAGTACATTCTCGACAATTTTTGTAGTTTGCATGAAGTGTGAATTCTGCACCTCTTTTTCTTCACTGTGCATTAGGAAAAAAATCATCATAGAAGACACCCATCCAACTGTTTTCTCCAGCCTTGTGATTCCCACTGCTGTGTGTTTTGGTTTGCATGCAGCCATCACTGCCTTTAAATAGACAGTGTAAGACTACTCCACCCTCCCCTTCCTTTGTTTCTCTGCTCTAAACATAAAGAAGTGAGGAATGAGCCAAAAACTGCCTCTTATGTCACAATATATAAAGAATTTGTGGCACCAGTCAATAAACTAAAAACTCTTGAATGCTATGATTTAAAGTAGTATAATAAGGGATGTCTGGGGTTTACCAATATATGATCCGGGGGAAAAAATAGGAGGGAGGTGGTTCATGTTGTCTGCTTCAGGCTACGTCAGGCTTCAAACTGAGGTACAATTCAGTCTGCTTCAGGCAGGTACCTCAAGAGCATGCCTGAAGTGAGGTGCAGACACTTTCTGGAGGACAGCCTTTCTTTGGAGAAAAGGATCAAGACAGCAACCTCTGCCAGGTTTCTAAGGAGGAGGAGAGGAGGAGAGACTGGGCTAATGGATAGTATTCCTGGTGATTTTTACCTGCAGTGAGATGGAGGAAGACAGCTTGTCCTGGTGATGAAAGGTCACATAACTGTGCTGGGAAGGAGGAGATGGAGAGTCCCCCAGATCGAGGGGGAGGGTAATGTTCAAGTGGGTGGTGAACAACTGTGAGCTGCATGGAGGCAGCTGTCTAAAAAAGGACTGGTTGTACAACCAGTGCATGAAGGCTACCTGGCTTTCAGAAATGAACAGCTACTTTTGCTGTTCTTTGTGAGGACTGCACTCTCTGTGCTTTTGCCTATTCCATTTTATATTTTTGCTTTAGGGTTTCTCTAAGTTTAACTTTAATCCTGGAAAAGAAATAGGAAGAATTAATTTTGATTCAAATGCGAGTTTGTGAATGAAAGAGGAATTGTGCAAATCGGTAAAATCCACAGATCGAAATAGATGTTTTAATTTTTCAGCAGTTTCTTGTATTAAACCTGCTTTTAGGATGAAAGCCTTACATCTTGGGAACAAATTTGGGAACAAATGGAACACTATCAAACATTCATCTTATGTTGAAGAGGGACACCTGGTAGCATGACCCTTCATAGGTTAAAGATAATGTGTTTCTATCAAACAGTACAGTGAGTTTCTTAGAGTTTTGTGAGTATTTTTAGTCTCTGACTAAAAGAAGAAAGGAAATGAGCTTTTTCTTACAGCAGAGAATCAGTAGGGAAATGGTTGGTATAAAAACGGATTTAAAAATATAAAAAGTCACTCTGGTACATGGTAAGAAGAAAAGCAAGCTGCCCTCATGTCTATCAAGTTTTGCTCCTACTTTGTCCTCCAAGGTCAACCATTACTGCGACAGAAACATGGCCTATGCAGTAGATGTAGAAGATGTTTTTAGACCTTTTAGAGCAAGAACATGCCCTTTGCAGCAGTTTTGGGTATCCTGGATCCACCCAGCTCTATCACAGCACCAAATGGGCTGGTAGCCAAGGACTTTGTGTGCAGGGATCCCTGGTCTTCCCACTGGACACTTGATGCCTGGGGATGGGTCCTTGTGTCTCCTCTGGCATCCAGGATGGGGATCTCAGGCTGCTGAACAAGTGGCTAACTCAGCCTCCTGTCTCACAGACATGCTTTTCTCGCCTCTCCCCTGGACTTCTCTGTGTGAGTGTGTTTGGGGAAAATTCCTGGGCTCCAAAGCAGCACTGCAAAACTATTTACACTGTGACTAAAATGGTGCTAGTTTCCTCTTTCCCTATTTTTCAGCAAATAGAGCAGCAATGAAGCACACCTCCCCTAACAAGCTGAAGGAGCAGCACTCATCCAGGTGTTGATGGTTTTGGGGTGCAATGCCCCCAGCAGCACAGCATCCAGTACCTGAGAGCTCTGTGGGGAGCTCTGCAGGGAGACTGCTGCTGTTTAGCTCTGTCCTGGCATGGCTATGGGACGAGTGATGTGAGATGTGTTGGGATGTGAGGCAGGACATGGACAGGAGCAAGGGGCCTGAGGCAGCAAGTTGGAAGCTGCTGCTGCAGGAGCAGCAGGACTATGGCACCACTCAATGCTGGCCGGAGCCAAACCAGAGAGTGAGCACTGAGAGTGCCAGAGCCTCATTTACAGAGTCTTGCTCTGGTTGGTCTTTGGGGCTGGATTACACACTGTGGTGGTCTTTTGTCAGAGCCTTCTACAGCGCAGGGTAATGACCTTTATTTCTGGTCAGCAGAAGACTTATGAGTGGCTTGGGAAATGGCTACAACTGGGGCCAGAGCAGAGGGGTCAGAAACATTCCAGCAGTTGCCTTGGGATGTATTGCTATATGACACCCGATCCAGCCCCTGTTAAAGGGCTTTGTGCAGAGCTGGACTCTCCCCAGGGAACTTTGTGCACAGCTGGACTCTCTGCAGGGGTTCACCACCGCCCCCCAGTCGCAGTGAGTCTCAGACCTTTGGCAGTGCCTTTGCTGGGAACCACTGTGTGCTACTTTGTGCTCTGAGGGGAAAAGTAGGCTTCAGGTGCCAGGGTGAGCCCAGCACCATGTGCCTCAAATTCCTCCTGCTGCAGAAGGAAACCTGACGAAAGGCCATACATGGATGTCAGTGTGGTTTGCATGACAATGCTGTAATGCATTTCTGTTTTGCTTACACACATCCTGTGTTTAAGCCCCAGACTGCAGATGACCACTGTATGATGTGTATCTTATGCTGGTTTGGAGGCTAAACACGTTTAGTTACTTTGATAATCTCCATCAAGATGCAAACCAAGCTCCTCTTTTTGAGCTGAGAATGAGCAATTCCAGCTTCTGAATGGCAAGAGAAGAGCCGTGTCCTCTCCCAGACTCTACTGCCGGGCTTGCGGAGGAGGGGGCAGAAGATGTGCTGCTTAGAGGTTTTGATGTTATTCTGGGGGAAAATAAAAGCCAGGAAGTATACAGTAGGAGTAATCCAAAACCAGGAGGGAGGTGAACTGCCTAACCCCAGCAGGTGCTTTCTGTCCAGCTTTCATGGAAGAAGGGCGGTGATGTGCTTGGAGCAACAGTAATTAAGACTCTGAGGGCAAGATAGGAAAACAACCACTGGGTTTAATAAGCTTGGACTGCCCAGCTGCCCACGGGACAGTGTCCCTGCTCTGAAAATCCCCATGGGGCTGTGGCAAGGGTGCCAGACCTTGAGAGATGTCTGCTTTGGTGGCAGGGACTGGTATGTTCCGATGATGCCTCAGACTGCCTCTATGCCCTTGGAACAACCTAGAGATTTTAAACCTGTCCCCTCAGGTGTGCTCCTAAACACTAGAACAACATCTCACCTCACCCTTCCAGTCCAGCAGGGTCACTGTCCTGTGAATTTATTTTCCATCTTTCACACAGCAAGTATAAATCCTGGGTTCAAACAACTCCCAGGCTTGAGTAAAGATAAAATTTAGAAGGAAAAAGCACAAAATTAGCCTATAATTTTCTAATGATACCAATATTGCAGATATTGCAGAACCAAACCTGTCCTACCCTTGTTTGAGCTCTGTAAACTGCTCCCCCACTGTTCTCCCTTCCAACCTGTGTCCTGCAACCTGCTCTCTGTCTAATCTCGTTACATTGCATAAGGTGTTTTCTAACATCCAAAGTATCTTTTTCTGTTCTGAATACTCTTATCAACATATTGGTGTAAGCAGTAAGTCTGGTTAGGCAAACAAACACTTTTTCACATTAAGTTGTACTTAATATCTGACCAAAAATTCACCATCTCCTACCAATAAAATGCTGAGCTGAAACCATCTCAGGCTTTTTCAGTACACCTTTGGAATATTTGCATCTGGAAAGTACACAGTGTTTGCAAGAACTCGTGTTTATTTATCCAAGAACACATCCACAGAAAAGCTTCTTTATGACTAGCTGTACATTTTCCTTTGCCAGTTTATTGACCTTTTGCAATGCATGGCTATTTGTTTGTAAAAATGATAGCATTGATCTTAACCTGTCACGTGTAATACATCTTGGTAATTACTTTCCATTAAAAAAAAATAGATTTTGGAGGTCAGAAAGCCCCCCTGTCACTGGGAAGAGGGTTTGAATCCAGTGCAGCTCAGTAGTAAGCAAATATCGCTAGCTGATAACACTTGCTAAGTGGCTGTAGGAAAATGAGTCCATGCTGAGAGCTCACTTGTTAGCACATTTCCAATGATCCCACCGGCACTTTCAAGCTCTCCTAATAGTTTTTATCCTTGGGCCAATGCGGCCATGCAGCTGGGTGTCCCGCTGCCCAGGTGGCCCTGCCAGGTGCTGCCAGAGCAGGGATGGTTGGGCAACAGGCGTGCGGGAATCTGCTGCCTCTTCCCTGGTTAACGGGACAACTTTCAATCCCCTGGCTGCCTGGTCTGGCATTTCCTCAGAACTAAGTATATTTGTCCAAGAGCACTTCCGCAGAAAAGCTCCTTTATGCTTTGATACATATCTTCCCTGCCAGCATTCTGACCTTTAGCGCTCACCCGCAGGTTTGCCTCAGAAAAGTTCATTTCAGCAGAGTCCTCACTGAACTGCACAGAGGCCGGCAGGCACTGACCTGGGGATGGTGCTGGCTGCCAAGGACTACTTTGTGCAGAGCCGGGCTTCCACAAAATGTATCTGGCTGCAGCAGGTGCTGCTGGTCTTCCAGCTCTGTGAGTATCTGACTAAGCAAAGCCAAACTGCTCAGAAGAGAGGAAAGCCAGGAATGATGGAGGGAGGCACATAGGCAGACTGTAGATGTTAATCCACCCCCTCTCCTCAGATTGCAAGGGCAAAGAGTCTTTAATTCAGTCCTTAGTATGAATTGAGGTTTCCTCCAAGTTTGAGTTAATTAAAGGAGGTTTCATGCTGCATTTGTTTCCTTAGAGAGGAAGCTATTTACCTGTGCAGGAAGAGATTTGAGACTAAGACCTGAATTTCTGTTTCATTATTCCACAGTTCCACATATTCCACATATTAAGTACCACAGGAACAGAAACTGAATCTGGCTTTCAGTGCTTCTGACGACCCTAAGCCCAAGTTGCAGAGTCATAACCACTGTTCTTCATGCCAAGGAATAATTAGATCTTGCAGGTTAGAGTGGCTGAAGGAAACAGAGCTGGAAAGTGGTATTTCAGATGTCTGTACATGAAGTACTCACTTCACCAGTGGTGGTATCTGTAAGTCCAACATGGGGCCTGAGGATGGGAGGACTAGATTCACAGTGAAACCTGGTTGGGATAATGAAGTGGGAATCACTGAGGGTCAGCAGAGAGGACCGAGAATAAAAACCCACAAGGGTAAATGAGAATTGCAAGAAGCATCACAAGATAAAGAACTACCTGATTTTCCTTTTTCAAAAGGCAAGGAAGTAATGCAAAAAAATACACTAGAAAAATTAAGGTTGCATAATTAAGAAATGGAAAGATGAAGCCTGTTAAAACAACATGTACACATGAGCAACCTGATTTAGTGAAAGGTGTCCCTGTTCATGGCAGGGGTGTTGGAACTAGATGATCTTTACGGTCTCTTCCAACTCAAACAATTATATGATCCTATGATTCTGTGATGAGCACCTTATTGGCATGGACAATTAACCATTTGAAAGGGTTCACTTGAAAGCTTTAAATCAAGACTAGAAACCTTAAAGCACTACCTGTGGTCTCCCTAGGAAGATACTGCTTTTAACTGAGGAATCATCAGGGTAAATTTTGTGCTGAGCTTTACAAAGGGATTCCAGCTACATGTCCAGTGCACTAGAGCTGGGGCTGCTCTGACATGGTCTGGGAATGCCATACACTGACCTGAGCTAATACCTGAGCCTGACTTCACCTCTCTCTCTAGATAAAAGGAAGGAGTGCAAAAAGACCAGAAGCAACAATGAGTGCTAGAAAAGCAGCGCGGAGGTAGAGGTATCTTGGGAACCTGGCTAGGTTTTATGCTGAGTCTCGTCCCTTGGTTTGTGCAATCAGGACTTAAATCTGAATGCCAAGGACAAGACATTCTGACCAGTGAGCTCCTGTGTCTGCAGAAGAGGACCATACTTTGGGGGTCTACATTTGACCAAGATGATGTCAAATAAGCCACTGCAGGAGCCAAAGGATATAAATGTCATCAAGCTACTGGTGGAGGAAGGTAAGAGAACCACAGTTCTTTTTAGCCTGTTTCCTCCAAAACTTTTCCCTATAGCTGATAAAATAATACTTTTATTTCCAAAAGATCTGAGGTCTGATTTCAGTATTTGTAGTTCTTCCTTTGGGAGCACAAGAGCAAAAACTGGTGAGCCATCACGTAAGTGTGACTAATATGTGTGTACTCTATGTCTGCTCCTAACTACTCAAAATTTAATACTGGTGAGGGAGCAGCCCTGAATTTGAGCCCTTCGGGGATATGGAGAGCCAAGAAGTAGGTGTTCATCCAGCTAGGACAATCATAACAGTCCAGCCTGACTTTTAAACCATGTAAAACCTCAAAAGCACAAAGCAACCTAGAAAGTTCACTGGGAGTTGATGGTATTCAGCGCCTCCCAGGTCTGGGTTGTCAAAGAGGGATTTTAATAACACAGTAAGTATAAGATGCTGGAACGTGATCAAGACCTAACACAAGGAAGTAGCTTTTAATTAACGAGTTCCACATGCTATGTATGAAAAGTAACAGCCATTAAAATTTATTAGAATTAAGTTACATATCAAAACCCCTTCAGTGTTGAGTTTAACTGCTTTAATTTAAAATGAACATTTCTAAATCAAGGTGGCACAAAAGAAAGTTTGCTTAAGTTTAATTTTTATACTATTAAAAAGGATTTAACAGCTGAGAATACATGCTTTACTTCACATCATACAACTGGTGAAAATTTGATTAATTATACTGCTTTCAGCAATCTTACTGTCATAAAGCATTAATAATTTAGACTCACAGGGTTTGTTTTGTTTATTTCCAAAAAAATCATTTTTATTGTAGAATGGTAAAATAACACGTAAGCAAAAATTTAAATTTATATGGTGAGTTTCAGCCAGTAAAAACCATAGTTAGAATGGAATTAGCTGTGTTTGGATCCTGAAATTCTAGAGAGTTTCATCAAAAGCAATCATATTAAAACAGAAGCTTGAAGAGGTAGTTTGGTTTGATTTTGCTGAAGTTTTTGAGCTAACATGTGTTATAGCATTGCTGCAATAAATACTGGAGAGGTGAAAGCACATTTAGCTGTATCCTCACAGTACTGTTGTCTCCCAATTCTCTCTAGTTTTGGCTTGTTGTTTTATTAGGCAAGAAGATACCTTTTAATGTTCTTACAGTATCATAGTGCTCTGCTGCTACTGCTGAAGGACTGGAGTTGACTAGTGGATCAGATGATGGGATGTGCATATTTTGAAGCCCAGTTCACAAATTAGATCACAATCTGTGGTTCCATACATTTTCAGCAGGTTTTAAGTGTTGCACAAAAGCTTATTTGGAATTAGTATTTAAAAATGAAATACCTCAGAATGAAGCTGTACAGAGGGAGAAAGGAATAGACACGGCCAGATGGGACCTCTAAGTCTTTGCTACCACAGGCACATCACAGGGTCCCCTTCATAAATCTTCAGAAAGCCTTCTTCACTCTGCAGGGCCTTTGATATCAAATTCAGACTAATTGTATGGCATGTACTTTCCTGATTAAAAGGAGAGGGGAAAAAAAAATTAAGTTCATGTTGATTGAAGTTAATATTTACTGAACAGTGGAAACTATCATTCCACCCACTAAAACGTGATTAATCAGAGCTTGCTCTGTTGCCCTGGACAGCCAAAGACAGGAGCTGCTCTGCAGGCTCGTGTTGTGCACAGATGACCAGGCAGTATCCCTGGAGCGCAGCTGTGCTGCCCACATACCTGTGGTAGAAGGTTGTGGTTCAGCCTCCTGTCTGCTGCTGCTGTATTGCCTGTCCCCAGCACTCCCAAGCCACCACAAGCCCCATAAACATCATCAAATGCAAGAAAATATGGCCATTTTTTGGCTGGGATTCTGAAGCTTTTGATTCAGAGTTTTCTAGTTTTTCTCTGTAGTCAGCAGGGCCCCAGTCTGCTTTACAAAAGTAATGGCTGAAACTCTGCTGTGTAAGATCTATTCATTGTGTCAGGAGGTAAAGCTTATCCCAGGAAAGTCAGGAAAGCCTACAGGCTTCCTGGCACACCAGGCAGCTCCCTGTGGACAGAGAGCTTCTCGCATATGGTTTTTCTCACAGTGGTTTGTATCCCCATGTCAGCATGGACTTAGGATATATTCTGCTTTTATGTCCCTGCTGCAGTATCAGTTGCTCTTGTGCAAGACAGTGCACACAGGTTGCAGGAGAATTTTTTGACTGATGTTTTGTACAAGGCAAGCTGCCTTTCTGCAGATCTAGCTCTCTAGTTTTAATGTATGCTCTGATGATCACTTGTTTGAATGCTGAGCATTTCATGCTTTCCTAACTCCTGCTCCTTCCCGGGCAGTTTTCCAGAGCCTCACAAATGCCAGGTTGCTGCAGATGCTGCTGAGTCCCTTGCTGTTCACACAAGCAGGGGTGCCCACGTTAGTTAAGAGGATCACCGAGATCTGAGGTTCCCATCTCCAGCACGATAAGGTCTTCAGAATTAGTATGAGCTTTAGCAATTTCATTTTCTACTTTAAGAATCATGCTTTGAAACCGCTTGCACCCATGCCTTGTGCACTCATGCAAGTTCACCAGTGCTACCCAGCATCTCCCATGCAGCCACCCCTTGGCTCTCCTCTAGCTCCCTTCCACTGCTGGTGGTCAGGCCCGCCTCTCTGCCATACCAGCTGTCTGGATTAATTGCATTCTCTCTCTTTCCACCTCACCAACTCCCCATCTGTTTTTCAGCTATAGCTTAAATCTCTTTTGATCTGATCCTGAATCACTGACTTCTACAGGAGCCTGTGCATGGACTGTCCCTGGGAGCAGGTCCCTTCCTCCCTCCCTTCCTCCTGCTTTCTGGCTCAGGATGATGTTAGCCTGTGGTGCTTATTGCTAAAATATTGAAATTCGTCTTGTCAAGGGCTAGATCCTGCAATGTTGTGGTAACCGTGGTTTACATCCCTAAGAGTGCACACATAGCTGTATTTTTTGGGGGCTCATTAATTTAGTTGAAGTCAAGGCTGTGCTTAGGGTTTGTCTGGAGAGCATCCAGAACGTGTAGCACATTGTAGGGCTGAACCTTTCTATCCTAAACTGTTCTATAGGCATGCTATAATGCCCAGTATAGCCAAGCACATAGGGAACATTGATCCTCTCATTTAATTTAAAAGGCATTTTATTCACCCTTGCAGTTATTTAATGCCATTATCTATTTATTCAATTTAGTTAACTTAATGCACCATGATTTAGACAACATATTTGGACTGGAGACAGAGACCATCATGTTAATTGAAACTGAAACACGGTTCAGTTATTGTGTAGCCATGAGAACTTAATTGTGTGATCAGAAACTGTTACTTACTGCTGGTGACTCTTTTGTATTCCAAACACTGGCATTGATTGTAAACCAAAAGGCCAAAAATTATACGTAAGAACAATCTTCACAGCTTAATCTGTCTTCTGGATCTTGAAAAGTAGTAACACAGAATGCCCTGTTCACCGAACGTTTCTCAAGGCAGCATTTTTCACCCATGGATGAAGTGATTAGCCATCATATTTATGAACAGTTTTGGTTGTGTGCTTTTCAAATGTGTACTTCAAAGTGTCTCTGTTTTCTTGGTGTTATGATAGATAAAACAAGTACACACGAGACACATCTTCTTCCACAAACACGAATGCAAAAGGCCACAGTACATACACTGCAATTACAGGATAAGCAGAGAGACGTTAATGTAAACTGTTACTGAGGAATGTGTGTTTGGGCAATTGAGTCTCCCTTTTTATGTACAGGAGTCAAGTAGAGAAAAGGATCAAGGAAAATTTGCAGGTGAGCACAGAAATCAGCAAAATAGAAAAGCAGTATCTGGGAATTATCTGAAACACCTAACCCACATAAGAAATTACTGTACCCATCTTTTTTTTTAATAGGTTGATAAATGGAATGGGATAGATTACACCATCAAGGAAATCAGTATCTTTGCTGAAGATTTGCAAATTTATAGAAAAGAGAACAAATGGTAATTATCACTTGATGTAAATCAAAGGAGAAAGCTGAGCTTCAGACACTACCATTAAGCCTGCTTTTAAGGTTTGATCTTGCAAAGCACTGAATCTTCTCAGCTCCCACTGAAATCAAAAGCTGAACGCAAGAAGTGGAGTCAGCAGGCTTAGGTGATTTACTGTATTCAAAAAACTGAAGGTTATTTTGTGGCATTGGAGGTAAGTTCCAGAAAGATCTGGAAGAAAGATTAAAATCCTGTAAGAGAAAAAAAGCAAGTTGTGACATTGGAGCAATGAGAGCCTCAAAGGGGCTAGAAGGAAGAGGGTGAGTTACTAGATGTCTGGTTAAATAAGGGCTCACAGGGACCACACTGTGAGGTCTCTGGGCTTCCTCCCATCCTCACAAAAGACAGAAGGGGGCAAATTTGCCGTGATGATGTCTCCAGGACGTGGGCAGGTGTCGCCCATCCCTGCTCCCTAGAGCAAGATCTGCTCCCCTGTGCTGCCCAGGACGGTGTGTGGGTGCCACATGTGTGCACGTGGTAGAGTTTGCAGGAGGTCTCACCCAGAAAACAGAGAAACGAATTTTAGTGAAGCTGAAAGCAGCCCCCAGTGCTCTGCATTATTCTGTCCTTCCCTATAGTATCTAATTTCAAGTTTTACTATTCCACCAGGAGCAAGCTGGCACCAACAGAAGGAAAGCAGGAACTGGCAGTGATGTGCTCCTGTAGGGACCCAGAGGAGAATGGGTGCAAGGGCTTGCTGGGATGCCTGGAAACCTTTCAGACTTGGCCCTTCTCTGTGCCAGCTTCACTTCTCCTGTACCTTTTGTCACTGTCACCAGACAAGGCACAACTGCCTCTCACTGAGATATCTAATTCAGCTGTGTATGCTCTCCCCAAGTTCCCACCCTACAGTCCTTACCGGGACTAACATCCCATCCTAGGCATAAAACCTCAGGCTTGTATGTATTCTTTTGCCAGCCCTGAGAGACCAGACCACTTCTGTCCTGCTCAGCATGAAGGCTATACCATGGGTAGAAAGTCTACATCCTCTACTCAGCTGCTGCTACCATGATGTCTGGTGCAAGCCTGATTTTGGCTTTTAAGTAACTTTCCTTCATTCTCCTTTGGCATTGGAAAGCTCCAGCCATCATAAAATTACTTTTTCCCTGTAAGGCATTGCTAGAAAGACTGAAGGGTGACAACATACCTTTCCCCTTCAGGCTGTCTTGGACTGGCTGGATTTGACTGCCCCAGCTGGAGGTGCTTCCTTTCTGTGTCCTCTCCCTCTTCACAGTCCCCTCAGCTCATCCAGCCCCTGATCTTTGAGCTTCTTGTACAGAAGAAACACTGGCTGACCCCACAAAGAAAAGCAAGGCTAGGACTTCTGCTGCTGCCAGTGGTCACTGAACAGTCATGCCAGGGGCGAAATATCTCCACTCTCTGATACACACACAGGTCCCACCCACTTGAGACTCCTCAAGTCTCCTAAGGGTCTAGCAGATCCGAACTGAGCACAAGTAAGGTTGTAGATATAGAAGTACTGAATTTGTGATCTGGGAAGCAGTGTGGCTTGGCTGGCTACTGATTGTTAATGAGTCCGGTCCCTCTCCAAGATTCATTAACTTGACCAGAATTCTGGGCAACCAAATTGCTCTGGAGGGGTCTGTGCCACTTGTTGACAGACTTTGCCTGTGCTTATCTGCCTGGCCTACCTCCCAGCAGGAACCGAGCTTAGGGGTTGAGGATACATTTAGAAGATAAGAAGTCTAGGACCAACAAGCATTTCTGCTTCCAGCTTGCAGCTCGGAGACCTTGTTTTAAGAGCTATACAGCTTGAGATGTCTGCAAGAGCCCTTTAGCTACCCTTCCTGCACTGTAAAAAGAATTATACTATTTAGCAGTAGCTGCAGCATGAAATGGCATGGAGAAACTATCCACAAAGGAACAGGCAAGGATATGTGTATGCTTGCATGTAAGATAGGCAGATATATCTTGGAAGAAAGAGGAAAATGAAGAATGCAAAGTGAAGCCATACCTGGAATTCATTGGACTATCTGCGAAAGTACTTAAGGGGGCCTCCTTTGGGTTAATTCTTTCATAGGTCGCCAGAGAAAATTATAGTGTGGTTGAGTTATTTTTTGCACATTAATCTTTCTGCAAGAATCACCGCCTTCTTCTTCATAATCTTTAGATTAAGGCATGTATTAATTATTTATACAGCTCCATCAATGTATGTGGATGCTTTACAAAGCAAATAAAATGAGGTCTTGTTCTCATCAGAGTGTATAATTTAGCACAGGCAGAGGCAAAACAGGCAAAAAATTTACGTGTGGAAGCAGCAGTGGAGAAGAAACTAAGACAGGAAGGACTTAAAGAGAAGGTTGTTTTTCTAGAAGAAAAGCAATGGCATTCAGTGGCTGAGGTGCACTGTTGTTCTGCTGGGAAATGGAGGCTGAAAAGAATGACCAAGAGTGGGGTGTTTGGAAGTCAGTGGGGGTGTCAGGGTATGAGGCAGAAGGAGCACGGTCCTGAGCAAGGGCAACAAAGGTGATAGGGGGACACAGGTGGGTTGTCCAGGATCTCTGGTGTGACTGAGGCAAGAAACATGATGAAGAACAAAATGTCTGAGCGGGGAGCAAATGAAAAATTACAGACCTGTTGGTTTTTGATGTTCTAAATCTATTTTGTGGGATCTCTAAATTTTCTGTTTATCAACAGAAGACCATGATGGTCTGACCATGGGACTAGTTAAAACTTATTAGGTAAATGAGAGAATAATAGCCACACAGACCCAGGAGGATGGGCGGTCCTCCATGTGGTGTTGTTCACAGCTTATACTGTTGAGGAAGTCAAGGTTCAATATTTACTCCTGGATTGCTGCTGAATTTCCTATTAGTTCTACATTGGAGGGTATGACCTTTGCTTCCAGACTTTGCTCTCTGCTCCTTCCTGAGCTGGTACTTCCCACTGGAGCAGAGGTTCAGCAGAAGAAGAGAGGCATAGCACATCCTATGACTCATTTCTGCTCATCTCATCTGCATCTGAGTGTAGTTCATGATGCCCACCAAAAGAGTCTGGCAATTCAAAATGCAGGTAATTTGTAGAACCAAGAAAGCACCCCTCCAAATTTTCTTCTTAAGTTTGGGAAAGTTGGAGCAATTTTGCATTGTCTCAGGGTTAGTATGAGCAGCTCTCCTATCCCTTCTGCTGACATGCAGACTACAGTTTAAAACTCTTCCTCCTTGGCCCCTTGTGGCCTGCAGCCACTTAAAACTGCCCAAGTAGAGCTGTCAGAAAATTTGCTGCCACTATGTGCATCCGGAGAGTAGTGGGGACCTGGGGACACCCACCTCAGGAGGATATCTGCACCCCTTTAGCTACCATGCTCTCTCATTGGAACACTCTGTTTGTGGCTTTTGGATGCCTGGTCAAAGAGGCTCTCACACTGCAGTGTGAAAAGCAAACTACAGGCAATTGGGTATCTTTGCTGGGAAATGATCTTCTTATCCCCTGAAGCTCTGAGATTTAAAATAAATTCCAATTTGACATATCCTCAAGATATGTTGCTGCTTTTCTTGGGAAAAGCACAGAAAAAGAGTTCTCCTGGATCTCATAGTTGTCACTGGACTCACTCATGAGGAGGAAAACTCATGGTCAAACTTCTGCTCCAGACTAAGCCAAACCCTTTTTTTCCTGCTAACTGGATGCTTTGAATACCAACATGTTGCAAGGGCTCTTTCCCCTTCTCTGTTCCCAGATTTCACCTGGTGTTTCAGAGCCCCTTTCTGTGTAAACTTTAATCAGAACAGCTAAGTTTCTGTGAAAATAGTGATTTTGCTGGATCACTGTTTTCCAGCAAAGAATTGCTCAGTTGAAAAATTCTCCACCAAATCTCTGGGTGAGAACCTGAGAAGGGCTGCCCTGCACTGCCCTCCAGTCATTTCTTATGAGAGAGTCCTGCTGCCCCTTTCTCCACAGACTCCTCACATTTACAAAATAAGAACATTTATTTATTTATATCTTGCTACCTCTTCCTATTGACCCTTGCTCTCCATGTGCAGTTCCAATGGTGCAAGTGTCCTGTAAAACATTTAGCTGTTGCGTCATGGTTCCACTGAGCTCGAAGTCTGTCTAAACAGACCTGCACACCCTGGCACTCCTTTCCTTACATAAGGGTCTGGTTAAATCCCAGGTGTGCTGGAGCTCAGTCTGATCTGCTTTCCCATGTCTTCAGCCCTACGGTGCTTTTTGAGCACAGACGTGCACAGCCCAGGGATCCTGGCCAGCACAGGGATCTGCAATAGAGGGTGATAGTGGTGAGACCCTGCCTCGGGCAGAGCTTTTGGGTCAGGCTTTCTTGAAGCCTTCACTAAGATAGAACACACCAGAATGATGGAAAGGGCTCTTAAAATCCAGTTTGGTTTGAACAGGATTGGTAACAGGCAAATTATTAAAAATGAGGCTTAAAGCTTTGTCCTCCAGACTTGGCTGCATATCACCAGCTTGGTGACTTTTGGAGGTGCTGTGATATCACATAGCCTTTCTGTGTCACAACAGTTAGCCTCATCCATCCATCCATCCATCCATCCATCCATCCATCCATTCATCCACCCAACCATCCGTCATCCGTCCCAGGTGGGTGCCTGCTCTATGTTGCTTGCAACACTTTCCCGAACAGTGCTTTTCAAAGTGTCAACACATGAGAAATACCAATCTGTGGCTCTCCTGACCTCCTGGCTGCCTAATTCCATGCTTCCCCATGCGCTCATGGTCCTGCAAATGCACAGAGTCCCCTCCCTTACCTGAGCCCCACATAACATCCAAGGAAAAAACCTCTCTTATTTTGCCCAACCAGCCACAGATTAAAAAAAAAATGTTAAGTAAAACAAATACAATAGGCAATGTCCATTGCAGCTAACAAAAGACCTCTAGAGTTACATGACTATATTCTTGACAATGATAGAAATTTGTGTTGTCAGAGATGCCTAGCAGCACCAACCTTGTGACTGGATGTCCTTGTGGTGACTCCTGGAAAAATTTTACAGAGTCAGGATTGCCACCAGCATATGAGACATGAGACTCAGGGTCTCCTACAGAATTTCATTTGCATCTATATTAAAGCAGCTTGCTGGGGCTTCTTGGAAAAGGTTCACAATACTTATGAAATAATTTATCACTCAAATAAGTGTTTTGCCCTGAAGACAACTTATCCTGCTCTTCCTTCTCTGTCTTTTCTTCGGTCTCTCTAAATATAAAATGAAAATGAAACAAATGGCACCACCACCACCACCAACTTGCAAAAATCTTTGCTTATTTCCTGGAATAATACCACACAGTCTCTGCATTTCACTGGAATGGCCTGGGGAAAGGCCAGGGTGCACTCTTGCCTAATTGAGTTTTCTTCTGTAGATGTTTTCTGAAAAATAACATTACTTTACACAGGTGAAATCAGTCTTCTGCATTTCTCAGTGCCACTTCTCTCCTTGCATGACACCAGTGCTCCTCTGTTATGCATGAGAAGGCTGATTTTAAAGTAATGCATTAGTCAGCCAAGAAAATAAGAGATGTCCTGACCTCAGTTAACTGCTATAAAATATTTTTCATTATTAAAAAAATTGATTTTTATACATGTTGATGTGCATATAAAGTCAGTCCTCCCATGAAAAGGTTTGAATGTAGTAGTTTACTAGGTAAGTTGGCTATGCATTTTAGCTTTTTAAATTATTTATTTACGCTACAGTCTTTCACCAAAGGTACTTTCTATAGCAGCTTTCTATGTCATGTTACTGGTAATATACAGTGACTTAAAGTAACACATAGCTACGCGCAAATCATAGGGTGTGTGGGCTTGACATTGTTTTAAAGGCCACAAGGTCACCTCTATTTACCACCAAACATATTTTCCTGCTTATTTAATAATGGCATTTTTAGACAACAACATGTAAAATATTTCCATGTCATAGTCAATAAACAGCTTTTCTAATTAAAAAGGTGAGGAAGGTTTATATCTGGGGGAGAAGGGAAATAGCGGATACAAGACACAGCTGCTGATATTTGGATACTACTTTGTGAGTGTAATATAATACTAACTACTCAGACATAAATCGCATGCACTCAGCAGTCCACTAGGCAACTGCTTGCCTCATGTCCATATTTTAATTTTTCTTGGAAGTGTGTGCACACTGGGAACCTGGTCACTTAACAGCTGGATTGTGGCATTGGTGTTTTTTGAATTCTTGCTATTTATTGCCTATTTAATGGCAATTCACATGCTTTCCTGGTGAGCACTATCCTGTCATTCCTTGACCACTTCTAGTTGTCCCTGTCTGGTTTATGTGTGAGAATGGGCCTGGATCCAGTAAAATATTTAAGCACATGCTTCACTCTGAGTACCTGATAAGGGAGAGGGCTTGGGAAGTACTGACACAAACAGTCCTCTAAGTGCCTGTCAGTTATGTCTGAGAGCTCTTTGACCAAACTGGCTGCAAAGATGAGAAGAATAATTGATGTTGTAATAGGCAGAGTCTATGGCAAGAAGAAGCTCAAGCAGGAGAAAGAAAGAAGAAAAGAAGTACCAGCAGGAAGTAGCTCATTCCCAGGGCAGTAGTTAGCAATACACTGGAAGTGCTGAGCCACTGACCCTGCCGCAATGCCCACTATAAATGCTGGTGTCCATGTTTCTCACAGCTGGAGGCAAGACCTTCTAAGTGGTCCCTGCCCACTTAGGGAGAAAGTCTCTCCTATGCATGAGAGATGCCTCCCAGCATCACACCAGCAGTGAATTTCATTAACATGCTCTTCCTCTCCTTGCTGCACAGAGATGTTTCCTGAAAGCAGGTGTTGCAAAGCTCCACCCCTTATCTTCCTTGGGTCTGCAGCTTCCTTGACCTGCATAACCCACTGGGACCTCCATGAGTCTGTTCTTTGCCCATCTCATTCCCACCCATGTAGCATCTCCAGTGTGGCACTACACTAGGTGCCTCAATGGAAACCAGGTAGAGGAAATGCAACACATTTTCTTTGTTCAGTTTATCATTAAATAATCATTAAGTTTGTGATTTGGTGCATGATTTGTTATCCCTAGCTTTTAAATGCCTGTTGTATTAGTTTGTTTCTCCCAGCATTATTGATAAAGTCCATTCAGTAAAACTGTGAAATGATTTTTCTCTCATTGTAACTGTGTCAGTACTCCCACTTTAAACAAATCATGATTAGATCCTGTAGAAACCCATTAAAAGAAAACAAAACATTTATGTCAGGCCTCATCCACTGTTAGTGGTTTAAGAGAAGCTGACTGCATTCAGTTGGGCAACTTAAGCTGATTGGTAACATTTTCCATTGAAAATACATAATTGTGCTTTATTGAGGACATCTGTTTACAGATGTTCAGTGATTTTCTCTTAGTTTTATGCAGTTTAAATTAGTATTTGAACTAATTAGACAAAAATACTTTAAAATCAAAGAAAGAGAATGCTTTCCACATGAATAGTTTCTATGTTTTCTTTGGTATTTTAATACAGTAAAACCGGACAATTCATATCAGACATACAAAAAATCATGTATTAAAACTGCAATTTTACTTTTGAAGAGAATGTTGTTTGATAGTGGTTATGTAGATTTTCCTTCCAAACCATTTAATTTAAAACATATTTAATTACATTTACTATATTACAATAGTAATATTGTAAATTGTGTGATTTTAATTTCAATATCCATCAAAATATAAAACTTTTAACATAGAATAACACCTTTTTTCCCACTGAAGAAAAGCACTGAAGCAAACGCTTTGCCAGAAATACAGACACTCTCAAAAAACCCTACTGGAAATTTTGACCTTAACGACTCTGAGTTAAAATAAAGTGAACCTGAATTCTGTTTGTTTTCATAATTGCATTACCAAGGGTCTAAGTATAGTGAATTTTATAAGGAGAAGAGTCTTTTATCTACCACTGAATTTTATGTAACTGGAGAATTAGTTTCTAAAAAGATGAATACTCTTTGAAGACCTTTCTTTTCTCCTCAGTATTTTGAGGTGTTTTGTGACCTGATGCTTCCTTCTATATTGTGACTTGATTTCCCAGTTCTTGCATAGGCGGGGATAATGCTGGCTCTGTATACTCAGGATTTATCTCCCCAGTGTGCTCCAATGCTATGTAAAGTGTCCCAAATAGCTTTGTAGACATTCCTTGCCTAAACATATTTGTCATCAATAAAATAATTGAAGGTGCTATATAAAACTAACTGTATCTAATTCATTTGAGGAAAATACATAAGATGATGTGTGTATGACCAGGGATCACAGAATATTATTGCATCCAAATTTCCATACTTGTCTTTGCTGTGACTGTTTTTCTTTTGCTTTTCCCCCATAATAATCAGCATATCTTCACTCAGAGTTTTGTGTCTTACATAGATTAGCATCTTTTGGGGCAAGAATCTTGCGGCATTTTAAGCAGCACGCACAAGCATTTGAGGTTATACACATCATAAATAATGAAATTAGTATGCACAGAATTCATAAAACTCAAGCTATCTGAAGGTTTTGTCAGATCAACTTTTAATAATAAAAAAATTGTTTTAATAAAAATTCCACATGCGGGGCTGGAGATGTTAAGTTACGAATACAAAGATTTGAGGCTCTTAGAAGAATAACGACTAAAAGACAGTGTCTCAGCAGTGCTTCATTTTCCAAACTTGGACGAATTATGGCAGGATAGACACGAATGATTTTCTCATGCTCTAATTCTGGTGTAAGTCATTACTACAGCAGGTTGGGTGAGTTTTCTCCTATCTCGGGGGTAAGACTGTGCAAACACAAAGCAGAATTTTTTCCCTAGAATCCTTTTGTGCAGCTCTCATGCCAGTTCCACCGAGGGTGAGGCACTGTCTGATGAACAGTTCTGCAGTATTTTCATTGGAAAGGCTTGGAGTTGTGTCATATTGATGAAAACCAACCCAAAACCCCAAACCCACCCGCCCAACTAAAAAAACACCCCACAAAAGCTGCCACAAACTCCAGGGAGTTTTGAATTTGTTCCAAAGCTCAGGCCCTGTCCTAAATTTGCCATGCTGCTTTGGGACAAAGTCACAAAATGTGCTTCATCTTTTTCACAGCCAGCACTTTAGGGAATTATCCCACACCCGCCAAAGCAGATTTAGCTTTCTGAACCCCAGGTACCCAAAGGAACTCAGCTACATGGGAGGTGAAATTCAGAGATGAAACAGGTTCAAAATGTGTATGTTCAACATCTTCTCTAGTTTCCCAGCAAGCAGCTTACCTGCTGAGACTCTCTTTAGGCTGAGAGGTCCCTTGCAGGGAGGAATGTCAGTGCTACTGTTGGTGCAAGGCAAAAGGATAGGGCCCCTTCTGCCATTGGGTTAAGCTCACTCAAAGCAGATAGTCACCTGGACACAGTCTGATCCCCAGAGTGGGATTAGGACACATGTCTGCAAAAACACCTGAGCTCCACCCATACAACTGACACCTGAATCCTGTTTTTTACGAACAAATACATAGCTTTAAAGAAGGGTGGGTGGAGAAGGCAAGAAAAGCATGTTCACAAAGTTGTGTAAGCTCATTTCTGTGCACAGCTTGATAGTTGCAATATCACTTATGCTCCTCAGCTTCCAAGAAACAGCTGACCACAAGGATGAAACTTGTGTGGGAGGAAGAGGGAGCATACTTGGCAGCTGCCCTCAGATGCAGAAATCGCTGCCACAGGAGGACAGGTTAGTAACAAACAGGACTTATTTGGAGCACGGTGTAAGATTTCCCAGTTTCAGCCTCAGTTCCTTCCGTGATAATAACTCTCGGGGAAAATGGAAGGGACAATGGTAAGACATTGCTCTCTGCGCAACTTTAACATTTATAAGATACTTGGTTGTGATAATGATGTGGAAAAGTTGTTTTCTCCTATAGATCTGGGAGGCTTGTAGTCATGATTTGCATTTTCCCTGGTATTAAACTAACCTCGGTATATTGTGCTAGATACCTGTACTCTCAAAGGACATTGTCCCAGTGAGAGCTACAGTAACTCTGGGGGAAGGGAAGATTATTCCCCTTTTTTCTGGATGTATTTTAGGATTATCAGGAAATAACAGCAATAATTAAAAATATTGTAGTCTTACAGTTTCACAAAGAGGAAATATTAAACTTGGGGTACCTTGGAAGAAACAGTATGTTAAACAGAGTTTTATGGTTGTTTAAAAATGTTTATGAATTTAAAGTCTGATTTTTCTTTTCCTTGGGCCTTTACACACTGCTGATATAGAAAGAACAGTCATCAGTCATTTTTAGCTGCTGCTTTCATAAGTAGGAACCAATAAAACATTTTAGGTTGGACACATACATGTTATGTTTAGAACAACCACCCACTACCTACCATATGCTGTCACACTCTCTTCACAGAATGAAAGACTGAGTTTCCCCACTTGTTTCGAGGTGTTTCTCTTTAATACCTTCCTCCCTGCATTTAATTTATTTTAAAATTTACAAATGACAGACACTATTTCTTTTCTAAAGTAGACTAAATGCAGGAACTCAGTGTTTCATGGTCATGGTATCGTAATGTTTCCAGGTTTATATTACTTATTTCACAAAGAAAGTTTACTGAAATGGGCCAAGCTCTACAACTAAATTGAAAATCTAGTACAAACTACCTCATTATAGCATGTGAATGAGCTACAGAGTGTCTGGGGCCCAATCCAGCAAACCACTTCGCAAGCATGCAAAGAGCCTTGGAAAAAAAGAGAAGTTATTGTGCAAGGCTGCAAATGTTTGCAGAACACACTGTAGGTATTTTTCAAGATTGGGCCAAAATGCTCATGACTTTACAAAACTGATAGTTAGTGAAATAATATGAGATTCTTTGTGTTGTGATCTTATCTACAGGTTATTTTGTAATAGCTAATATTTTCTGTATTGTTGAGGCCTATGAAAGAGCAGTAAATGGTAAACTCAGGTGGTGCGTAGCTCTATGTCTGGTGCGGTAAGGAGGGCTGAACTGCCTGTACATAGTGCTCCTAAAACTCCCCCATGAGAAAGGAAACTGCTGGGTCTATCCAGCAGGGTTTTAACTGCCAGCATGGACTTCACAGAAGGGTTGATCCTTGGTTTGTGTGCGCTGAGAAAGTGTGAGAGTAAACTAAAGTTAAAACTGATCCACAGCCCTGGCAAGCATGGCAACGTGGGGTTCGTGGGTGGCACATGGTGGAGGGGGCCAGACGACACGTGTTCTGGTGCTAACGTGGTCACTGCGAGTTTCATAAACCTTCCTTCCTGAGTCTAAGAGGACAGTTAACCATACAGGTTTTCACTGAATCACATCAGTGTGCAGAATACTTTTGAGATGAGATGGAGTTTTTCCCTCTCCAAGACATATTCTGCATTTCTCACCTGCCTCATTAAAATGGATCTGGTAAATCTGAGGTACCCCTAGCTGATGGGGAGACTGCCTGGTAGCCAGGACAGTGTTCCAGTTTTATTCTCTGCCACATTGTCTTTTTCTACCCATCTTATGCTCTTGCACATTTTTCTTTGAATACTTTCAGACCCTGTGCATATACATGAGCAGAACAATACAGATTTAACCCATGTCCTCAGAAAGTGGGTTAAACCACAGACTAGTGTACTGCTGCTTGCTGCACACTGCTATGGGAACAAAGTGGAGGACAAAGTGTGACTTCAGCTTATGGAGAAAACACTCATTCCCTAAATATGCAAGAGATTACTTTTTGAAACAGAACTAGCCTCATGGAAAATGCTATTTATTGCTAAGCTTTCACAAAAGTTACTGTAATTATAGAACCATTAGGCAGCAGGATCTATGGGGCAGGGCCTTTACCCTGAGATACTCTAAGCAATGCCACCAAGCCTCATCAGACTGTCCAGTAAGTCTACAGCATGCTCCCATGCTCACTGAATCAGCTAGATACATAAAGAGAGTAATCTAAAGAGCAATAGCTGAGCAGTAAATCAGATGGTAGAGAAGAGAGTGCATTGCCTAGTTGTAAAATTTGATTTTTCTGAGATGGTGGTTTTGGGAGAGCCTTTCAATTGACCAGTTGTATTACTGGATCAGTTTAGCTCAGAGGGAAGTTCATACTTGTTGCAGCTCTTTCTTTGCAAGAGAGTAGTTAGTGTGATTCTTGTGATCTGCCGTTCTTCAAGGTCTTGAAACACAGTCCCTGGCAGAGTGGCAAATGAGACAATTTGCCAGTACAGCATATTTACTCCGCTAACATTAGTACCACGTAATCACGAAAGACCTTTCCCACATCTATTCTCCACCTGCTCACCGCCCTCTTCTTGCCTAGATCCCTCCTAAAATGCCTCTCTTCCCATGTTGCCTAACAGAAGGGAGTATATTTACCAAAAAAACCCACCTCGCTGTGGAGGTATCATCCTGGTCACACATTTTAATTACTGTGATGATATTTTGGTAATCTTTGACTTCCATCGCCTCATCAACTGAATTGTTAATCCATGTCACTAATTGCCTCATGTAAAACTGGATTAAACACAGTGAGGCAAGGGCCAAATAATTTGATTATTTTGTAAAGCTTAGATCTGACCTCACTTAAAAACCCATAAACCAACACACCATTCTTTTGCAGAGGAAGATTACTGTAACTTTTAAACCACTTATAAAGGAGGGAAACTGAGGGATGAAGTGACCAGTGTTATCCAACATGGCACTGCTGGATCTAGGAGTAAATAGAGCTCCATGTCCCTAGTTCAGAGCTGTTGGAACCTATGGTTCCTTTACTTAATAGCTACTTGAGAATCAGCAGAGCCTCAGGATCCACTTTTTCCAAAGTACCTAATCACGTATTTTCATCTTGCAATTTATCCATTAATATTTAAAGAAGCCTCTAGCAACACATTTTCAAGAGCAGCTATGTCAAACTGTCATGGTGTCAATTCCTTTGCTGAATTTGCTAGATATTCAAGTGGAGCGCATCAGTGTGGTATGTGAATTCATTAAAGAATTACTTATTCCTCATGTTACCATTGCTCCTTATGCAGGCCTACTGCAAGGTTTGTGTTGTAATTCTATTACCAACACGGCCCATTTTTGGGAGAAGCTGCGTGCACGAGGTGGCAGAATGTAGTCTCATCTGTGAATACTTTGAAAATCACCATTTATTTTGTGGAGTCTGAGGTGAACACTATTCCTGTGAAATCAGAGCAGGCAGCCATCAGCTATACAATTTCTGTTGCAATCACTGTCCTTAAGCATTAGAATATGCAAAAGCAAAAGAGCCCCACGAAGGGCCTTAGAGTCAGCACTGAGAGTGGAACACCTGGCAAATAACTATACAACCTCTGTGCATGTGTGTGGAGTCTGGGAATCACATCATTATCATGCAGGTGAGGAAAGGGGGAAAAAATCTATGTTGATAAATGAAAATAAGAGAGACCATGAGGGCGAAGATTTATGGAGAATAGATGTTCCAGCTCCAGGCACAATGCACATTTTTTCAAAAGCAACAAATCTGCAGAGTAGTTAGAAAATGTAAAGCACAATATAAATGCTAAGGGATATTTGTCCTGATGATTTATATAACATTCCTTTCCCATTAAATTTACAGCCATTTAGCAATACCTATATTTTTGATCTGTTAGTTTTGTAAGAGTAATGCACCCAGTCTCATTAAGAAGAAATGAACCAGATAAGCAAACTCCAGGAAGGGAGCGCAGTCGGGCAATTCTGAAGTCTTATACTTTATTCTCATAGGATTTACAGGCAAGCGGGAATATTGAAGGGGAAAAAAAAGAGCTGGCATTGTTGCAAGAACAGTTTGGAGCTCATCAGACAATCTATGCATATTTTCACAAATATTTGGGGTGGGGGGCAGGGAGAGAAAAGTACATAATTTAGACCTGCAAAGAGGCATGTTTAACTTGCACTCTACTCTGACCACTTACATGGAACTTTACTCCCCTCCACTCTCTAAACAGAGATAATTGCCATGGCAACCACTGTATTTCAAGACTCTTACACATATACTCGCACCTTTCTTAAAGAAACACAGAGCACAACAATGCAAGATCGACACAGTAAATCACTGAGCTGTTTTTTATTTGTTGTTAGCTAACTGTCAGGATTTAGGGAAGAGCTGGAGACTTTCAACCCATATCAGTTTCAGGCCAAAACCAGAAGATGTTTAGACAGACACTTTGACATCTTACTAAAAAATTGGATGTTGTTTGGTAACTCTGAGCAAAGGAATGACTGATGATCTCTCTGGGTGCAGGGTGAGAAGATTCCTGAGCTAGGGAAGGAGATTAAGGGCCTAAAACTGAAAACCAATGAGCCACCTTTAGGATTAGACATTAATTTATCAGAGCAAGGACCTGTGACACTTGAGGAACTCCCTGGTAACACAGTGAACTTTCAGCATCACCAGCCCCAGAGGGTAAATGCGCTGGATGGATGTCTGCAGCTCCAATGCTACTTGCTCTTTTCAAGTTTTTATTCTGGTAGCCCTACCAAAATACAGACCCTGTCTGCTAGGTACTGTGCAAGCACACGGCAGAAAAAGCCCTCTGCCTCCAGAGCTTATGATATGACCTGCTCAGAGAAACACCCCAGCCTGTCACACCTGGGTGCACAAAGGGCAGGGAGCGGGAGAGGTGCCGGGGTGTGAGGCAGGTGCAGAGCCAGCACTGCCGGTACCAGCCCTGTCCTTGCCCTCTGCTACCTCTCCCCAAGGGTTTCCTTATTTACTTCTAGTGTCTGACATGGGTCCAGGAAAGTGGCACCTGAGGGAAGGTGCCAGGCCTTTGCTCGGAGGGCAGCATCCAGTGTGCAGGTATAAACATTGTTGGTTGTTTTCCCCCAGTTATCTTTGAACCTGCTTTATGGATTTATTTTTTTTTTGTGTTAATGATCTTAATCTCAGTGTTTGCAGTCTGGACTTCTATCTCTGTTGGTTCTCACGTACTTTATGAAGCATTAATAGATGCAGTTAAGAAGATGTGAACTTTCAAGGAAGAAGGTCTGAAATATTTGAAAGAAGTGATATCTTAAACAAGGTTGCATGGCTGAAGTGCAATGAAGTCTTGAATTCTGAAGTATTCCTATAAATCAAAATAGCACCCCTCCTCTCTCCCTTTCAAAAAAAATTTCTGTCTGGGAGTAGGGATATTAATTTGCCTAGATGACATTTTAATTGTGACTTGTACTTGGGAGATTCTTTCCTTCCACCTCTGAGGTGCAACTCATTCCCCATCGGCCTTTGGTATTTGTAATAAATTTCAGGAGTCCACTCTGAACTGGAAGTGTTCACAGCAATTTCAGTCTGCTGAGCCATTTATGTTTAGTTTCCACAGAAAGAAATATTTGCATGAAATAATAAAGCTTTTTGCCCCCTTCCATGGAGAGTGTGATCATATGAGAATCCAACTGACACAGAAGCGTTCCCTTTTCTGCAGGTTTGAAGAACTCTGCTTAATTTAAACACACCCATAAGCATCCAAGAGCTGGTCACACTAAACTGGAGACAGAATTAAGAATCTTTCTTTCAAATATTCCTTGGAATCTGCTCATTTTACAGGTGACACTGTAAGACAGGGTTGCCTTGAACAAGCAAAAATCTTGTACCCCATTCTCTGAAAACTGATGTTCAACTTTTCCATTTCAGCTGCCTCATAGTGTTTCACAAAAGAGGAAAGATGAGTGACTGTTCTTTAAAAACAGAAGTACAGAAAGATTTCCCTTCTGTATTCATTTATTTACACTGGAATTTAGACCTTGATGACTTATGATGATTTTGCCTGTTTTTTGTTAGAGAACACCACAGAAGTCCTCTACAGCTGCTATTACTGAAATGATATCACAGATATACATTCTAGCATTTGAAGTCAGTTTAGGAAGAAACTACAATCTCCATAGTGACTGGGAGTTATTTCTTGAGGGGACACATCATCAGGATATGAATTCTGTTTCTTTTAAAGAAAAGGAAAGTAGTATTCATATTATCTGGTCATTTATCCTGCTGTGATTCAGTTGGGTGGCCACACCAAAGAATGATGCTAGCACAGGGAGGTCGCTCACTGCTCTTTTACCACTGCTGCTGAGGAGGGGAAACAGGCCACACTGGAGGTGCTGGTGCCTGCTGTGCTTGGGCTGGAGCTTTCTAGAGGGGATTTTAGTTAAGCAGATCATTCCACTGGCTGACTGGGTCTTGTGCATCTTTTCAGATCAAATCTGAATTTGGCTTCCAAGAGTAAAAGATAGTACTGGAATTTGCATGCCAGAATACCCATCTAGAGTCCCAGTTCTTTGGCCAAAGAAAGACAGCTCTGTGGTTAGAGCTGGGGAAGGGTGTGGCCCCTTTTATTCTTTCTGAAAATCATGAGATGTTGAAAGGCTACGTGAATCTAATGCTTTTTAATGTCACATATTAGTTATCATAAGTGGCTATGTAGATACATAGCACGGGGGTTTAAATGTTTTATTCCTGTTTTTGAAGCAATAATGGTATGTGTGCTGTACAGGCAAGGATAAAACTCAGATACTAAACTTTTTATGATTTAATGCTAGACTAGGTCACAGGACTGCAAAATAATGCAGAAACATAGAGTATCTGAGAAACACATGTGCAGTAACATAGAGTATTTGAGAAACATATGTGCTGATACACAATTCATAATAATGGAATAACCTTATACCAAACAGGACAGTTTTATTTGAAGTTCTGTCATTTACTCTGCGGGATGTTTTCAAAGATTTATGTTTATTGTCATGGACAATATGTCTGTTTAGAGTGTGTTAAGCAGTATTTTTCACAACAATTTAGTAATGATACTTAACTTCAGCCAGAATCTTAGCCAAGTTGTGTCTAGAGAAGAGACAAAGAAAGATAATGGCAAAACAAAGATGACTTTAGCAAACTGACAAACACTGTGGTTTGCCAGCCACTGACAAATATGAACAGGCTAGTCTAGGACAATTTTGTATACACAGTGTTTTACTTTAGGAAGGAGTACGCTATAAATATGCTGCAAGTACTGTGAAGTCATGAAGTTGTCTATACTATTGAATGGCTATCTCTAAATAGCTGGAAAAGCAAAAATGTGGTTAAACAAGTGGATAACTAGCAAGATTTAAATGTAGCACTATGGGACAGAACGAAGTAATTCAATGTCATTTCTTTCTTTGCTAGTCTCCTTTGGCACTGACCTTCATCTTAAAATCTACTAGATCTTTTTCACCATGGCTGTAAACACTCATGGCTGTGATAAAGCATCTTTTTATTTTCAGACTTTATCAAGTCAATTTATATATTTTGTTCTTGGTGAAAAGGGTCAGACAGTGCTCATTATCCTCTGTTCCTGACCTGGATTTACCTCATCTGTTTTCACACATCTGAGGTGTTCACACCTTATACTCGAAGATGAGAGAAACCTCCAGAAACCACTGTTTTAGTCTTGTATTAGACACTATCGTAGGCTGAGATTAATGACTTTCTGGATTTCTCTTCACCATATATAAAGGAGTCATGGATGACTTGTTCATATTAAAATATTTAATTTTTAGATACCTAATCTAGGGTGGAGGAACCGTGCCTTGTGACAGTATACAATAGCCCAAACATAATCTCCCAGGATTATAGCAAGAGCACTGATACTTTCCTAAATGTATTAGAAATGGCCCTTGGTAGCTTTTAGGTTTGCACTGTAGTTGCATTATGTTGGCACTATAGTTGCATTATGTTGGCAACAGTTCCTGTGGATGGTTAGCACATTCAGGGTGTGCTCCTCACATTTATAACGAATGTGCTCCTAGTTTGTTGCCTAAATCTGTTTTATAAATCTTTAGGTACAGAGCATGCCATTTGATACCATTAAATATTATCCCATTTCAGTTGCTTCACTCCTTAAGGTCATCTAGTTCTTCCTGTTTATTAGGATTCTCCTCCCTAATAAGAATGCTTTCCAAATTGCTGTTATCAGAAAATTTCTTTAGCAAGCCAACATTTTTGTGGCAAGGTACTTCCCCACTTGCTGGTTGTCTGTAGTTTGTTCCTGGTGCACCTTACAATTCTTGTATTAATCTCCATTTATTCCAGGCAGATTTTACAAGGAAAGATTACATCTCCTGCATAAATTTATTTTTTAATTTAGTCTCTGAGAACAAGAGTTTTTTTGAATCTGGTATGATACTTTAGGTAACCTTTTATCCCATCTTCTATTTATCTCCATGTCTTTAATTATTCCCTTGAGACATTTTGTTTTCAAGTTGTGCATGGTTTTGAATTCAAACTATCAGCATCTAGATCCTTTCCCCTTCACATTAAGAACTAGGCTTTCTACTTTCTTGGACATTTTGGTATGATGGATTTACTGGAATCCCATGCAATGTTTGCATTCTTATGTTCCACTTTTCTCAGCACAATGAAAATGTTAGCAGAAGATAGATTTTCAGGTTCTTCACCCTGCCTGCTCCAAAGTGAACAACAAGGGGTGTTGTCAGTGCTCAGAACCGTGTCCTTCGTAGAGGCCACCACTTTGATGACCACATGCCTTTCCCCATTTCATCATGGAGCAGATCTGTGCTGTCAGCTGCACTGAGAGGAAGACAAGATACACAGATCTGGGAAATATATAGACTATTTAGCGATTTAGAGTCTGTCCTGTCAATGCATAGCCAGCTACTTCATTCTCACTTCTTTACTATAGAAATAAATTTTTTTTTTTGACCATTTGCTTTCATTCTCTTTACAAGGTCAAACTCAACTCGCACTTTGACAATCTCCTTGTTATTCTGAGAGCTTTTGTGTTTCTATACCTTCTTTTAACTCTTGCTCCAAGCATACTTCTCAGGTGTTTATTAGACTTTTTTCTTTTTATTTTTTTTCTTGGATGTGATTTCTGGAGAGTCTTCCCCTTTGCTCCTTCATTTATAAATAATCAAAATAGCTGTGATGACCATGCACCCACTCTCCCCTTTGGTGTAGATAGTATTCCAAACTTGGTTCCTCAAAATCTTCCTGATGACTCACAATCTCCATCAGATGGCAAAACACCATCTCATAGGCCCTGGCTGGCATTTAGCATTCCTGTCTTTTGTCATGCCTGTCCCTGGCGTCCCATCCATCCTTCAGTCCCACCAAAACGTGAAGCCTGGTGGATGGTATACTCAGGACCTCACTAGTCCTTTAGGCTCAAACCCAGCATTCCTTCTGCTTTCCAAGCTAATTTCTGTGAAAAGCTTTTCTGTAGGCCTAGAACATGATCAGCTGTGACTGGTGGAATAAATCTTTGGTGAAGAAATCCCTCCACTGTTCACTTGAGAAAGTTTGAGTACTCCAGGTAATGGCAATATTTGTTCTTCGGTCTACACCTGTAGGCTGACATACTCCTGACTTCTACTTCACAACACGCTTCTGCCATTCTCTCTCTTTACAGTAATAACAGAGCTGCCTTATGTCACACCCTGGTCACTGTGTGACCAACGCTTAACCCAGCACTGCCAACTCCACTACTACACCCTATTTCTAAGTGCCCCATCTACTTGTCTTTTAAACACCTCCAGGGATGGTGACTCCACCACTTCCCTGGGCATCCTGTTCTAATTCTTGACAACCCTTTCAGTGAAGAAATTTTTCTTAATATCCAATCTAAACCTCTCTCTGGCCCGGCAGTCAGAGGACAGAAATAGCTCTTGGGTGACATGAGTTCTGGTCCCTTCTCTACCCTAGTGAATTTTTGTGTCTTATTTTCCCCATTTCTAAGGAAGTATAAGGTTACCAAATTCTTTGTAAGGCACATTGAGACCAAAATGCATTTTAATTTCATGAAGTTATACATTCAGAAGTTTTTGTGATTTTACTTTGGAACCAAGCTCTGAAGGCCCAGGGCTAGTGCATAAGCAGCATTACTGTGTCAGTGAGTTGATGGTATTGCTTCCCAGGGGAGGATGGATATCACAGGAGAGGATGACTGCCCTATCCAAAAGGCCCCACCCAAAAGGAACTGAAGGTCCTGGCTGCCACCTCACTCTTTGCCATCCACTCCTGACTTTTACCTTGAGCTGGCTCTTGCCTCCTGTCCGACCTCTCCATATCAATTCACTAAACCGACTCTCCAAGCTGGACTATGGGAGAGAGGCTGAGAGGGAGGAGAGAGGTAGGGAGATAAACTACCTCCTTTTGGACATTTTACTACTTGTTCTGTCTCCACATTAAGTGCATCATGATGGAAACTGAACCTGTTGAATCAGATTCAGTCCCAGTGAAGCTTTATTTTTTAATGTTTCTATCTCATTACATGTGTTTTTCTGCAGCTATGACATGGCTCCTTTCATAACATAATAATTTCAAGCTGTATTGATATATACACTATAATCTAAAGTCCATAATGTAATTTTTCTGAACAGTTACACAAAGAGTTCCTCAAAGGGGTAGTTCCTGTCCATTGTAAAAGAATATGTAAAAGAATATGGAAAGAATTTGTTTGTATTTACTATTACAAATAGATGATTTCCAATAGATACTGGTGTAAAAAGAGGGAATTGTGTAAAGGAATAAAATTAGTTTGTACTTACATGCATACTGTGTTTCAATTAACTCAAATACTTAGGAAACAGTTGGAAGAAATGCTCCTTTGTGAAAAATCAATATCTATGTTTTATCTGTAGTGTCCTAGCCATTCCTCTGGGCAGTCAAGGTCTCCCTCCAGAAAAAAAACCAACTGAGATAAATGTTAGATGGTAAATAGGTTTTATTAGACCTTGGCTATGTAACATGCAAGAAAAATATTTCAGCTCAGTTAAATTAAAATAGAACTTTCCCAGGGCTTCTTCGCATATGAACCAGTCATGACGCTGTGAACTGTCTTCACTGAAGGATAGAAAAAATGGAGAATTTCAGCTGTGAAAATCATTCTTTGTTTACACAGTTACATTCAACAACAGCAAAATGAACACAGAATAATATAGGCTAAATAAACTACTTTCTGCACAAAACTTTTTTTTTTTTTTTTACTACTGAACTTTTTCAATATAAAAGGCTTACTCGAAGGTGTAATTTCTTTAAAGTAATGAACGTGTATTGAAATTCGTCCTTCATCTTCTGACCAGTATCCCATTATGGTTACCAGATCTAAATATAGCTCTTGCCTACAGTCAGGGAACATAGTAATTTTACAGGTTTTTATATATTTTCATTCTACTTTTCCAATTTGTTTCACCCTTTTCAGGCTTCTGACACCCACATTGTCAGACATGAAGCTTTGTACACATTTTTTCTGCGAAAATAATAAGTGAGGTTAAATCCGGAAAAGTTACAGCTCACATTTAGTAAATGCACAGATGTAAAATCTTTTTCTGGCAGTTATAAGTTCATCATTTTGGCAGCTTAATTAATACATGTACTTTTATTATTTTATATATGGAAGTATTTTTACTTTTATCCATTAAATGGTAAACAATTAGGATTTTCGTAAATCTGTAAAACTTATGAGGCAAGGTTTATATGGCTGTATAGCCTTGCATTGTTGAGTGTTTGGAAATCTTAGCAGTAAAGTGAATCTTCTGAAAACTCAGCTGATAAGACTTCAAAAAGCTGGAAAGATTTTCAATCTGGTAAAAAAAATTCCAGAAATTTAGTATATCAAGGGTGCAAGGTAACTTGTTTAAAGTGAGATCTGTCTGCCTCTGTTATCATTACTGTTTCCTGAGAGACAGTTTATGGAAGGTGGTTTTATGATACATTCCTGAAACACCTCCAGATTTCAAATATGCAATATAAACCACCTTATGAAAACTGCATAACTTGCCCTTGATTTATAAATAGTACCACACCTACTTTGGCTGTTCAAAATTTTAAGTCCTAGTGTAGTCAGTTAGTAATAAAAACAAAGCTTAACACAGAAAGATTTGCTAAAGAACCAGATAATGAAGGGACAGGAAAACACCTTCTAGATTGAAGCATGTTGCCTATTCCTAAGGTAATGGATGGAAGAACTCAGCATATTAGTGAGAATGGTTGAAGAAAACTCAAGAAAAATCTCTCATACCAAGGCATGTTGTGAACGATTCCTTTAAAAGCTTGTGCTTAAAAGGTAAAGACATTTGCAGTGTTCAACAAAATCAGTGGTTTATTAGCAACAAATGAAATAGTTTCAATAAAGAATGGCCCCCTTTGATTCAGGTAATCACACATATTTTTGCACATACAACCAGAATTGCAGAACCCTGGTACTATCTTCCACAGCACTGGAGATTTCAGTCAGTGTTTTGCAAGTACCTTTTGTATAAGAGTCACAGAAAATACCACACAAGGCTTTCCAGGACAATCCAATATAGTATCTGGCAACCTCCTCAAAATGTCAGTCTAACTTGGATCATAGAGAAAAGAAGACTGATTTCTCCAAGATATACTTATTGCATTTCCTGGACATAATTTTTTCCTGGTTCTGCTCACCTGATTTCATATTTGAACTCAGTATTTTTCATTTCACATGTGTGACACACTGATCTTTTTGTAGATCTACTGTTATGTTAGCATAAAAATGCCTTGAACATCTTTTTATGATTCCAAGGTCCCAAGATGCTCAGCAACTTAGAGGCAGTTATGCTGAGACAACTTCAAGAGATGCAGGTTTGACATGTAGTTCTTTTTTCTTCTTCCCTTTTTAGAAAATCCAAGTCTATAATGCATATATGTATTTACAAAAGATGCTGTGTTTCATTGCCTTATTTTCCATCAGTACTTTCATAGAAATCTCACTTAGATCAGTGAACGCAGACCAGTGGTCTTGAAGGGACCAGTCGAAAGGACAATTTTCCATCTCTTGCAGATTATCTGACCTGCTTTCCGTGCATAAATATTATTGAACATCTGACCTTACCACACAGTCTGCCAGTCAGCACACCTTCATTCCTGACACTAGCCTTTTCCTCCTTTGAAACAGTGAACTTGTTCCTCTGATCTTGTTCGGCTCTGTTGAATGTATAGAGTTGATTTTCCCATAAAAATATAAATGAAAATAGAAATAAGTGAAACTAAATTCGACTTCACAGTCAGGCGTCTATGTGCCGTACTGGGAATGCCTGCATTGTACACAGAGTGCTTCAAAATTAGGCTAAAATCCCAAGGTCCTTTGTAAATATTTGCTTATATTTTACGCTTTACTTCATCACTGCAGTGATGAAGTACTGACTACAAATTAAAAAGGACCTAAAGACGTGTCTCTGGTCAAATCATGATGAAAACACGCACCACCTTCAGGATGGACAGGGGATCAGACCCAGCCAATATGGGTTTAGGAAGGGTAGGTCGTGTCTGATCAACCTGATCTCCTTTTATGACCAGGTAACCCGCCTGGTGGATGAGGGGAATGCTGTGGATGTGTCTATCTGGACTTCAGCAAAGCCTTTGTCACTGTCTCCCACAGCATACTCCTGGAAAAGCTGGCAGCCCATGGCTTGGACAGGGGCACTCTGTGCTGGGTTAGGAACTGGCTGGAGGGCCGGGCCCAGAGAGTGGTGGGGAACGGTGCTGCATCCAGTTGGTGGCCGGTCACTGGTGATGTCCCCCAGGGATCAGTGTTGGGCCCAGTTCTATTTCATATCTTTATTGATTATCTGGATAAGGGGATTGAGTGTACCATTAGCAAATTTGCAGGTGACATCAAGCTGGGGGGGAGTGTTGATCTGCTGGAAGGCAGGAGGGCTCTTCAGAGGGACCTGGACAAGCTGGAGAGATGGTCTGATTCCAACAGGCTGAGGTTCAACAAGGCCAAGTGCCGGGTCCTGCACTTTGGCCACAATGACCCCCTGCAGCGCTACAGGCTGGGGACAGAGTGGCTGGAGAGCAGCCAGGCAGAAAGGGACCTGGGAGTTTGGATTGACGGGAAGCTGAACAGGAGCCAGCAGTGTGCCCAGGTGGCCAAGAAGGCCAATGGCATCCTGGCCTGGATCAGGAACAGTGAGGCCAGCAGGATCAGAGAAGTGATTCTTCCACTGTGCTCAGCACTGGTGAGACCACACTTTGAGTACTGTGTCCAGTTCTGGGTCCCTCAGTTCCAGAAGGATATTGAGGTGCTGGAGCAGGTCCAGGGAAGAGCAACGAGGCTGGTGAAGGGACTGGAGCAGAAGTCCTATGAGGAGAGGCTGAGGGAGCTGGGGTTGTTTAGCCTGGAGAAGAGGAGGCTCAGGGGAGACCTCATCACTCTCTACAACTCCCTGAAAGGAGGTTGTAGCCAGATGGGCGTCAGTCTGTTCTCCCAGGCAACCAGCAGTAGGACAAGAGGGCATGGTCTTAAGCTCTGCCATGGGAAGTTTAGGTTGGATATTAGGAAGAAATTGGAATGGGCTGTCCAGGGAGGTGGTGGATTCACCCACTGGAGGTTTTTAGGATGAGACTGGATGTGGCACTTAATGCCATGGTCTAGTAACCACAACAGTGTTGGATCAAGGATTGGACTTGATGATCTTGGAGGTCTTTTCCAGCCCGGTTGATTCTATGATTCTGTGAAACAGAAGCAAGTCCTTCCTGCCTTGGCAGATCAAGTACTGCTGATGGGGATTGATCTCACCTAAGGGTAGCTGTCCAAAAACTGGATATCTGAGCTAAGTCAGTGCTCCAGGATCTGCCTACAGTCAGTGGAAAAAGTTAGGTACTGCCCAGTTCTTCCATCTAATTTAGGCTGTGGTTTCCTAAGAGGTAGCAAATGTTATAACATCTTACTGTTGCTGAAAGAGTAAGGTCCCTCCTTCCTCCGCCCTCCTCTATCACTCCTGATCACCTTCTTGCTGTTTACTTTGTGTTGGCTCATTAGGCACTTCTGTGAACTGACTTAACCAGGCACCCTGGAGAGGGAGAGGACTTTGAACAGAGACGAAAAATGAAATGCCTTTTTTTTTTAAGTGGAAGTGAGATGTTACACTGGGTCAGCTGCCCATGAAATTGCCTGACACTTCTACTCAGCTCAGAAATGGGATCATCTCTGGAAGCAGAGAGAATTGTGATGACAAAGACAGTCTCAGGTCTAACTTTGGAGTGTTCAGCTTTCATCAGAAAATGATTAAAGGGATTTCTTGGCATTTTGTGTTGCCGTACTCACATATTTCTAATTCAAAAACTTCCCAGTTTGTGAAGAGAGAAGCTCTCTCTGCTCTCTCTGACATTCAGAGCTATAAAATCAACAAGGAGAGTGAAAGCTAAACTAGTTCTGGTGTCTTGACCCTCCTCAGCTCCAGGACAAATGTTACTCAGGCAAAACTCTCATTTCAGATACCTGAGTTATGTCACCCCATTGTCTCCAGTTTGTACTTCTGTCTTCCTACTCTGTGGGAGCTTGTGCTTGGCTTTGTAATGCTGTTAATGATGTATAGCTATCTTACCAGCATGACCTCAGTGATAAAAAGAATAAAACATAGAAAAAAATCTGCCATTATCTGTAATGGAAGAAGAGATGTCTCTGAAGTCATGTATGGGCAAGATAAACAGTGAAGAGCTGATGACTTTACAGTCATTTATGTGCATTTTCCCACATAGCACAAAATTTAAAATAGAGAATTCACAGGATTTTCTCTATTTAAAATAGAGAATTCACAGGAGGAATTTTTAACATGGCTAAGGAGCAAAGATATCAATAAGGTAGACTTGCCTACAAAATATTTTCTGCACTTTGTATAAATGGTGAGAGATTAAGGATGCAACTTTTTCTGTCTCATGAATTATGCATGTACACAGTAACAGGTTTTCCAATCTTGATTTGGTCAGCCTCAGACAGATGGTAAAAAAATTAAACATTTTTAATTTTTGTGTCTTTACTATTCCTTTTGTTATACTTACAAATCTGGAAGAACAATAACACCTTTTAACACTGGAGCAGCTAAGAAACTGTTTACACATACCTATTCTCTTACAAGGGAAAAAATTGATGCAGAAAAAGAAGACAAAAAATAAAGATGAGTATAACAGAGATTTTTGATTAAAACGTTCCCATTGGACTGTTGGGATATGATAGTAATGAAGCAGGAGATCAAATTTTGTGACATTCACTGTGTGTATTGTCTGCATAAGCAAGAAAGCTGCAGCTTTCAATGGAAGAACGAATGCTGAACTGCATAGCTCTTTTAAGAAGTCCATTATTTGATCGTTGATATTATCAATGGTTTATCATAAAAGTCTGGTATTGTTCACATGAGTTGTACAGCAGGCAAGGAGTTGTAAGCACAGAAGTGATGTGGTAGGGAAGTGAGCTGGTGCCTTATGGCTCCACTCCTCATTTTTTACTATGGTACAGCAGCACTTTTTTTCCATTTGTTTTCTAGATAAGTAGACTGTTCTGAGGTAGCAGTGTGCTCAGGTGGTCAAGAAGGCCAATGCCATCTTGGCCTGTATCAAGAATAGTATGACCATGAGGACCAGGTAAGTTACTTTACCTCTACACCTTGGTACTGGTGAGACCACATTTATACATATGGGACTTAGAAACCCAGGTCCCTATTTAGTATGACTTAGGGATTAAAGAGTGCACGCGTCTTGGCAGCTGATACAATTAAGCTCAAATTCAGAGAAGGTGCTGCAGTCTTTGTTATGCTCAAAGAAAAGGTATGATCTGCCTGGTAGGGTCCAATACTCTCTGACTAGCATGTTTTAGATATTTCACACATGTAGGGAGTAATGTTTAATATCAAATTAGTTATTTTTATGTTACACAGGATTTCTGATTTAGTAGAATGATACAAAATACACTGAAAACACAATGCTAATGTATATCGTACTTTTAATTAAAGCAACTGCAATACACAATTCAGTCACAATATCAATATAATTCCTATCACTGGTTTCTATATTAGGCTCACTGTACTAGCTGTGTCAGGGGAAGTTCAGGTTGGACATGAGGAGATTGTAGAGATGGTGGAAAGTCCCTGGAACAGAGTTTAAGGAGCATCCAGACAGTACTCTTAATTATATGGTTTAGTTTTAGGTACTTCTGCGAGAAGCAGGGAGTTGGGCTCGGTGATCTTTATGGGTCCCTTTCAATATGAGATATTCTATGATTATTTGATTCTATGACTCACTGTCATGACTCTGGTCATCCCCAAGTACTAGGAAGGAATGAACATGTTGAAACAACTTCAAGCCATCGTTCTTTTCAAAATTCTTTTGTTAGTTGTTTAGTTTATATACTCTCTATTGGGCTCACTCCCCCCATACTGATCTGAATAACTCAGGGAGATATTTACACCTCTAGTTGATCCACTCAACTGTTGATAGCTATTTATCGAAGACAGAGATCCCCTCAAGCCCTCTTTGTTTGAGAGAGAGTCAACTGCTTTGCATTATTCTCTGAGCTTCATGGGCACACTGTCTTTGCCCATCTCCTCTGAACTTTATTCCACTGTAGGGGTTTATTGATCAGTCACATCTCCAATCTCTCAAACATATCCTCACTAAAAAACAAACAAACAAACAAAGACACCCTCCCCCCGCAAATATGTACCAAATCTACTTTTGAACACATCCTACCGAATCCCTCAGGCTGTAACTATGCTCAGAGCCATCCTCTTGACTTGAGAATACCTGTCACTGAAGGGCAGATGCAGATGTGGTTCTGGTCTCTTCTACTCCAAAATGGGAATGAAATTATGTAAACCATTTAATATCTGTCGTTTTTTCATTTTTAGAAAGTAAAAAATGTTCTTCTAGCTTCCACAGGTCATCTCATTTTACATGTAGATCTATCAAAATAAAAAAATCCACCATACAATAGATCTCTCAGGATGGCTTCATTACAGACAGAATAATTTTGGATGGCCAACAGGATTGCTGTTACAACAAGGACCACAGCCCTCATTGTCTTTTTTACTGCATATCTATTACTGTCATAATTTACATTACTGCAACTGAGAGAATAATTTGGTCTCACAGGATCATGTAGAGGGCATCTTCAAATAAATGAACTAGTAACAATGAATTCTGGCTGAAGTAAAACACTGGAGGCTGTCCAGCAGACTTTGATGCATCACAGGCCGTTTTATTTCTTGCTTGGATCCTATCAGCCACCCTATGTAGAGTTGCATGTAGCAAACAAGCAACCAGCAAGGGCCATAATCCTCCCACAAAGAGAACATGGACTGTGTGCAGGAGCTGAACAGAGCACAAAGTGGTCCTGCTGTGAGTTATCCATGGGAGGTGGAAGAAAATATCACCAAGTAGTTGTAAGCTGTGGGGGTTACACGATCATTTATGTTTTTCCTGATGCAGTGTTTGTTTGTAGGCCTGTTGCTTCTATAGGCTGAAGGAGCTGTGAGTGAAGGGGGAGCAAAGGGGAAGAGGGAAATAGGGGTCTTTCAGGGAGTCAGGGCTCAGAGACAAGGGTGTGGGGTTCACGGGGCCAAATGTTGATATCTACATCTGAATCTCAGTTCTCTATCTGGGTAAGAGAGAAACAAATCTGGATAGTTTCAGATGCCATGTGTGAGAGGGATATCTTTCTGGCAGGGCCTGTGCTTCACTCGTGACTGTGGTAGGCAGGACTGGCTGAGATGAAAGACCAGCACCATGACAGGCATCCAGCCATGCTGGTCCTCTTACCTTTCTTACAGAGTATGTGGTGGTTTTCCAAACTTCAGAACTGCTGTGGGGGTGTGGAGCAAAAAAAAAAAAAAAATAGTATGTGGATCCTTGGGTCACCCATGGGTTCATAGCAAACTAGTTGGCAAGACCAGAATCCTGGTGCCTCAGAGTTGAGCTTGGTTACATAAAACACCCTCGGGTAAAAAAGAACAGTGCTATGTATTGAAATCTGCTGTGTGTGATCTTTTCATCTACTCTCAGGATTAAAGGGTAGTTATTAAATTTGATTGTGCATAAAATAATCCAGTGTCCATTATGCTAAGTATTTATGTGAACACAACAAAATTCTGAAATTTGAGAACTGCAGGCCACAGAGACTCATTCCTGTAATCCCAAGCCTCGATGCTGCTTGTAATTATAAATTAAGAGAATATTCATGGTGACTCTGATCTACTGAATTTATGGAGCCACCTTCTCTGCTTGCTGATCCCTCCCCCTTGGTGTAAGTGGGAGGAAGGCATGTGCTGAGAGTGGGATAATCAGAGTATGAGCTCAGAAGAGCTGTGCTTCACACTGCCTGACCCTCCACTTGCACAAGCTCCAGTAGCATAAGCCTAATTGTGGAAAGTGGAAGAGTCCTTCCCTACTCTTAAATTCGGTTTGTTGGCAGAGGCAGACAGTCCATGTCCCAGGACCTTTGGGAGTCACTGAAGAATGTGATTTACTGGAGTCAGTAGTGTCTCCTTGGATTACTGCAGAAGTCTTTCCTCAGCCTCTTGTAATTCTGTTTTCAGACATCTGATCCAGTTTTTGCCTCCTGTTTGCTCCACGGAAGATTAAAAGACTACTTTTGAAAGCTTCTATCTGTCTTCTGTCATGTATCTGAGCAGTATGTACAGAAAAGGATATGTGTCTTTCAGAACTACTCTTGTGAATACCTGTGAAATGATTATAAAAAGAGAAGGAAATTGATTATGAACTTTTCATTAAAGGAAATATCCTATTAACACTTGGATGGTTTAAACCGGTGTGGCAGCTCAGTTTGTGGTGAATTTTTGGATGGTTTAAACCTGGTCTAGGGACTCCAGTTTCATCTGGAGCAGTCTTGGAATGATGGATACCTTGGAGCCCTGTGGCAGTAGGAGGGTGAGCTCCCACAGGAGAAAGAGTGCTGGGAGTCTGCAGGGGAGGGGTCAGGCTGACTCTCTTCAACCCAGCCGGGGACCAGCAGGGTCTATCTGTGTAAGTGGTGGGCTGCAGAATGCTGTGGCTCAAAATCTGGAAAGCTGCCCTCTGGGTCCGTGTACTAACTCATGGCTTTCAGTTTGTGTGTAGAAACACTGTGTACCTTAATCCTGACTTCAGCTCTGATTCTCACTGCAGCTTTGGGTAAGTAAAATGTGTGGGTCAAGGGAGGAAAGGATTCAAAAGCACTGTCTTTGCTCCCATTGAGGTCAGTGGTCAACCTTTGAGGCTTGCTGAGCCTTATGGCCTCTGCCTCTATTCCTCTGTCCATAGAAAAAGAGTTAAATTTATGAACTGGGATAACTCATGAGAGATGTGCTGCGTGCATGATGAGCACCGTTAGAGCAAGTTTCCCATCTCTGTTGAACCCCTCATGTGAATTTATTTTTGATTTCACTGCACTCAGACTTACACCAGTGTGCTTTTATACTTACATATGAGAGGAGCTGAAGAAATATGTACTTACTTGGGCAGATGCAGTGTAAGCTCTGTCAAGAACAACTGTACAACATCATGCAGTGGGAATTACGCAAACAGTTTTCAATGGAAAAGTAAAATTGCAGTTAAACCCTGCCTCTGGTAGCTCTAGTATCCTAACGCAATGGGAGAGTAGCAGGGTAGTGGTATGGGTAAATAAGAGACAAAATAGTTTGCAAGTTAGGAAGAAAGGTTGCAAAGAATAAAAAGTTGGCAGGCTTTGAAGAATACCTGAACTTTTTTTTCCCTCTGTATTGTTTTACTTGCTTTCAAATGGTCTTTTCCATTGTAAAGCATGTTTCAGAGAATAGTGGCCAGACTCCAGGTTCTAAAACTGATGATATCAGCTCTTCAAAGCTGCCAGATCAGAAACATAAAGATATACATAAAAGGTTCATTTCAATGAGACCTTATTCATTATTTTCAAAGCAAAGGAACTTTTTTCCCTCCTACAAAAAAATTGTCTTTCGTTAAAATGTTTATACTGTGATGTGTATATGAGAGGCTGTCCTTTGAACACTTTTCTTGTGGCCTACAGCATAGAAGAATTAAACTGGCATTTAACCAGTAGATTAAACGTGGGCAGGACCCCTCTGTAATGTGGTAGATAAGCAGGTGGATGTAAGATAGGAATTAATATCTGTCTGCTATAAGAATAACAAGTAGAGTAACATTTCCCTAGAAGAGTTCACTGAAGACTTAAGAATGACAACAAATGACATAAATCTTGTTCCCTCCTTTATTTCTTCCTTCCCCAAATGAATGTTTTACTTCATGTAGACGGAACACAATATTTCTTATCTGAAAATCTGAAATAATCTTGCAAATAGGTTAATTAGAAAATATTAATCATAGCCTCTCTCTCTCCCAATGTATATTTTGAAGAGATGGAAAATAAGAATGCATGTAATTACTACATGTGAGTCACTGTAAACAGAAAATGTTAATGCCACTGTCACCAACAATAATGATTTCTCTCAGGAGCCATCCTGCTAGCAATTCTGTGAACAAAGAGAAGAAAAGGCAGCTTCACCCTAGAGAACTCATTGCATGTTGGGCAGGAATGGAGCTGCTGGACAAATGCAGGCAAGGAAGTGAGAGGGAAATGGGAAAGCAGTGAGTGCTGACCATGGAGCTGTCAACCACTCTCATGGCACATCGGGCAACTGTCTGCCTTCCTTTGTGATGGCTGGGGACCAGATAGTTGTTCACAAGCCCTGAAGGGGATGCTTTGGATTATATAGTTTATTTTTCAGATTTTGTTTGGGAAGAGTTGGAAAAGTCAGAAGAGATGTTACTCTTCCATGAACAAGGGAGTTCATAAAGCTGTCTACATGGTATATGGATCTACCAGAGAAAAAAATGCCAGGAAATCGGCCAATTGAACAGTCAGATGAGATCAGATACTCACAGATAAAGCAGAAGATATAAATATAAATAAATAGCTATGGTCAAACCCTGATACAAAATTCCAGGCCATGAGGTTGTAATTGATGCCAGCAAGTCAGTTAGTCCATTTCCTTGCTCAAAGTCAGCACCAATTCACTTAATTTTTTCTTGCAGATCGTTCTCCCACAAATTGAGTAATTCCAGTGATAGAATAGTGCAACCTTTCAAAGTAATTTCTTATAACTATTAACAATCCACAACATAAAATTTTTTTCAGCATTTCCTCTGTGGAAATTTATGATGCCTCATGTCCTCCCTCAGATAAAATAGCACAAATTTTTCCACTTTTTTGGACAGAACTCCAATTATAATCTAACTAAAGCCTCATGTTTTCCTTGAAAAAGCGATACCCCAAAGTGGACATAAACTGAAACTCCTCTTGATGCCTTTCCAGCGCCAAAAAGGGTGGGAGAATGACTTCAGGTGCCTTGGAGTGACCCCTTCAGCCAGTGTGTCCTGAATGAGGTTTGAGTTTTGGTAGAAGTGGTGACTCACGGTCTGCTTTTTCTACCTACCTATGAAGCTTTGTAATTGTCCTCATTTAATCACATGCTGATCTTTTGCAATTTGTATTGAGTTTCTGAAAAAATAATTCTGGACTTTAGTCCCATCCCTAATTGAGATTCCAGCTCTTGGCAATTGTTGTCACCTGGAGTTAGTTCAGATACACACGATACATATGAACATATCAACGTATCTCTCTGTTGTGTATGTATTTGTATATAGCAATGTATGTTTACTCCATCACACATGTAATTCAGGAAGATATTTGATAATATTGGACCATATTCGATACACCTTTTTTTGACAGTGAGCCACTGAAAATTGGTCTGTGCCTGGGTCTCCATTTGCTTGAGAACTATAGAACTATAGCACTTACAATACTTTTAAGTTTACTTGTGAAAATGTCATATTAAGTAGTGTCAAAAGTTTTACTAATGTCAAACTATGTGTTAGCTAACATTAAGCTATATGATATTTAATATTTGTCTTATGTCCACATAGTCCTTCTCTCATCCAAAAAACCAGTCTGCCAATTATTGCAGGAAAGCTTACAAATCTGCTACCACTCTCTCTCTCTTTTTTTTTTTATTTTTTTTTCATTCTTTGGTGTATTTTTAGGAAATTTTTTGTTCCTTTACTGTAAGAGGACTTAAAAGCTGAACTGGACTACTATTTCCAAGCTCCCCTTATACATCTGTTTGAAAAATAAGTACTACACTTGCCCTTTTCCAATCACCTGGAATGTCACCAGTCCTCTACATCTTTCCAAAGGTAACTGATAATTCTTCAGAATTTGTATGAACCAGTTTTCCAGACACAACTTGTTGACTTTCATGGGACCTATTGGGTTTTTTTTGGCTTTTATTTTGATTTTTTTTTGTTTGTCTGTTTTTGTTTTACTTTTGTTGTTGTATTCTGTTGGTGGCCATTTTAGTGACAACAAAAAGCAAGAGGGCATGAAACACGTGGTCCTTCTTGGCATCATCTGTTGAATGCTTTCCTCCTCTGATGAACCACCTCTTCCAAGGTCTTCCTCTGACATTCAGGTTCCTATAGCATAATTTCCTGTTGTTTTTTTTTCATTTTGGTTGTTTTCACATTCAAAACTATCAAACACATATTACTGCAAACCACTAATCTCCCATATTGTTATTAGCTGTGATATGTCCATGGACTCTAGATTGCATTACTACTTTCTCTCATCTGTAATTACTATTACTTGACGAATACCTGTTTTGGGTGGTTCCAAGAGCAAGTTGTCAATAATAGAGCTCTTTCATATCTGAGCTGATTGCTGAAGCTTTGGGCTATGGTGCAACTTGGTGTATGTTGGGCCTTTAGGAACCTTAAGTTCTTTTGCTCTATTTAGATAATCATTGCTTCATCCTTCTGCGTAACGTCTGTCTTTACTAAAACCACATCCTCTCGTTGTTGCTCATATTACAGCTAAACATGGATTTGGTGCCACTCGCACTTTCCCGCTTAGGAATAATTTTTAACATCTTTCTTCAGAATTTTTTTCTTTCTGCTGTTTGAACCCACACTTTTCTCTTGAATCTCTTCACAGATTTACTTTCCCCTGCTCTCTTCTGGGTTATCTGTCAGATTGATGATATACAGTGTATGCTCTCTCCCTTGCTCCCTTTGTGCTGCTTTCTGATGAGGTGTCCCAGCACTGCTGCAATGCGATGCAGCGATGGCAGCTCTTCTCATCAGGAGAGACCTGACATTTTGAACCTGCTGGCTGTTTTGGCCTTGGCCATTGTGAACACTTGGGTGTCCAGGATGATCATCATTCCTTGATGATCTAGTTTGTGGCATCATTAGCAGCGAAAAAGGTTGCTCTGCATGTTTGGAGGCTGTTACTTCAACACGTATGGCCTCAGTGCATTACGTAAACCTTTGGGAAACTCAAATTCTGTATGTCAGAGAATCAGCAGGTGAGTTTTGAAATCACATTAGGGTCATCTGATGTGAGGATCCTTGGCTCTAGAATGAGATTTATGAGGCAAATGCAATATTGCAGAAACCTTTCTAAGATTTAATACAGTAAGAGAAACCTGGATAACATTTCTTAGCATTTATGACCTCTGAGTATATAAAATTTAGTGGTCCCTTCTTAAATAAAAGTAGTTGCACACTTTACACTGGAAGTGTTTGGCATGGCATTTGTTTTCTTCTTTATGCATGGGAGACTTTGTGTTAACAGTCATACAGTGCAAGCCGTTGATGCTGCTGTGTTTAATCCTCAGCAATGAGCTGAGGTAGCAAAATGTAACACAGAGAGGTGCAAGAAAAATGGGGAGGTGGGAAGTGAAGAGTGGAAGAGGAAGAGTTTGTCCTAGAAAATCTATTATTTTTTTCTTTTTAAAGACTTATATACAATATCCATGTACACCAGCAGCATGGAAATAGTGAGTAAGCAAGGCAAAGGAATTCTACGGGGGCTGAGAAAATGCTATATTTATAGAGAAAAGAAAGCATAAAATTTTCCAATTTGCCTTTAAAGAAAGAATTTTTCTATAAATTATGAAAGGTACAGCCTCACCAGATGTGTTGTAATGACTGGTTGTATATTGAAAAGTAAGCTACTGTTTTAGTCCGAGAAAGAAGAAATCAAATGACTTCTGATTGTTTCTGATGTGCAACAGCATCAACATATGTTTTCAATGAATAGGAAATAATGGGCTCTGCAGTTTTACTGAAATTGTTACTTTGTTGCAACTTTCAAAGACGTTTGTTGGCCTGTTCATGAAATATTTGTATTTCTGCTTATGTCAAAGGCAAGTATTCAGCTTTTGTCCTGCTTTCCCCATTCAACAGGATTTACATGGGGCAAGTGAAAGGCGAATTTGTCCTCTTGTGGCTTTCCTGCTATTTTTTTCACTTGACCCAAAAGCTAAAAAGTAGCATTGAATTAAGCAAATCCTGTGAAAAGTTCTGTATAAAGAAACCACTGCAGACCACCTACAGTGTGACACTTAGTGAGATGAAAGGATATTAACTTAGGAGAGCCTTGTGCTTTCAACAGAAATCTTGTTCCTTGTATTGCAAACAAAGATAACTAACATAATTTAATTACACTCTAATAGTAGTTGAAATGTATATGTCTTTTGGCATAATGCAATTTTTGTTTAGAAAATAAAGTATCTATACATAGCCTACAATTTTGCAGGAATTCCCTCCTGTGGGAAAAATGTTACCAAGGGGCTGTTGTCTTATGCATATTTACACATAGTATTTATGTTAACAAGCCTGGGATTTTTTTTTCTCTTTTGAATTGAAATGAGGTTCAAGGGGTAATTTTATTCCTTTCTTCTTTATTTTAAGACTCTCAGTATCACAGTGTCATGGCTACTCAGTTTGTATAATATATTTGTGGCTTCTAGCATTCAAATGACAAGGAATTTCCACAAAAAGAGCCATTTAAATAATTTTTGCTCTGAAATTATAGAAAAAATACATTAAAGCTTCCAAAAATTCAGGAAATATTCTAGCTAAAGGCAAGAGTGAGGTTAACGGCATCCCTTTAATCTTTGTACAGTCTCAAACATTTACTTGTACCACAGCATTAGCTCTACATGGATATATTTACATGAAACTGGAATGTATGAAAACCAATTAAAGAATGTCACACAAACGCAATGAAATATCTCCTGCCAGCTCCTGACTAAAGTTTTTATGCTAAACCTACTGGGCTGCAAAGGGGTAACTGAAACCAGTTTATTAAATATTCCAGTGTACTTCCTATTTTTATATAACAAACAATAGCTGTTTTTTTTTTTTTTTCTGAAGAGAAGTTTAGCAAAAGCACTTTTGGCTAGGTAAATATTTATATTTTAATACCTAAAGGATTTTACAAGTTGGAATAAATTATAAATTAACAAAACAATTTTCTCCATAGAAATACTCATTTTTATACAAGTATTTGAAAAATAATCATTGACCTGCTTTCTTTCAGAGGTTTTCAGCATGTTAAAGCTGAATTTATCGATGATGATCCTAATGCCAACAGTCGTGCAGTGACAATGCCCTGGTTTGTTTAATCACTTGTTACAAACTTCAGACTTTGGGATTGATTTTCTTGGTCAAAGATCCTATTGTGGAAAAACCTTATAGATTTTAGTGAGCAGTAATCACCTCTACGTACTTGTAAAAATAAGTCTAGAATGTTGTCGTCTTTGCCTAATATTAAATACTTAAAAACAGTCATACCAGGAATGTTTCCCTATTACTATAGTTTCTGGATTTCAGGTGTTTTAAAGTATTTAAAGTTTTACAAATATGTTTAAGGCTAGTAAGGAATGTTCTCTTTGGCATTTTGCTTCGTAGTTACTTATAGTAAGATTAATTGTACCTGCCTCTGGTGTATTTGGTACTGCCTCTCTCTGGGCTATTGCTGCTGGATTAGATACATGGCAGAACAGGCCATCTACTCAACCCAGGATTAAATGCAGGTTCCCAGTAGAAACTCCTTAAATTTCTGTACTATCCTATGACGTGAAATTGGTACACTATGGGATTTTCCTGAATTAATGTTCAGAATCTGCTCTCAGGTTTGCCAGCTTTGTATATCCAGGTATAAATACTTTCCCCATGTTACACTTCGGGGGCTTGTCAAAGGGTAATGTCTCTTGGTGTCTTAGCTTTCCAGAATTATACACATTGTATCTAAATGGGGAGGGCAGAGCAACTGCAGGACTCTGTAACAAACTGGTCTAGCAGCAGCAGAAATTTTTTTTATTGCATAAATTGTATTTGCAGAGCAATTCATGCTATGTGGAATATTTTGTTTACAGCCTTTGAAAATTAGCCTCCACTTAGTGTTCACTACAGGGCGGACAACCACTTAGATTTTAACTTTTTGGTGCCTTATCTCACATAAACACCCTTTTCTTGTGGTTCTTACAAAAACCTGAAAACAGAAGACATTGAGCTGTTACCTGGTGGGAATCCAAAGTCTGGAAAGTGGCTGTGAATGGAACTCACATTATCTCTTGTAAATGTTAGCAACTTCAAGTAAAACTTATTTCTACCTATGAATCATTTATGAACTGATTCTGTTTTCCAATTAGTTATTAATGGCTTGTGTTAATAGACTGTTTAGACATTATTTGTTACCTGGCACTAATGTAACCAACATTGAACAGCTGACTATTGATTATCCATATAAACTGACTCTCTTCTGCAACCAAGGAATACAATGGGAACATTTCATACTGCAGCATAATGAGTAGCACTCTCTCAAAACATGTCTTATAGCTGAACAGCTCATGCGTCTTATACAGCACGGCATTCATGGAAGTCATAAAAACAACCAGAAGAACTTGAGTAATTGTGGAGAATTAACATTATGGATGTACAGAAACAGGTAAGTAAATGTGGTGATCTTCATAATGATTTCTGCTAATTTTTGCATTATTTGAGCAAGTCTTTCTGAGGCAATTAACAAAATAGCATGATATTGGTCTCATTAATGGAACTACTGAGAAAATTCCTTTATGTTAATATGAAGTACTGAAGAAGGTCCTTTAACATGGAATTTTAGAGAGTCCTATGTTTTTTTGAAGAAGCTGTGCGGGCTTTTCTCTCATTAGCCGGAACAGAGTAACAGAGTAACACCTATGGTATAGTAACACCTATAATGCAGGGGTTGGTCTCTTTCAGTGTACAATGTTTATAGGCACCTCCAGAGCTAAAAAATTAGTTCTTGCCCTGCAGCTGACAAACTGTAGCTGGGGGCTGAAAGAGCTCATGTCCTTAGTGGCCAGTCCACCCAAGTGGCCCTCAAGCACCCTTTGGGGTGTGACTGAAGTCATGCCCCAAGCAAAAAGGTCCCACCTGGAGGCCCTGCAGCTGCCTTCCTACACCATGACTCTCCAGGTTGTTGTGAGGTAGCTGAATGGCAAAGATGAGCAATTGAAGGGGAAAAATGCAACCAAAGTGCCTTTGCTAAGGAGGTTGAGGTAGGGAAATCATGAGGCCCTCAAAAGGTTTGCTCTTCACTATTGGGAAACGGTGCACCAGGGTGTTAGATTCCCACTGCTCCCACTTGCGCTGTGACTGTACCTGCTGTCCCTGGGTTGTGCCTCTGCAGAATGAGCACTGAGCGGTACCTGTGAGATGAACCTGCTGGAGGTTACACCAATTAATACCTTCTGAGAGGTCTGTAAGAAAATGTCGCCAAAACTCCTTCCCAAAATGAGTCAGAGATTATAGGAAATGGCTTGCTGTGCTGGAAGCCACCAATGAACTCAAATAGGAATAGGGGTATTCCTCTACCCTGAGCAGAAGGTGCATGTCTTTCTTTACTGGAGAAGTCCAAATGGGTAAGAGCTTATACCTCTATAGAAATTTAGCTGTATTCTCACAAGAAATGCAAAGAAAGTAATATGCATGGCAGCATAGGATTTTTTAAAACCTGTACTCCCATGATCTCATCTTTATATCAGTTTAGGATGAGAAACAGCCATTTTTACTGTTCAGAGAATCAGGCCCCTCCCCAGCAGGACCACCACCTGCTAATAGGTGCCGTGTGTATCTTGCAAGCATTGCTCAACTCGTATGAGGACATTGTCATGAAAACTTGCTCATAGTTTCTCATTTTAACAGTTATCTGCCCTTTTGTGTCTGGAAACAAAATTGCAAATTTGTAATAATTTAGACAACAGCTTGTATAAATGCTTATATAAGTACCTTATCACCACAATCTCCTAGTGATCAGTGTATCAGCCGCTAAGAGAAAATTAAGTTGATGAATTAGTTTTATTTTTTGATTTCACCTATCCAGCCCTGATCAGGCTACCCAGTGACAGTGATGGAGGCTGGACACTGTCATCCCCCCCAGAGGTGTGTGTGCCTCAACCCAGTCACAGCTGTGACTCCTCCTCACCCACATCCCTGTTGAGGACTTTGTCTCACCTCCCCAGCTCTGTTCTATTCCTCACCTTCTCTTCCTCTCTGCTCTAGGGCCACAAGTACTACTGTTCCCTCTCAGGCTCTTACCACATAAGAAAGTGGTATTTTTAAAAAGAAAACATGTGAATAATAAATGGTACTGGCCTAATTTCCATTTTTGTGTGCTCCTGTTTTCCCACTGGCAATATTGACTCTCTTTACTCTCCTTTTCCCCCCTGCTTGCCCTGGTGTCCTTGATGCAAAAGGATTTTTATGCCAGTCTATGCTTAGTTTCTCTCACAGCAGAAGCAGTGAAGTAGGTCTAAGTTATCTTCTCCCTGTGCAGTTAATTTTCAGGCATTTGCGCTTGCTCTTGTGATGCTATTATTGTTTTATTTCAGTCTAAAGGCATCTGAGTTCCTTCAAGAACTTCTTTCCCACCTAAATATTTTATAAGCAGTAATGAACCATTTGTTAGGGTAACCATGCATCCATCTGTCCAAGAAACTGTGCTTTCAATTATCATGTTAAAAATTAGACAAAATAAAGTCATATTGATAAAGTTATCTTATGGTGAAGGAAGATACTAGCCCAAGGCTTGCTCCATGGATCCTTGAAAAAGTATGAGTTTATTTTATTGAGAATCTTCAGAGTCAAACACAAATGTGTTTTTCAGGGACATTTGGACCTCAACTGCATTGAGAAGTCACTGTGAATGAAGATATCCACACCAGAGGGAGTGGAATATTAAGCAGCTCGTAGACTTGCAATAGGGTATAGTTTTAGGGGTTGCTGTCAGGTTTTAGAGGGTAACATACAACTAAAAGTCATTGGAAGCTGAATTTCTAACTCCTACCTGTGCATTGACAGCTGTCTGGGAATGCCTTGGGCATCCACAGAAACCATGGAGATCACAATGAAGAGCTGTCCCTCACTCAAGGACAGAATCTATCTAGTCAGAAAACATCTGTCCAATCTCCTCTCAGTGGTGGAGATCCCACACCTGTGTCCAGGACAGTCTGCTCTTGACTTAAGCAACTTTCTCACAAGAAAGATCTTCCCAACCTTTTATCAGACATTCATTGGCTTTTCTTTCTAATTTTTCCAGGTTAGAAAATGAAATCAACCTGCTTTCTTCTTCCAAATTACCTTTTTGTTTTTGAAGATCTGTGTTAGAGCTCCCTCCAGACTTCTCCCTAAACAGCATGATTTCCTTCCACTATCCCTCAGAGTTCGTGTGCCTCTGGGAATTCTCATTGTCCTCTCTTGATGTCTTTCTACTGCTCTGTATTTACCTTGATTTTACCGTCTGAGAACTATACAGAACATTCCTGTTTAGTTTTTTTCTGAGGACTGCATAAAATTAATTAAAGTTTTACACATAATTTAGCAGTGTGTTTCAGTGTGTTTATTTTTTTACATCAGCATGCTACTGTTCACCTTGTGATCTACTGTCGGCTGCAGATATTCCTCTGAGGAACTTTTGTCTAAACTGCCATTACCCATCAGGCTCTTATTCACTAGGGTTTTGCTGTTGGTCCCTAATTCTATAATTTTGTACCTTCTGGAACTGCATCCTATTCTTTTAAGGCTACTTTTTTCCCTATTATTTAAGGTATTTTTAACGTGCATCCTTTAACAGACATGCAGCCACTGTCAGTTTGAATCACAGAATCATAGAATCAACCAGGTTGGAAAAGACCTCTGAGATCATCAAGTCCAACCCTTGATCCAACACCACTGTGGTTACTAGACCATGGCACTATGTGCCACATCCAGTCTCAATTGGTGTGTCTCAATCTCAATGTGTGTTTGAGATCACCTGAAGACTCAAGCACATATTGTACTGAGTTGCCCACATCTCTCAATATAATATGAGCCAGTACCACACCTTGCTTTAGGATGCCCTTTGATTTTGAAATTTGAAAACTGCTTTCAGAGGGTAGCGTTTCCAATAAAACTTGCATACATCTTCCGATAGCCTCCTCTGGCACTTTCCCAGTTTGCTTGAGATCATCCCCTGGAGCAGTTGCAAAGCCTTGCTAGTGGCACCTGCTACTGGCAACTGCTTCTTCCCTACCATGAGCTCTGTCACTCTTTCACAGTTCAAGGGCACTAAATACAGGTAGCTACACTTTTCCAAAAGCTCAGTGTTGATACTAGCTAATGTACTGGTGGTGTCCAGCAAGAACTAGGCAATCTTTAATTGCTCATAAAGCCCCTAGACATGCAAATCAGGAAGGCTGATGTTGAAATCCTTCCAAATTACTAGGTTAAGTTTGTATCTGGCACCATGTGGGTGCTGTGGGCAGCCCACTACACAAACCTGCATGTATGCAGACCATTTGTATTGGTGGCTATAACTAATTTTAGCTTGAAAAAACAAACAACCTATCTGTGGTTTTATTCAAAAATTGTAGTGGAATTCAATTATGAATGCCTGCTCAGAGCCATTTAAATCAGAAGTTGCTGTTTTTAAGGGAAACAAAAATGGAGTTGAACATTAGGGTCTGTAAAAGGCAAAAAACCAATTTGTACTTACTTGAAAGAATAACAAAGCAAAAAATCCCAGGAAGACTAGTGAGGAGACGAAGTTAAAATGAGTCTTTAACAATCTTCTAACTGTTGTAATCACTTACTGCAGCTACAATAGCTTCTTATAGTAATAATCATACTGGTATCATTTCTTTTTTTGTACTGCAGTGAAACAGCACATTGCACTGTAAATGGGTTATCTGTATCCCTGTGTGCTCACAACTGTACTTTGGGGCTGAAAATTATGTGCCTGATTTCAGCCCTAAAGCTTTCCCCCCCCCCTAGTTTGTATATAACTTGTATGCAAGGTCTGGTTACAATGAAGAAAAAAAGAATCTTTTGCTGCTGTGAAATGATTAGTCTTGTTTTCAGAAGTGTCAAGCAGTCAGAAATCCCAGTGAAGTCAACAGGAGCTGCAGGTGCTGAACACTTCAAATCAAGCTGCTCCTTTTCTTGTCTTCATGTGTGTAACCAAAATGACATTACAAACTGAAACTTTCCTTAGTAGTCTCTGAGGAGGATTAGTCTGAAGGCTGATTTCTGACTGAATGAGATGATTGTGGTGTTCAACAATTGAATTTCACTCCCACGTATTTGCCAGCACTGTGTAGGCTGCAAGGCAAGCCCCAGCCCATGAGCGGGTGGGGTGTGTGCATCCTCCACTTCCGAGCACTCAGGGCTGCAGTTTTCCTAAGGAAGGTGTTTTGGCCAATGCCTCTTCAAACAGCCAAGTTTGGGGTAGCTGCTGTCACTTTATGATTCACTTGCCCATTTCACACCCCCACACCTATTTTCTGAGCTGTCACATTGAGCCAGGAGAAGGGAGCTGCCTGCCTGATGCTAACAGCTGACAGTGGTGCAGTGGTGCTCATATATTGACATGAGGCAAACCTGAATAACCTATTTCACTGTGCTCCTCTGTGTAGTGGACATTATTTTAGCCATCCTGAGCATAGGTATTTGCCCACTGATTTGGTATATCACTAAATTCAAACATGGTGCCTGGAAGGCCTTGCCTTGGCACTGCATGTAGAAAGGGCTGACCACTGCACAGGTGGGTCTCCTGCTGAGTGAACAAAACAAGCAGAGTGCAGAAGAGAAAAAAACCAGAGCTTAACTCAAGTGCAGTGTTACTTGTTGTGTGTGAGCTGCAGGGTGAAAAGATGCTAACGGGAGAGCATATTGTGCTCTCCCCTTCCCTGTGTGAACCCCCTCATGAGTTATCCTGATGTCACATCTAGGCACTGGAGCACAGGGAAATCGCGTGATTTCTCTAATGTCAAGAAGATGCCTGTGGCAAAGTCAGGAACTGAATCGATCTCTCCTGATCTCAGGTTAAGTGTATCTCCAAACCTTTTCTCTGCTTTCAGTGTACTTGGCCTTTCCCACGCATCATCCCACATCATGGGACAAAGGCTGTACACTTACAGTCACGCAACTCTTGTTTACGGTTGTCTGGCCATTTTAGTTTGGTTTAGGAAGGGCTAAAGGAGTCTAATGATCTTCCTTCTATTAGCTCAGTTTATTTGCTTCTGTACTTGTTCTCACAGGAAATCAGAAGAAATTAAAAACCCCACTATATTATTACTCAGAAAAGTTTGAAGGTGCAGGGCTGTACAGCTAAAGCATAACACGAGGCGCTTTAGGGACATATCTCACTCTCTTAAGGAGATGTACTCTCAATAGAAGCAACAAGGCTAGTCCAGTCGCATTTTTCTAAAGTGCCTGCTGTTAACAAGAAACTTCACTGAAGTTAGTGAGAATTTTTAATAAAACCAGAGGGACAGACTGTCTTCTTCTTTTTTATAGTGTGATTCATGCACTGACACGGCTTATGCACCTCCAAATGGCCATGGCTGACCTCCCTCATCACGCAGAGATCAGCACAATACAATCATGACCTCAGAAGGGGTGAAGCCAAGTAGAGGAAAGAATAACCCAGTGGAAAGTAAAAGTTATTTTTATCAAACGAGGAAACACATGTGATGCCATATGAGGCAGCTTATATGTAAAGCCTTTCAAGTCTTCCACTCCAGGGTACTTAGACTGATGACTATGAACATGGTAAACATGAAGTGCTGTTTTGTGTTCCCAGTCCAAAAAATGACAGCCCTTCTGCAATTATAAAATGTTATTTCCACTAAAAGGACTTCTTGTTTTGCAAGTTACTTCTGCAAAACAAACATATTAGAGAAATCTTTGGTTTGCTGCGTGGTAGGTGAGTCAATGTTATCATCAAATCTGAATAAACAAGGCTGTATTTTTAGATATTAAAAATGTAGCATAATCAAGACAGACACGTTTTAGTCTATTCTCATTTTGCAATATAATCACTTTTACTTAATATATTTTTATAATTTCTTTGTTTTTCTGTGGTCTATCATAAAAATCAGAACAAAATTTTAAGAATATTTCCAGTGGCTGGTTATCCCCCAAATACTTGAACAATGGCTTTTGGCTTCTTTGTTATTTTTGGGTGATTTTACTGGTTCTTGTTTAGGTAATACACATTGAAACAAATTCACAAATGAATACACATTTGTGGGTTCCAGTTTGGCTTACACGAGTGCAAACAATTAGCTATCTCAGCAAGAGGACTTAAGGAGGTGTAACAGAGCAGAGAACAGCTAAAGAGCAACCTAGTGTAAAAAATCTTCTGGATTTTGCCAGTAGGCTTCCAAGCTAGGGTGGCAACTATGCAGATGTTTATATTGCCACCATTCTGTATTCCTCATGTGACTATCGGGTGCCTTTTCACCTTCTCAAGGCTGCCTAAGAGTAATAACATCAACCTTTAATCTTACTAATGTGTTAGGTGACTGCAGCACCACCTCCTTCCATGCAAAGATAGAAATAGTACTTTCTTTCCCTTGGGGAAAAATGTGTTTTTTCTTGCCACATTTTCAATTCTAATGCCTTTTACTACTTTCTTTTGTTTCAGGAGCTGTGAATATGCATTACCTGCTTTTCATCTTCTATTGTAGCAACTAAGTGTCAAAGCATACTACATGAAGTGGATGAAATTCAACCCTCTTCAAAAAGTGCAAAGGAAACAGGTTGTAACAGGATCCTGAAATCCATGAGGAGTGAATGGAGGTGTTTGAGACAGTGAGGGAGTACAGATAAAGGAAAGAACAAGAAATATTACAGATATGTCCTGGTTTTAGGATTGTTTTTATAAATACTTACCATCAATTATTACCCTAAACAGAATATCTGAGGCCTTCTGCTGGTAGAAATTGTCTCTTAGCTACTGTATGGAAGCAGTTTTTAGAGGTATTGATTTTTAGTGGCACCTACTTTCATATTGGGTCTTGTGTGATGGTGGGAATAAGTACACACTTATGAGAAAGAAAAGAGACACTAAGTTTGAAACAGAATGATTTTATACTGCCTGCTCCTTGCTAGAGCTAGAAAAAACACTCTAAACTAAAAACAACAACTGCATTCTTTTCTGCCAAATTCAAAAATGCTTTGTCTTGCATATGGAAAAGGCCAACAGTTACATTAAAAGTCATTAAAAGAAAGAATCAAGAGGAAACCTTGAAAAAGACCTGTATTAACACCTCTCAGGATACAAGATGCCAAGAACAGAGATGGGCAGAATGAACCTAAACCTATTTGAACATGGCATAATCCTCTACCTGAGGAGCTTAACTATGGCTGCTGCTGAGCCTGCTAGTTGTGGCAGCCTTTAGGAACCTACTCCAGATTACAAAGAAAATTAATACAGAGAGGGAACCCCATTTCTTGGGGATTTCCAGAAGCCAATCTGCATAAAACCACACCATGGCACATACCTGTGCCTTTATCTACTGACAATTCAACTTGCTGCTTATGGGACATGAACACTGCTCATCTGAACTGTCAACAAAATATGCTTTGGATGACAAAATTCTGGAGCCAAAGTGTTCTTCTAACATAAAAGGTACAAAAAAAATGCCACTTCATCTATACATCAACCATGCTGTGATCCATATAGCTAATCGCACAGAATGCCGTATTTCAGACAGAGCCTTAACCTTAAATGGATGTTCAAGGTTTCACAACAGGAATGCAAACATCCTGCTAAGTCTCAAAGCCAGGGTATTTCTCAGGTGGTAGGACTGCAATTTAAAACTTTTATTTCTTCATTCATGACAATCTTGCTGATCTGCACATGATGGATGATTCTGAGATACATTCCAATGAGATGCATAGGAAGAATGAACTCCTCTGCTCCTTCAAAAAACATGCAGTCAGGAGACTTTTAGTACAATATTAGTTATCTAATATATACAGTGTGAAGAGTTCATTCCAGGAAGCTTTAAAAAACACATTATACAGAAGATTCATTGTTGAAAAGTTGCTAAGAGGTTTCATAGTGCAGGCAGAAGATATAGTTACAAAATGTAAATAAAAGATACTTAATAAAATGGCAAAGGAACACTGTGAATGAAATTCCTCTGGTGTAGCAGCCCATTCAAGGTTTATGACCACTCAAGTTCCTCCTAAGCCCCCAGCAGAGTATTTCAGTCTTTGAGATTTCATCTAGATTACGGTGACATGCAAAGACATGTCCTGAATGGAATATGGAGACCAGAGGAATGAAAAAAGACACTTCAAGTGCACAGAATAGCTTTTAAAAATGCCTTTTTCATCTACTCCCCTTGGCTAGCTTGATTGAATGGTTTAAAATTGCTTATTTTGTTAACATGCCTAGTTGCTACTGCCTGGCCATGAGTTGTTAGTTTTTTGCTGAGAAATTAAGCTTTTTGAACCAGAGAAACCAATGCAAAAAAACCTTGAGTACTTGCCCTGCCTGGCCCCTTTTCAGGGGGCTTTTCACCTATTTGCTTATGTCACTTTTGTTTGTTCTGCAGTAAATTCAGTGTTGGGATAGTCCCTTTAGCAACTTACTTGTATGTTTTGCCACTATCTGAAGTAGTTAGTATTTAGCCAAGATCTCTTGGGGGAAGGTAAAGAATAGGCAATTGTTTTATTCAATAATCAGTTTTGTAGGTAAAATGATTTTTTAAAAAAAGCACCTTTTTTAACTGCAGAAAAAAATATTTCTTTGAACCTTAGCAAGAAATATTATTAATACTTTTCCATCTACACTGTTGCTAAGAAAAAAAAATTGTAAAAGCCTTATGATCTAAGCCCTTGGTCTTAACAGACTAACTTGCCCTGAGGTTTTAGGAGACAAAATGAAAAGAAGTAAAACTGAATAAGCAACTCCAGGTTTTATTTACCAGCTTGTCTTGCTCTTTCACTGTTTCAAAATGGAATGAAATAAAATTGCAAACAAAGAATTAAATTCTCATTCAAAAGTAGAGACTGCTCCCCCTGGCCAGCTTTTTTAAGGTCTGGACTGCAAAGGTCCCACACCCACTCTGGCCCATGGCCGGCAGCAGCCAGAGGTATTGCCTCAACAGAGGGGGGTCTTGCTTCCCTCTTCTTCCTGAAAACTGCTGTGCAAGATGCTCCCTAGAGGGTGGTGAAACCCCTGAACATCTTCCTTGAACCCTGCTCATAAACTCAGCCCACACACAGCACAATCAACTACTTCCATGGAGTCCTCCACAGTGGTCAAATTTGTTTGGTCAAATGGGTGTCATATAGACTATTAATAGCCAGGATGAACATAATACAGAAAAAAATAGAGCTTGGGGTATTGCCCTGAATATAAAGTTTAGTAAATGTTATGGCTCCAGCAGTACTTGTTTTCAGCGCATCTTCATGTCCTATCACCACAGCATTTGTTTCTCTTCCTTTTCTCATGAGTGAATAAAACCAGAGTGAGCAGTCTTCCAGGAAGAAAAAACCCAAGAAAATATGTACCACTTGAGATATTAGAAAGCAAGACCATTCCAGGAGTATAACATTTCTCTTGTCCTTTCTTTAGTGAGATGCCAAAGGCTGTGCCTACACAGCTTGATAGGTGAACTCCCTGTATTGAGAAGAGTCCTAGCATGCTCTGTAACATGCCTACACACATGGTCGTGGCCAGGCACCCAGGCTGATCTGAAAGCTGGTCAATGAGAGCTGAAAGGTGGTAAAGATAAAAAACAGATTCACAAACTTCTCCTCAGCCACAACTTACTCTGAGATTAATGGGAGTTCATTTCAGGGCAAAGACAAACAATCTGGCTGAAAAAACAGGAATGTGAGCTTCTCCTGTCCAGGGATGGATGGGTTTCATCTTGACAGACTTTAGCCATCTAAAAGTCAGAGGTCTATCCTGAAATAGTTGTCTTCAATCCCTGCACAGGGAATAGTGAATAGGCACTTTCAGAAGGTGATTCTTCCCATTCCATCCTGTTCCATCCAAGATCACTTACCCTGGAACAGTGCTTGTCTCTCTCTATTGTCTATGGGGAGGGTCTAGCAACGAGGTCTCCAGCTCGCTACCTCTCCAGTCTTTACTTGTGCTTAACTGTGGGTAAGTTTAGGGATGACTGGAAGGTGTGTTACAGCATTACTGTGGTTTAAGGACTATGGTGAATTGTCCTTTCAGAAACATCCAACAACTTGAATATCATGTATATGTTAATCTTACAGTAAACTGGAGTTTGGTAAGGACTGAAAAGAGTGATTCAGTTTACAGCTTTTAAATTGCACTAAAGTTCATCTGTACACTTACTGGGATATTCATATACAGAAAAAATAATCTGACTTCATGCTCAGCAGATGTAATTCAATGGTAGGGCTGATTTTGCAAAAGGAATTGCAAGGTCCAGTTTAAAGATCAGTTTGTTTGGATTGGGATTTGTTTAAGAATCAGATGGGTTTCAAGTCAGTGAGTGCTCTGTTTTTAGTAGAGATTTTGTAGATGCGACTTGTATGAAAACAGGCTCAGCTGAGCTTCTCTTTCAAAAATTTGTTGTCTTTATGCTCCTTTTACTAAAAGTCAGGAGTAACCTCAACACCTCAGATAATATTAATGAAGGTGTTAGAGCTACTCTGATGCAAATTTTGTATAATAATAGCCTAAAAAAGGGAACATGGATTTGCATGGTTCAATAGGCAAATGCTACTGTTGCCACACTGGTCTGTAGTGCCGTGGCATCCTCTCAAAAAAATGTAGGTACAATCTGCTCTGGCCAATATACAGTGGTCAGGACACTTGAGAAAATGGAACTGGAGCAGCTGGAGGCTGTCCAAAGACCACACAAGTCAGTGAGGTAGGATTCATTTAATCTAGCATTAGCTGTCAAAAAGCTGCAAGTCTGGTTTAAGCTAGTGGTCTAGCCTGCTCTATAACCAGTGCAGAGAGAGAGGCCCCTTTGGAATTAAGCCAGCTTAATCATTTAGGTTGGGGTGGGATGAACCCTGTCACATATGCCTGGGCCACCTGTTTGGATGAGGTGCCTAACTTTTAGATGGCTGACAGAAATCTTCTCACCAAGATAAAAGAGAATTCATTCTGGGCCAGACACTGAGAAGTTTTACCTACATGTCAAAAAATGTGGATGAGTGCAATCATTGACACAAATGGTTGTCAGGATGTTAACAGGGTGCCAAGGCAGCTTCCAGATGGGGAAACATGGTTTTCTCCTTCAAAAAGAGTATAACTATTGTACATTAGCTGAAGGGTTAAAAGTCTAAATTTTGGCAGAGACAAGGACAGTGGATTTTTCATGAGGCTTAGGGACATGGAAAGGGTAGATTACCCTGTTGTCACCTTTTGCCCACTCCCTTTACCAAATGTTGACATGAAGTAGAATTTGTCTGTAGATGAGGATTAATGTAATGGCTGCTTTTATTCCTCAGTACTTTTTTTGATGAAATTTGATCACCCTTCTCCACATTCCTGCTCCTCACCTGCTCTGAGAGGCAAACACAATTATTTGAAAACAAAAGCAGTCCAGCTCAAAAAACTCAGGTCCTTTCTCACTTGAACTCTCACCAGTGTTTCTCTTTTTAAATGCAGTTAATTCCATTACAGTCTGGTTACTGTGAAAACCAACTAGCTACGAAATTTTTCAACATGGTGTTTGTAAACACCTTCATTGCTGTATTTATTTATAGATATGGACTGCCCAAGACAATATGGATAATATAAAAAATGTCTTTTGTTCTGAACCAATGAGGATGGAAAAATCAAAATGTTACTGTACAGCAGCATCTTTGGAGGATTAATGTCATGATGCTATGGAGGACATTGTCTGATATCCTAATCAAGAATGGATAGGCTGACCTGAGGCCTGGATCTCAGTTGTTCAGGTCTAGTCAGAGTAGAGTGGTGGAATTGTCTTCCAGTATACACACTCAGGTGTCCTTTGTATGGAAACTGAACATCCAGGCAGGGTGGCTTGTACAGCTTAGGAAATATTGAGGACTGTTCCTAAAAGATTGTATATTACAGAAGACATTCACAGTTCCCACATAGACTCTCATCTAGGTATGTATTTTTGTTTCTGTCTGCAGAAGCTTTTTGGTTTTTTTCTGCTTAAAGATGATTTTGGAAAGTATCAGCTATCTCAAAGGTGGCATTAAGGCCCACAGCTGTAATGCAAACATTGAACAAAGATGAAGGAATAAGTTTTCCTTAATATTTTGGTCAGAAGGCCTTCACTGGAGTGTCTAGAATCAGTGGCTTTAACAAGAATAAATATATTTTGGAAAGGTGTTGCTGAGCAAGATCTGGAATGAGGAATCCGTATTTTCTAAGCATTTTCACAAGCTAGAGAGTTTTATAGTGCTCAGGACTGTAATGTCTTGCTCATAGTTGTTTCTTTTCCCGTCCATTTTATTTAGAAATTAAAAGAAAATGAAAAATGTGTGACACTCCATAAAGAGATATGTACCAAGAACAGATGCAACTCACTCCATTAAATCCTGAAAAGCCTGTTAATACCTCAATTAAAATACATATCAAATTCATTCCCTTTAAGTGCATAAATACCTAAAAATTTGTTAGTCACATGAAAACATATATTTTCCTAACTGTTATAATTATATGATTTTTTCAAGAAATATAAAAATAAAAGAAAAACACTTAAAATTCAGTGTTGTCTCAGTTAGCAAGTCAATTAAGCAGATCAAGTCCAGAAGACCTTATGCTTTTTTTACTTGACTCCTGCTGAGCTGAATATGACTTTTGCTATTCAGAGATCAAGTAACCACCCTGTTAATTGTACTAGATCTACACAAAGGGCATTAGATGGAAACATAATCTGACAGAAAATCAGAGAAACCGTAGGATGGAAACAACTGCCACCCTTTATACAGGATAATAGCCTGCTATGCAAATGAGAGTGGCAGCTAGGAGGAAGTTTTAGTTCTGTCCAAACATTTTATTTTTATAGTGCTGTAATAATGAACCAGCACAAGGATGACTGTGGTTGAAAACTGAGTTAGCATGAGGCACTAAGTCAGGCCAAGAATGCACCAAAGTACATCCCTGGAGCCTGTTCACAGCAGCAGCTGCTTGGTGTGTGTTGGAGAAATCCCAGCTTTATCTGCGATTGCAGTTAGGGATAGAAGGATCCTTTTTGCCTCACATTTGTATCACTTTGCTTTTAGTGCCTGGCAGCAACATCAGAAACACCTGAACCCTCCATTACATGAAAGCGTGAAATGCAAAGCACATATGGGGTCCAGTGGCAGAAGGAATAAAGCCAGTGCTTACATTCAGTGATGAACTCAATTTTCTTCCTGCTTTATTGTAGAAAGTCTGCTGTTTTGCAAAAAATATGAAGAGAGAGAACCTGGGGAAAGGTGGAGAGGAGAAAAATAAAAAAATCAGCGCAGTGGGATTGAGGAAGCTGCTATGCCGTATTGGGAGCGATTCCAGAGCTGTGATGTTCCCCTGGGTACTGACTGCATGATTGCTGCGGAGTTGCTTTGATAGCCACAGTTACAGCAGGAGAGGAGTATCTGAAATGAGGTGATGGAGGCTGGAGAGAAAGAACTCGTGGTCCTTTGAGACTAGGGAGGAGATGTAGCTTCATGAGAGCAGAGATGTACGAAGTATAGCTAATGGAGAAAAACACTCCTGTTATTAAAAATATGTCCTCAAGCCCATGACTGTTCAACTGGGAGATTTTATCTAGTGTAAGTAGAATTTGAGTTTTGTTTTGTTTTGTTTTTCCTTTTTCCTGTAGTGTGTTAGGTGAGGTGGCATAACCTTGCTATCAAAAAGTTTCCTTTAAAATCTGTCAGTGAATTTGGCACTGGCCAGACTGCTGTCTCACGAGAGCTGCTTCACTGGTGTCAGGCTGGTGGTGTGGAGTAGAATCTGACCTTTTGACCTTCATGTGTTCCAGAAATAACTTCGGAAATGCGGAAGTTTTTCTTAGTCCTCAGCTTTGTGGTGGTTTGTAATCAAAGCCAATGCATAGCAGTAACAAAAGGAAGCTGTCACATTGATAACTCTCCACTGGATGCAAGTGTAAATGCTCTCCACAAACAGCTACATTTTGGTGCCATTCATCTTCTGAATGCGTGCTTGGATTTTACTTTGGCTCTTTTGTAGATGTTTGTTCTTGCAATTTGGACAGGTGAAACCAGCAAGTATGCAATTTGTGTAAACTGAGTGGTCTGTTAAGTGAAAAAGCTTTAAAATATACCGGCTGGAGTTCTAATTTCCACTCCAGCAGCTCCAGCACAAGGAGAGGGCATGTGGATGAGTTCTTTATTTTGAAAGCAAGTTTCTTTGGAACAACAGAGTGATTTTTGAAAGGCGTGGATATATGTGAATTATGAACTTTCTAAAAAAATCCCACAAATGAAAAAACAACCTAATGACCCAAAACCTCACAGGAAAAAAAATGGTAACCTGTGAGTGAACTTAAAGGCTGTTATATTACTTTTTTAAAAAGTAAGCTGGCAACCTGTGTTTCAAACTGAAGACTATTCCATGGAAGAAATCTACGGCTGAACTATTTTGCTATATCTTAGTATTAAAAAACAACCCATCTGAAAATTTTCCCACTAGATGTCCTGATGAAAACCAGAGTAGTGCCATAGATCCAAAGGAATCAATGGAGATGTATCAAGTTGTACCTACTGCAGGTTTAACTCTTGATTCATATTCAAGAGCTTCAGCTCTTAGGACTACTGCTAAACACTCTGCTGTTCTCTGTCGTGTCACATAGCAATGGATCCAGTGAAATATCTCTAAGTAAAGAAATAGAGCAAAGAAGATGTAGGTGAGAACTGAACACAAGAGAAAGAGTCTAAGTGGCTTCTGCATTTATCATCAGGCAATCTCATGTAACTGAGAGCTAAACTTCATTTTCTCAGGTATCTCTACAGTTTACTCTGTTATGGGACAGGAACTACATGGCACCATCAATGACAGCAGTGACACCTGTGCTGGGCAGGTCACCAGCACAGCTCAGGAGAAGGTGGTTTGTCCTGTGGATAGCCCTTGTCATTCCTGATGTCTTCTGGAACGAAGGCGGTGAGTTCAGCACTCATGCAATAGATAGTGGAGTGGCCTGAATATTTTTGTCTGAGAAAAACAAACAAATATTCTAAAAGTAATGGCCAAATAAGCTAATATCATCCCACACAGGATTTCCAAGAAATTCTAGCAATTCTAGAGATAAAGATAACAGTAATTGGAGCACTATCAGTTAAAGTAAACCCAATTCCCAGCAGGGGAAAGACTTAGGTAATCTTGGTGGTGATAGGGACAAAATGGGAAATGGATGAAATAAAAACTGGGCAAAAAGAGCAAATCCATCCCCCCACACCCCTTCTAATGTACTGCTTCATACCTCCATCCTTGCAAGAGTGTATCTTTAAACCAGTTATTTCTCTACTGGTGGATCATTAAAGTGACCTGGAAAGAGGTAAGACTTTCATTTTGTAATTATTTTTACTCTGCCAGCAGATGAGGTAAATCTTGAAGGTAGTGGTTGTTCCCAAATTCAAGAGAACAATTTCTGGGGGTTGCACTTCTGGGTGTTCCTAGATTTTTTTCCCTAGGTATTTACTCCTGGGCACTGCTGGAGGCCTTAGTGACTGTGACTTCTTTTAAGGTCTGATGAGACAGCACAAAAGATGAGCAGCAGAAGAGTTATCAGATGGCTGTTCTTTCCTATCAGAGAGGAGATGGGGACACTGTGCATCTCTAGTCTAGAAGGATAGGACAAAGGGAAAGGTGCACTGTGATGCACAAAGACATTTACAAATGCATCCTTATATACTTGAAATGTTAAAACTAAAGTATGTCAAAAAATACAGAAATGGCCTAATTTCCGTTTTGTGAATAAACTATGAATAATTTTATTTCAAGAAGCAGACCCTGGATCTTGAGTGAATCCAGCTGTAACAAATTTGTTCTCAAGTATGAAAAGGTATGATCAAATAGTTCATTCAAGTTAGCTTTATATAGCCATGCTTCCATTTACTAACAGTTTAATGGTACTATGTTCATCTTTTTACATTCTTTATGTTGGCTGTTGATTTCTTCTCCTTCCTATTTTGTTGGGCTCTATAAGGTCATCCAGAAAAATCCACGTGTATCCAAATATTTATTTACTGTCAGTTATTTCTTTGCCAAACCAGAAAATGCCTGTAGACTTAAAACAGGTCCTTTCATTATTCCCTGTGGTCTCTTCAAACTCAAGAAGCTGGAGCCATCAATAGAGACAAATTAAAATGCATCTGATAAAATTTAACACATACAATAGAAGTTGAGATATTCTCAGAGCCTGTAGTTTTAATGACAAAACAAACTAATAAATCATATAAAATGATTCATATAAACATGTAGTAAGAGCATCTATTTACTTGTCCAAACCTTGAGAAAAGTCATTTGTTAGTTTGAGCAGTTCAGTAGTTGCTGAGTACTTTGCTCTGCTTTCAGATTTTGATGTATGAACCAGATTCACTGGAAATGCATCGGATGTTGTAAATTTGTCTTCTGGATTTTGACGTCATTTGATCTCCCAGATTGCTTGCAAGGATATTCGGATCATTAAATATGGTGATTTTTTAGACACTTAAGGGGAACTCAGTTCGTCTGATATCCCTGGTTGTTGGAAAGGAAGTCTCTGCCCTCCAGACATCAGTTCTCATGGTAGTGACTGCCTGCTTTGCCACAGCCAAGGCCTGGTACAGAACCCACTTTTGAGCACAGGTTCTGCCTAATAGCAAACATGTTGTCCCTTTCCCATATGACTTCAGTCATGATGTACCGACTGGAGCTTTGGTAGAAGTAATGAACTTCTGCTCCATAATAGCAATAGATAAAAGGTGAAAAAAACTTTAAAGGACTGCTTTATTTAGGTACATTATTTAACCACAACTTTGGGTGCGATGAAACAACTGATGGAAAAATCTCTCTTCTTCATTTGTTAGTGGTAGATAGAACCACAGCTATAGAGAGAACTTCATATAAACTCACCATTCCAGAATCACCTAGGGATACTTTGAGAGTCTCTGTAAACTAATACAAAGTAGAAATATAACACATTTTAGAAATAAAATAATATTTGTTTGGAAAAATAAACCTGCACTCTAGAAAAGAATGCTGAATACTTTCTTAGAGGGTTTTAGAAACTGGCTTCTCTTTCATGAGGAACATCTACTGTGCAAAAGTGCTCTTTCATAGCTGACGAGTATTAAACAAGGTGTAACATCTCTATGGTTTTGGCCTCTGTCAGTAACTATTCCAGACTGTGGTGAGGCTGACTGAATTCCCGCAAAGGTCCTTCTGCCTGACCATACTGTGTTTTTCCCAGGCAGGGCCACACCTCTTGGTGAAGTGGCTATGGGATGCTATCTGTGACAATGAATCCCAGAGCCTATTTGGTAGAGAAGAAGGGGTGGTCTAAGGATGCCATCAGTGTTCATACTGATGGGTAAGGCACGGAATACCAGACTACTAGCAAAGGCAAGCTAAGGATTTGATTTCGTTATCATTCATCTGAGCACAGTGTTACTGTGATATTCCAAGCTCTGGTGTCCTTTTCAGTGCAAATGGAGGTGTCTTTTCATCATAGGTAGGGAAAGCATACATTAGTTTCAAAACTGCAAGTGTAGGCTTAAGTCAGTGGTGCTTGCTAGCTAGGGATTGTCTCTTAAATCCCTTACTTAACCTGTGGCACTGATGATACTTCATGAAAGATGGGTTATATGTGTCTTTAAAATGTCAATTTTATCATTATGTCCATTAACATAGAAAGATTTTTATTGCTTGAGTATATGAACAGCATCTTACTCACACAAAAGAAATTATTGAAATCCTCTGAATTGTCCTGTGCAGAAGGATACATGAAGGACTGTGTGACAGAAGGAAGTGCAGCTGGCTCTGTTACACTACTCCAATTTGGTTTTTCTAAAATTTCCTATTTCTATTGTATTTTATTCTTGACAACATTCCTGAAGTATTTATGACCAAAATTCTTTGCACATGATTACTAACTCTTGAAAAGAGTCTCTTTCTCAAGAGACATTTAGATGGCTGGCATGGTTGACCACAAAGGCAAGGCAGAAATTTCATTCAGAAATCAAAGAAAAAAGACATGAAAGAGAAAGCTAAAAGGAAAGGAAAAAGGGAGCTGGAATATACTTTACATAGGCCTATTGAGGTCACATTTATTTGTACTGGGTAACATAAGGAACAGTACTGAACACTTCAGTGGAACTCCAGGGAGCTTTATAATTCTTTCCTTGCATCCCAGAATCGATTGTTTTCTGAAAACAGGTACCTTAGGACTCTATGAGTAGTTCCTAGCTTTTTACCATGTCTTCCTGTGCTTTCACACTGGTAGCTCTTTTATTCCCCAACCCAGAAAAGCCACACGATTCTCATTCCCTAGTGCAACTGAACTGGCAACTGAACTCAACTGGCAACTGAACTCAACTGGCAACTGAACTGGCAACTGAACTGCTCCAAAGTTCAGTCTTCATGAATGTGGAGGAGCTGATTCTGTCTCCTACCATGTGCTGCTGTGATCTTGTTTACCTATGTATGAGCTGATTCTTCTGGAGGGGCAGGATTTCATGAAATCTTAGCATTTACATGCTGGCAGAACAAAAGGCTCCATCCTGGAGTTACCTTTCTTAGTCTGTGGTTTCACTGCTCAACCTCCCAACTTCTCCTAAGCAAACTGATTGCCTCCATAAATGTGCACTAGGCAAGATCTATAGATCTGCCTTATTGTTTTTCTTTTCAAAATGAAATATTGACATTTCACAGCAAAATGGCACTTTCTGCCTTCCTTCTATATTTAAAGAAAAGAGGAATGAGATGTCTTAGGCTTTTGGAGGTCAGGGGGAGAGAAAGACAGACACTCTTGAAATCTCGTTATATCATGTTGTTTTGAAAGACAGGAAAACAAGAATTTGGTCACCTCAGTACATCTCCCTGTGCTGGGAAGAGAAAAGGCTCCATAACCACACTTAAGAAAGGCAGATGTGGGAGGCTGGAAAGGATGCTGCAACACAGGCGGGCATGTACTTGTTCACTTTCTTCACCTGCACTCTGACACATGCACAAGGCTAAATAGAAAATCTGTAAAATCACTCTATCCTGACTTGAGAGTACCATGAAGTAGCACTTGGCCTGAGAAGCACCTATCAGAGACTCAGTGGATGTCAGTATGAATGGACAGAGGTATCTCCTTTACATACTGTTGGAATGTTGAACAACACTGCTGCACTGCCTGTGAGATGTGCAGAGTCTGGCTCTGCTCTTATTTGCATCAAAGTAACTCCATTGACTTTTTATGGTTTATACTTGATCTTAGGGTTCTACAACAAATTCAAACTCATCTGGAACAGTCAATGTCTATTGTCACCTATTCAATTTGCATTGTCAGAAATTTCTGCCTTTTTACTGTAAATGTAACCCAAAAAACCTCTGCGTTTGCTGGGAACTGTAACATTAAACCCTGAATCAAATACCCAAGACTTATGTTAGTTGTGTAGAACTCTTTATAGTGATCCTTGATGAGTTTAAACTAAGTTAGTAAATGCTGAAATCTATCCAAGGACTCTGTAGACATTGTATATGACTTCTACCTGGGAGATGGACTGTATGGAATTGAAGCAGGAGAGTTTAGAAAAGGCAGCTGGTTGTTAACTGGGAGACAATATGACATGAACTCAGCTGGTAACAGCAGGGAAGTATCTAGCCTAAACTTACTGTTTTCATAATTTTTATCTTTTCCAGTTTAAAGACAGGGTAAAAAATGAGTAAGCCCACTTAATGACAGGATAAATGCAGAACAAATAATGTCTCCCAGAAAGTCTTAGTGAGGTTCTATTTATAGTGTACTGAAGATTCAGAAAACCATGGAGTTGATCTGTTTGTCTGAGGTCTTTCTCTCAGATACTCCACACTACAACCTGATTTGTATGATAAAAACCAAGCACAAGGTGGTTCTGACCTGATAGAGCAGACTTACTGCTTCTGCACCTCCTATCGTTTCTGTTGCAGAGCTAATGATTGTTTTACTCTCTAAGTTAAGATCACTACTATTGTGGTTTCAAGTTATTAACAACTAGTAAAACACATGAGGAAATTTATGTTGCGTTTATGCATGTAACTAAGTTATATACAAGAAAAAATTTACAAGGAAAGTGTAAAATAACCCGAGAATGATTAATAAAATTAATAACTTGATTTTGTTACTTCTGAAGTGGTAATTTGAACTTGTGGGCTAAATTTTGTCCTCAGTTGTCAGAGAATTCACCTTTCTCCAATTTAGGCTGGTGTAACTGAGCAGAATTTACTCTCTATGTTTAAAATAGAGACAGAAATTACTCATAACCAAGGCACTTCTCCACTACTATTCACACTTCTTCCCTTAGCACTGTTGTTGCAGTTGTTTTTTTCCTATGGTAGCAAATAAACAAATTAACATAAATATTATTTTTTAGGGTGTTCTATTTAAAGGTGTTGAGACTATGGAGAGAAAAAAACATTAATGATGAAAGCTGTGTGAAGATCCACCTCCTGCAGACTTTGTATCTCTCTGATTTAAGCAATAATTCCAAATTATTCTCGACGTTTCCAGATCAATTTTGTTCAACCTTTAGTTAAAGATCACTTCTAGCAGACAACCAGTTTTATTAATAGCTTGGGTGGTCACATAAGCCAGAGTGATTTGTACACATATCTCATATAATAACTCTACAGTGACTATAAAACTGCTGCACATTTTATTATGCAGTGACATACAGGCAGGAGGGAAGACATTATAGCTGTAGGTGAAGTGTATTTCTTGTAGCCTAGAGTAGTGAATGAAACTGACGTGCAGGATTTAGAAAGAAAACCCCATCTCTAGAGACAAAATTACAGGTTGGTGCCGCTTTTCCTTCCCACCAGTGTGTCTGTAGAGAGATCCGCAGTGCAGCCTGCAATTCCAGTCCACAAGGGATAAAAATAGGTGCCCAGCACTCCCCAGCTGCAGCACTTCACATCACACAGCATGGGGGTGCTGGGGGACTGTGGTGAGCCCCCCCCCCCATGATCAGCAAGTTGCACTAAGAGGCTGACACTCTTGCAGGAAAAAAATATGTTGTTTGTGAATTTCAGGAGTGAGGATGATCCTCCAGGCACTCCTTTGCCTCCCTGCTTCCCCCAGCATGAACAAGGACCTGGGGGGCAGCTGAGGCAGGCACAGGGGTGTTGGGGCAGCAGTGCCTCTGGAGGGGCATTGGGTTTGTCTGCACTTACCTCCAGCTGTGCCAGCCCTGGTGCTGCTACTGCTGCCTAGGGAGCAAATTGTTGGGTGCACTCGGTGCAGCTGGTGTCAACCCTGGTGATGTCAACCCGCATGTACTGGCTATAGATGGGTGAAGTAAAAACAGCCCCAGCTTTCCTGTTTACGCGCTCAGGCTTCCTCTGAGAAGTTCTTGAATAAAAACAGCTGGACTAGACAAAATAGCCTTTCTATTTATTGCGTTGAGAGTAAGCATAGTGATGGTGGAAAGAAGCTGGGTTGACCTAAATCACCTGCTAAGGTCTGTGGGTGGTGCGACACCGGGTGGCTTCGCAGAAGGGGCCTGTTTGTAGCCTGGTTGATGTGCTAGCCCCTGGGTCCAGGGGCAGCCCATGCCTTCCACACTCCACCACACTTACATCCTCTTCTGTGAGAGACCAGGAAAGAGGAAAAGGTAATTTTGCTGGCTTTGTGGCATCCCAGGCTCCTTTCTCCTACCCTGATGAATTCTCTCTTCCAGTCCTTCCCAGTTAGGCTGTTAAACTGGATTTTGGGTGTTTTCCAAGAGCAGTAAAGGAGCCATATTTTCAAATATGACTAGAGGGACCTTTCTATAGATAGGAAAGATGTTAGGTCCCATGTATTAATAGTCTTTGGGGTACTGGCTGTGACAACTGCTGCTCCACAGTGCACTGTGAGAAACAGGACCTAAAATATTCTTAGGCACATGGACACAGGAGAACTGAAGCTGCAAGGGACCTTGGAGGTCATCCAGACAAAACTTCTGCTCAAGTCAGGGCTAACAAGGACATGAGGAAATGGAATGAAGCTGTGTCAGGATAAGTTCAGTTTGAATATTAGGAAAAGGTTCTTCACACAGAGGGTGGTCGGGCACTGGAACAGGCTCCCCAGGGAAGCAGTCACAGCACCAAGCCTGTCAGAGTACAAATAGTGCTGGACAGTGCTCTTAATCATATGGTTTACTTTCAGGTAGTTCTGCGACAAGGAGGGAGTTGAATTTGATCATCCTTATGGGTCCCTTCCAACTTTAGATATTCTATGATTTGGTGATTCTAACAGCTAGGTCTGACTGACAGGAGCCCAGATGCATTTTGAATGCCTCAAGGGATGGAGATGCCACCAGCTCTCTCAGCCTCTGTTCCAGTTTTGCACCACTGTTACCAGATCTGGTCAGATTTCCTCTTGTTGTAGCCTGTTACTGCTGCTTCTTGTACCTTCCTGTGTTCCTCTGAGAAGACTGTGAGTCTGTCTTCTCTAAAACCTCCACCTATGTAGTTCAAGACAGCAATTAGACCCCTTCTTAGTCTTCTCCGAATTGAAAAACTCACCTCCTTCAGTCCCTCCTCAAATATCAACTGCTCCAACCTCCACACCTCTGCTGGAGTTATTCCCAGGAGGACAAAACCTCTTTCATATCAGAGAGTTCCCTGGTGGACTCAGTACTCCAGATGGAGCCACACAAGTGCCAAACAGAGTGGGCAACCTCTTCTTTCAGTCTTTGTGCTACTACCTTGCTAATGCAGCCTTACTAATGCATGATTGGTCTTTGAAGGGTGCACTGATTGTTCTTATTTAACTTGTTGTCCAAGACCAGCCCAGCACTTTCTTGCAGAGTAGAGTTGCCATCCTGTCTGTTCTCCTGCATCAGGTTTATTCTTCCCAGGTACAACATTTTGCATTTGTCTGTTACATTTTGAGAAGTTCTTGTCGAACCACTCCTCCAGCCTGCTAAGCCCAGTCTAACAGCTGTCCTGGTCTCCTGTGCATCAACTGCTCCCTATCCAAATTGATATTAGCCTGCTGAGGGTGCAGTCCATGACATCACCCAAGTTGTTGAAGTTGATAGTATCAGCTCTAGTATGAATCTCTGAGGAACATTGCTCTTCAATATCATTGCTTTGAAGTGTTGACTGTTGCCCTCTAAGCCCACCAGCCTAGCAAGTCTTTCACCCATCTTGGAATTTGACCATGGTCCACATCTCTCTGTTTATCTCCAGGGGTTGTGCTATATGAGACTGTGTCAACAACCCTACTAATGCTGAGGGAAATGACATGCATTGCTTTATTTCTCCACAAAACCAGTCCTCCTATTGTAGAGGGCAACTGGGTTGGCCAGGTACAGTTTGTCATTGGTAAATCTATGCTGGTTCCTCCCAGTCACCTTCCTCTCCCTCCTGAAAATGGGTCCTGTGAGGATTTCTCCACAATCTTTAGAGGAAGTAAGGTGATGCTGACTTCTCTGTAGTATCCTACCTCCACGATTTTTTGAAGTTATTTTTACCTGACTGTAATACTCTTCATGTATGGGAATCCTTAATTTGTAGTAGTCTGGACTAATATGAAAATATGAGGGGTAGAACTTAAGTGATCCATCAACTATTTCTTAGAGTCATCCACATTCACTAAAAACTGGCACTTCTAATTTTTGGGTGTTTGGCAAGATACAACTTTATGTAGAAGACAGAGAGTTTTCCGTTTCTTTACTTACCAGAGACAGGATAACATCATAGGAGTGGAAAAAAATTTGAAAATAATAATGTAGGTTGAAATTAATGAGTATATCTGATAATCAGAATACAGTTGCTTAAATGAAGCCACTAACTATTAAAGCATTTAAATGTGTTTTCAAATGTAAGAATTTGTACAGTGCAGCTGATTTAAAATTAAATTAGCTGATTTTCATGGCATTTTGATAGACTTTAAAATAAAAATGTGTATATAACTTTATATATCAGAGCCTATCACCTGTAGGACAACCAAAAACCCCAAGCTCTGTCATTTTAATAGGACCAGTGCTATTGAAAGAACCTAGTAGTAGGTCCATGTTATTGTATATAGGTCAGGCAGCAAAAGGCAACAACAGACTCACTCATTCACAGGAAGTCAGGTGGTCATTTCAAAGAAACAAGCTTTTTTTGTATATCTGTATTGAGAAAAAAGGGAAAAAGTTCCTCTGCCTCCTCTGTCTTAGGTTAAATTGTGAAAAATTTTCTGCAGTGCTGCCAGTTTTGACAATTTAATTTCAAAAGTGTGTAAGGTGGCACTGGATGTGGTGTCCCCACATGATCAGATGGCCATCCAGTAAGCCAAAATGAATTGTACAGTTGAGTCAAATCAATTAAAAAGTGAGAAAAATATCTATATTAAAAATATCCTTTTTTTTTTCATCTCATTGTTGTATTTCATTGTTTGTTTGCTGTTATTCCAGGCATAAGCCATTTGGCTTACATGCACCTCTGACCCACATTTCTGCAAGAGGTCTGCATTTACTAGGATGAGAAAGTCCATCAAAGAAAAAGAGAGAGATATGAAGAGAAGATTCTTGGAAATTTGATGAATGGAAAAATGACAGTTCTTGCCAAAGATTTTTCTGAAGACTGGAAAAAACAACAAGACTGGGACCAGCTATCTGTGGGGTAAGGGAGCTTTTAGTGTTGACGTCTTCCATTCCTCAGAAAGACACAGATTCTGACCCATTAATCTCTGGTGAGGTCAGCAAGGTCTCCTGCTGTTCATAGTACATCGGCAGTCAAAAATATTTTCAAAACATTTCAATAGGGTTTGAGAGCTCTATCCAAAACATTTTAAAAAATGTAATCTGACAAATAATATTTTTACCACAGGCTGATATTTATTAAAACCTTAAGAAGTTGAACAAGGTACCCAGAGTTAAGAGTTTACAAAAAGCTAAAAATCTTTCTAGTTGTAACACATGGAGCCATTGCATTTGCTACTAAATCTTACAGGGTATTTATTAGTAAAAATGATAATAAGTTTATAAATCTAGACAGTGTGTGATAACAGACACTGATTTAAGGATAAAATGACTTTGAGATACGGTAAGAAGAGGTTTCTCAACACTTTGGCCCTCCTCATTTCATGGACACTACAAAATTTCACCTCTCTGCTGATAAAGAACACCCCTTACCTGACTGTCAAAAAAAAAAAAAAGAAGACAGAGGTTGAGCTCAGATGATTGAATCTTACAGTGGCAAGATGGGTGATTTCTCTTCTATGCCTGAGAGGAGGAACTGTAAGGAACACTGCTGGTCTTATGTACAAATGATATGAATAAGGCTCTCTGAAACCATCAATAACACACACTATTGTTGCCACTTTGACTTTTGAACTTTCAGAAAAGTTCTCAAGCTTCTGCCAGTAGTTGCAAGGTTTGTATGCTTTCAGTGAGGTTTTCGTGCATTCACAGCACTCTTAGTATATTAGGAGTGGTGGTAGCTTTGAGGGGTAACACCAAATATTGCACTATTTCTGATGAAAGTGTGTCAGTTGGTACAACTGGGCCCTGTCAGTCTCAAGTAGCACAGTGTCAACACCAAGATACTCTCTGTCACTAATAACAGAGTGCAGGTGATAATGAGTTTTGCCCATCGGTTCGGTCAGTTTAGCAAATGTTTATCCATGCTGAAACATATTTTACTGGCAGAGAGCTCCAAATCCAGACTAATCTCAATTTTCTTTCATTTTTAGCAAGTTTTGAGTAATTGTTTTCTCAGAACCACAATTATTCTTTAAAAAAGTCATAATGTACGGCTCCAACAGAGCACAAGATATCTTAAGATAGGAGTCCAGAAGGTGCCTGATAATCTTTTCCTGTAATTTTCTTGATCCTACAGTGTCTTACACTGCTGAGGAAATGAGAGAGTGAGCCAAAACCAGTTCCCTAGGGAGCTGCCAGAAAAGACGCTTTGTCCCTGGTCAGTGAAGATGATTTTTCATTTCCTGCTCCTGTTAAAAAAATTATATCTCTGCACAAACTTATTGTTGGACCTTGTCTATTTTGTGCAATGATCACAACATGAACAAATCTGACATGCACAATAAGGGGAAGACAATTGTGTGATTTCTGCAGGCAGCATCCCAGGAATAGCTTTAGCCTGTCAGTACTTGCTTCACAGAGTTTGTGGGGGGGCCTCTGCGGTGCAGAAGGCAATAAGGGACATCTGCATTTGACACAGAATCAGATTTGCACTGCCACAGAATTGTCGATGTTGGGTGGGATCTCTGGAGACCACCTAGTCCAACTCCTCTGTTAGAGCAGGATCACTTACAGGAGGCTGCCCAAGACATGTCTAGTTGGATTTTGAATATTTCCAAGTATGGAGACTCCATAACTTTTCTGGGAAACCACTCTGCACAAATGTTTAACCAATCTTACAATAAAAAAGCCTTTTCTCATTTTTAAGTGAACTTTCTTGTATTTCAACTTGTGTCCCTTGCCTCTGTCCTTTTGCCAGATACTGCCAAGAAGATCCCAGCTCCATCTTCTTCACCTCCCCTCCCACTGACAAGCTCCCCTGAGCCTTCTCTTTTCTAGACTAAACAGTCCCAGCTGTCCCATTCTCTCCTTGTATGACAGATGCTCCTGTGCCTTAATCATCTCTGTGGTCCTTCCTTGGAGTCACTCCAGTATGTAAGGGACTCGCTTGTACTGGGAGCTCAGGCCTGGATCCAGCATTCCAACTGAGTCTCACCCATGCTAAGGGAAGGGGAAGAGTCACTTCCCTCAGTCTGCTCACAATATTTCCCTATTGCAGTGCAAGACGCTGCTGGCGTCAAGGACACATTGCTGGCTCATGTTCAACTTGGTGCCACCAGGATGCCCAGGTTTTTTTCTGTAAAACTGCCTTCTAGGTAGTCAGACCCCACTTGTACTGGGGCCTGGTGTTATTCTTCACCAGAGACAGGACTTGGGATTTACCTTTGTTGCACTTCGTGATACTCTTGTTGGCGCATTTCTCCACCCTACAAGGACTCTCTGAATGGCAACACATGTCAAGCTCATCTGATTCATCAACCACTCCTCCCAGTTTGATATTGTCTGAAAACGTACTGAATGTACATCCTGTCCCATTATCCAGGTCATAAACGAAGACATTAAATGGTATTGGCCTCAGTACCAACCCCTGATGTACTCCGTCTGAACTTCATGCCCCTGATCACTAAGGTTTGAGCATGGCAGTTTAGCAAGTTTTCTGTCCATCTCACTATCCACTTATTTAGCCAGTACTGCAGTTTGTCAAAGAGGCTGTTATGTGAGACGATGTTGAAATCCTTGATAAAATCAAGATAAAAACCATCTACTGCTTTCCCCTTATTCACCAAGCCAGTCATTTCATCATACAAGGCTATCAGGTTGGTCAGGCATGTTTTCCAGTTGGTATATCCGTGCTGACTACTTCTAATCACCTTCTTGTCCATCATGCTTGTAAATGGCTTCCAGAAGGATTAGATGCTTCACCTTCCCAGGGACTGAGGTGAGGCTGGTGGGGCTGTAGTATCACAGATCTCCCTGCCCTTCTTGAAGATAGGAGCGACACGAACTCTCTTCAATTGTCAGGAACTTCCACTGCTTGTCATGACCTTTCAAAGACAATTGAGATTGACCATGAAGTGACATTGGCCAGCTCCCTCAGCACTTGTGTGTTTGTCCTATCAAGTTTCATGGCCTTGTTTGTATCCAGTTTGCTTAATGTTCCCTCACCTGATCCTTCTCTACTGAAGGTAAGTCTTCCTTGCTCCAGGCTTTCCTTCTGGTCTCAGGGCATGGGATTGCTGAAGGCTGTTCTAATCAGTAAAGATCAATGTGAAGAAGTCATTGAGGACTTCCAGATACTTTGTCTCCAGGTCTCCTGCCCCCTTCAACAGCAGGACCACATTTTCCCCAGTCTTTCTTTAGCTGCTCATATACCTGTAGAAGTCTTTCTAGCCACCCTTTATGTCTCCTCAAATTCAACTTCTATCTGTCTTTGGCTTCTAAAATGCTGTTCCTCCATATCCAGACAGTGCCTCTGTAATCCTGAGTTACCTGCCACTGCTTCTACCTTGTGTATATTTATGCACAATGACAATTCATTGTCAACCCCTCCCTTCTCCCTCCCTACTGCTTGGCAGGCAGATAGCATGGCCAGTGCCAGAATCGGTCAAACAAAGATGTAAATGGTTTGGCTGTCGTATAAGACACTTATCTTTAGGTGACTATCCCACAGTGCAGCAGCAGAAGTTGCAGCCAGCGATTGAGGTTTGAGGTCTTGAGTAAAATGACTGCAGTTCACAATGTGACTAAGCATTGGATTTTGTCTTCACTAGCTCAAAGTCAGAATGAATTACTGTGTAAAGCATACTATTTCCTTGTGCTAATGGCTTGAAATCCAGATTTAAACCCTAAACCCATTTGCAGAACTTGGCAGGTGTAATGAAGCAGAGAGGCAGCAGAGATATTGAACAAAATGGGCATGTGGAGGACGGGAAGCACATGAATATTCCAAAGGCAGTACTAAAGCTGTTGCTGGTCACTGCCTTTTGATACAGCTTTGTTAAACTTTGAATAGCCTGTGATTTTGTTGGCGGCGAAGTCTTGTCTTACTAAAACAAGAGGAACATATGCTATATTGGCACTGTTCATGTGTTGGGGAGTCAGCTTTTCCCTCCATCAGTTTCTTTCAGAAGTTACTTTTCAGAACAGCGGTTATGACATTATCAACCTATTACCATGCTTATTGATTCTGCACTTATTACTAACAAAGTCATTTTTGTGAACCTTTCTACAATGCTGTGCAAAACCAACCCATTTGACTCCAAAGAAGCAATCATAACAGTAGAATGGTTAATACCATCTATCATAATGCTTTGGGAAAAGTTGCCATTTTAATGCAGGCAAAGAGGCCTCAGACACAAAACAGACCAACAAGATATGGGCAAGTCAGCGTAAAGAAAAGCATGATTTAGAATCATAGAATCACAGAATAGTTTGGGTTGGAAGGGACCTTTGAAACTGGACTAGTCCAACCGCCCTGCAATGAGCAGGGACATCTTCAACTAGATCAGCTGCAATAAGCAGGAAAGTCAAGGCACAGGTGACTTCATTTTCATGTCTGTACCCCATCTCATGAGTTGTCTGAGCACTGTAGCAACCTCTGTGGCAGTATGTTGAGAGAGAATCAGTGACTATCAAATGGTTCCTGTATTTTTGACTACGTGGTTGCCAGAGTGCCTTCTAGGCCAGCAAGATCCGCAGCTCCTGCTGCGACTTCAATTGCTGCCATCTAGTGTCACCTTGTAGGAGGACAAACAGCAAAGGTTGTGCCTGTTTTCGCTGTGACGAGGTCAGGGAAGTTGATTCCCTTTTGCCTTCCGAAGCAAATTTACCAGAAAGTGTGATTTTAGCCATGGGACAGGCTAGCTTCACACTGCTCTTATCTCTATTTTACCTGTTAGCTCAAAGGCTAAAGCAGTTATCCAGGAGCCTTGGTCTAGAAACACTCTTTTCTTCTGTAGGGATTTGAACCCACATAATTTATTTCCCATGCAAATGCCCTCAGTAATAGGATAAACACTTTCTGCTTCTAATCTATTCCTTGTCCTGCCATACATGATTGCATCTCTGTCACTCCTAGAGATGCCACCATGATGACTTAGATTGCTGTCTCGATTCTGCACTGTGCTAGTAATTTGAATCATGACTAAAGTGAGTCTTTTTACAAGTTTCCTGAAGTAGGCAGGACTTCTGGTGTCCTCTTTCTCCTGCAGTACTTCAAAACCAGACAGAATCAATCTACTTCTTGCAGTATTTATAGGGCAATTGATTTGCTCACTCTGGGTATCCAGGTACCAACAACTTGTAGCAATCAGATGAGATTCTGTATATGCTCTAATTATCTTAAGAAACAGCCCACTCACTTGATAATAGTATTTTTTCCTTTAGAATGTGATTTTCAAAAACTTCATTTTTCCTGACCACAGTATCCTAACTGATGAAGAACACCCACTTACAGGGAAACTTTGTAGGGTTTTTGCTAATGGATACAGTGGGATTTTAGCACAGATTCATGGGTCCTCAGCCTTTGACTGGAATTTTTTAGGAACAGGGATCCTGTGTGTGCAGTAAATACATCTATATATGTATTGTCTAGGGTATTAACAGAACTATTCAAGCACCAGTAAATATGGGAATGTTATGTTGAAAATCTCAGTTATTTCTAATTGATGGAAATACCCTGGTGTTTATACAAACCTACACAGTGACTCACAATGAAATGAAGTCAGCAAAATACCAGACATTTTTACATCCAAGAAAGAGACAAGTGCCATATGTTCATAAAATACTTTTCTCCTTAGTAAATGTTTATGAAGAAAATGAATGGATAATTTCCAAAAAGAGAAACTTGTGTAATACTATTTTCAGATAACAGAAGTATTATTCATTTAAGATTTTTTCTTTTCATTTACTTATTTTCATTGCAAATCAGATGACACATGAAGGTATCCATTAAAGCACTCATAGATATTACTTTATTGTGGTCCCTGGCTACTAGTACAGCAAAAAATATGGGAAAACATTTTTCCCTGCAGATCAGAAACCCCTGACCATTACAGTTTGTTGGCCTGGGATCTAGAGCCCATGGTCAGATCGAACTGTACCTAGTAGATGTGGAGCCTGGTGAAACACAATGAGGAAGACAATTCTTCATCTCAAAGCTTAGTCTTGAAAGATACTGTGTTCAACAGCAACAGCCCTCTAAGGACATGGTAAAAGTTACTGCTTCTCCTTCAATTATGGGGGAATGGAGTAGAAGCAAATTTAGTTCTGATACCAAATATTCTCTTACTGAGCTTTTCTGCACTAGCCAGAGTTATTTGCTTTCTTCAATTGCTTATGGATCTTTTAGTAACGAGGATACTAAGCTGTTGATTAATGTTGAAAATATTAATCAGTGGATGGGTCATATGATAAACCAAAATGGATTTTATAGGGAGTAAATGTTTGCTTTCTTTTACAATTTAAGGAAAAGGAATCATTAAATGAAACTAGTAGGGGCAGTTGCAAAGCAAACAAAAGGAGGTTTAGTTGAAAAACAGAGTTAAGCTGGGGAATGCCTTGATGAAAAATACCACGGCTGTTAACGGTTTACATGGGTTCAAACACAACTGAGCACATGAATTGGAGAAAAAGGTCTACCATCAGGTGTTAAAGGGACAGATACATTTCCAGCCAAGGAAATCCCAAGTTGTTGAGGTCTAGGGAGTATTAAGTCTTACTGTAGGCTTGCCTTGTTCTCGTACTCTTCCCTATGCATCAGTTCCTGAAACTGAGAAATACACTGGATTGACCTGTGATGTGAATCAGTATATCTGTTCTTAGCTAGTGTAGTTACGTTTGAACTTTGTCTTCCTGCCAGTAAGGATGGCAAAAAGCAACTCTCACATTCAATTCCAAGCAGTCCTCAGCTGCCTGTAGTGGATTCCAGACAGCAGGACAGTTGCAGAATACAAAGAATAGAATATGATAGCCATTCTGGAAAATAAAAGAATGGGAACGAGCAACATTTTTACCCTAACTGGGAGAGTAATTATTCATTTGACTGACTTGCAGACCTTCATGTTCTGTGATAATTCACTGCCTATTCTGATAAGCAAAAAGAAAGCCACAAAAAACCCTCTCATAGCCACCTGGGTTCATCCAGATTATTTGCCAGTGCTGAGAATTAAGTTTGCCCGGTGCTTGCCTCAAGACAGGCTACTGTAGCTAATCATATTATTAACAGTTTTATTTGGTTGGGTGGTACTTCAACCAAGTACTACACCTGTTCCTTTTCTTTGACTTTGTTATAGTTTTGGCATCTGCAATATGCTAGTTTTCCTGTATCACTGTTCACTTGGGCCAATATAAAGCGTCCTCAGTTGTTTTCTAATATTTGAATAATTGTGTATAAGGATGTTTTACTGTTATACTGGGGAATTTGCTATCCTCTACCCTGTACACAACATTATATCTAATACTCAGATCTCCTTCTTTAGCTGATAATGGTGTAGGAAGTGTACCTTGTGGGTTGCCCTGTACTAATTGTCTGATAATTTATCATGGTGTCAGTGGTAGTTCTGGAAACCATGATCTGTGTTTTGTTTGCAAACAGGTTTTTCTTAATCAGATGCAGAGGTATACAATATACCTCTGTGTCACAAACTTGAGGGACCATGTCTGCTATCAGTAGACCTGTTGGGCTTTTATTCCTTTTGTAAATTTCCATGCTGAAAGTTGGTTTTCATGTTTTTGAGACACAGGAAAAAACAGCTCTTTTATCTAGAGCTGATGATAAGCCATTCACAGGTGGCTGACATTCTCTCTACCACTCCAATATTTTGATTCCTTTATATGAATCCAGCATTCAAAAACAGAATGCTGGCATTTGCATTGTCAGGTCTCAAACTTTATATTCTGATCCCTAGTCTTTTCTGGTTTAGACCTAGATCTATTCTGGAGCAGTTTTTGAGGCTACTGTGTTGGTGCTTCCGATCCAGAGATTCTTCAACTCCCATAAATTCTCAAAGTTTTTGTGCATCCCATTGCCACTAGGTTGCTGGCAGGACAGCCCTAGGGGGTTGCTAGTCCTTGCTGCTGGATGAAGCTCTCCATTCCAAGTTTTATTCTCTAATGATCACAGCCTTCTTCACAATCAACCTGTAACCTTGTTCACTGTGCTCTGCAGGGAACAAGGGCTATTCCCTCTTCTTGTAGTTTTCCTTTTAGTCTGTCATTTCTAATGTATTTACATAAATCTTTAGTTCATGTATTCCTACAGTGCAGAGTAGCTCACTATTGCAAGCTTTGAATGTCACCTATTTCACTTTTGCAGGTTTTCCTGCAAAGCTAATGAAATGGTTTCTGGCATCTTTTAGCATGTGCACCTTTTTAAAGATTGATTTTAATAGAAGGATTTTTTTTATTATAACTTTTACCATTTTTCTTGCTGGTAGTTCTGTTGTTATCCTGTTGTATGCTTACCATGTTAACCTAGGACTGTATGTGTGTAGAGACCTATAACCTTTTGCTATTCTTGTAGGTTGCTCTGAATGTCAAGCATTATCATAATTTCCTGTATTTGCCACCATGAGCTATTCCACATACAGCTTTTTTTTGGTGGGCTCAGAGAGAGCAGGAACTGCTGTTTCAGCATGTCACAGCAGATGAACTACTCTTCAGTAGGTTTTTCTGCGCAGACACCTACCTTATGGAGTACAGAAAGCAAGTCAGGAGTGTAGCCAAAGGCAGCCTTTGCATACCCCCTAGCACAGCTGCTGCTTAGACAGTGGTGGGTTGAGTACGCTCCCCTGCAGAACCTCCTGAAGAAGTGAGAACTCCAAAGCAATCTCTTAAGCTATCTACTCATTTTTTCTCCTGCCCAGCCAGGATAGGAAGTAACACCTGACTTCAGAGTGACTTCTAACCTAGGCTTCATTTCAAGCACAAGGGAAATAGGACAAGCCAGGCTGAGGAACAAAAACCCCGTGTCCTACCTTGGATCATTAATATGGGTGTAAGAGCTGTTTTATCCCGAGATAACCCCATGGTACCTACACTGTGCACATACAGCCCCTCCTACTCCATCTGGACCTCAGCGAAGTCTATTGGTGAGGACCACATCCAGCTCATTACAAACAGAGGTCAGTGGATCTATCAGGTCCCTAAAGGCTCCATTAAAGGGCTAAGGGCTGGCCTCCCTCCATGTGTTTGTACTTTCCTGCTATACATTTAAGCTCATCAGAGTCTTATGGTAAAAGTAAATGAATCACAAATGCATGGAGAAAAAGAGAAGCTGTTTTCACAGGGGTTCTGCAAACCCTGTTTGAATTCATTACCTGAATAGAAAGTCCACATGCAATCAAAGGGAATACGAGAAAGGAAAACAGTCCTCTGGCTTGTTTTCAATGTGGTATCTGTCTTCCTGTCTTTTTTATGGGAATAGGTAGTGCTGTGGGTTGAGAAATAAATAGATCTAGCTGGTAGCAACAGATCTGCGTCTTTAGTCTCACAGCATAGCAACACTTGAATAAACACGAAATGTCCCTGGGAAGAGCCCTCCCGAAGCTACTGCCAAGTGACAGACGGATGAGTTGAAAGGTTCTTACGAGGGAGTCAAACAGAAGGGCACGTTCATTAACGCAGAATACAAGGAGAGAGAGTTGGGAGAACCAGTCCTTGAGGAGGCAGAAGGAAGACTTGATACTTTCTCACCAATGCCATTGGGAAATACAGTAGCATTTTGACAGGATTTTTTGGGGGGAGGAGTTAGTTGGGTTTTTTTTTCCTAGTTAGAGAAATTTCCCATAAGCTTGGTAGAGGAGGGAATATTCACAGCTTTGGCAGATCTATATATAATAATATAATAATATTATATAGCTATATAATAATGTAGTATTATTACATAATGCTTTCCCAGGATGTTGTACTGAGAGGAGAGGAATTCAAGAAGCCTACTGTATTACCTCATCCTTACTACATGTCTTATGCTTGCTGTAGGGATGAGGTAGGAAACACCTCACCCAGGTATGTCTGAGAGTATCAGGTCTTTTTTGGTCACAGTTGTTGCTAATTCCCATTATTAATTAGTAAAGTAATTTTAAGCCCTAGTCTCACACTAGAAGGAAACTAGAGGGAGGATATGCAAAGTAACAAAGTCATTAATTTCAGAGAGACCTGGGGTGAGGGCAGATTCTGTGTTGCATGTAGTGTTCCTGGATGGCAGTCAATGAAAAATCACTTTGGAGACTTTATCTAAGAGGTCAGTATAACAACAAATGAGAAAGCTTTTAAGGCATGAGCTTGTGAAACAGAGATAATAAAATTTCTTTTCAGTTCCACTGCTAATTCTATATACAGCTCATCAGCTAAACTTGTTCAGTTCTCATATTCTGCTATATCACAGTTTTTTGCCCAGAAAAGCAAGATGCTTATGCTGCACAGGTCCAAGACTTGCACAGCAGTTATATGCTTGGCTAAATGAAGGTATTGTAATACTCTGTATATTAGAGATCTTGGACTGCTCCAGGTCATGGAAAGCCCATTATTTTCGATGTAAGCAAACCCAGATGGCCTGGATGTGTCACCAGTCAGCATGGGCTCTGAAGCTACTTTCTTTCTGAGGTGGGTGCTACACATCTTCTCTTCCTTCAATAGGTACCTTCTCCTGTCACTAGCCCTATTCTCTGATCTTTGTCTGAGGGCTTCTGAAGGAGCCAACAGGAGGAAACCATGTTCCCATTCCCATGGTGTCTGCTCAGGGAGATATTTCCCCACTTGACGTGCTGGAGGCTCTTCCATGTTCCGAATTCCTTTTTCTATCATTTTAAATAGAAGGATCTCATCACAAGTTAACAGCAGAGTTCCCGGTTGACTCTTACTGGACATACACACTCTGTCTAAAGAATTCAAGGAGTGAAGGCAGAAGCTAGAACCTCCTGGTCTAGAGGTGGCGTTAGCTATGTCTAGTTAATCTATGCCAATTTGTATAAATCTGTGAACTCATGGCAAAGGTCTGATTTTTTGCTTCTGGTGGTTAAGCATTTGATGTTTCTGAGGATACTGAATGACCAATATATGCAAATTTCCGGTATTTGATTTCCTTTATATACTTTTTTTCCAAATATAAATCCACTCTCTTGCTATATATAGATATTCTACTGGAATTTGGAAGGTGTTCTTATAATTTAGATTTCTGCCTATGAGCTGGAGAACAAGGAAGAAAATTTTGCTCAAGGAGGAGAGGGTGAAAAAGGTACACTACTTTTTCTGTAGGTCATGACCAAATCCAGAAAATTTCCTTTAACCCAAAAGGTGCCCATGATTTCACAGTAGATTTCTTCTGCATTATTGAAGGTCATTTTCTAAACACAACATTTAATATATAAAGTGGCTCGTTGAGAGAGAAGACAGATGTGACCTCCAAGCACTAGAGAATCTCAATGGACATCAGCAGATTTTACCAACCCTGCAGGGACAGCTTGGAAATAGTTTTTCCTCTGCAATATAGTCTTGCCATGATGTTATTTTACATAAGAAAAGATTCATAGCTACAAAATATTCAGGGAGTTGTACCGAATTACATTCAGAACAGAATGCCCAATACAAGATGTCCTAAGCTAAAGTCTTACACAACTGACATGCAAGTGCAAGGCTGGGTTATGAGGTGAGTTTTGTTGCTAGCATGAAAACATGGTGTTTCGTAATAGGAGGAACAGGTACTTCCAAAAAAATTTCTTCTCCTATCAAAAAGTAATTTGTTATGATACAAATAGCTGATAAATCTTAGACAACATTAAGATAGAACTAAAGACATATGGCCTTAAAAGAAAAATACAGCTAGCTGCACACTGTCAAGAATTAGACACAGTTCCCCATGCAAATGTATCAAATCCCACAGCATCAGTATGAAGATGAGGCACAACACTGACTTGAGAGAGAATTCCAGAGGAGTGGCATGAAATCCTGCGAACTTCCAGGTCTGCTTATGAATAAAAGATAAAATATTACTTACCAAGAAAAGATAACCATTATGTTGAAAATTTCAGCAGCAATTTGATTGATTTATGTAGAATCCCATTTGGGGCACTCTACTTAGATATATGATGGATATGGGGCCTCATCCCACCCCAAAACCTGACTCTGTGGGAAAGGCAAAGCTTTCTAGCTGAAGAAAACTCCTTTGCTCATAGTTGGAGAACTGACTGTCCCACTCAGACTGAGATCAAAATATCATATACTTGCCTGATTCTTCTGCATTGTCTTGTTAAATACTTGAGTTCTAGAAGCAGATTGCATAAAACGCCTTGGAGTCCAGGGTGAATCAAACTCCAAAATGACTTGATTTCATGCCCTTTGATTCCCCTGGGATGGGTTGTGTGGCAGGGCAGTTACCATCTGCTTCAAGACTGTTGGCTGTAGAAGTATCCTTCATATGGAGGCAGGATTTCTTTGAACTCATCCTACTTTGTAACTACAGAGACACGTGGCTGTGAGTTTTGATGATGGATTGTACCTCTAAGCATGCTAAGCATAACTTTAAGTGGAAACAAATGCTCTAAATCTTCAAGGGATATTTTGCAAACATGGCAAGAAAACAAATTTAAGTTCATTTCACACCTTCATTCAGGAGATGACTTGATAACAAAGGAATATAAGAGAAAGGGAGTGGCTTGGCAGAGCAACCACCTCTGCAATGCTTAGAGCAAAATTTTGGCATGATATTTGAGCAGAAGTTTTTGCGGTGAAATATATTGTATGCTGCCTGGCATTCTGTGCCTTTATGTTGGGCAGAACATATGTAAAAAGCAAAGGCTGTATTTTGCCTGACAACACGTCCCTTGCGAAGTAGCAAACAACCTTGCTAGGGCCTAAACAAAAGGCTGGAGAAGTCAGTGACAGGTGTTGGTCCCTTGCAATGGACCTTGCTGCTATGCCCAGCTCCATGCTGGAAGGGTGTAGTTCCCTGCTCAGGTGTGCACCTGCTGTATCATGACCAGTCTCTCCACATGGAAATCCACTTACTCTTGTTTACTGCCTTGCTGCGGTACAAGCTCTAACAAGCCTCCAACGCTAACTGGCTTTTCATGGCCAGAGTTCAAACATACAAAATGAAGCATACCCCATGTATTCAAGGTCTTTCTACTCTTTAATCAACATCTTTCTAATACTCCCTTGTCTTATTTCACCCTTTTAATTTAGAGCGTTGAACAATTACACATTTTTTCTTTCTCTAGTGTACAAAGATATGTTTTCCCTAATTACAGCCCCCCAATATCTTAAGAAAGATCCTATGTAATTTTTTCAACTACTGTAACCATTCTTTTGCTTGGGAATGGAGCTTCAATGGTGACCCTACACGTGGACTACTCCTAATATTAGGGGTCTAGTCTTCTTTACAGTGTGACCACTTTGCTAGTAAAAAGGAGGGTTTAGAAAAAACAGAAATTATACCCTAAAGTAGGATTGCCAGCTCTCACACTATTATTATGAGTCTCACAGTATTTTGCATAAAGTCTTAACTCCTTAGAGCAGATGCTTGGTTGAAGGTCTCAGGTTTCATTCTTTTTCCCCTTTTCCATTTTTTTTTTTTTAAATTTCAAAGGGATATTTCTAGATCCTAAGTTTGTAAAAAGAATGTTTAAAATTTCATTTTGATCTAGCAGGATCAAGAGGCAAAGAAAAGCATGTAAGAAAATCAATAAAAAAATAAGACTTTTGAACTAAGCTTATTAACTAAGCCCATTTCCAGAAGAAAGGACTGGTCATGTCAAGAGACAGAATAATCTACCAAGCTAAAGACAAAAATTTGTGATTTTATTAACTGTTATTAGCTTATGTAACTATTTTAATATCCTTCATCTCAGTCCTTCACCGCATTCTCAGGATGGTGACCTTGGCCAGATCTTTGGGTTGATACTGTAATAAAAATTACGTGTGGAGCTTGGTAACACCACCTATAATTAAGGTTTCCTAACCTTCTGTATTTTAAGATCCTGGTTTTGGTTGCATATAATTTACCATATTAACTATTTAAACTGAAATTACTCAGTTGTTTGCATGGGATGGATGGAATCTTTTTCTGAATAAATTTCATCTGGAGTGTTTCACTGCTTCTTAGAACAAGTCTAGGGGAAAAAGCTGATGTGAAAATAGTTTGCATGAAAAGAATTGAATGGTTCCTCTGACAATATGCCTGCTTTGCACCAGAGATCAGGGCTTGGTCAGGAAACAGGCACTGCTGCCAGGGGTGTGCCTTGTACTATCCCTGAAAAACTCTTTTCAAATTTGGCTCACTTCAGAACCCCTGCAAATCACAAGGTCACAGATGTTTGCTTAACCTTCAGTTAAAAACCTCTGCTGCTATTCTGCAGCCTCTGAAAGTAGACTGTCCTAGTACTTAACTCTTGTTAAAGTGAAAGGGGTTTTCCCTATATCTGGCTAAAATCTGCCTTGCTGTAAAGTGAGCTAAATTCTTCTTGTACAACAGAGTGGACATGAAGAACAACTGATTACTGTCCTCTTCAGAATAACCTTTTATGTATTGGAAGACCATTATCATGTCCCTGCTCAGTCTTTTCGTTTCTAGACTAAACAAATCCCATTCCTTCAGCCTTTTCTCATAGTTCCAGTTTTCTAAACCTCTTATCATTCTCATTGCTCCCACTCTGGCTGCTTTCCAATGTATCATCATGGGTCTTTTTTGCTGTGCAGTGCCCCAAACTGGACGCAATAGCAGTAACACAGGATAATTACCCCTCCTGCTTCATATACAACATTCCTTCCAATATCACACAGAATTAAATGACCTTCTTTTTTTTTTATATCAGCATAAATTTGTATATGCATATTTGATTTGTCCTGCACTCTAACTTCTCTCTCAGTGTTGCTTCCTGTTCCTTTTCTCCTAGTTTTACCAGCACTTCACTTTTTCTTTGTAAATATAGGGCAATATATTTTTCTTCACTGAATTTTATGTGGTTAATTTTAGACAATGCCTCCAATTTATCAAGGTCAGTTTCAATTCTTATCCTACCCTCTTAAAAGCTTTCAGGTCCCTCCAGCTTGACATCGTCTGCAAATTCTACACATTTTCTCTCCTTTCCATTATCCAAATCATTAACAAAAATATCAGATAGACTAAACATTACAGAACCTGGTAGGACCACACTTCAAATTCCTCTCCAGCAGAATATCAAGTAGCAAAATTACTTTCTGTGTACCCTTGGTGGGTACGTATTTGCACATTTACATATTTACATGCTTCTGTTTTCAGTAGCAACGAGAATATCAAAAGGAGAAAGCATAAGGCAAAATTCCTGGCCCAGGAATCCACCTGTTTGCTACTGCTGGTACTGTGCAGTGAAGCTCCCCAGGAAGAGAAGTGGCAGCTATTGTGGGCACGTGAGGGTAAGCAAAGGGAGTAGGGAACACCAGAGAGCAGAGGCAACCTGTGAGAGGCAGAAAGGCTGGTTTAGAACCATGGCAGTCTTTAAACTGGTGCACGTGCAGATGCTTCAGATAGCAGGACCTAACCATCTGCCCTGGCAAGAAAACCTATGACCTGCCACAGAGGAGAACAGGTTCTTGAAACTGTTGGTGTTAGCTCAGCGTCAGGGGTTGATGATGAGCCGCAGACTCAGGTTGCTGTTATGCATTGTGAATGGGAAACTGGAGAGGTTATTGTACTGTAAAAAAATTAAAAAAACCCAAACCATCAAATAAATCTGCGAATGTTGCAAAATCAAACATTCAGAACTCACAAACCACAGAAATGAAGACTGCTGATGGAGATTTAATTTATTCCCTTTCTGATATGCTTTGCAAAATTTTATAATAGTTTGAATTGCCATGAGGGCTCACAAAAGATGGTATTAAGGAGCAAGTACTTAGGTAATATTACTGCTTGTCTTCTTAATTCAGTTTCAATATGCAGTTGTTGTTTGTGTAACGCAGGTTGACAGAGTTACACATAAGTTTTTAAAATTATCTTTGGTTTAAAGTATTTTTGTCAGGTTAAATACAATTCTGACCAAAACCTAGATGATGAGGGGAAAAAATTTATCTGGCAAGTAATATTCAAAGGCTATGAAGACTGTGCGTCTTTATTTATAGATAAGGTTGTTCTGCTGGAAGAGGTTGGATGAACTTGTATGACATTGGTAAAAGAGGAAAATTTTTTATGATGAATGGTGATGAAACAGTAATGGAGAACTCACCATTATTGACTGATACAGGATATCTCTTAGAAACATCACCTGTCAGGCCAACCAGATGGTGCACTATGGGCCATTATTCAGTAGGCCAGGCTACTGGAAGACAGAAGGAAATATGCAGTTATGGTGCGCCAGGTGGACTAGGATTACAGGTAAAAGTGAAATAAAAAGATTTTTCACATTTTTCAATATGAAAACATCCTCTTTATAGCAGTCTTATTTTTTTTTCTTCACTGTGTAAATAATCCTGAAAGATTTGTGATCTTCAAGAAGCAATGTGCTTTAGGAGATGGTTGTTGATTATTTGATCTACTGGTCCTTCTGAGAATGGAGCTTCCTTGGATCAAAAAACCCGTAAAGGACATGGAATTGCTGTTCCTTTGGCTTTATGGATTTTCTTTTCTTTATTCGTGTTGTGGAAGATTTAATTGTTCATCAGCCAATATCAAGGACACACATTTGCAAGCTACAGAGACTTTTTTAGCATTATGCTGAACTCAATGTCCTCTTATAATGGCATAAATCCACACTAGGCAGAGGTATGAACATTGGCATGATATCATGCATTACAGAAGCTTTGAAACAGGTCCAGTGCTTAAACAAACTTCTGCAGTTAAGCAGGCTTTGGAATTGGATCATTTTACACTGCTTTTGTGCTGTTTACTTCAGTGATGCTTTTAATGGCAGTGTTAATAACGGATGTATCGTGCAAAGGTACTGCTCTCCTCAGATTCACAGAAGATGTAGTCCACTTTATTGAAAGTAAGAATTGATTCTGAAGAAATTTTAGGCACCCAAGTGAAGCAGTTATTCTGAAGTTTACTGTCTGAATTCTCTCACAGGTCAACGGAAACAGTCCGAAAGCCTGCAAAATTTCCAGGCAGAAGCAGACACTGGAAAGGTCCTCTGGAAGCATTCACAAATACTTACTTCTTTCCATTGATTATATGGGAAATTTGACACTCTCTTTCAGGGTACAAGTTACTTATACACCTAAATTTTAGGTACAGATTAGGAGGTGTAGTATACAGTATACGCTTGGTTTCTGCATTGCAAACGAGAGGGAGGCCCTGTATGCTCTAACACATGCCATGCATTGGAGAAAGTCTAAGGGCAGTGGGCTGTATCCTCATTTCAGCCAGGTGTTAGCCTGGGGTAACTTGCTAATGACTGTGGAGTCTTGCCAACTTTGCACCTGTGCAGTGAGATCAAAACTAAGGCCATTAATGATGCATTTAGAGCTGGCTGGAGAAAAGCAGTTTCACTTCATGATAACTTTGAATGTTGCAAAACTGATATTTTCCGTTATTGGAATGAAAACAAAACCTTCCAAGCACTTCGTCAGAATGTATTTAAATGCAAAAATACATTTTCGGTTCAAAAAAAGATCATATTTCTGTCTGCTTTCTCTCTTTCTCTTTTCCTCCAATCTTAGAAACCTCCTTCTCTCCCTCAAGTCAACATGGTCACTTTTCTGTAAAGCCTGTCAGCCTGTCAGCCTCAGCAAAGCAGTTTGTTTTGGCAAGAAACTTCAGCAAAAGAACTTTCCAGCCACAGCCATGCGTCCACTCCATGCAAAGATATCACAAGCAAGAGACCAGAGAGTAGACAAGGTAAAAAATTACCGAAACGATGGTTTAAATCTAACCAAATCCTTTCCTGAGGTTTGAGAAAGTTTCTATAATTTTGTGCTTTTTTTGTGTGGTTTTTTTTTTTTTTAATTTTCATTTCCATTGGCTTGTTCTTTTGTGACTTGCAGCTGAGACTACACGCCGGAAAGACCACACTTTCTATTTTTCTGGCCTTACAGTAGTATCCTCAAGAGGAAAGAAACTGGTTCTTGTGAAATTTCCAGCTGAAGCCAGGCTGAGTCACCCAGTAGTCTGCAGTTTTGCCAGCACAACCTAAAGATCACAAAAAGTACAGCCCTTTGCAGGGCAAGGAGAAATTTGAGGCTATTTCTCAGATTTTTTTAATGGCCATAAAGATAACTGGTCATCTTTGCTTTTGGGTGCAGCTTACCTTGGGTGCTGAATAAGCTTCAGACATGGTACTCTGGGTGGTAACTGTTGGTTACTAAATATCAACAAACCCATTTTTTTTTCTTTTGTCCAGAACAAGAGGTCAGAAAATTGCACCAGCTCCGAAAGCCTTAATTCAAGCTTGTTAAATTGCTGCTCTGTACTTTTCATGTCAGAAATACTTTCCAAAAGTGCATGTGTCACCTAATGTGTTACCTTTTTTAGAAACAAACAAATATTTCCTGGAGATTGCTGAATGTCAGTTATATAAAATGCTGTATTTACCCCTGTTTGACTCATGCTACAGCACACAGAAAAAAAAGTTCTTATATCCACATTTAAGAACAGCTACCATGGCCCATTAAATACTGTCAAATTTTGTTATCATTCTTCCTCTTATCCTTCTTATCTCTGGTTTTTTTCCACTTAAATAGATTGGACATTCAGAGCACGTCATGCATGTTGGAGGTATTTCTTGATGTTGGCAACAAGTTGATATAGTAGCAATCCCCCACAAGGAGTGCAGCAGAGAAGGAAAGAGTGGAGTTTGGCCCTGCCATCTTTACAGAATATTTCTATCAACTCAAGCTGCAGTATAGGAAAAGCACACATGAGAGGCAGCAAAATAATCAGATCCCTGTGGGGAAAATTGAGATAACTACTAATAATGCAAACTAGCAATCACACAAAATCAAAACCTAAACTAACAAGTGAGGAATGTGGGTTACAAATAGATGTTCACTGATCCTTGTTCTTACAAATCTATGAGCCCACAGAGAACCTTGCAAAGCAAAAGCATTTTTCTTCTCCAACATGAGACTCTGTGAGCACATGGATCCCTTTCTTGCTCTATACATATAATTTTTAGGGAAGAACAGGTTAGACTGAGGACCTTGGCAGTACCTTCAAGAGGCTCAGTGGACTTAGGCCAGCTCCTCCAAAAATCACCTGGTGAAAGGAAAAGATTGGAATCAAAAACTTCATCCCTGTGGCACAATGAAAAAAACATTCATAGCACAAAACTTTTTCTAGGCAGGAGAGAAAAACATGCCCCTCAGGAACCTGCTCAGTGCTGTCAAAAGGATCATCTTTCTTGTTCCTGCTTTGGGTATGTTTTCTAACCTTGTCTTCTCCATATATACCAAAGAGTGGATTCTTAGGCAGTACAAATATCTGTAAATGTCTGCTACTAAATTGGTCACACTTCTAGTCAATAGAGACAATGGTCAATGAAATCTTTAGGTAAAATAATGTATAGGTACGTAGTACAGGTAGGATTATTTGTATCCCTAAGATACACGCTTTTGTCACAGCCTACTAAAGGAACCTTGGCTTACTATCTCTCATCTAGATACCTATGTTGTAAACCTGAATTTAAGTGATGTGAATCCCACCCAAAATAACATTCATCTTGGAAGACGAAAAGCCAAGGAGTCAAACAAAAAATTGAGCAGAGCATCATGACAGAAAGAGGCTTCTTCCAACAGAATATTTCTTGGGAAGACAAAGAAGACAAACCATACGCAAGGGTATTAATTTGCTTTGACTAACATATCATTAGGAAGTGAACAGATGCACTACAGGTGCAAAGCAGTATAAGAGCCTCTGTGAGACCAGCATACAGTAAAGTGAAATTGGTTTAGCTAGAGAGTGGGTTGCACACGATTGTTAAAGGCTTGAAACAATGAAATGGTGAAAATCTCCAGATACATACAGTAACAATTTAATCATAATGATGGAAGATGAATATTTAGAAATGCAAGGCAATGGGGGAAAATGCATCATGTTTCTAAAAAGGAAAGTCAGACGAATCTTCATATTATTTTGAAATCAAATGCATGACCTAGTGTCCTGGTTTCAGCTAGGATAGAGTTAAATTTCTTCTTAGTAGCTGGCACAGTGCTGGGTTTTGGATTTAGTGTGAGAATCATGTTGATAAGACGCTGATGTTGTAGTTGTTGCTAAGTAGTGCTTACTCTAAATCAAGTATTTTTCAGTTTCCAGTCCTCTGCCAGAGGCTGGATGCACAAGAAACTGGGAAGAAGCGTGTTTAGGACAGCTGACTCAAACTGGCCAAAGGGCTATTCCATACCATAGTACACCATGTTCAGTATATAAACTGAGGTGAATTGGACTGGAGGGGCTGCTCACTGCTCAGGGACAGGCTGGGGATTGGTCAGTGGGTGGTAAGCAATTGTGTTGCGCATTACTTGTCTTTCTTGGGTTTTATTCCTCTCTCCTTTTCATTATAATTGTTATTGCTGTTGTATTTTGTTCTTGTTTCTGTATGCTGTTCTTGTTTCAATTATTAAAGTGTTTTTATCACAACTCATGTGTTTTATTTTTTTTTTTCTGATTCTCATTTTCACTGTGGGGAGTGGGAATGAGTAAGTGGCAGCGTGGCACTTAGCTTCTGGCTGGGATTAAATCACAACACCCAATAACTGAAAGCCGACCCATAGAAATATTTTGTATCGATACAATCGGCCAAATAAAATAAAAAATACTATTTTAATGGATAACAGTAAGAAAATATTAAGGGACACATACATATTTCATTTCAATGATTATTATTTAGTACCATGGTGCAAAGCACAGCTGTAAAGATCATGGAGATGACTCTTGAATTTCTGATGCCAATTTTTTTCCTTTGTTTCCGTGAAATTATAGACTCATTCTATTCCAAGATCAAAGTATTCTCCTACTATGAAGCCATCTAAAATGCTCCAGAAGAAATTGAATCTTAACCTTGATTCTAATAAGAGGGTCAACATTATCTCCATTCTTAAATGGAAAGTTTCACAGAAGGGGAAGGATATGTATCTAACACTTTATTTAAAAACAGGATGAGAGACAGACTGCATAGATGGTATAGTAATGGCATGCAGCTTTACCATAGTGATTTGAAATTGGTTGACTATAACATCTATAAGTTTTAGCAGGTCAATCCTATTTCCTCATAATATGAGCCTGACTAGTGGTTATAGGAAAGTCTTTAACAGAGATTTGCAGTTGTCCTGGTTTCAGCCCTGGTCAGTGTGAAAGGGCATGGCAAAGAACCTAGTGTTATTCAATACCACCTCATGTCATTGCTGGGATGGGGCAAAGGGACTCTCACTTCTGAGAAGAAGAGCATTCATTCCAGTAGGGGGAAGCCTGGCTGGGAAAGGCAGGTGGGTATTTGTTGCAGGCTTTCCATCTAAATCTTTTCTTTATCTTATACCTTTTATTATTAATACTGTTGCTCTTACCATTAGTTTTCTTATATCATGGCTGTTTCCAGTAAATTGTTCTTATCTCAACCCATGATCTTTGCCTTTCGTGTCTCTAATTCTCAAGTCCATTCCCAGAGTGGGAAGGGGAAGCAGAGAGCAAGTGAGCAGTGACTGGTTTGAGAGAGTCTCAGTGGTGGCGCTGAATAGGGGAACATCCCTAAACCACAGCAGCAGTGTAAAAGGGATCTTCTGGTAGGATCAATAACCCCTTAATTGCAATATTTAATGCCCTTTTTAATGTCTTGCTTCATGGCTGGAGTGTTACAAAAGTAAATGCATCCATGTAAGTGGGTGTCAAGCCTCAGAACAGAAGTATGTCTTGAGACATAATAAAGTGAATATATCTGTTTTGACAGAGGATGTACAGTGTTGGAAAGATTGGGATAGTTAACTGTTAAAATCAGAGCCAGTGCCTTCCCTTGCTGTTATAAACCACACCTCCAAAGCTCTGCTTGCTGCTGCATCTCAAGGCAGTTCCTTCTATTACCTCCGCCTCCTGAGTCCAAAAATACCACAGACTGTGTCCACACACCCTCTAGCCTGACCCCCTGAGCTGGTTGTCCACAGCCTGCCAGGGCTTCAGCTCTGCAACTTCCTCTTCCATGGGATAAAACCTACTTCTGTAAATACCTCCTCTCTTGTTAGCAATGGAGCAAGAAACCAAAGTTTGGAAATATCCCATATACTGTCTTTCCAAGAATCTCACTTGTTTGTATATGTGGGGAGACTCACAAGAGTCCAGTATAGCTGAAGAAGAAGACTGTTTTGAGTCTGATGGAGAACATGTCTGTGAAATCTTTTCAAAGCTCTCTTTTTATGACATCTGTCTCATGTTTCAGTCCGTATTTATTGTAGCCTGTGGTTAAGCTAAACACTTCTGTCTTTAAGACAAATAATTTGAAATCTCCCATTACCTTTCTGATTGCCATAGTCAAGGCAGTGTGACTCTTAAGCTATTTTTGGAGCCAAGACTTTTTTTAAAATGTTTATTCTGAGTCATAACTTTATTCCAACCTGGGTTTTAAGTGGCCCTTAAGTATCTGGGTAAATCCTATCAGAGCCTACAGAGTTTCTGGCCTATGTTTCAAATTAAGCATGTGCTTAAATAATGAATTTAAATTAATTCTTCTTGCATCAGGGCTTTAGCTGATGGTTTTTTTCAATAAACTGGTATAACTTTTTTTTCTAGTTGATGTATTGATGTCAAAGTACCAGATTGGTTAGGTTGCCAGCCTCTACTTTCAGATCTTTCTTTTCCTCATTGTTCTGGGATAGCAACCACTGTCTTGATTTTACACAAAGCATCTGATCCTCCATGCATGTAAATAGAACTCAGTTTCCATTCACTTCTGTTGTGCAGGAATATTTCCATGATATACTGACAGCTCCCTTGGTTTGACACTGAATCACTAAATCAAGAAATATTCACTTGTATCTCCAAATCTCAGACTTTTTTCATTTAAAAATACCCTAAAAAAGCATGTGCCATAATTTGCAGCTTAAAAAAAAAGGGAAATAATTTTTACCTTACTGTTATAAAGAAACGTTCTGTTCTCTGCAAAATGAGCTACAGAGCTTTGGTCTAAATGTGAGACAAAAAAGGCTTTTGCTTAGCCTTATGGTTTTATATAATGCTAAGTATATACATGAATGAAACTTGTTTTTCCTTCAGTGATGTTTCCATCAACAATAAACATACTACAGTGCACTATATCTTCTCTCTCTATTTTGTGTTCACTTATGGTCTTCAATATGATCATCACTGATGAAGAATTACATGATATTTCTAAAATGAAATGTGAGGTTGCATCTTGAATATAGAATTACAATGTCAAGCGGCTCAGAGATTAAGATAGATGTTTTTTCAAAGTAGTGGTCGGACACTGTTTGGAGCCTAACAAAATGTGACCCAAAGAGCATGATCCTAAGAAAATATTGGAACAGCTCAGCAAAATATATGGTAGATGTTCCATGAATGAAAACCTCTAACTGGGATGTAATACTAAGAAGAAACTTGTGGTCCAGTGCAAGAATTATTGGGTATATGTCATGATATGTGCTTTTAGTGTGGATATCAGTCTATTAAATGATTACAATGGTCATCTCGTTGCATTAAAATCTGTTATCTTGCAGTAACACAATCAACATTAGTCAGGACTCTGACATGTCTACATTCAAAAAGGTGAGACTGCAGAGGCCGGAGCAGAGAGTGATAGGGAAAAGGACCTCCTGGTGAGAGACTGGAAGCCAAAGCATTTGCCAAAATAGTCATTATGAGATACCCCAATGTCAACGTGCTATCACCTTCAAAAGGGGAAAATACTGTTTCCCTTTGGATGGAGAGAAGAGAAGGACTCTCATCTGGAGACTGAACAAAACCAAACTAAGGATGTTTAAAACTGGCTGTTTTTCTGAAAGATAAACATTAGTAAATATATCAATCTCAACAGAGGGTAACTGATCAAAGACAAATGAAATATAAGATGTATAGAGGATTTACTCTTCTTACTCAGTTTATTACATGAAAGCAGCAGAATCAGGGACACTATTGTAAGAATACTGACCTAATCTATATTACTCTTCTCTCATCTGCTACAAGATTTCATCCCAGGGTTGCTGAGAGGAAGATAAGTTTTCGTGGAAGCAAGAACAAAGGGGAACTTTCTGTGGAGTATTATTTAAATCCTGGACCCTAAAATTCTGCAAATATGTGGTGGTTTTGTACACCTGGTTAGTGAGGATGTTTTTGGATCTAAAAACTGACTGACTTGAACTTCAGCTAGAGTTTGCTGTGGGAACCTGGACTTCAGTGGTAGTTCTGTGATGAAATTCTGGAGTGTAGATACATGGAGACCAGAGACCTCTTTAATTTGAAAGGTCACTCTTTCAGAATGCATATACGTGGGTTAAAGTGCTACAGATTATACCAAAATAAACCAAAAGACAAAGTCATACATATCGAATTCCCCTGAAACCGAGGATTTGGGTAAATTGGGACATAGATAAAACCATCTGTAATTTTGAGTATTTAATGATCAATTGAGGAACTTGCCAGGCAAAAATTACCATTTCTCATCAAAAGTTTAATAGGGATAGTATAATTTTGTAAAGTTCAAACCTTATCTTCTTCCCATTCATCTCTAGCTCACACAACAGCAGTCCTTGCTGGTGCCTATTACATTGTCCTATGTTTCTAATACTAAGGTGTAGATGAACTCTGTGAACCTAATAACAGCCCATTTCTTGTCATTCAAAACACATGTATAACAGCCTGTTAATAATTACCACTGTCCTGACAGACTTATTCCCACTTCACATCAGTGTATGTAAGCAGGACCAGTATTTTTTTATTCTTATGTATTTTTCCACAAGATATTGCATTCTGCTTCCTTTGCTTTGATGTTAGGTCATGTTCTCATGTTTTTTCCAAGGATTTTCCAAGGATTTTCCAAGGATTTTCCAAGGATTAATGATTGTATCTTATGGTCACTCAGAAGCATGTATCCAGTCAATACGGACAGGATGGTTGAGGGGCTTTTAGATCTGCTCTATCAGCTCTGAAGCATCATGGCATACGCATCTTCAGCGCAGGAAAGATTCTGTGGTCCATTTCTCTGGAGAGTAAAAAACCTGTATTTACCATTTCCTTTTTTCTAGACAGGAAGGAAATGAATTATATATCCTTATAGGTGTGCTATGGAGAAGGAAATGTCCAAGTAAGGTCTAAGCAAGGAGCTTTTCTTTTAGGAGTCAGAAAAAGAGCAGTACCAGCCAAGAAACAGTGTAGGTAAAGTTTATGAAATCAACATCTGCCATCCGAAAGCTGCGTACAGCTCCAGTGTTGAACACCATGACCTTTTATCAGTTACAGCTTTGCACAGTGCAGTGAGACTTCTGTAATTTCTGTGCTCCTGAGAGATGTTTATTAAAAGAGAAAGGCAAGTAGCTGAACTGTAGACAAGCTTTTCTGACGGTATCAGAGTGTTGCGGTCTGGAGGGCCCCATCAGCTCTGTCAGTCCCACCCAGACATCCTCACAGCTTCCCCCCCCGCCCACAATGCAGGATCCTATGGGGCTGCCCCCCATCTGCCCTTTTCCTGGTTGGTATGGTGGGACAGGCTCTACCTCCACCCTGGAGAGCCCCATCTCTCACAACCTTCAGGGAGTCTCTGGCCCTCCTGGTGCCCTAACACAGGAGTCTCCTTAGGATCCTGGGAACCAACTTCTTTCATAGTAATCCATCAGTGGGGCGATGGCATGGGTAATGAGTGATTGCATATCTTGGCCTCATGACAATGGAGACTTACATGAACCAGAGTACCTAGTCTAAATCAGAAATGATATGCTGAGATTGATCTTAGCTCATTTCAAACTTGTAAATCACAGCTCATAAACTATAATGAGATTTCACTGTAAGAAAGGATAAGAAGAAAATTTGTGTCCAAAACACCCTGTATACAGTGCAGACTTGGCCATCAGACACGACGATGACATAATATTGGTCTGTATGTAGTCAGCCTTTTACAACAAGCAAATTGACTAGAGAAAAAAATTCTAAAGAGATATTTCTTATTCTTTTTAAAAATGTATTTTATAGTAAAAGAAACTACCTTGATTTAGTCTGCTCATTGTACACTGTGGAAGCTTCTGATACCTATTTTTGAATGTTTCAATGAGATATGACAGCTAAAGTCAGGATTTCTGACCATTTTTTAAGAGAAATTCACTGGGGATGTTAGCTTACCTCTTACTTTTGATAACCTATCACAAACTGAGCAAGATTTGTGAGAAACTGATGCTGAACTTCTGTGGATATGGCCCTTCCATATGGCTGGAAACTTCTGAACAGGAGGAAAAGTTTCCCTTTGGCCAGAAGGTTGAACGGAAAAATTCAATTACTGCTTGATATGAAGAGAGAAGGTGAGTCACTCTCATTTCTTCCACAGTGAATTGCATGGACCATCTGCATCCAAAGACACAGAAGTAATTACTGCTAGTGAAAGTGGAAACAGACTGAACAGGACTATTTGGATGTAAAGAGCCTAATGTGCTGCAGCAAATGCCCCTATGACCTTTTGTAATGGTAACAAAAATTTTCTACTGCTTAATTTCTTCACTCATATTTTGAATAAGTTTGATAACTACACATCTTACTGTCTGCAGGAGGCAGTTTGACTGAAAAGGGAGTGCAACAGGGTCGCACAGAGAGATTGCTTTCCAGCAGTTAAAGGTAAGGTTCATCTTCATTCATATAGCATATTGTAGTTGAAAGTAGGTAAGAGAAACCTCATGGGTCTTTTGGGACCTTGTAGCCAGTGTAACACTGACATGGTATTGGTCAATATAGTTATGAAGGCAGGAAGACAGGCAAAGCAGTGATGAAGTTATTTTTGATAGGGGCTATGTGATTAAGTAACTTAAAATATTTTATAATTTTTTAGGAAAATTAGGAAGCTTCCAGTCTACATATGTACACAGAGCTGTGTAAGCTATTTGTTCTGAACAGATGTAGTTCTGGATACTCAAGATACAGGGAAAGAGGAAAAAGATACTCAGGACTGCACCTGGGACGCCGTCCTTTTTTACCTGTTTGAATCCTGTGAAAAGAGGCTGGGGCATCCGAGCATGTTCAACCTGGAGGATGGACGACTTCAGAGGGACCTAACAGTACCTCCCAGTGCCTATGGAAGGTCACTGAAAGTGTAATGCTGAGCTTTTCACAGTGGTACACAGAGGAGAAAGAAGGGATGTCTGGAACTGAAACTGAGTTTAAAGGGGGAGGGGGCGAGGGGTGGGGGCAAAGCAAACCTCATCTTTGGAGGTTTACAGGTGGCTGACAAAGCCTGGAGCAGCCTGATCTGAATTCAGTCTTGACCCTGATTTGAATGTAAGTTTGGACTAAAGACCTCAATTCCCCTCCAACCTAAACAGATCTATTTTCTTCTTTGGATAATAAAAAGCAATGTAGCCTGACCTCCTTAGCATTACAAGACATGATATGCTCTTTGTCAAATCTGCTATATTATTATCATGATTAGATAAATTATGACTAAACTTTACCACTTATTATATATATAAAAAAGAATATACTATTTCCTTCTTGCCTCTAGTCATCTTGCTCTTTTAGAATTGTATTTTCCTCATTGATCTTAGCCATAACATTAGCTGACTCATCCTAAAGTAAATTATTTACATAATCTTCCAATAGATCCCCTACGCAGAGGGGTTTTTTTCCCCTGCAAATAGCTTCGTAATGTTTGATCATTATGCGACAATTATGTCTTTCCTGAATGAATGTTCTGTTTGTAATAAAATCAGTCAAGGAGATCATCTTCATCCACAATGGGCTTTGCTATGCAGAGAGTGCAGGTCAGCTTAGTAGTGTGAGATGATAGAATGGATTTCCTTGGAAGAGCACAAGCTGCAAAAATTTGTATTCTAGGCCATAAAAATTTAAATTTGGCTCTTCAACAATGATGGAGATGAACACTTTGTGTCAAGGCAGCAGCAGGTTTTACTTCCTGATATATTAATCTCAAAGAAGAAGCTATTGCCCCCTGAAATCTTTTCTTCTGAAAACTGTTTCTTTTGTTTAAAATGACCTTGAACTAGAAGGCAAAAAAAAATTTCCTTGATTTTGTCATTTTTGACTACACAATAATTGAGCCTTGATTCTGTACCAGGATTTTTATTTGTTTACATATATTCTACAGCAACACCAAGAATTAATTAGAGGAGAGACAGATATAAAGCTTCTGTAAATTTGACACTTCCAATGTTTTGTTTTCAAACTATGATCTCTTCTTTAACCCTCATAGTGCTAATCTAGACCTCTAATTTTCCTTACATACAACATCAAAGAAAATTTCAGGTTTCTCTTTGAGGGTTACAAGTTTACTGCATTTGCTGTATCTTCAGGCATACATCAAGATATTCAAATGGAGAAAATGCATCACATTTCACTTTAATGACTCTAAAAATGGATTTTTTGCAAGCTTGTGTAAACAGCTTAGACTCATGAGAGTTAACATTTGCTTCACCTAGCCATCCTATCTTTACAGTGCTAATATGGCTCCTCGGAAGTCATTCATGATGGCTGCAGGAATTCCTGGGTGATTAAGGCCATAGGATACTGCTGCATGCTACATGGACTGTAAGTTTGGATGGGAGGCGGCTCAGGACAACCCTGTCTTTGCAACCACCCTAATGATTCCCCACTAGCAGATCTTTTCTGCATTTTTTACACTGAAGTCCTGTTGCTGGAACACAGCTTTGTGTCAACTGCCTTCTCACGTCCCTGGTGCTGGGAGGAGATTGCAGACAACCACGTATTTCACTATGGTGTTTCCAAGAGCTCTATGCTGAGCCCTCTGCCTTCTCACACAGGTGAAGCCAAATTCAAATTTCTGGCTCTGTGGCAGCAGAAGGAGAGACCAAAAAGGTCTACGTGGTCTAGAGAGAGCACCTTGCACCAGTCTTGGCTACATCTTTTAATGTTTTGCTTTGCACGTGCATCACACACGTAAGTTAACACCAAGGTACCCACAGGCTCCAAGCGTAGAAAAAAGAGGTATTTCACTACTTGCCCATCATGAGGTATTATTATACCTTTTTTTTGGTCTTATTTTGAGAAAGACCTTCTGACCAAATACAGAATTTTAACTAGCTAGAAATAGAGCTTAACCGTTACTTAATAGGCTCAAGAGCAGTTAAAGATCAAACCAGAAAGACCTTCTGGTTCCCTGCCAAAATAATTGTACCATATGGACTTGCTATGTATAGAGCATTTCTTGTAGAACCTGTCACAAATTCCATTAAAAAAAAGAATGTTATCTCTTTAAATGCAAGAAAAACTTTGAAAGTGTTGAAAATGTAGCAGATTCCCTTTTATACAGGTAAAATTGGGAAAATCTAGATTTTAAGATTTTGCTTCATATTTCCTTAATAGTTTAGTTATTTCCTCTGGTTTGGAGTTGTCAGACCCAGCAGCAAATAGTGAGAAACGTCTTTGCATAATGAAAGTGAGACACTAACTGCAGTGACCTGCAGTTAGTTCCGATTTGAATAATTACACATGCTTAAATAAAATATTCTTTGACATTTCAATTTAACAAAAGCTTTATTTATCCCAACTGATCTTAAACTGAGCAACATTAATAAAAAAACCTTTGCATTTCATGTGAGAGTCAGCTGTATTTTGTGGATGGGCAAACCGAATCCGGTCTATTAATGTGTCACCATACATAGAAAGGTTGATCCTGTGAAAATCAGTGGCAGAATTTCCTTTAATTTCCTTAGTGCAGGATTCCACTTATCCTTTCTCTGTCTAGTTTTATCATCAACCTCACATGGCACCTTGTGTAAGTTAGTTCACTACTTCATACAAAAGCTTTTTTTCCCCCTCTAAATTTACTCTAATGAGTAAAAATTGACCACAGCCTTAAGTACAAATAATAAGCTTTGTATAAGGCCTCTATTTTAGTATAATTATTATGAGCCAGGCAAATAAAAGTCTCTTTTGTTTAAGGTTTTCCATTACAGGACTCCATTTTTCAGTTACTTATGTCAAATGGCCTGAGCACACTTATGTTTTCCATGGAGGGTAGGAACTTCAGTCTCAGGTCTTTCGGAAATTTCACCACACAGAGTGTACATTTTTCTTCCTATCTGTAAAGAGGTGCCTAGATTTGGCTGAGTTATGCATTTCTTGAAACCTTAATTCTTATTTTCTCAGCAGTGACCTGGCAGAAATTGGCATTTAGGTTTCCGAGGATACCATCTGCACTGGGTATCCTCTGTCCCAAGGCTACAGGAGACGAACATAACTTTCCCTGTAATTTCTCCTCCTGTTACCATGTATGGCTATGGCACAGCATCTAATAGCAAGGTCTAATATCCTCTCCTCCTGCTGTTCTTCCTTCTGCTGCCTTAGCAATGAAGAGATAGAGGCAATCTGAGGGGAATGGGAAGGATGCAAAATCGAGGAACACAGGATGAGGGAAAATCTGCTCAGAGCAGTTTACTCTGCATCACAGAAGAAGTCAGTGGTACGCTCAAGCATAAAATTTGCTTTTCCTAGAATAGCATTATGGTTGCCAGACATTCCATGTAATATGGGATTTCCTGTATTATAGTCTCAAATTTTGTGTCCTCTGTTAAAACATTCATGTTATTAATTTCCCTGTATATTCCAGAAGGACAGTCATTGTATAATTTGGTAATCCTACCACTAACTTCGATCTCCATCTTCTTGGTGGGTGTTTCTGTGTTTCATTCCTCACATTGTGAGGGTAAACTCAGATGTGAGGGTTGTAACAGGAGGTAACATTCACACATGCACACATAGGATTTATACCACTGCTAGAGCAAGACATGACTGGCTGACCTCAGGACAGGTTGCAAATGGACTTTCAGAAAAGTAGGTTAATGGTAAGGAAGGGAGTAAGGCTGTGCACAAACTGAAATACCAGTTTTATTTCTGTATCTGAAAGTGATGAAGGGTTGAGGGAAAAGGCCTGCTGGTGGCAACCCCTGCTCCTAGTATAAGGAGCAAGCGTGGCAAAGGGGTGACAGTGATATCTCATGCTGGACAATTGGTTGTGAGACCTTTAGGGTTTCCTGAAAGCAGGTAGGTCCCTTTGAGCAACTTGATCTGGTTGGAGTAACACTATTCACAGGGATTCTGGAGAATAAACTTTGTGTTCAGGTCCAATTTTGCTGGTCTTCACCTTTTTTTGTTCTACAGTGGGTATGTTGGGGTGTTTTTGACGGTGCCTGTACCACTCTGGAATCCAGTAGAGAGCCCTGCTTGAGCTGATACTCAGTGCTATTCAACAGGTGTGGTAGAGTCACAGTGAAAGCCATCACACTGTGGCTGGTACAAGAACTGTTGGGTATGAACAACCTCGAATATATCTTTCTTGTGCGTGTGCTGGCACTTCACAAGATCTAAACTTTGATTCCCAGGGACAAGCAGGTTCTGTGGTGTGCCCGGCAAACCCACAGCTGGCCTCAGCAGATACATTATCTGTTGACAGAGGCTGCACTGAAGGTGCCTTGCTGTGTCCTCAAGTGCAAGCCCTCCTGCCACCTCCTGCAGATGAAGTTAGAGGTTGTTGAAAAGACCTGGATCCTCCACTACCTATACTGTCTGATGCTCAGGCTAACCTTCCACCTTGCCTGTTCCTGATAGCAGCAATGCCGAAACACTGCAAAATTTTGTTTTAAACTGTTCGATTGTCCTGCTCCTCCTCAGCATCTTTTCCCCTGTGGTACCATGTCTCCAGGCACAGCTACTCTGCGTGGTGGCTGCAACTGCTAGGGATTGCCTGTGCTTGCTGGAGTTCCTCTCCCTATTCCCCTCTCCAGCACCCTCATTAGGAATGTGCATAATTCTGTGCTTGTAATTGGTATATGCTGTTTGAGGTCTAATTATACTATATGTTCTGGTTTATCAAACAGTGCTCATCTGTTGTGTGAAAAATAGCTTAGGATTCTCAACCTGTCTTCTGCAGAGTCTTCCTCCTTTGAAAGATCAGAGTCATGGCTGGGTCAGGACAGCATGAGTTTTTCTGCCTCCGCTCAGGGTACCGAGTGTCAGCAGCAGAGCAAGATGGGCTCCTGCTGTGCAAACATGGCTGGAGTGCTTTGTGTCCCACAGTGCAGCTCAGAGACAGCCATAATTCTCGACTGAGACCTATGAGCAAGTTGTGTCAGAAATACCTGTATTCTTTCCTTCTTCCTTTCCTTTCCTCTCTTCTTCCATTTAAATTTTCTTCTTGCTCTGAAGAATTTTCTTTAGTAGTGACACCAGGTACTTTTTTTTTTTAAGGGGAACCAGTGATATTCATCCAACTGTGAAAAAAAATACTTTGTACATAGGCTATAGGTCAGTATTTTCAATGAAAATCATGGTGTGTGGTACTACAAGAGATGTTAAATCTAGTGAGAAATACAGGAAAGCCTGCAATGAAATGAAGCTCACCTTGGTGACAATGACTGTCTCTCAGCATATATCAGTGCAGTGTGAAACATATGCAAGGCTGCTCTTAAATAGGGAGGCACAAATATTTATTCTACCTAATATTTTATAGAGAATTGGGAGTAAACAGCTTTTGCAATCACAAACCCTAGTGTCTATTATTTTGAATGAAGGAGTATATTTAAAAAATGTTGAACCTGTAAGATACAATAAAAGGAAGAAGAAATATTTTCAGCATGGATTACAGAGACAAACTGAACTGAAGATATCCTGACACATTAGTTTATTGCATTCGGTGTTTGAATATATTATTAAGGGTTTTTTTTTGGGGGGGGTGGGGTGGAGAATATCTGGGAGTTATCCTGTGTAATAGCAAGGATCAGAAGAAAGTGCTGGCACTTGCCCACTTGGGAAAGCCTGCACTGGCATTAGACAGTAAAATAAATGATAGTGTATTCAGAGCAGTCATCAGGTTGCTGGTTCAAGAAAGTTACCTCTCTTTTGGATAGTACCTCTTCTTTTCAACAAATGATGATCTCTTCTCTTTACAACCAAAGAACTTTCCCTACTCTCCTCTTAGTGTGATTAGCAGGACTTGGGCTACCTGGAGCAACCTACAGTGATAATAAATGAGATTTGCCAAATGCAATGAGTCACTGACTGAGAAGCGACAACTCAAGCTAACCTCACGCCACTGAGAGATGTATTACAGCAACCTATCCTAGGAAAGGAAAACAATCTTTTGTGTGCGTTAACAATTTAAGCCTGTCTAGGGAACAATGGGACAGGAGTGAATGCCATTCCATGTGTCCCATGTAGGCACTTAGCAGAAAATGAAGACAGTGCTCTTATGTATCACAGCACCTGCCAACAGCGGGGTGGTGCAGGGACTTACTGCACAGAGCACTTGACACAGGAGACCCAGACACTCTCCATTCTGGAGACCTGACAGATCAAACACAGAAGTAGATGGATGGTGACATCAGATAAGTGTGACATCATGTTAACAGATCGTGTTAGTGTCCTTCTTTGTTTGCCTGGCTTATGTGAACTCTTCTGTTTTCTAGAAGAAAGGACAAAGTTTAAATGATTTGTAATGAAGCCTTTGCTCATGCCATCACACAGCTGCATATGTCACATGTTGAGTATTTAAAAAGTATGTATCATATGTAAGATTAACACATATATTTTATATGTATGTATATGCATATCCTAATACTTACGTAAAATATGTCTTAACCACATACATATATATAAGCTAGAAGCAAGACAAAGTAAAGGGCAAATTGAGATGCTTCTGGTAAAAGCTGAGTTATCTTTTGAGGCTCTTCTGTGTAGAAACAACCTTGAGTTATCCGGTGTTATGTAAGTCTACCTGTTTTTTTTATATATACACACACTAATGTATGTGTACTGATATATGTATCACTTATACTTGTAAAGTCATATGAAAATGAGATATCACCATACAAAACTGGAGCATGCTGTAGGTGCCTGATTTCATAGGTTTCCAATGGTGAATTTCAATATATTTAAATATAATTTCAATATATTTGAATAGAATTTTAATATAATTTCAATAATATTTCTTCTCTAATAAAATGGAAGAAATTAAACACACTATTGAGCATTTCAGAAATACTCTGAAGAATCCCAGTCTCACATTACAGAATTCAGCAATAAACTTTACTTGAATACATGAAGATGATACTGTTGAAAAATAGAGGTGTAGATGGCTTTCCATGTGCTTGTAAGCATCACATTTATGCATGAAGCACCAGATATATGTGTGGCAGCAGGAACTATACACATTTCCTTAAGTATTCTCCACACCCTGAATCTGAAGAGAAAAAAAACAAAGACTAGTTGCTGCAGAAGCCAGAAGAAAGAGAAAAAGGTTCCTGAAAGTTAGATGATGTCACTTGTTCGTTTTAAAACATGCTTGTTAGCCTCACTGGGAAAAGTTTCAAAGTACACACTCCACTGCTTCAATTCTGTCATTCAGTCACACTGATCTTGCAAAACGAAGTACAGCTCACCATGAGAAGTGGTGTCAGAATCAAGATGTAGAACTTTTTTTTGGAGAAAGTTAGACAATTCCACAGGGTACCTGCAAGGAGTTCAGTGCCCTGAGCATATAAGATGCTCAGACTTTGAAAAAACTGAGAGGTTTTCAACAGGTCCTTGACTTGAAACACATATCAATATACTTATTTTTGGTGTCAGCAATGGGCAGTGTGTTTCTAGCAGGATACTCTGGCATCTGATCTGATAGATTCACTTATATCATTGAAATAATATCCTGGCTTTCTCTACCTTTGGCTTCCTAATGGGGAAAAAACCCTGAAAAGATGATGACTATGAATCATAACGAGAACTGGAAATTTTGTGGTATGTATTATCACTTGGCTTGTTTTAATCAAATAATTCTAGTCAACCATGTTATGTTCCTGCCAGAAGACTTAAATGTTCTCTGAAGTCAGTGATTCAGCAATGTTTCTGTGAGAAAGATTGTTTTGATGCTAACTCATTAGGGAGGATAAAGTCAACATGCATGTAGAGTTTAAAATTCTCTCTCTTGAAATATATACAGCTGATTGTTTATTATCATCAAATATGCAGGAATTGGCACCTCTAGAGAGGGCTAATTTATTTAACTACTTAGAATAGGATTTAGGGAACTTAGCAGGCAGCCTTATTTAGAGATATTGGCCTCAGTCCATACTACATCATGTACAGCTAAGTCTTCTGATTACAGATGATTATAGGAAAGGAGATGTTCAAGTTCTCACACTCAATTATGTTTCACTAACATTAGAAGAACAAACTGGAGTTAGTAAAAATCCTTACTAGGTTTACAAGGTCCAGAAATCTTCATTATCCCCTCTTTCATTCCAGCTTGATCTTCCTCGCTCAAACTTAATCTATCCATGACTGTAAGCACATATTAAGATGGTTATCATAAGAAGATAAACTGCTTTCTATATTATGGTGTATGACTTTTGGTACTACATCACTTGCAGTAAACCATCATTACAGATTGTTTGTTGAGAATTGTATTTCTTCTGGAGAAGTATAACTGTGCCTCAAATAAATCAGTTCTTGGTGCCTGTGATAGCTTAAAATATGTATAAAAGTATATGGGAGAGTAATTCAATGTGAGTTCAAGGAGCAACAAGAATCAGAAAGGGAATCAGAAAGTTCTTAAAGAGACCAGATATCATGTGAAGGTGAAGAGGAACGGGGATGATGACTATGCTGAACTGACTTGGGCAAAGGGACTGTGGGATTGGAAAGGTCTTTCCAACTTGCTGGGTACAGTGAGCAACCACAGTCTCATTCATAAACTCTAGAAATTCCACCATAATACTGCTTCCTGAGTATGTAATTAAAATAAGATCTTTCTCAAATTGACAGTTATAGCTATGGAAAAAAGCATGTGGGATTTTAACTCTGTTTTCTTTCATTTGCATGTCTCTGACTGAATAACAGGGAATAATGTAGCTCTGATATTTTTCAGGTCTCAGTTATCATTTGTACATAACATTACAAATATAAACTATGGTGATCAGAAAGTCTTGATGCATTGATGACATTTACAGTGCTTTACTTTTCCTCATCTCTTGTACCAGGAAGCCTTCAGAGTGTGCTGCTGGCCACAGTATGCAAAGGTTACCTCTGTGTTTTTGTCTGGTCTGAAAGACCACACTCATGAGTCTAAAATGTGTCTCAACACCCTGTGAAGAGCTTCTCGGCTGAGTTTTCCACTTGCTTTTGCAGCTATACGGTCCTGGCACACAAATAAGCGAGTGGCTTGTGGTTGTGGCTGATAAATCCTGAATGGACAGGAGGAAGGGGAATTTTCATGCTGCCAGCATGGGACAAGATCGGGCTTGCCATGATACCCCCCCTCCCCCCTTTTTGTTTCCCCCTTGTGTTGGATTTTGTTGTGTCTATTATTGAAATGCCACTATTGGAAGATTTGAGGGCTATTTTATAAAGCGTAGTATTTAGCCCCTGCTTTGGTTTAAGATGTGTCAATGTCATACTGCAGTGTTAGGCTGGAGAACTGAGGGATCATTTGCAGTTTACTGCAAACCGCTGGAGATACTTTCATATTTGTAACCACAGCAAAGACCTTCTATTTCAGATATGATCAAATATAAATTCACTTGTTTGTCACCATGAATGCTTCCCATTTGAAATAATAAAAATGCTTTGAGGTACTTTTCTTACAACCTTGACATTTGCTTTACCCTTTTAGAAGTTTTGTGTACTTCTAAAGCACACAGAGAATTTAAAGTTATAGTTTTGTGAAAAAGTGAGGTTCGGTGGTTAGCACATTAACTGGGAGTGAAGGCACATCAGGAGAGTTCTCACCTTTGCCTACAGTCTTGAGTAAGTTATCTCTTTCATTGTTCCTTGTTTTCTGCTGTAATCAATATAGCTATATCAGTGGTCATCTTTTCATTGTCCTTGAACACCCAAGTAAACTGTGTGACTATTTTTGTGATTTTAAAAATGCTAAGTTTTTTTATGAATTTATTTTAAAATGATGCAAAGCTTTAGATTTTGTGAGTTTAGTAGCAATGAGAACTGCTGAGTAAGTCTTAGTATTGAATGAAAGGCAAGAAAGTACTCATTACTTTGAAAACTTTCTATGTGGACTAGACCTGCAATTTTGCAAAATGTATTTCTCTTGTGGTTTTTTTTCTATTTTTATTTTCTTACTGTGGCAACAACATAATAACAATTCTTCTGGTTTATCTTCATTTCTCTCTGGTAATGACTGGATCATGGTGACAACACTGGAAGCTCAAGGCCTTGGAAAGTCTCACTGGAATAATGCTGGGACCCTTCCAAAGCTTACGAAACTCAATAGGAGTTTTCTCACTGACTTAAATGGGTTCTAGCTTGTCCAATGAGACTATGTATGTCTCATTTTGCTGTATATTTATGAACAAACTAGCAATTCTTTACAAAGGATGCATGTTAAACAAACTACCAAAGACTTATTGGATAAAAAAACAACCCTTGCAAAAAACTTGATATATTTTTCAGATCATAGAATCATAGAATCATAGAATCAGCTGGGTTGGAAGGGACCTTTGAGATTATCAAGTCCAACCCTTGATCCACTACTGATGAGTCAGCCAAGTGACTAAAGTGACTCTCTCTGCAAATGAGAATATGTTTTGCAGGTATTTTAGCTCTGAGTCCATCCAGAACAATAACAAACTTTCAAAAATCTATGGGAAAGTGTTAGAATAATGACAAAAAAAAGCGTTCTGCTTTGTAATGATACAGTCTTTTTGTTTCCTTCTGTCTGGGGCTCTAGAGGCTATGGAGTGGAACAGGATACAAATGTGGAAGTCAGAGCCTTCTCATCTTCAACATGATTAGCTGACTTCATGCATGACGTTCAGGTTGAAGCTACAAAAGGACCTCAGAATCAGAATTTAAGATGTAAACAGTCCAGAGAGTTTTTGGATGATTTTCTCAGCAATTAAGTCTACAATCTACCTAGGAATAGTTATAGCTCGTCCATTTGCTGTGCTGCATTTAACTTGTCAACACCGCTCCTTAGGCACACCTGTGATGTCGTGAGAGGAAACAGGGGCTGGACTTCTCCTCCCTTTTCCCAGAACAAAACACTGCAATCCTGTGGCCTCTTCTATGCCTTGCTGCCCTAATGTGAGTTTCAGAAGACCATACTGTTCCCTGTTGTTCTTTATAAGTGACCTGGGATCCCTAGAGCTGCTTGCTTGCCGCATCCACTACTTCCAATGACTTGAAAACCTGAACATTTCGTCATGGATTTCCCTTCTTTCTTTGTCTTCTCACCTCCTGCACATACATGTCAGATATAGGCTTTTTTCACTCCCAGATTTTGCAGGACCTCAAAGGATCCAAGTGAGGGTTAACAAGAAACTATTTCTATGGGCAATAGGAAAATTGATGATCCACTACCTGCTTCCCAGTTTCAAGTGTTTGATGCAGGATGACAACTCCTGTATTTTCAGAGGGGAAGGCTCAGGGAATTGTATTTCTTCCTTCTGTCTTGAATTAGATTAAATCATAGGGTATAGAGAGTGAAATGCCAGCTGTACTGCAGTACTGCACAATGGGAGCAGCATCCACAGCTGCAGTCCTTGGTTTTGGTGACAATGTGAGGAGTATCGAGACGAGAGGATTTTGACTCATTTTTCTAAGAATAGACCTGCCCTGCTGATGTACTCTTGGACACAGCACTATTTCCAGGGAGCTGAATTTGGACAAGAAAGTCCAGTCAAAGCAAAAATGCTCTTGGATAGGTCAGATCCCAAAAGACTTGGTTATTTAAAGACTGACCTTTACAGTTTCAGATCAGAGTCTCCACTATGTTTCAAGAGCAGTCCTGTAAAGTCCTTTCTCCTGGATCTATGCCTTAATAGCTATACTCAGTTTTACTGTTGAAAAATTGGAACTTTTATATAAAAGAGGACTGAAAATGAGAAAACCAAAAAAGGCTAATATGCAATTACTCCCAGTGTCTTACTAAGGAGGGAGAAAAAAAGGTTTTCTTCATCAGTAGAGTAAACTTGATTCCCAGCCCTATGGAAAGGATTAGCATGGAATGAAAAAAAATACGGCTTTGCATCCCACGTTACAGGTGATTTTCACTTTCTCCCAAAGAAGGGGGGAGAAAAGGGTGCAAAAGCAGCACCCCACAAAGAATGCAAAAGCTATGTGTGTGGTACCAAGGGCTGCTGTCCAGTTGATTTACTTTGAGTGAGCTGCTGTTGCCCATTGTGTAATGGCTATGGCAGAACTGTTTTCAGAAATGGCTTCTGCAAACAACTTTGACACAGAATAAAGGCTGAATATCAGTCCTTCTGGATAGTATAACACTCCTGGATTCTGTAACATGCCTTTCTGAGAGAATCTCAGGAATCTCTCATGTGTCAGAAATCTGGGAATATACTTTTTTTTTAAGACCGAAGTTTCTGTTTATTTGCAGCTTAAGTTAACTGAAATTTTATCCTTCTAGTAGGAATGACATAGATGCTTATAAATAACATTAAAATTCAGAAGGTCAGAGATGGATGGTTGACATTTGAAGGCCTATTCTTGTTAGTGCACTGAAGCATACAATGGAAGACTTGAGCTTCTGGACTTCTGGACTCTTACTGCCTCTTAAAGCTATGTCACTGATTTCCCCAACTTTCCTCAATTAAAAAAAGGGGAATACAGAACCTTCCTATGGCTGTTAAGGTGATTCTAGCAAACCTGGTGGAAGATCCAGCCATGTAGGATATCCCATAAAGGAAGGGCGTCTTTCCAGAAATCAGGGTTAAGGGATTGGAAAGCATGGAATGTTGTTGGTCTCTCAGCCACTGCAGTTCCGTGCTTGTCCTTTGCCCCTACAGGAGCAAGATCAGCTTGTTTTGAATTGTTGAATCAACAGTATGAGTATGAGTCCAGTCCATTTCCGTACAAGATTCTGACACAAAGGCTGAGAGGGCACCTCATCGTTTGAGATGGCACATACACATTGGTGTTTACATTTCATGTTGAATAGGAGTCAGTGAATAATCTTGTAGAAAAATTTAATAGATTTTGACTGTTGAAGACAAGGTAGGGCAGCAATTTAAACTACTTTTTTAGCACCTCCACTTTCATTACTGCATTATATTTTCAGTGTATTTGTGTATGTTAACCTGTTGCTATGGTCCAATGTACACATTTACATTAGTATCTCTGCTTTCACTAGGTTAGCTGCAATGCTTCTCAGCTCTGCCCCCAAAAGCTAATAGTTCAGACTATCCATTCATTTGCAGACCCAGATCATGAATTCATGCTTGCTTCTCACAGTTTGGGGCAACAGCAACAGCTAGAGGCATCCTCCAAGGTTGACCCTCATCTGTGCAAACACACTGCTTGAAGTTATACGGAGGCTACTGTCAGACTGGGTGGAATAATGTTTGTGTACATGTTATACATGAGGAGAGGTTATGCATGCTGGCTGCAACACAGCAAGGAGCTGAGCCCTTGCCTCTGAGTGTTACTCCTGTGCCTCCAGAGAGAAATACTGTTACTGGGTTTATTTATGCTCCTTTGTGGTCTACACAAGAAAGGGGTTGAGTCTCCTCTGGGACCTTGTTCCTTTTCTCTGCTCTGAGAAATCTTGACTTTTGGGGATTTTTTTTTTTAAATTGGATTAGAGCCGATAAGGTAGGTAGCTGAACAGTGGGAGAGCTCTGATATTACAGCAGGCTGCTAAAGCAGTGACCTCCAAGGGCAAGATGAGGACTGCGAGTTCCACTAGGATACTGTTGAAGGACTGACTCCTTCTGCACTGTGCAGGCAGAGAGAAGCTTGACACTGTGGTACCTGTACTGCTGATAGTGAGCAACTCTGCAGTAAAGTAATTGCCCTTCCCCGCCGGGACTTTCTTGGGCGAAAGAACTAGTTAGTTAATACAAATTGGAGCCTGGGAGCAGACCATCATATATGCAGTGCAGACAATGGAAAGATCAGGGCTTTTCAGCAAAACAGAGAATAAATCCAATTGACAGTATATATGTCTTTACCAACTCTCTTACTCTCCCAGAAGAGCAAGTATTTAAACCCGTCAGATTAAATGTCCCACAGACCAAGATTAAACATGTCTCATTGTGGAGGCAGATATAAGGAAGCTCTATTAGCCACCACTTTGTCCACTCTCTAATTAGTTTCTAATATTTAGAAACATTTCCTTATTTTCCTTTGATGAGCCTGCAACTCAGAATTTTTACTCAAAAACAAGAGACTCTCATGCCAAAACTACCAGTAGCTCATGGGGGCTGCAAAATGTACTTTCTCTATATGAGGCAGGGCAGGGACATAAACCAAGTCTATTGCACCCTGGGAGGGTGCCCTAATTTAGCAGGCTGTGAATTGATCGATCTGAAAAATGATTTCTTCTTAAGGTTCCCAAACTCCTCTGCAGAAAACTTGTGTTGAACATGGCAAGATAGCAAGGAAAATTTTGGTTATAACAAATAATTTTTTCCCAAAGATTCATGGAAAAATTCCTGAACTGCTTTATATTAGGTATTAAGCCCTCTCTCGTCAGAGGTCCAGCTTTACCAACAAGCAAAGTAATATCTGCAAAGCCTTGTCTGCAATCTGTTGGACCAGTGTCAATAACAATGCAAAACATTCCTGGAGTCCCTGGCAAAAGAACAGGCACAATTTACTGGCTATACAATTCAGGTTAGGGTAAGATGAATAGAAATGATGGTCTAATGATTAGGTTACCAGCTTGCAATGAAACAGACCACTGCTCAGCTCTTAACTTCAGACTTTTTTTGTGACTTCAGGGAAGATACTTAAATCTTTCTTGTGTCACAATTCTCCATCATAAAAGAAGGATAATTATAATTTCCTACATCAACAGGGATGCAGGGAAGGTAAATTCATTCATGACTGCAAACCTTGAGATACTGCAGGAGGGAGTATGGAAATGTTCAGTTCTGTATCTTCCAGTAGAGAAAAGAGAATGCAGAAAATATTTTCTAAAGACATATTGCAAGGTTATTTTCCCCTCTCCCAAATGTGGCATGTAGAGAGATATTTATACTTTTTTTCTCTCCCCTATTCCTTTTTGAGTACATTCCTTCCTTCCCTTGCAGGTAGAGACAGACCTAAAGCATATGATGTTCCTGTATCACTTCAGGTCTGATTTGATTGTTTTCTGACACTGAAATATTCAGAAGTTTTATGTTTGATTTCATAGTGCTGTTTCTGAAAATTTAGTATTTCACTGTGACCTTCAGACCCTTTGAAACACTCTATAAAATCTGCATGGTGTGGGCGGGAGTATTTCTGGCAGTCTTTGTTCTTTCCAGGACTCATTTTGTGTGAAGTTATGTTGATGGATTTGCTATCACATTAGTCAAAGATTTTCTCTACTAAAAATTTACACATTTGTTTTCATGTAGGAAAGCAAACAAAAATCACTCATTTCTGGAAGATAAACATTTTACTTAACAATTTTTGGAGTGTAGCTTCCTTTGAAACTCAGTTTAAAGAAATAGATGAGAGCTTAATAGAGGCAAAATATATCCAGCTGTATAAAGTCAGACACCTCTGGAGTGTGAATCATTTCCCATGACAGAGGGAATTGCACTCTGAAGATATCTGTTGCTCATATTTGACTATAGAGGAAACCTGAATAACTTATTTAGGCTAGTTACCTAGTTTTTGAATAGGCAAAGTTGGGCAAAGAATCCTTATAATAGCCATCAATATGTACATATTTTAAATCATTGTACAACATTCTCTGTGTGTTTAAATGTAGATTAAAATAGGCTTTCCAAAAGTCAAGCACCTAAAATGCTGGGCATTTTTGGAATTGTAGGACTTCTTACATACAAGACTTAGGTATTTTCTGGGGAAAAGATTTGGCTCAGGCTTTATATGGGTAGCTGTGCTGCTGATATGATCTGGCTTCAACTACTGCATTTCATGCTGATCTCTCTGCCACATGCCACCTTTTTGGGTAAGAAAGCCACATGATAAATGACCAATAACATTCAAACTCATCTTTTAGGTGAAGCCGTGTGATATTCTTGTTGCTACTAGTTTATTTAACCAGGACCAGTTACCCTTTGCCTCCTCCCCTCAATACTTGCAAAGCTTGAAAGTGGGTTCTGTGTCAGCCCTGCTCAGAGGGTGTGTTATTGTGTCCATGCAATCCGGAGTTTGTCCCTCCCATACTAGGTGCACTGCTTACACTGGCTGATGGAGGTGGATGGGCTACTTGTTACCCCTCTTCTCAGCTCCCCTGGAAAGGAATGGAGATTTGAGCTGAAGAGTGTCACAGGTTTTTTTTGCAATGGAAGTGGGGAGGCAATCTCAGAGGTTGGCAGTGTCTTGTCGCTTCCTTCCCCAGCAGCTTCTTTGTGCTTGTTTGGGTGGTGAACAGGTTGCAAGGCTTACACAAATCTGTCACTATCTCTCAGGGCCAGACCCAAACACGACCTTCTAAAGTCTTCAGTAGAAATTAGAGCTATGAGAATAAAAGAAGACTGTACAGTAGGGTTAGTTTTGATGCTTTTAGAGATAAGATTTTAACTGATATGTTGGATGGGGTAAAAACAGTATTCTCTTCATCTTGTTCAATTCAGTATTTGTAAGGCTCCAGTCACCATGGCATCTGGGCATGAAAGATACCTTATGTCAGCAGGATATGCATCAAAGGAGTCCTTTTCTAATGGATAAACCTGATATCAAAGAACTGAAGAAACTGAACCAAAATTTACAGGTGTCCTTTGCTTTGATCATTAATTAAAATGTGACTTATACTCACAGTGTCCCTATTAGAGGACTTGACACAACAAAGCATCTGAGGTACCTGATTATTTCTTGTAATGCTGTGAAAGACAGGTGTTCATTCCTGGGAAAGCTTTGAAGCTAAAAATAAAATAAAACAAAATTAAAATTAAAGGATATTTCCAGGTACATAGTAATCATCTTAATACTTATATTTGAGGGGGTTTTGTGTGTGTGTGAAATACTGACAGAACTCCTGGCTTGAAAGGAATGCAGACAATGAGGTAAAGTAAAGCCTTCTAAGTCATTTGAGATCAATTGTCAAAGAATTGTCTCAGCCATGTCATTATCAGATTAATAGCTGAGTTCCAATTTAAGCTGGAATTATTTGGATAACAGAAATCAAAAGGAAAGTTTTTGCAAACAATTTACCTTAGAGCAAAATAAAAGTATTAGAGATAGGATTTTTTTGATTTTCACCACACCCCTCGAAATTCTATGCAGATTTGATTGCTTCACAGGCAGACCATGACAGCCAACCCCAGCACCCCAGGTTAGTCCAGCCCGAGTTGTAATGTAAAATGCCCTGGACCGGGGCATTTTATTTCCCCAGCAGTTAGCCCAGAAACAAGAAACCTGGTCTATTGATGCTAATGGACTCTATGGCAGTCAAATATGTTGATGATCCAGAAAAGCTATCTTAGGTTATAGATTTGAAGTTCATAGAATATCCTGAAGGGATGAGATTAGAAGGGACCCACAAGGATCATCAAAGTCTAACTTCTGATGTCTTCTTACAACAAGTCATTCGGCAAGGGAGCATTCATGCAGCTTTTTTCTCTGTTTTTCTCTCCACGGCAAACTTTCTAAAAACGTCCCAGATTTGCCATTTTCTTTTGCCTTCTACTCGCTTTGCTTTCCATCCCTTCATCTTCCTCTCTTATTCGTTTTTCATAAGCTCACAACTTTATCTTTATCTCTCATTTGAAATAGCATTAAACATGCCGCCTGGGGTTGAATCAGCTCTTACATGCAGAGAATGGAAAGCACCAAAAGAATCACTTCACTCAACCCAAATAGCTAACAACTTCCTAAGCACCAAACACATTTTATCTTCACCCCTTCTGCTGTGAACCTATGAGTTTCACTGGCATTTCACAAATATGTTCTACCATGTTGTACCATTTGATCTTTATAATATGTTGGGGTGAGGGGATCCAACATGCAGAAATTTCATTTGCAAGAGCATTGGATCTTCACCATCTTCATCAATGTGACATGTACACATACTCTGAGGTGGTAATAGTTATCAGCGAGTGCTGTGTCGCTTCCGTTGCCATGGCTTATCAGTGCCATGACCGAGAATCCACCTGGTGTCCATCCTCAAATTCATGGTTTTCCAGAGTGAGCAAGGTGTCCTTCAGCTGTTGGTTCCTCCATAATTGACAAGTACTATGGATACTAAGAACAACTTGTTAGACCCTCTCACCCTCCAAATGTAGAATAACTGAATAATTTCTGCAGCTCTGGAGAGATGCCCTTGACTCTTTGTTGTAGTGGTCATAGTAGCAGTGTGGGAGAAGACAGCATCATATCAGGTCTGGTTTGTTTGAGCTTAGACAAGAACACCCTGGGCTTTATTGCTTCCAGTCATGGGGAGTTAGCAGGTTTAAATCCTGCTATAATTTATGTCACCTGAAATTCTGGTCCAATCATACTATACGATGTAACAATTAAATCAGATTTAAAGACTAACCTTGGAGTGTTGTTCTATGAAGGTAATTTCACAACATTAGATTCACCAGGCTGATTTCTGTAATTTAGGACTTCTATGAAAAATTCTAGACTGGAAAAGATGACAACCCATGAACACATGCAATAAGAGACTACCATGCAAAGCAAATTGCAGGGATTTTTGACAAGTTTCCTGTGAGAAGGATAACTCTGTGAAGCCTTTTGTCACTACAAGTGGGATCTACTTTGTTGCACAGCCTTTGGTAAAGCCCATATCAAAACCACAGCAGTGGAGTGCTCTTGCTGGAGACTTGACAGCTCTATTACTTTTCAGAGATTTCTCCATCAGGTTTCAGGTTCTGGTTTAGCAGAATAAGTGACTCCAGAATACAAGGGAATTCTTCCTACTCCCAATTCCTTTTTTTTTGTATCCCTGATGTAAAAGAACACAACAGGTTATAATACTTTTAATATCAAATACCAGTTTTTACTTTACTTTGTCCTTGACGTTAGACCCACAGGTAGATGGGTCATTGGTACATATAAATTCATTCTGTACTATATTTAAAATAAAAAAAGTGTAGAATGGACTATTGACATTTCTAGCTGTAACATATTTTCACCAAATGTGTTGTGCCCATTCACAGATGCTATGTCCTCACTCCATTTTTAGTGAGCAGCTTAACTTTTTGTTTGTCAGTAAGTACCCTTGAGGAATATTACTGTGAAATAAAAAAATCTTGCAAGTATACTTGAAACTATCAATTTTAAGGTGAATGGCATGAAGAGTAAATCAACAAAACTATCCAGAACACTGGACTACTGCAGACAAAAACTTTTCATCCCTTCCAGGAAAAGTCTCCTTGATTTCTATTATCATTAACATCTGCACTCTTCAATGCAGATTACACGCCTTTTAAGAAATGTAAATCAAGTCCATATTTCTACACGTTAATTTTTAAACATTTTACCCACTGTAGCAAAGATGCAGTATCACCCTGTTAACTAATGACCTGAGTCTGGAATTTGAAGAAAGAGAAAGCATAGACAGTATCCATCTATCTTTACTCATCCCAAGACTTGTAAAGAGAAGACAATCATCTCCCTATTTACACAGCTATTGCTGATGAGAGATTATTACTTGCCTTTTAGATTCTACTTTACCTTGGTGATCTTAATGGAAAAGGATTTTCCAGAAAAAGAAATTATTTTGATATTACACGGTGAGGAAAATCTAATTCTACCATTGAAAGGAACTAAGCAAAAGAAAACTACTGAATGTGAAGGACAGATGCAGCCTTAGGTGTCAGGTAGAAAATGGAGGGGTAAAACTCTCTTCTCTGCTGATCTTTGGCTGCAATGTATATGAACTGCTTTATACGAAGCGGCTGTTACAGCTGAGGCTTATTTCATTGTTGGCTGTTCTGTGAAATATTGATTATTCTAAAGGTCTGTGTCAGTAATTTTCCAAGAAGTCATTAACCAATAAAGATATGTGTTTTATTCTGGAATCATCACTGGATCTTTGCATGTGTTACTGATGACTTGATCTGTCTTTTCTTGGCAGGTATTGACAGAAGGGCTGTATATAACTTACACATTTCACTTCCAAGAACTGTAAGAAAGGGAAAATCTGAACAATAAAGATGAGAAACAAAATTTTACCCTGATTTAGGGTAAATACATCCATAAAATTGCAAAATTGGACAAGGAAATAATTTGATTTTTTATTTAATGAAGAGTTAAAGAAATGGCTTTTATTCACATATGCCAAGTTTGTTGATAGGGGCCAAAACTTGTTGGCAGAATTGTTTAAAAAAATAAGTGAAGGGCTTAGGTAAAATTCAGTCTTGAACTGAGCACCTGTTACCTACATCACGTACAAGATCTGCCTGTACCAAAGTAGCAGGGCAGATTCATCCACCATAAATACAGTTCATGAGTGTGTGTGTGTGCGATTTTTTTCTGCAAGACTCCTACAAGAGTGACTGACTGTCACAGGTGGCACTATAAAATATTCAGTAATTCAAAGCTCTGCATCCCTGTGTGTGCACCATCTAGAACTGGTGTGGTACCGCATAAAAATGAAATAACCCCCCTCTCGCGGGGGTTTAAGGCACCCAAAGGCCTTAAAGCTCAAGTATGGACAACAAGGGCCATACATTTATTTATATAGATCTTTAGCTATAAATTTACTATGTGCATTATATGTTTTCAGACAGCTGTGATTTTGTGGATTACATTTCATAAGAATATGTGGATATAGTACCCTATGTCCTTCCTGTCACCCTCCAGACATCCATTTTGAAAGAACCTTAATTTGTATATCAATCTGAGGTGTAGATGATGTAGATGGTTGGATGTTTATGATATTTTAATTATAATTTTTGTCTATTTTTTCACAAACTTCTGGAAAGAATACTTGCTTTTATAACTGTAGCAGGGTTATTTTCACAATACTTCTGGCATCGTGTTTCTTGATGATATATAGGTTGAGTAGAATGATACTGGTAAAGTTATCATTACTGTGGGCAACAGATTTTTTCTCCAGAATTTCCCTTGTGCATTGACCAACCAAAATTCAGCTGAATCAAAGAGTATAATGACAAAGTTATAGGTAAATAACAAATGGAAAGAATTAATACTTCTTCACAAATCAGGACTCAGTATCTTTTCAGAAGACTTTTCTTGACAACCTAAGCATTTGATTACTATAGAGGAGTACCTGGATGAGATTCTATGATTTGAATTAAAGAGATAGACTAGGTCATCTAATATTTTCAATCCAACCTCTGCATCTCTGAGGTGGGGATAAATCATGTGAATCAGGCTACTTCTACATAAGCATATTTAACCACAACGTTATGCATTTTTATGGTGCTAGGCCTTCTCTGAGGAACTCTCGCATTATTGCACTGCTCTGCAAAGCCAAAATTTTGCTTGCCAGATACGTAGTTGAGTAGAGCTGCTAGGAAGTTTGCAGCTGAATTTGCTAATAGCTGTTATGGAGTTTCTAATGTAATTTGTAAACTGTGAAGCATAATAATTCTGGAAAACAGTTGAAGATTGCGATAGCTGAGGATATGAATATATTTTTGAACTACAGCTGTGCTTCTCCGGTTTGAAGTTGTCTGTCAAAGACTGCAAAGAACACGAAAATGTGATCAACCAGAACCATAAACAAAAATCCCAGCCCAACAACCACATGGAAAAATAGCCAACCAGAGTCTGGATTACCACAACTGTCAACAAGACTTCCATTCAGAAATCCTCTCTTTGGCCTGTCTTCTAATACAATTGCTAATGGAAAGAATGTTCTTAAAAGAAGGCAAACTACTTTATATGGTTGGTTTTGATCATGTACCAAATAGAGTTTCAACCAGAGAAAATGAATAAACATCTGTAGGAATTTGCAAACAATTACAGCATGTTTTTTCTGCCTCTCCCTCTCTCTGCCTATCTTAATACAAGTGTACATGCATAACTTTTTCACATTTGTTTAAAATTCAAATATTACCCAGTGACATTTTGCAGTTCTGGAATTTTTCAATCCATGTCGCAAATTTCCTCCAGGGATTCAAAACTATGCAGCCAAATTCTGACTTGTCAAATGGGATGTTGAGTTTTCTTGCAGTATCTTTTGCAGTAGAGGTTGCTGCAGTTGCAATAGTTGAAGGAAAATGTGACAGGACATAAATTTGGTTTATTAGGGCTCTATTTGGTGTATTTGCAGAGAGGATTACTGAGTGCTTTCTCAACACACAGCTTTAGAGATACTGCTTAAAGGAAAGTTCTTGACTTTTCTTCGGTATACCAAATAACACTCAAACTTCAGTTGCTGAGATGCTGGCTTTGAATTCAAAAGTGACATTTATGGCAGTGGAAAAACTGAGGTAGATTCAGAGTCACTATTTCAACCTTTGACTAGTTCTTCCTGATTTGGTGGAGAATAAGAAATGAAACTATAAAGTTACAAAAAAGAGCCCTGTACATAAAATGCATAAAAACCTGTTTCAAAAGTGAGAGTGTTATTGATTATCTAGTTCAAAGCACAGGTGCTTTTGTTAATGGCAAGTTATGACAGCTGGAACATACTTCTTTTATTTAGTGAGTAAAATGAATCACTGATTCTCTCATTACTCTAGTCTGTCTCTCCAAATACAGAGATGTGAAACAATGCTGCTATGGTTAGTGCTCTGACCATGGCCTGATAAATCCTGTGTTGTCTGTCTTTTATAGTTTTTTGTACATAGAGACCTGCTGTGAAATCAGTCAACTCCATTTATATGCAACATAGCACTTCTGGTTTGCATAAAGGCTGCAGTTTGAAAAATACTGGAATGTGGACAATAAGTTTATTAACCTGCAATGGAAAAGTGAGGTTGTAATGGAAATGTGAGGTTGTCTGGTAATTTTAACTTGCTGGTCCAGCATTAAACTAGTGGCTGTTCCTACAATGGATTATTTCAGTTCTTGGAATACAGTTTGAAAAATGGACCGGACTCTGCAAATTCCCCCTCTGTGAGGAGCACACACTTCCATGCTAATAATCTGGATCAAGGATATGAATGTGATAATCTTGTTCTACAGCACCTTCAGGAATGATTTTAATGACTCATCCTAGTATTGACACTAGAAATGGCCTTCTCAGCACTGATTTTAAATAATGATCTCCCCTGATGCTCAGTGCCTAGCCTGCCCACAGAAACATCAGTCGTTTGGAGACTGTTGCAATTCTCAGTCCACTAAAATTGTGATGAAAGACTTCCTTCTCTTCAAGGATCTCTTTGCCAGGAGCAAATAGCTATGGCAGGTAGATAACAGTAAAAGTGCCTCCCAAGAGCAAAATGAAGTTTTATTTAATGTGCTCTAGGATAAACATTGCATTAAAACCTAAGTGTGAGAAAATTTCTCCAAACAATTTTGAAGACACAGACAGTCGCTTTTGTCACATCAACCCAAACGCAAAAAATCCCTAGAGGAATACCTCCCGCCATTTTACTGTCATGCATTTCTAATGTTATCCTATCTCTGGATGCTGTAGTCTTGCTTTCTATATGGAAACCTGTGGTTTTTATCAGGAGTTGTGAGTTTTACTGAACTAATGCCAGAATGAACATTGACACCAGGTGCCTGCTCTGGCAGAATACAGTACCACACCTAGAGATAAAGTGTAAAATTACACATGTCATGCCCCAAACATCACAAATTACTCTGCCCTTCATCTCAAAGAACATGATAACTTCTACTTTGATACTTCAGACAATACAGCCTTGGCAAAAGACAAGTTTTCTGTAGCCAAGAACATCAAATCTAATGTATTTTACTGCACCAAAGGGGTTGTCTTCTAAAGAAAATGTATTGCCAGATTGAATCTACCTTTGGTCTGTAAAATAAAACATACTGTCCTGGGCAAGTACAGTGATAAGCAGTCTTTGACTGGTTTGGAAGGAACCACGATGTGCTGTGGTGCTGACTGCTGGAGGCTCAGATATGAAGGCGATGCAGGTACAAGCACATGAAGGTTCATGATGGGAGAAACAGTTGGTCAGGAATGACAGTCATCTCCTCTGAGATTTCTGACCCTTGCTAAAGTGTCTGAGAGTTCCACACTTCGTGCTTATTGCTTGAAGGCTGTGAGGAATTTGAGCAGAGCATTGGGGAGAAGGGTGATGACTCTTGGGACACTGAAGGCCATCACTGCTGTCCCAAAACCACTGACACTGTGCGGACTAGTGGAAGCCTTCCTGGTATGTTCCCAGATTAACCATTCACATTCAACCAGTAAAAAAAGAAATCTATGGCTTGAATTCCATACCTTAGTTTTCCTGTTCTCTAGCACATTTTGAAATTTTGAATCCTTCAAATGCATGGCAGATCTAATTAACCTCAAACACAAAGGGTGACTAATTAGCAATTAAAATTTGAATTTAAAAGTGAGACCTGATTAAGCAGCTTGTAATTTTTTCTTGGAGGATCAGGTCAAAAGTATCAAACCACCTCTGCTACTGAGAGTGAAGTGACTGGTCTCAAAGGACTACACTCATAAAAATCTCTGAAAGATGACTGTAATATTTCTTCATCAACATTTACATGAGGAATTTCTTAAATCTGTACAGAAAAGTGTCCTTTTTTATACAGAAATGCAGGAGTTTGAACTGAGGAATGGATTAGACCACAGAGAACTGTGGACTGTCAGCAGAGATTAGATGAAAATTTACATATTATTAAGATCAAAAGAATAATTTCCTGAAGTTTTTTTTTAAATCCATTTTCAGGCAATGACAATAAGGTTATTCAGTAGTTTAGTTATTTAACTAATTAGTTACTATTTAGTTATTGGGATAACAAGTTTACATCTGTGGGGTTTTTTTAATATATGGACTAAATAGCTATTATTACTTATGGACATAATAGTTATTATGTCACCTTCTATCTTAATCTCAGTTTTATTCCAAACTTTTGAGCTTTGTGCATTTGCTGAAAAAAAAAAGAGGGTAGGGAAAATACTGGCAATTCTAAACTAAGTGACTGCTTCACATATCACTGCTAAAATGGAACTGGCCTGGTTAAGGTCATTCATCTTTAAGGACAAAGATAATCATCTTTATAGCTTGCAAATTCCTTATTAGCGTGCAGAGAGTGTTACTATAAATTCAAGTTGCATATTATGAGCCACTCATTTTCAGCTGTTAGAATTCATTCTCCGAATATTTAGTAAGATGATGAAGGGAGGTGAATGGCGACTCCCCAGCTGGACACAGTTCCAGCTTAAGCAAGATGATAAACTTCTAATATGAAGATGGAACTTATGGATCCTGGCCAGAACAAAATAACATTTCACCAGTGGAATTTCAGTTAAAACTCTATTCTGGAAAGACATTATTCTAACAAGGCTTCTCACCCTTTTAGGGGCTTCTGGAAAAAAAAAATAGTGGAAAAGCCAAGTGTGTGGTCTTTTGAAATTTCAGAGTAATTTGTAAAAAAGACAGTATGGGCAGCTTTTAGGAAGAGAAACAGAAAAAATTGCTGCAAGTTGACAAGAAATATTTGCTGCCTGTAAGCTTTTACAACAGCAACCATGACCCTGCAAATAGAATTATTTTTTTCCCCAGTAATATGTCTAAAACAATGACCCTTAGACACTTGTGCAGATTATTGAAGTGGTAGTTGATTTTCTATATTTTTTAAGGAATAAAAGTTAAATATAAGAATAAGAAAAGTTATTCTGTTGGGATAAATAGGTCTTGATATTTACATTTTGAGATCTTTTATATTCTTACATTGTCTTTACCCTTGAAAGAACTGAAAAACTTACCCTTTGTATTTTCACTTAATTCGTATAATGGCATTCATGTCTTGGGGAGTGCTATTGGTAGCTAGTAACAAATCACACTCACATGCAGCAAATCTCACTTAAGGCTAAGTGATGTCAGCATGTAAACAAACAGTGATTTATCCTGCAGATATGGCAATAACATGGGGCTCCAACAGAAATGTGCATGATCACAGTCCATACAAATCTATGTAAGTGCAAACATCTTCAAAACACTGGGTGTGATCCTAGATTCAGTACATCTTTGCAAGGTCCAGCAGTGCACTCTGGCTTTGTATGTGTTTATCCACCTATACACACATCTAGCCAAAATTTTGCATTCGCTCTGGTAAAAAAGTATATCCTTCACTAATACAAAAATGTTCATGATGTGGTTTTCTCTGCTGGTGTGCTTGCCCTGAAACTCTCTGGTCACAAGATGTTTCTATGCGATAGTAACAACCATCTACTTCACTCCTGGAAAAAAAAAAAAATCAGAGCATTGATGAGTCTGTACCCTCGGACCTCTTCAGAAGTGAGTAGACAAGGCTCTGACTGATCTCATCTGATGTTGTTGCTGACCCTGTTCTTAGCAGGAGGCTGGACTACTTCTCCTCCAGAGATCTCTTCCAACTCAAACTATTGTGATTCTATAGTTCAGCTCATTACTGAAAATCTGCTCTGTCAAGCTGGATAACATGAAGGAAACATGCATTAAAGTCCTTGTATTTAATATTCTGGAAACAACAATATTTCACTGTAGACTCAGATCCAGTTTCACGCCAGATCCAGGCACCCTGAATTAGTCATACAACTGTCATGTCCCCTTTCCCAGCCAGTCAAGTCGGAGGGATGCCTTTCTCTGTCTACTGCCTCCATGGGCAACCTAGTGCACTTACACTCCTAATTCACGGACCTTAGTTTGTTGTCTACAGCTAAGTGAGATTGAATTCAGACACTAGCACATATTTCCAATTTGTCTGTAATTGTAGACACTTATCTTCTTTTATATAGTCCCTTAGTATAAAGTGACTATGTTATATACTGAGCCTCTCAGATATGTGAGCCGGATAGAAGAATAGAGCAGGAGCCTAGGGAGCTCTTAGTTCAAAGGAAGCCAGAGGATTTGCAAAACGTTGTTGGAAGTGGGAGTCAGTGTTTTAATTCCAAGAATTACCGGTAATTTGAAAAATTTGCCCCACAGAGATAAGTGGGAAGACTTTGAGCCACATGAAAGGACCTGCTATTCAGGGTGGTTACTTTGGGAAGGAAATTCAGAATAATCAACAATTTGCATTTGTGATACTACTAAAATTGATGGCCTCCTTTGACAGTTTTACTTTTGAAAGACCTCTAAGTTAGCACAGTTGATAGTGCCTTCTTACTGTACACTACACTTCAGTACCTGGAGTTGCAGGATATGCCCAGTGGAGGAAAAATGAAGAAGATAAAGAGATTTTATAGATGAATTGTTTTTACATGAAGGCAAACACCACATTTTCCTTTTAAAGGAATTGTTATTTTATCTCTTAGGTGCTATTATTTACAGTGGCTCAAATTGTTTACATTCAAGACAAAAATTTAGCAAGAGCAGCTTGCTTTGATACAACCAATTGAAACACACTTTACCAGTTAACACTCTTCTGTGGTGATTGCCACACAAATTGTTTCCTCAGATAATAGGAAATATAAAATCACTATTACAGCACTCCACTTTAGAATCGAGTTTGGTTATTGAAGTTGAGTTGGTTTATTCTTGGTCTAAAAAGACCTCAGCAAGATGCAGAGTTGGCAGTCACTCTTGTTGTATTCACTCCTGTGTAAAAGGCACACTGACTGGAGTCCCTTGGTAACCAACAGCCCATTGGGAAAATGCACTTTGCTAGTTCTCTAGAGTGAAGTGAACTGCACGCTGTACGCTCTAGACAGAAGTATGAAGCAGTCCGTGATGCAACATTTTGGCAAAAGTTTCCAAGTATACAAGAAAAACGGGAGAAAAATCAGGCATGTCTTTCGTGTAAATGCTTTTGTCTCATGGAAGTCCTGGCAAAAGCCTGAGCATGCTCTATGATAATACACATTCACTTTTAAAATCTACATGTCCTTAGCAAGACTGAAGCATGAATAATTCTAGAGAACAGTTCTTGGAAACAGTAATTTATAGTAGTAATGCTTTAAGACTTGAGAGGACACATTCAATTAAAACTTCATATAGTTTCCATACCATAGAAATCTACACAAAGCTGAATAAATAACAGTGGGGGAAATGTTTTCAGCTAACTTACAGGATGGCTCCTTTGCACTGCTTTAGAAATTTAAAGGGAGTTCATAAAGTTTTAAATGAACTGTTAAAGGAGGACATAAAGCACATTAGCATAAATGAAAATCAGCTTCCTGAGTATCAGAGAGATAAACTATTGACTGGATTACTTGGCTTCGGAAGTTCAAAGAAAGGTTATAAATCCAGTTCTGACTTTGAAAATTATTAACCCTTCTCTGCTTTACTTTTTATTTCATCCTTTCTACTCAGTCATGAATTGGGGTTGCTTTTCTGTTCTGTGACTGTTTCAAATGAAGGGAAGGGAGAATGTGATGTGAGTTCAGACTGTGGATTTCAACACAATCACTACCTAAAAGAATACTTGAACTTATTGACCAGAAGGTGTGTAACTCCATTACCACATTTTTTTATGCTGAATTTGGTGCTATCTTAGTGCATCAAGAATAGGCTAATAAATTAGTCTCCTTTAGAGGCTTACATGGTATTTCCTTGTTCACATCTGAAATATCAGGAATGTCTTATTCCACCTATCTTGTCAGGACAAGGACTTCTGAACATATATGAGAATTTAGGTTCTCTGAGGGGTTCGGTGACATTATATCTCAGGCTAGAAAAAAGTTAGTCCTGTGACTGGAGGAGTACCCAAGACAGGACTGAGACGAGAAGTCAAGTTGGCACCAGAAAGTAGGGATTTGAGGCACAGGAGTGGAACAGAGACAGAGAGTTAAGAAACTCAGCCTCAGCAGTTAGTGAAAACTAATTTGGGAAGTGCTAGTGCACTTAGACTGAGTTTAAGCGTTGTCATGAAGTTGACTTACTACAATCATCCCGCAAATTTCTCCTCCAGATTTGTGCGGAGTGTACTAATTCGCTCTTTTCTGGAAACAGGATTCTCCCTCATCCCTTAAGCTTAATTAACATTCTGACACGAGACTCTGGATGCAACACATGGCTCCACCAAATCCTTTTGTCTATGTAGGAATTTATTATTCAGCTACAAAGGGATTAATAGGATCTCTAGGGTTTAGAACTTAATATCTGGGTTCAGTGAGGTTGCTCAGAGAAAACTTCAGGAGGCAATTCCTGAGTCCTGAGGGAGAAAAAAGTGTTTTGAAGACTCAGTATATTTCTAAGATCAAGAGATGGAAGTCTAAAAAGCTTCTGTGGAAAGAAGTTTGCCATTTGGCCAGCACAGAGACCGGTTTCTGGGGTTCATGGAAAGGTTTGAAAATTCACAGGGCTATGAGGACACAGTTAGTGAATATATGCAAGGTTCGTGGATAGAGCAAAACTAATAGATGTAATGGCATCAATAAATTATGACTTATGATACATGACATTTGAATACCTAACTATATGGACATAATCCTGCCAAAATACTGGTGGAGGCAGGAACAGGAGCCAATGTCAGAGTCTGGGGCAAGTAGTTTCTACTTACACTCTGGTGTAAGTTCTTATTCATTCTGGTATGAAGAGTAATGCATTCCTGGCCTTTGTAGCCTTAAACATGCACTTGGATTGTGTTGTAATGTTACATTTCTTGGACAAGGGTAATTTATAAACTCTCTTGAAAGACCAGTAGTGCTGGCATGTTGGAGTGAGCTATTAGTGTTAATACCACAAACCACAGAATAATTTGGCTTCTGACTACCATGCCAGTGGTACCTCATTCTTGATTCCACTGGTTCATGGAAACGACTAGTTTGTTGGTTGTATGAAGTTTGGTAGCTCACACGAGTGAGAAGTTCTTGCTGCTTGCTGGTGCTTCCTTTCATGAGGAAAATTCAAGGATAGACCTTACCTGGGAAAGCAAGAGGTGGTTTATATCAAGTGGGTGAATGCCCCTCATCTGTGTGTATTTTATTCTGTTTGGGTCATCAATACAGGTGCAAAAGACAGTAAATTTTTCCTGGGCACTCGTTTTCCAAAGAGAAGAAACTTTGCCTGCCCCTGTTGGCCTCTTCCAGGAGACACAGTGTGGGGTGTCAGAGTTCAAAATTGCAGTAATTGAAGGAGCCATCCAAATTCCTTTGTGTTTTTCTTTCCCATTTGCATGATTACAGCAGTTGCCACTTTAACTTTTCTACAAAATCATGTTAATCTAAAAAAATCATGTTAATTCATTTTAGGCATAATTTCACATAGACATTTTATGGCAGTTTGACTTCTCAATCTGCCAGACATGCCAACGAGAGCTTGCCTATGCAGCATGTGAACTATTAGCACTGACCTCACATAATTTCTAGAATCAAGAGGTGGAACAGCACTGAAAAACTTGTTATTGACTGTATAACTTATTCTACACCAGAAGCAGTGATTCCTAAGGAGATTAAAGAGCTGCTGAAGAAACTGCTCAGGAGCTGAGATGTCAGTTGCAACTTGGGAAGTACCATTTATCTTTTCTATGCCTGTGCTGTTGCTAGTGGGATTGATCGACTCATTCAGTTTGTTCTACAAATATGTTTAAATACTCACTGGCATCAGTTATGGAATCTATATGTTTTATTCTTCAGCACTGGGGTGAAGTCCCTTGTGGACTTTGACTCACTTAATATCTAACAGTGTTCATACAGTAAGTGAGGAGATGTCAGAGGAGCCTCTTCCTACAAAATGGCCTGGAAGAGTGTCCTCTGATAGACAATGTCGGTCTGATTCTTCTCAGGAGGACCTGGAAGTTCATCAGGACTTTCATCTAAACTCTTAGGGAGGCCAATAGGCAAAAGTGAAACTCTCCTCAGAAACATGAAAATAAGTCTTCTAAACTTCACTTACTATATTGAGTTGAATAAGTCAGGATTTGTTTGGTTTTGGTGGTGTTTTTTCCTGTTTTGTTTAGTTTGGTTTGGTTTGGTTATTTTTTTTTTTCCCAAGAAGAAAGCATTACTTTTTGTAGGTTATTTTGAGTCAATCTAAGGATTTTTTTCCTCTCTTTATCAGTCAAATTAACATCCTCCCCCAACCAGTAATTTACCCAGCACACTCCTATAATCATGACTTATTCATAACAGATATTTGAAGAAGTTTAAAAACAGAGAACAGAATATTAAGGAGAAAGTCATCCTTACAGTAGCTGATGAAACTGAAGTAGTTAATTCCCAGCTAAGCCCTAACACAGATCTACAAGTCCATGATGATCTACAGGTCCACGATGACTTTATCTGACAAACTGGTCAGTGCTGAAAGATGCTCAGAGTGCAGGTTCCTCAGGAAGGCACAGATGCAAATATCCTCCAGGAAAAAGAATGAACTGAAATACTTATATTTATGAAAAAGAAAGCATGAACAAACCCACCACCACCACCACAAAAAAACCAAAAAAGAATTTTGTTATAAAACAATTACCATCATCTAGACCCTGTCCATCCTTCTTATACAACATACAACAATAACAGAGGACAATGTTGCAGTGTTTTTCACTTCTCAGTCTCAGAGAGCCACTGTGAATTATTAAAATTATGATGATATGTTTGATTCCAGGAAAGTTTTTGTTCTGAATTAAAACTGCAGTAAATGTTAATTGGAGTTGATATATCTCCTGGTAGATTAATTTTGAATCAAGTACTGTAATATATTGACATCATGTTAGTGATTAAGATGTTCTCTAAACTGAAAGTGTTTCCCAGAGAATAATTACAACTTGGAGGAAAGAAGAAAAGATTGAAAGTGTCAAGGATTAAAAGCATATAAAAACTATATTTGTTATGCTTTATAGAACTTAGAGAAGAACAAGCAAAAGGACTTGCCCAAGTAATTGAGGAACCTTTTAAAATATTTTAAAAGATTCCATAATCATAAGGTATGGTTGGAAAAAAAAATTCAGTTCAAAGTAATAGTATAGGTTGGGAATGCCTTTTGTGTCATGTTGCAGAAGGGTGCACACTTCTTAATGCTTCCATGACATAAAGGAGGAGAAGGGTCCAGGGCAACACAAGCGCAAGGACACAACCATCCTGATCAGCATAGACTCTCATTGTGTTCCCAGTCCTGTTCTGCCTTCACTTTTTTCAATGATGCTTGTCAGGAGGAATCTTCTTTGGATTTGAAGACAAGTTTTCTCCTGGCCCTGAGAGAGTGTAGTTGAATCTGTGGTTTGTTATTTTTTTTTTTCATTGTTTTGACCAGTGAACTATTTCTCATTAACCAAATTTTGTTCGCATGGACCTGAACTGTTGATGGCTGGGAAGCTTCATCAGAGGTCTGCTACCTGTGCAACTTCTGCCAAGTACCTCCAAAGTGACTGCGGCAGCCTTCTTTCTACTCACACTAGGTGCCTCATTTCCCTCATGTGCCCACCTGCATTGACAAATTTGTTTTTTCCAGGCTCAGACTAGGGAAGCTAGAAGACGCAAAGCAACAGAATGACACAGTGTCACTCTGTGCCTGTATTTTCCAAGATTTTGATTTTCTGTCTGAAAATTTAAGGTTTTATGACATGAGTATAAATATCAGTCTATTTCCCACACATGAACAAAGCTGGACCTCATGTCAGAAACAGAGAGCTCTTACTCTTATTTGTTTGGGCATGAAGGAGGGCACAGAGATGTGCGAGCTACTTGCTACATAGTTGGAGGGAGGAGACCTGCGTTGGTCAGAGGAAAAGAGAAGTAGTCCCTAGAAAGAGTTGAAGGAAAATAGTAAGGATTATGAGAATGGTATTGTATCAAAAAGGATGGCAGGAAACTGAGGATACCTGTTTGGCAGAGGTACCTGCCTTCTACTGCCTCTTTATGGTAAAATGCAATTAAAGTGCAGTAGGACTCAGGCCTTTTTAAAGCACCCAGGAAACCCCCATAGTAAGAACATGCATATGGGTTCCTTTTTTGTTTTTTAATTAAAAAAATAAAAGGAAGAGAAAAAAAATAGTAGCCTTAGTATTAGGTTCCCATTAAGAATAATCTGCTATTATCCAGCAGCAGAATCACAGCAATGGACACAATAGGTTTCTCCAACCCTTTGCTGTTGGTATGGAAACCCTTTACTCCTGGGAACACATTGTCACTTGCTTTTGCCAATGGATACTTCAATGGTACACTTAACCTGATGGAATTTTCACCACCTTCTTGGGGAGTAACTCCTTAATACACTTGTGGCAAGTTGGCAATATATTTATTTGCAGTGTGTGAGAAATGCCTGCATTTGACCACAAACTCATTTTCACAGACTGCAGCTTATTGGTTGGCCAACAAATGGTAGCAATTTTGGCTACTGTGGACCTGGGATATGTCCAAAAAATACAGGGTCCATATCCAACAACTAACTTTCAAAGTCCTTCAGCCTCATCATTATTGAAACAATGAGTAAAATAGTAATGGATCAGGAACATATTAATCCTTTTAAACGTGTCAGTTTCAGAAAGATGCTTACCTGCGACTGTGTGATCAAGTGTTATCTAAAAAGCTTTAGAAGTTAAAAAAAATAGATGAAGAGCTTCAAAACTTATAGGAAGCATTCATATCAACTTGTTTTTCCAATTTGCGTTACAATAATCTATTTCACAGTCACACAAACCAACTGATAATTAGCAAACTTGAACAAAATGTCCCCATTCAGAAATCAAAATTATTCACCACAAATATTAATTGCAAATTTAGCCTTTTTTTTCCTGTCCATGAATATATTTTACATGCATAAATATTCAATGAATAGTTTATGAAAACAGATTTTAGTCTGTGGTTTGCTTGTAAGATGGTTATTATATCTGTATAGTTTTTGCGTGTGCATCACAATTAGTCAATAATTCACACAGGTATCATCTCTTCTCCCTTGAAATGAGATTGTGGTTTTGAAAACAAAATAATATAGAAAAAAGTATAGGGATGATTTCAGTGTTGGCATCATTTACAGGAACAAATCACATGCACTAAAATTTGAGTAAAGTATGAAGATTCACAATTATCATGACAAATACCCACAGCTGTGTGGGGTTTTATAAGCATGACATATTATGAAAGCATAAATAGCAGGAAACTCTGCTTATTTCTTCTATTCACAAAAGTATTCTTGAATCACAGCGTTATTGTAAATGCCCTTTCTCACAATGATACAATTTCCTGTTTACATCTCTGAGCATTAATTGTAACTGCTTGTCAGCTTCCAAAAATTGTTAGACAAGATAATATCCGAGCTTTATGTTCACTTGAATAGATACTGCAGTACACATTCCCTGTCCTCTCCCTATCCTCCTTTCAGAGCATCTTTTTTATTGAGGAAAACAAGACAAGCTGCTCTTTCCATTTTTGTTGCTGAGAGCCATTCCCCATTAACTCTGCACCTTTTAACCCTCATGATGTGATGTTGATAGAGCTGCCACTTTAAAACAAATTCTGTTTGGCCATCAGGGAGCTTCCTGTGGTGATGGAGATGACAGAGCCTTTTGAGGGAGGTTGCTTTTGAATCTGTTGTTGGGGGGAAAGCCCTTGTAGTCTGATATCTAACAGCATTTGGGTTCAAATGTGAAATCCCTGGGCTCATTCTGGATTCCTCATGTATATGAGGCACATCCACTAGAGTGCTTGGGAGGGAGCAAAATCAAGGGAAGGAAACTCTTTCTTGGCATAAAGCCTTATTTACCCAGTCTTGTGGAACAAACAGGCAAACAAAAAACCCTGTCCAAAACAAGCCCCACTGTGTAACCCACTGTTTGCACTCAGAATTCAGAATATCTCTTGGCTTTGAATTCAGTGATGTGAAGCAAGAAGTTATAGGAATGCCCTTGGATAGTGACTCTTTCTTTAATGCATTAATTATTCTTACTAAACTTGCTATGATATGGAAATTAATGTTGCTTATTTCACAATCTTTCTTTCCTAGCACAATGGCCCTCTGAACAGGTGGAGATGATTTTATCCAGCACATCTTTGGTCGTTAGCCAGCACATTCTTGCTCTTCCAGACGTGAAAATATTTACATACTAGTAATAGGAAATAACATCTTTCACTTCTTATAAAATTTGTAAAATGGCACACTAACAGCTTATGATATACTCATTCTCAGCAAAAAATTAGTACAGAAAAACACACCTCTACCTTGATTCACTGCCCCTAGCTAACACCAATATTTTAATGTTGCCTCTTTGTCACTGGGAGTCGATTTTTCCCAGCACAGTACCTAAGTGCAAAATGCGTTAACACAAATGTCTGAACTCCAAACCCATCTGGCATTAGGAGCTATAAAAGTATTGCTATACTTGTCTACAGTAGATTTTAACAGACTTTCTGGACAATATCATTTAAAAAACATTGTTGTGCAATGGAATTAATTAGCACAAGTAACATGTACAACATAAATTTTTATTGTTTCTTATATGCCATAAAATTTTCAAGACAGAAGCACCTGGTAAAACCATACCGTCTGACTGGGCATGGAATTATGAAGGCCTAGATGGGAGCAGATGGAAAGTCTGAGGATGAAATAAGAACAGATGGGAAGTCTGAAGGTGAAATTTGAACTTAGGTATTTCAAAGTTCACATGGCTGAACAGAAAGTCCCATTAAATGTGCTCTGATGAAGAGGTAAACTGATGGGCTCCACTGTACCCTCCCTCTTTTTGGATTTCCAGTGTCACTTACCTGTCAATAATGTTCATGGCAGCAGTTAAAAATGCACTTTCCTTAACTCTGCCTGCTCATTTAAAATCCGAGTTTTCACCATCCACTCTGTCCCTGGGATTTTGTGAAGGTGTTAGTGCTATAAACATGGAAAAGCATTTTTGGGTTTCATACAGAGCTGATGGCTCTCCTCTGTAATTTCCCTCTTCGTTTAGGCAATTGAGCAGCCACAGAAAGCTATGCTGGTGGGGAGGCAGCAATGCCAATGTGTGGACGGACCCACAGTGTTACAGAAGGCAGCAGTGAGCCACACCAATGGCTGGTATCACAAACAAAAAGCCCAGCTCCTGCTAGCATGTCTTCAGGCAGTGTGCAGTTGGCTCATTTTAATGCGTACAGCTTTTTGGAAACACTTTCCCTCCTACTGTTTCTCCAACAGAAGAGGTCTGTTGCACTTTTAACAGAGAAATATCATCCAAAAGTATAGGGAAAAAGATGATTGCTACCTATAATTAGAGGCAAAAACACAGAGCAGAAAAAAACTACTCTGATGTTTGTTGGAGGTTTTTTTTTCCCACCTTGTTGGGGATTTGTGAAGGATTTTTGGTTTAGAGTGAATTTGCCTCAATTTGGTGGGCTGTTATGAAGACTGATTTTGTGCATAGGCCTTCACATGGAGTATTTTAGGAAATGTGGTGAACTGACAGATAAGGGCCTGGTATTATTACTAAACCAGCATGCTTTATATAAAATTGTTACTTTTAAAACCTCTCAATTCCTAATATATGATTGTCAGCAGAGATTTCTTTTTCCAGCTCCCATAGACATCTAAAATTCCCGGTTTACGGCCCGGCACTAGTTGTACAATGTAAATACTGCATCTGGCTCTAGGTTTTTGGGTTTTAAGGACATTTAACGTAGAGATATTATTCAAGTTTAAATAAATTACTCTTTTCAGACAAAAAGAAGGCATGAAAAAGGCATGACAATTTACCCACTGATTCTGAAATATTTCTGTAATTTTTTTAACTGCCAAAGCAGAGTATATAATTTCCAGGATTTGGAAAGTGCCGAGAATGAACACACTCTTACAATTCGGCAGGTTCCCAGATCACTTATCTCCTGTACGTGGCCAGGAGGATATTTGGGAAGGGCTGTTGTTGCCAAGGCAGGTGGGGCACCTCTGTCAAATTTGTGGTGGACTTCCAAAACCTAGGAATTATGTTTTTCTCCAGGATAACAAAGCTCTTTGTCACCCTTGTCAAGTCAGTCACATTGCTGTGTCAGTCACTCTGCTGCCATGACATGTCACCTGGGTCTTGGGGATGGTTCAGCACATTCTAAAATTCTGGAAAGCTTTTGAGTAATGATCTGAAAAATGACAGGCTCTCATATGTCCCTACTGTACTTGAGGAAGTGCATTTCCTGTGATTAATGACCTCTCTTCCCACTCTGCACAATGCTTTTTAAGATTTTTTTTTCCTTCTCTAAGCCAAACCAAAGAATGTTTCCAGTTTCTCAGGCTCTATTTACCTTCTCTCTCATTAGTGGAGGCTCTCACCCTCACTTTCTGATGATCGTGCACATACTTAAAGACTTCTGACTGTTTTCAGCTGCTACTGCTGTGTTCCAAAAATGTGACACAGGGGAATGCATCACCTCGCTGCCGGCATGCAGCAGGCGCTTCCCTTGGACTTCTGCCCATTGTGTTTGCAATTCAGTGAGAAAACAAGGTAAAATTGTGACTCCAAGGGCTTTGCAGGGACTCACTGAGCTTGACACGTGTCCCTTGCTTCCTGACACCATCCCTGTAGCTGCTTCAGAGTTTCAAAAGTCAGGAGCCTGGCAGGAGTGAGGCATGGGAGAGAAGGCAGCTTGTGTGGACTGGGCTGGGTGAACAGGCAATAGGCTGGGCAGCCAGTGTAGCTTTTTAGCTGTATACCACAGATCATCAGAGAACAATTTGCTGTAACTCCTTGCCTAATTCTCAGTTCCTCAGAAATATGTGTCTTCAAGGTTGTGATGTTGCTTTTTTTTTTCCCCATTATAAGTTTTCCCTGATGACAACAATCTGTATTTTTAGCATAGTTTAAGTGTAAGGCACTAAAAACATACTACCTCTCATAAAGGTTGCCTCGTAAATACAGCATTCTGTTTTCATGGACACTGGTGTGAGTATTTCATAAAATATTGTGAACAAATTTTTTTGTAATGAAATAACCCCATAAAATATCTTTAGTTTCAGATTGCACTTACAGCTCCACTGACTTCTTTTAGGTATTGTTTGTAATGGCTGTGAAAGGTCACCTCTCCCTTGCTTTCTTGCTAAACTTAAGTGAAAAGTTGATTTTTTTTTTGAGAAAAGTGTAAAATGTATCAGCTGAACATTGGGAGGTCAAAGAGTATTTCAGATAGGGAAATACTATCAGTTGCTAAAATGAAGCAACTGCATTTATTACTTAACACCTGTGTATCTCTTCTCAGTGTTGTTGGGCACCAGGGAAGAGATGCTGCAGTACCTCGTTTCAAGGAGGATCTACCGGTACATTGCCTTGCTCAGACCAAGGGGATGATGGTATAATGAGGCCATGAGTATGGCGTGGTACCAGACCAGCAGTGAGTGCCATTGACAGGGTGAGGGGTGCTGTGGAGAGATGCTGCTGCTCTACACACCACTCCTGTGAATCCATGCCTCTCTGTGACTTCTTTCCAGTACTCCATGGGTGCAAACTATTTTCTTGTATAAAAAGTCCTCAATTCAGGCAGATAAGTGTGTGGTGATATGCTAGAGTTCTGCAGTGGGTCACAGAGTGTTTGAAAGGCAATTGAATAAAATAAATATTTAAGAATACAATTATATTGAAAAATAATTCCTACTTACTTCTTTCCTTGGACATTGTAGGGGGCTATGGCTGAAGGCACATTGCTTGGTAAAAAATCCAAGTAAACTACAGTAATTTTTGTGTCTTTCCTGCCTATTTTTCTGTTTCAGCTTTCAATTTCTTTCTGAACTTGCTGTAGTTATCTATGGCTCATTTTTCTGCACTGTGCTGCTATTAGGATCCTGAAAGAGCTCAGTTAAAAGACCCGCTGTCACAGTTAGTGAAGTCAGAACTTCATCCACAGTGTATGAATTTGCCCACTGGCAATAATTGTCAAAAGTATTGTCTTTGAGTTATCCAGATTTCGAGTTCTGTTTTTCTCCTTTAATATAGTGACTGATTTGAAAAATAATTTGCGTAAGTCACTGGCATTTTGTCACAGTGCTATACCATTTTTTAAATTCTTTAGCCTTATATATATAAGTGCTGAAATGACATGATACCTTTCACACTGTCACTGTTCAGTGACTCCAAGTGCAGATGAGCTGTGTGCAGTAAGACATCATCTGGGCAGGTATGTCTTCGTCTTTGCAGTCTTGATGCTCAACTTTCCGATGACTTCTGAAAGCACAAGGTGGGCAAGAGAAAGACACAGAGTGTCTAAATAGATTACTTGAGGTCCTTCCATCCCCTTCCTTGTCATTGTTTTTCTCTCCTGTGCTTTATTGCATCTGGTCACATCTTCACTTTTATCCTCTTTCAAGACCAGCTTCTCAGTGTGCTGTAGCAGTGTGACACGATTTTAAAAAGTTTAAAATGAATGTTAGATTTCCACAGAGAATCTGTGTTTCATATAAATGTTATTTCAAAGTACTATTATACAGTAATAAAAATATTAATATCATAGTTTTTTTTTACTAACACATTAAAAGTGTGATAATTAAGAACAGTTTATTTGAAATACTTAATAATTCATATAGTTGTAAGTGTGTGCAACAGGTCAAGTACTTGTTAATGAAATGGCTGTTCTTAACATAACTGCAAAAAACAGGATATCTGCTGCTTAGGGGAGAAAGAGCTTTTTAAGCAATAACAGTCAAATTTATAATGAAGAGGAAAAGAGGAGTGTACAAGTGCTGCGATAGTTGATAGCAGGCAGCTGGTCGATTCTCTGGAAGATGACCAGTAAGCTCTGAGATTACTCTAAGTAGTATCACGAGAAATGATCCAAGAACCATTCGGACAACTCTTGTGGCATGATTACACTTAAGTTGAACTCTTTTTCCTGTTTTGACTATTTTAAAAATTTCAGTGTTGCCACTACATATTCTGTGAGGTAGATCTCTCACATATGCTGGCTTGGCCCACTTTGGCTATTTTTTTTAATGGTCAGTCTTGCTTTTCAGACCTTCCTTTCTGTTCTTTCCTGACACAAACTGGATTTGAGAATTGGCAGTACACATTGTTAGCGTCCATTTAACATTTCTCTGTCTGACTTGTCTTCACAGGTGCTGGGGCAGGTGTTGGGAGAAAAAAGAACAAAGCCAGTAAAGTCTAGTGCAAGTTTACTGAGCAGATGTGCCATCTCAAGAGGATGAAATCTTTCCTTTTTTTTCGTCTAAATTCCTAATGACAATTTCAAATAATAAATATGTTTCTTTTAAGATTCAAATGTTCAACTAAGTTTTATCATTTGTTGATGAAAAGAAAAGCAAAAGTATTGGAATTTCAAAGGAATCTAAAAAATGCTAAGCAACTGGCACATGCTGGCTCCGTGCAGGGGCAAAATGATTCCTTGTGTCAGGCTGTGGGGTGAAGACACTGCTTTCTCTTACACAATATATACACTGAAGCAAAATCCTTAGATATCACCTTGCTGCACGTTTTATGCATTAGGCCACTTGTATTTTATGGGGTTTAGAACTAAAAGAAACAATCAGAAATCCAGTCTGATCTTCTGTGTATTTGAACCAGTTAACCATTGCTTGAATCGTATCTGTTCCTTGACTCTTAGACAAATGATTTTCCATTTAAAATGTAAGGACATCTGTGCTGGGAGAAATGGAAATTTCAGCCAGTCCAGTACCTGCTCTCTTACCAGAGAGGCTTAGGGACAGAGGACAAAGACAGGAAAACTAAAATCTGATCCCTTCTCTGTAATAACTTCCCAACTAACAGTAACTTGCAGCAAGGTCGAATGTCATAGCAACATGTTTTAGTAGCAGTTTGGAGATATATTTTTCTGCCCTGTATTAAGATATATTTTCTTTCCATAGATCCCAGTTTATTGAACAAATGAATAGCTCTAAATAAATGTCTGGTTCCCATCATGTTATGTTGTTTCACTACTCTCTCAGTGAGCACCAAATTTGTTCTTCTTGCTCCTGATTAATAAAATAATATTGAGCAATGTAAGGCATAGTAACAATCATTAAATAATCCCACTAGGAACACAGTCTTTCACTGGGTTTTTACTATCAATACTCAAGACCTGTCATTTGGCCATTTCTTAGATCCGTTAAATAAGTGTTCCAGAGATGAACAGTGCTGTTTCTAATACTAATATTATGTTTTATTGTTTTAAATGACTAACAATATTCCCAAATAACATTTGTAAATAGCCTTTGCCATCTGAAATTGTAGTCTGAAAGGCTATGACCTATTTAAGTTTTTGTTTGTTTTATAGCAGATACTTCATTGACACGAGTTAATTCTGAAGCACATACTACCTTTTCCATTATTTTGACTGGTTATAATGTTAAACTAGTTGAACTGTAGTTATCCAGATTTCTGCTTGTGTATTTATTTTTTTTTTCAAACTATCTTCCAGTCCTTTGAAACATTATTATCTTCTGCAGGTTCATTAAAATTAGCACCATTGGCATAAGTATTACTGTAGCTCAATAGAAAGTTTTATAAGCATAGTTTCTTTAAAATATTTCTCTTTCAGTTAATGTAATTCAGAGTTTCCTTTAGGTTTTTGGAAGTAGACATTTTGAACTATCCCATATATTGTATTCTTTGGGGCTATCCTTTGTTTGGGTATATTGAATGCAATGAGGTCATGATCATTGGTTCCTAGGCAACGACCAACTTCTACTCCAGTGATTAATTCATCTTTATCCATCATATGAAGTCCAAAGCAAAGTAACCTTCTGTGTCAGAAACTTACGATCCATAATTTTCAGAAAGCCTATGACATTTCATTAGTGTGAGACTTTGAGCACATCTTCCAAATGGAAGTTGCTCTCTGTAACGTCTATTTGTTTCTCATTCTTTATCTGTATTGCAGATATTATTTTTGCAACAGGAAAATAAGATATTAATCCATTTGCTTTGAAACACTTTCTTGACTCTATATTTGACAAGACAGAGATCTGATACACACATTTGCAAGTACGAACTATATATCTGGAGAGAGAAGAAAAATGTTGTGAGGTATTTTGCAATTATATAGCAACTCCATCTTACCATCCTAAATGGTCTTTAAAAATGAGTTAACACACTTCTGCTAGAAATTTATGCAAGTGATTACATTTTCTTTCCTCAGAAAAGTATTAAGCCTGATAAAATGTTATTAGCTTGATTTCTTGCAAGTGGGGAAATACAAGGGCAAAGCGTTTAAGTTCAGCATTTGACGTGTGGGCATCTCATCCATATTTAGGCAACTCCATGGCCTGATTTTCAGAGTTGCTGAGCACCAGCATGATCCCATTAGGGCAACTTATCGAGGTCATGCAAAAATCCTATATCAGGAATAGTCACATCTCCCTGCCCTGTGTGTTAATGATTTGTAAAACCAAAATTAAGATATCAACTCCTTTATGGATAAGGAAAGGCAAAAAAGCCCAGAGTTTCTAAAAGAAAAGAGAAATGGGCCACATCCCCCCACTTCCCTCTTCATCAGATCCATATAGTTTCATCTCCATCAGCTATAATGAGTTTGCAGTGATACTATGCTGTTTTGCAGTTCCCCAAATTAAGCACTAGTCAAAGCATAGAAAAGCTGTTTTAAAGAAGTTCTTTGAGGCTGCTGCCTACTGTCTTGCTGTGTTTCTCCATCTGTGGGCTGCTGAAACTCCTCCTTCAACAAACAGTGATGGTTGTACCCTGGTCCCTCTGGTGAAAGGGAGCTGTACGAGATGGTGGCCTGAGACAAATTTTAATGGCACAGTGTGAAAATGGAGAACAAATGCAAATTTCTGTAGCAGAGACAAAAGGAATGGCAGGAGGAAAAGCAGAATGATGGTAAGTTGATTGTTCAGTCCGAGATGAAAAGTACTGTGAGTCAGCCCCATGGAGACTGTTATCTCATTCCTGTATGGCATAGAGGTTTTCCTTTATAGGGCTGGAGAGTGATGGGAATAGAGGCATTAAGCCTCAGTCACCAGGTTAGCAAGGGAATTCAGATACTGCCAGAGCAGGATTGCTGAAATGAAAAAGTTATGTTTAGAATGAGTTCACTGGAACATGACCCTGTCTGCACAGGATTTCTTTATTTCTTTCCTTTTCTATTAATTTTTGGTAAGTAGCAGGCAAGTTCTGGGTCAGATTCCTGGTATGAGAGAAAAAAGAAGCAGAGTGAAATAAAAATTTTGGAAGAGCAATTAACTAGGAAACAGGACTTGAGAAATGGCATCACTGCCTGCCATTTACCTCCTCCCCTGCTCTACCCCTCACTTTCATCAGAGAGCAGGGACTGAGGAAGGAAAGATTGATGAGAGCAAGGGACAAACACTGTCTTAACAGATACTGAGTAGTCTGGCTCATTATATCCTGTCTGGTGTAGAGTCTTAACTGCTTACCTTTCTTTCACCACCACCTTTAATTAAGCTCCCTTAGGGGTCATCATGAGCATGGGAGCTTGGCTTTTTTGTTCTCCACACTTTTTAAACTGAACTGACACACTAGCCAGATTTTCCGAAGCACACAGCTCCCTTTTGAATCAGATTTTCCACCAGATGAAAATGTGGGGGAAAAAAGGATGAATGTGATTTTTTTTTTTTTAAAGCTGAACAACTTTATATTATATCCATTTCCACTTTGATAATAAAGATGCTGGGATTGCATCTTTGTTTTAAAGCCTGATAGGTGAGAATTCTCCCCTGTGCTCCTGCAGCTTCACTTTCAGGGCTGCGGTCAGCCTGGGCTCCCTGTGATGTCCACTAAAAGTCAGCCCTCTGTTGTCCTGAAGAGCAGATTGGCTTGGTGGGGAGCTGTTTTCCTGGATTTTCTCCTTCTGCTGTTTGGTGGGAAGGCCAATATGGGTGCCACAGAGAAGACATGGGCTGGTGTGCAGTGGTAATGGCTTCGTCTTCCCTCTAGAAGAGTCCCCTGCAACCCAGCGTACTGTGCCCCTCCACAGTCCCAGACTGTGCAAGTTTGTGCATTTGCTCCCAAGGAATGGATGTGCTATGTTGCGCTTCCAGGCCACAGTAGGCACAGAGGGTGTTTTTGCTTTATAGAGTAGCTCCCAAAGAGTCTGACTATGGATATGAAGACAGTCCCGGACAGTAAGCATTTTCCTGGAAGGTCTTTACCCTCCCGCAGTTATGGCCACCCCAGGCTATGTACAGCAAAGGATGGCTTCCCTGAAATACAGTGCACCAAACCTCTGTCACAGCTGCAAAAGTAAACCTGACTCTGGTGAGATTTTGCCTCATTCTGGTCTTCTCACACTTGGGGATTCTCATGGAAGTGAAAAAACGTGTCTCCCGTAGCTTGCAACACAGGAAGCAGGGTCCCATTGCCAAAATATAGTCCAATTAGAACATTTTAGATGCTCTAAAGTAGCTAAGTCACCCCCACAGAGCTGGTAGAAGGGATTTAAGGATTCATAGGAGACCCACACCCTTCTAAATTCACAGCTGAAGGTCATACCAGATACTCTGCACCATCTGAAATGGCATGAGAAATCTATGTTGAGGCAATTTAGTGCTTATATGTGAGTTCACAGTAGCTGAAGACTACAGGATCCAGCTGAGTTAGACATGATAAGCACCATCATTCACATTCATGTCATTCACCTGGCCCTTCTCAGCTTTGACTTTTGCATTGATTTTACTTTTTAATATATCCAAATTTGGCTGTTTGGGAGAAACTAAGATCTTCCAGAGTATTACTAGAGATTACCTACGAGCAGTCATAATTAGCTGCAGCAATTTCATTCCCTCCAGTGTTGGAAGGAGGGGTAATCCTGAGGTGCTCTTGGTTGGCTGCTGCATGAAGCCTGTTTTAAGCCCCTTCTACGGTGGGGAAAGGCATGAACTCAAGTGAAATGGATGAAAGGTTACTACAGTCACAAGACAATTACCCTGCATAGGTAGAATGAGTCAAAGCGTCCTGTCTACCTTATTTACCTTTTCTGCTCCCTATCTGCCTGTAAAAGTTATATTTTATGCAGTCTAACAGACTGGGGGAAAAAAAAAAAAGACAGAGAAGTGAAACTGATAACTGACTATAAATTTAGGACATGGAAATTTCCTGGATTTCCCACTGCTGAATTTTCCCACTGCTGACTTATGAGACTAACTGTCTCGAAAGAGTTTTCAAGGTTTTGTATATTTACTAGAACAAAGTTTCCAGTTTAAAAAGGATAATGCTGATGGGGGGCAGGGGCTGTGAGGAGTTGGGGGAAGACTTGCTTACTTTCTCTGCAAACAAGTTAGAAAAATTATTTATTGACATGAAAACAGTTCATAAATGATCAGGCTGGGATAGAACTTGAGCTGAAGACTTTTAATCAACATTTTGTTTTGCTTCCAGGTTACCTGAGACTACACAGGGTCCTAAGAAGAAATTGTTCCTGATTACAAATTTAGTATTAGGAACAAATAGAAAGCAAGAACTGTTTTGCAGGCTTCACTGTTTGTCAGTGTTCCACACTGTGATTAACCCAAACCCCTCATATAGAAGGAAAATAGGAAACAAAGGGGAAAAAAAGTTAATTTCTTTTGACATCTTAAAAAATGACAAAATTGGTGCAAGTGATGTAGCTGGGGCCTGCTAATTACAACTGTTGTCAGGGACAAAATATAGGGAGAAGACAGATACTGAATTCTCTGCTTCCATCACTTTAGACCTCTGCTCTTCCCTAGCTCTTTCTAGCTTGGGTTCTCTACAGTCGGAAACTTTCCTGGCAAAAGCTTTATCTGAGTTGACACATTTTCATGAAAAAATGTCTGTGTTGCTCCATAAGCACTTTCTCATGAAGTAAATAAATAAAATTCCACATTAGCTCTGCTCAGTGTGGTCCCAGGCTAAATGCCAGACCAGATAGGCAAATAATTTGACAGCATTTTTGGACACAGGAGCTGTCCTAGAAAAAAGATTCTGTTGTGTCCCTTAAGTACAGCTACTGGAGAGTCAAACTCCTATACCATACCAGAGCAACTAATCCTCACAGAAAGAAAACATACATCTTTTTCTGCTGCTGGTGAGCTCATCCCATGAGGCAGCATGATTTATGATAGCCCTTGATCTTTTTATCTTGACTGGTAGTTTGCAGATCCTTTAATTATGCACAAGTAGCAGATTTTTTTTGTGAGATCTGTGAGCTGCAGGGCTGGCTAATGGAAGATGTTAGCCTCAGTTTTTGTGAACCTTTTTGAAAGCAATTTCAGAGTTAGGTAAAAAGCTCAGAAACACTCATTATTTTATGCAGGTGAGACAACCACTAGTTCATACAACTAGTTCAAACAACTTTTGTATATATTATGATCCCTATGTTGTATGTATCAGAACACAAAAAAAAAGTTGAGTCCCTCACCACTTTAGTTATTTTTTCAAATAGGCACTTCTGCCGTGCTAAAGCATCTTGAATTTTACAAAGCAGGAATCTCCATCATCCATTCTACCTTTCAGTTCATTAAGAAAGAGTAATAAAAGCAGGGAGGACACCAGAAAGATGATACAAAATGATCCTAGAGGAAGATATTGTAAAAATATAAATGAGCAATAAGGTTAAATCTGATTTAGAAAACCAGTTGTGAGTTAAGCATCGCCCAGAATCTAGTAAGCAAATTGAAGATAAATACTTTGAAAGAAATCATGTTCAGCAAGAGATATTGACACCAAATGCATTAGTTTTCAAAGCAGCCAGAAGATTTCTAGCTCTTGCCTGCATTTGCATTATAATCTAGAATATTGCCGGAGTTGCTTCAGTTAGAAAAAAAATGCATTAATTAAAGAAAATTAAGGGTTTGTCAGACAGGAGACCTGTGCTGGCCTGTAGAGGTTCTTGTCCCCCAGCTGTTAGTCAGTGTCCTTCTTTTCAGATGAGGTAACTGAACAGATACATTGCTGCTCTTCGTGGAAACACAAGGTCAGTTGATGGTGACTCGCATGAACCCGTGTTACTTTGCTTTGCAATGGGGTAACAGCACATGCACAGTGAGCTACTGTGTCTCAGCTGACAAAGTCTGGAGGAGCCAGGTGGATTATTCCTCTTGTATCCTGTCACAGCCTGGGAGGCTAACAGTCACAGCATGACTTATCTCCATAAACTCCACAGAGTATCATTCTGGGCACATAATCTGCAAAGACATGTCTGAGATCAGAGAGAAAGGAGCCACGTAATAAAGGGCTTGGTTTATTTATAGATAGAGTAAATATCATCAGTATAAAAATAATTACTAGGGAAAGATATACATGTGAACACTTGAAAGATACAAATATTAATGAAGGAGTAAACTTTTTCACAGTGCAGATAGACATTGGTAGGAGACCATAGGGCTGCATCCTAGAAAAGAGTTCTTATGTCTTGATTATTGCATAAACTGTGTGTGAGCAGCTCTCAGTCAGTGAGGCAGAACCAGCTGTGCTCGATATGATCCCGTATGTGGCCTGCAGCAAGTAACTCAGTTTTTGCATCTCTGACTCAGAACTTATCTATTTCATGGGGGGCTGTTATGAAACTCAATTAACAGTTGAAAACCTTTAGGATAGCAGTTACAGCATAAGTGTGAGGTATTATATAATGGGATGAAACTAAGGACAGTAAAGACTGATTATCAAGGAAAAAGAAATCCCAACAATGTAATCTGTTAGACTGGGGAATAATGCTGTAGGGGAAGAAGTGGATGACTCATTGCTTGAGTCAATTAAATCTGGGCTGGATGTGGCACCAGAAAATATAATGTAGGCCACAACCTTCTAGTAGAAAAGGTATGGTACACATGACCTTATTTCTATGATCTTAGACTCGGCTGTATAACCGACCAAGATTATATGAGCTCATATAAACTTTACATCATTTCTCATGTGTTTCTCATGTGTTTAAGGACTCTCAAAACATTGTTGTGGTCTGTGCTCAATTGATGAATACTTAATATACTAAAGTACTGGAGATCATTAGCATTCCTGAGGTTATCTGGCATGCTTTGTTTATGCAGCGTGGAAATGGGAAATATTTCTTTCAGCCTTTATGAGATATTGGCAGTGTCACCTCTTATAACCATCAGCCTAACAATTATTTGACAAAATATGCTGATTATTGAAATTACACTGTTAATATGCATCAGTGCCAGAATATTATTAGGACCTAGAGCCTGTGCTACATGGAGGACACAGACTATGTAGTGAGTGCTGTGTAACTGCTTGATTCTCCTCCTTGCTTCCCTAAATCACAGGATCTGGGGACTGACCTGTCCTTGTTAGGTCTGATATCCTTTGTGATTGGTTATCAAACTTTTATTCCCCTTGAAACAGCTTATTTGTCTACTTATGCCCTTGCTAGAAACTAGGGATGAATTGCTAGGTTTTAAAAGGCTTGTAGAGGAGGAAAATAGCATTGTGTTTTTAAGGGGCCACAAGTGTACGCTCTAGTCACATCCAGCCCCCCTTGATGAAATTTCTTTGTTAAGAACCCCCTTGTCTTACTTGTTTAAACCATGAAAGGCAACAGGCACTCCCCGAGAATGATTTAAATTTTCAGCATCTCTGTGAGAGGATCTTATGTGCACTGAGCAAAAAAAAACCCTCTGAAACATATCACTCCCTGATATACTTAAGTGTACCTTCAGTGTCTACTTACAGGTATTTCGGAAAACAACCTCTGAAGACATAACCTGGCAGATGTGTGCTGTACTTAAAGAAGAAATTCAGCCTTAGGTTTGAGTGATGCTAACATGAATTTACCATCTTCTGCTCAGCTCCAGAATATGGAGTCTATGGTAGTAACACTCAATGCACAAAAAACAATCTGATGCCCATTTGTTCTTGACCATGTATGTCAATATAATTGGAACTTTCTGGGCTGGTATATTGATATCTATTGATATTTCTACTACCTTGCTCCCTAATAATTGCTGGTACTTTAAAAATGTAACTTCTTGCAGTAACTGTCACCACACAACTAAGTCTGTTCCAGCTGCAGACATCAACTCACTTGCCCTTGTTTTGTTGTCATGGCTGCCTTTGCAAACTGGTCTACCTCCTTATGTCGTGCTTGAGGAGTTGCACCATAAGGAGGGATGATCCTCACCAAGGATTACAAAGTAATTTCTAACCCTTGTGCACTGTAAGAGTTGCCTTGGGTACTTGCAGCCAGATCAAGGTCACTGACCAGCCGGACCCCTGCATGTGGACAGCCTGAGGCTAGCCTGTAGCAACCAGTCGGACATGACAATGCTGTTGTTGATGAATGTTTTCTGGGGTGATCTCATGGTGATGTGATGACATTAAGTTGAACAAACAAAGCAGTGACTAATTGACTCATCAGTAAACATTCAGCTAAACAGAATTAAAGAGAGAGAAAACTCTGTGAAATGATTTAATTTAATAGGAAGCTCCTGATGACAGGATTTTATTAATTGCATCTTCACACAGCCCAGGAGGTACAAAACAAGAGACTGGGAAAGTTTCAAGAGGAGGTTGAAAAGAATCATCCAAGGTTGTTTCTTTTTCCTCCAAAAGGTAATCCAAGCAACTTTGAATGGGAATTTTTCATGTTTGTTCATTTATAAGCTGAAAAATAAAAAAATCGTTCTGTAATAAGCAGGACATCAGAAACACATACCTTACACATTCCCCTTAGCACTCACTGCATTAATATACATCACCATTTCTGAACTATCCAAAATAAAAAGGAAGCTTTATGTAAATTAACAGATTTATAATTTGTAGTTTTCAACTTCTAGTCAGCATTTCAGAGAAAAGAATGCTACATAAAACAGACTGTCATTCAAGACAGGTCCTATTATCAACATCAGCTTTATATGAAGGTGGAAATTTGGCTTAAAAGGCTACCTCCTTGTTCCTGGGCCTGTTTGAATACGGCACTTCGCACACAAAGTTTCGGAAAGTATTTTATGAAGACATTGTTGATGTAATTGTTTCAAAACATGCCTTGATGAACCATTTCCATCCTGTGGTGAGCCTTAGAAAGATTACTGTGATATTTCTTTTAACCACAACTTTGTTAAAATAAATGTTAAAGTTCAGAATGAAAATTTCCAATAAGAAAAGACCTGTATCAGTTTAAAGTGGTAAGTCACCTGTTCGACAGCATCAGCTGCTGCTTCAATTTTCATGTTCCCAACAGCACCCTACCAAGTTTTATGAGCAGCTGTGTTAGCACCACGCATCTTTCAGTTGTGAGAGATGTCAGCTCTCCACTGCAGTGCAGGCCTGCAGTGATCACACAGCTCTCGCAATGGTTACAGAGACATTCCTTCAAAACTGACTATTGCAACATCAAGCAGCATCTACTCATCTGCTGGTTATTTCTACCATACTAGAAGACACCTGTAGCCCCACCCAAAATTCAGCTGCTTCTTTCCCCGGGAGAGCAGCAAATGGTTATGCCATTTGCAGATTACTTTCCTCTTGGCACTTACCTATATACAGAGGATCAAGGATTTCCACTGGCCTCTGTTTGTGGGAGAATGAACCAAGGAACAATTTTGTCCTCTCAGCATCGCTATTATAATCCTCTGTGCATAACATGATTAGTTTTGGCAGTGTTTTTAGATTTTACTTTCCTTCTCCCTTCACATCCAAGCCCCAGTTCCATCTTAGTAGCTCTTTTTTCACACATCTAAGTTCATATCCCTCTCATTTCCAACTACAGCTAGCCTCCTCTCCTGATATTTGTTTTCTCCTTCCTGCTCCCTCCTACTGGTCTCCTCCAACTCCCAGTCAATCCACTGTGCAGCTGACAAAATCCTTTTCCATTGCTCTGACCTCGACCTCTCTCCTTATCCTCTGCATTTGCCAGACCTTCTTCAGCAATTGTGCCAAGCTCCTCCTTGCTGGGGGATTCTTTTCTTCTGCCATTACCTGACAGCACCTCCTCTTCAACTCTTTACAAAGAACACCACATGACAATACCATATTCTTTGCATAGTCAGCCAAGTAATTTTTACAAATAAAAATCTGTTCTGGCAAAATTTTTTTTCTTTTCTCATGGAGGGAGGGGATTATTTTATGTTTACAGCCCTTTATGGCAAGGACCTGTAGTCAGAATCTCAATTAAATGTGCCAAGATATTTATGGCATTATTATGCAGGAGAAGCAGATATAATATGTGGAGGATAAATTTGCAATTGTGGTGATAAACAACATGTGGATTAGTTCCTTAGTCCTTGCAAGTAGATAATTCTTTCTTAGAGGTCAGCACAGTTAACTTCACCTCTCTAAGCCTTCACAATAATTACTTGGATTATTTTAATTAGAGGAACAACCTTATTCCTTTGAATCTTGATTCACAAGAGTTATCAACTATAAAATATTCTCAATGTGTAGGTTTGGAGCACCTTCTGATGGTTCTGTATCAAGCTAAATGAGATCCTTCAGGCGTGTTAAAAACACAGGAGTCCAAAGGACTGACAAACTTGCAGGGTGATATGGTTCCTGTGACTTTATGTCACTGGTTCAGCTCAGGAGGTACTGAAGATCTTCAGTGAAAAACTCAGACAGTACTGCTCCTCTGTCTGCTGTTGAATACTCATAATACTCACAACTTTTGATTAGGACTACTCATGCTTTTCCCTTTCTTCCTATTGTTATTACATCCTTCCAAACAGCACATTTATTTCATCTGTTTGATGGCTTCTATGTGTGATCCAGCATTTATGGAATTCGGTAGAAAATTTTTTCACACTGCTTTCTCAGGAAGGAACTGTCTTAATTTAGATGAGTTTGTTAAGCTTGCTTGGTAGTGAGCAAGTGATGCTCTAGTTGATATTCTCAGTAGGAAAAGGTGATAGCAAATCCATTTAAAAGGCTAAAAAGTTGAGTGGAAAGTCAAGACGTGCTCAGTAACACACTAACCTCAGACCTCGGTGCTCAAGCTACTGCCGTTCTGTGTATGAATAAAAAGTACTAAGTTCTTTACTTTCCTTCAAGAATGTCACCATTTTATGAAGATGACACACACATTCAAATACCAGGGCCTTTACATAAATAAATGAGGAAACTAGATGGACAGACTATCATTTTATGCACTTCTACTGAAGAAAATTAATTACAAATTAGGTGATTCACAGATTACTAAACTGGATTGGAAACATCTGTTAATTTTACAAAGTGTTTCAACTGACAGCTGCTGAAAGAGTCTTTTAGTTGGTATTGCACTAGGAAATGCCAGTCACTTTAGCTGATTTCTGGAATTGATGAAGAACAGCCAGGTTAGTCAGAACATATAGGCACAGTAAGGATAAATATTGTGCTAAATTTAGCAAGGCATTCTCCTAGATTGCATGAGCAGCAGTAGATGTTACTGCTCTATGTATTAGGATCAACCATCACAACAAATTTACAGGACTCTCAAGGGCAGTTGATTTAGTTGATGATGCCATGGCTAAATGACAGTTTTTCTATTATCAGGTAACCCTTATTTTCTGCTTTTCTTAATCAGCAATCACAAACATTATATATATGTATTATATATAATATATATATATTTGTCAAAAATGGCTTGGGGAGGAGAAAAAAACCTGTTTAAAGACTACCGAAGTGATTTTTCATCTCTGAGACACATGACCCTGATTCTGTCAAGACTTTGTTTTGTATTTGCTTAGTTTTACATAGTGTTGGATCAAATAATGAAAGAGTTTAAGTGCTTTATTCAAAATTGCAAGACTAAAGACTAGGTAGGTCTGTATCCTCATGTACAAATGCACGAAAAAAGTGCTAGTGGAAAATGCTTCTAACCCTTAAATTGACACACTGGAAATTAACATTGGTGAGAGTTAATGATCTTTAACATTATTAACTGATCAAAGAGCTTATTGGTAAACTGATTAGTTGTGCAATTAGGTGTACAGAGAAAAAGAAATTGATCAGTCACTAATTCTTCTAGTAAGAAAAAGAAGGTAATAGCGTCTTTTCCAAATTGTGAAAATGTTCAAGGAGATATGGAAGAAAACATTCTATAAAAAAGTCTGGGTTTATATCCTCCTGGAAGGATTGACATGCAATCTGTGATAACTTCTTCCAGATATGTCTCAGGCTGAGGTAGAAAGGACTTGAGGTGAATGATCCACATTTTAGTTTGTGGCTGCTTCAGATGCATTGTCCTGCCTCATGTCCCTATCAAGTGTCCTTAAGAAAAAGATTTCTTTCAAGATCTCAAGGTGAGACTTTAAGTGGTGATGTTACTCCCTTTACAGTAACAACTTTAAAAGAAATTGATTGTGCTATTGATTCTTACATTTCTGGGTAGCAGTTGTAACACTGACATGTTCCACAGATCCATTACACTTTATGCTGGCATTACCATTCCCTTCTTTCCTTTCAACCTCAGTTTATAGTTCACCTAGTTCTGTTTACTGACTTGAGATTACACGGCCAAAGAAGACCAAATTCAGATTTTTTTTTTTCCTGTGGATTAGTGTGAAAAATCTTGCCCACCACTAATTTTTGTCCAAGTTGTAAAATGTTAGCTCATGACATTGAACATCATTGTGGCTGGCACTTGGAGCACGAATGTCAATTAGCTAGAATAAATAAAATAACAATTTCAGATGGGCAAAGAAATAATTTGGAAAATTCTAGCTGAAATTAATCCTTCTAGAGGTATTTGTTGAAGATGTGTAATCTGGTCAGTAAATTCTTTTCTTACAAAACACTTCTGCAACTGTCTTATTAAGGCCTGTATTCAAAGGAACAAAAAACAAAGCAAGTCTTGGAAATCCATATTTCATGGCTGATTTTTGTTTTGTCTTGTCAACAACTGTCACTAAAAACATTTTGTAGGTAGTGAATATGCCTTGGAGTGAAGTTCCAGTCCTCCATCTGCCATTCACTGATCCATCACTCGAACATCTGGGAAGGTGAAACATTCTCCCCTACCACTTCCTGTGATATACATTATGTACCTTGCATAGCACACCTTTCTGTGTGCTTTCCAGCCTTAAGCTGAATGAGACTAGGTTTAGATCAGATATTAGAATGAAATTCTTTACTGTGAGGGTGGTGAGGTACTGAAACAAGTTGCCCAGAGAGGCTGTGGACTTCCCATTTCTGGAGATGTTCAAGGCCAGGCTGGATGGGGCTCTAAGCAATCTGGTCTAGTGGAAGGTGTCCCAGCCTGTGATAGGGGGATTTGAGCTAGATGATTGTGTAGGTCCCTTCCAACTCTAACCATTCTATGATTCTATGTAAAGGTTCTTTCATTGCTGCATTTTGCAAGGGCAGATTCTGACCATTAAGAAAGTAAGGCTTTCCTGAAAGATTTATGTGCAGTTGTGTCCTCTGTATGTGAATCAGCACAGGGAATTGCATGAGTTTCAAACTGGTTTGTAGGAAGAATTGCTGGTTGTTTTACTTGTTCGCAAAGATCTAAAATGGCTACTCCAGTTTGGGTGAATCTTAAATAGAAAATGTCATTTTTTGAATGAACTCATCCTACATAAACACAAGTAGTCAGAATATGGAGAAGAACAGATCAGAATACGGACCTTTGTCTAGTGTTTTGATGACTACAAAGAATAGCATTTTATTCATAAGTCTGCTTCTAGTTGTCTCTATTTCTTGGGTTGTAGAGAGAAATGACTGTGCCTGACAGATATTCATCATGCATCTTTAAAGTTACAGTAGGTTTATTTGAGTATGACACTGTGCATTTGTAGTTTCTCTGTGTAGAATCAGGAGAAATTATGGTGCTGTACTTGACAGGGCATTTTGTTACCTGGGGAAATTTGCAGTGTGAGTCACTTAATGTATTGCAAATGTTAGAGATGCCTTTTTAATATGGGTATAAAACCTGTGACGGTACAAATATTATAAAGAGACGGTACTGATTTTCGGCTTTCTAACTAGACATGTGAACGTTTTTGCTTTGTTTTGAGATGAAATACAAAATGTAAAGCTCACTTGAGACCACGTACTTACAGCCTTTAAAATACTTAGAATCAGTCAGCCTAGGAATTGACTTACTCTCAAAAGAAGTTAGCATAAGCTATTTCAAAGCTCGGTGTTTACATAGGTCACAAAAGTTGAAAACAGCTGGAGACATACTTCATGCATTATTACTATCTATGTAAGTAATGGAATTTTGTAAGTGAAATCTACAATAAAGAGCCTATTGAAGGAAAAAGAGAAGAAACATGAACAATACCAGTAACTGGTTAACCAAAACAGGCTAACTCTTGTTCTAAAGACATCTTGTTAGTGACAGACTAATTAATTAATGACCAAGATTTAGACCAGGTGCATGAGATTTCTTTTAGCTGTGGTTTATACTGGGGTGTAACAGATGCTGATTAAAAAATACTACTTACTCTAGAATTTAACTGGGTGCCAAATATGCATTTAGGGCCCTATTCTTCATGCTGCTCAGTGTTTCCTGTAAGGCAGTCATCAACTAGGAGGGATATTGGACCCCTTCTCGAAGGTCTGACTGAGTGCTGAGGGCACTCAACCTTTGATCTTTTTTAGTTCACAAGACACCTGAGGCACAAAGTACTATAAATTCTTACTAGACTCAATTGTGTAGTATTACTTAGGCACAGAATTTGGGTTTTTATGGTTTAGTCTTCTTGTAAAACTGTTTGGGACTAATGGTACTTCCCACCTGACATATTGTCTAACCCTCTGGACTCTCATAACATTTGTCAAGCGACTAAAAAACCTTTCTATTTCAAAATGCTTTGAGTTTCAGAAGCGGCCACTTACTCTCCCACATCTATTCAATCAAAGTTGTGGCACTGCTAGACCACTCTAGGAAGCCTGCGATCTCTCCACCCCAGTTCTAGAAATACAAATAGAGATTATTTCCTTTGCTGAGTTGCCATTTCACAGTCAGAGGAATTGGGAGATATTCCTGCAGTCCTCACCCATTTCATCCTTCCCAGTCATTATTTCATCCTTCCCAGAACACAACTCTTGCTCTGCCACTTGAATGTCTGTACCCCTTTTATAGAGCTCAAGCAGAAGTTGCCTGCGACACTGGATGTTAAACTTTGAGTGATTTAAAGGAAAAGTTTGTCCCTTTCTTGGTGTTCTACAGGTGAAATATCCTGACATAGAAGCCTGCATAAATAAAGTAGAAATAGCAAGTTATCTGGTCACTTTAACAATATAATCCAGAAAAATTATATGGGTCCCTCAGGAGGGAGCTGGAAATTTTTTACTTACAAGTAGTTCCGGGATATGTTTGGTCACCACAACTTGAGATTTCTTCTTGCTGGATTGCTAAGGAAAAGGAGAGACTAATTTGCAACCAAGATCATCCTTTGGGCTGTAAAGCAGCAGAAGGCAAGTAAGCCTGCCCCACCGGGGTACCTACTCTTCCCCTTGTAACAGCTGCCTGAGCTTTCTGGGCAGGAAACAGAGGCCATTTCACCGAAGCTCAAGTCACATGCCTGGAAAATTGCTTCCTGTACTGCAGCCAACACTCATTTCCCTCCTCTGATGGTAGCGTCTCTGTGCTTTGGGGCTGCTGAGGAGACTTCACTGTTGAAGCTGTCACCTCTCAGAGTGCACTCCGAAAAGGTAGATGATTTTGGGTTGCAGGCAACTCAGGCTTCTTGTACACAGGGGAAAAAAAGGGATAGTAATCCTCTCAATAAAACTGACTTGTACCTCACTTCTAAATTAGTGATAGAAAAGGTCTCCAAAGGAAGTGCCTGTGTTTCCTGTAAAGACAATGGCCAAAGACAAAGGGCATTTGAAAGCCTCCATGGAAAGGTCTGATGTGCCTGAATATGGCACCTAAGCTTAGGATCCAACTCCTCTATTTATTTTCTAGGGTGGGTGTGTTACTTAAGGAAGGTATCTTGGTTCAAGTCGGATTGTTCAGACCCAAAAGACGGCTCATGAGTCATGCAGATAATGTTCAAATAGTCAAAACTAATATTTAGTTCTTCTCTGAAATCCTTCAATGGTCTGTCTGTCTCTATATTACATATTTTCTTCTCTATTCCTTACAGAGTTGTATGACTACAGGTAGTGAGGGTCAAAGTCTCACGTATGGAAACAGAGAATTTCAAGTTTTACTCTTTTGTTAAGTCACCTACTGATTGGATGCACATGATCAACCATCTCAAAGAGATAGAGCAGTAATAGCAAGTATCCCTTTCACTCAGATGATCAGGGCATTAATACAAATATATTTTAGCCAGTAAGTTCTACAGTCAGCACCCATGTTTTTAAATCATCAAAGGGCAAAACAAAAGCATATGGTCTCCTGATTTCCTAAAATCTACTAAAAGAACAGACAGAGATCCACATAATGCCTCAAAACATCTCAGTGGTGTGTTGTTCCTGAGCATGTTAAGCACTTGTGATAGTCTGTTATATAGTAGGGCTCACTGCAGATTAGAATGAGGCAATGTGTTGCCAGTTTGACAAGAGTGTTAACAATTAAAAAAGTGCCAATCAAAGCAAAAAAGAAGAAACATTACACAGCTATTAAGAATATTATTCAGTCCTTTTAAATGATTGCCAATTTAGATACTTCTCTTGTTAAATCATTCTTGTTAGCTATTGTACTGAATGCCAGTTTTCAAGAACAAAACAGTCCACAAGCTTAGTTCATTAATGAAGACACAACCTGGTAGGTAATTTTATAATTAAAATAGGTATTTTGAGCACTAGGCTGACTTTTGCTACATATCCAACTCTCAGTTTAGTAAGAGATTTTATGCAAAAAAATTTTCGTGCTAAATTGTAAGAGTAACTGAAGAGATTAAAAGGGAGGCACAGTTGAACATTTCTGACTGTTTTGAGCAGAATGTTCTGTTTATTAACACAGTAAAGAAAGGTTTGTGTAAGGTTAATATTAGAATCACTTAGGATGGTAATTCCTTCTGCAAAGCATCTGCATAAATTGGAAAAAGCTGCCAGATTTCCATCTGTTAGCAATACAACTTCAGTCACAAAGACAACTGTCGTGACAACCACACCGAGTCTTTCAAATAAAACCTGTTAAAAGCTACTGCCCTCCAGCCTCCACCCACTGCAGTTAACAGCATTAAATAGCACTCTAACTAGTATTTATTTTCTTAGGCATTCCTCACTCGTGCAGCTGCTGGCACATTGGCCTTTGATTAAAAATAACCTCAACAGGATAACAGTTTACAGTCTATGAAGGTCGTGATGTATATGAAGTGCTTGTCTGAAAGAAATATCCAACCTGAACTTTCTCAGGCTGATGTTACTGGATTCTATATACTTGTCTATAACCTATTTTGCATGGTCTTATTTGGGAACTGTGATGGTTCAGAGGATTTCTTCCAGATGATGGTGAGCCACAAAGAGACCACGGAGGCTGTTCTAGATAACTGGTCTAGGTTTAAAGGTGGTGGGAATCACCTTTAGGGCTTTCTCCCCTCCCCATCCAAGCTCTTCCTGCAGTTTTTGATGAACTTGTGTGGCACAGCAAGTTCAGTCTAGTTTCAGCTCATCCATGAAATCTATGCTGACAACAATATCAAAGCTATTAGAAAATTCATTTGTAGAATGTCCCTCATTCAACAGTCTATTTTTACTCAGGCATTTCAGTGTCTCAGGGTAGCACATATACCACCTCCTGACCTTTGAAGGAATAGGCTTAATGTTTCTAAAGCTGTCACTGAAGCGTGGATATACAAATGAATAGACTTTCTTGTAATGGTAGAACTATTTCTATGCTGTTTTTTAACTGTTGCTATCATGTGAACTGGGCTGTTCTCAGGCACAGACTACTGGTGGGGCCAAGGGTGCTGGAACCCTTCCCCCATCCATGCAGGTGATGTCTGCCTCTCTGCCATGGCAAGTCCCTTGTTCCCACTGCAGTTGCTTCTAGCGCTGGTTGTGCCTCGTACATGTACTGCACATTTTATAGTGGAAGTATTCCTAATACTTTGGTGCGATCACATAGGAGACAAAGGGCATCAGACACCTAAATATCAAATGCCATTTACTTTTAATTAAAAGGACCTTTACTAAAGGAAAAAGAAACAAAGCTCCCTACATCTTATGGTTATGTCACTCAAAAAGATTGAGATATAGAGTTTCTGACTTCCTTCAGCAGAGGATTCAAAGACAGTTCTCCTATCTGGTGGAAAGCATTGTGACAAGGCTGTGCTACTGCACAGCTCTTTATGAATTTAACTACTTTGTCTTGTCTGACAAACACTTCGTACCTGTATGCCATAATGCAATTTGGAACATTTTGTTGGACTCAGTGGGCATCATTTCAGGTTTGTATTTGGACGATTTCATGTCAGTTAAGATGAACTCTCCTTCATTATCTTGTCCTCATTAACCTCTCTTTTTTGCAATGGCAGCTGCATGGAGGAGAAACAACACTCAGTGTGTTGCTCAGCTCAGGGTAGGGAGGGGACTTCTGGAAAGAAGTGGGATAGAAGACGTGGTTATCTATGCTGCTGCACTCTGTGGGTGCTCAAAATTACATGTGGGTGAGCCATGTGCTGGTGATGGAACAGCGCCAGGCAGAGGTGTGAGAAGAAACCAGCGTCAATCCTCCCTGCAAACTCAATGCAGAAGAAAGGCAACGTCTTATTGATACTATGAGGTACAACAAGTTTATTCAATGGAAAGAGATGATGCAGTTTAACAGTGGGGTACCAAGACAGTAATACCCTGGGTTCAAAACTAACGTCACTGCCCTCTGGCTGGCTCAGGTGTGCTGAAAGTCAGTCAATAATGACACAGCATCTTCAAAGCATTTCGTGTTGGCCAATTAAAATTCCTTTCCTAGCACTTTTATTCGTGTTTGTTAAGGGTTAGATCAGGCTTTTAACTTCAAGCAAGGAGCTGTGGGAGGCTCGCTGGAGTAATGCTTCTTCCAGCACATCCCTCTTATGTGGGAGGCATGATGATAATCAGCTAGGGCTCTTTCCAGGACACAGCCTATGGAGGGGGCAGGGAAGGTAATGCAGCAGCCATGCAGCAGCTGAGATGGCAGGCAGCCCCCATTTCAGAGTGCCTTCTTTTTGGGCTGGTGATTGACCCCCTGCACTGCCAATTGCACCAGTATCCACCTGCACTCAGGATCCCCCCGGAACGAGTCAGAGTGTGAGAGTGGAAGACAAGTTTTGGCTGGAGGGACATCGTGCCCAAGGAGTGGGGAGCAGACTGATGTTATTTCCCCTAGTTCCTCTCTCCACATCCAGTTAGCTGAGGTTGCCTGGCCCCAATGAAGGTCTTGCACTGGCAAAAGGCACTGCAGCTGGCGTGCTCCTCCTGCACGACTGGAGGCTTCAGCAAAGGCTCCTATTGCTTTTTCAGTGACAATTGCGATCTACTGCTCCAAACCTGGCCACAGTCATGTCTCGTGGTATTAAAAATAATCTCTGCAGTTTCCTCTAAGCAATTTGAACCAGAAGTGACGGCAAAGTTCGACCTGCCTAATGCAATTGCACTGATACAGTAAGAGTTAATGTCACCACCCTCTAACAACATCAGCCTGATCTGTAAACAGATAAAACAGAGGCTGCTAGTGATGTAACTTTGTTGATCATAAGATTAGAGATCCTGCTGGTCTTTGTTTGAGTCCTTTAAAGAAAATCAGGGAGATTAAGTAGAGAACTTCTAGTGATTTTATTATTAGTGTGTAATATGTTTACTTTGTCCTGATTAAACAAGATAACTTGGTAAAAAAAAGAAACATGCTTTCACCAGCTCTGGAAGGGATAATCAAACTGGGGAAGCTTTCCAGCACACTTTGGTTACAAAGCAAATGTGACTACATCAGTGCAGCAACCAGATGAAAAAGGATCATTATCCTGGAACAGAAATCATGTGCTTTTAAGTGCAAGTCCTGAATTCTCCCTGCAGTGCAACGGGAGACTGTGGAAGAGACTCTTAGTCTTTGTGCAGGGAGCCATTAGCAGCAGGGATATGATTTCACTGGATGATGGGAGTGGGTGTATTCCTTTGGGTTAGGATCCAAAACATACCAGGTAGTCACTTTCTTTCACATTAGAATAAATGTTCGAACATGGGATACTGAACATAGTTATTTATCTTACACTCATATGCTTTTTCCTGATGGTTTTACCTTCTTACTGAAGCTGTCTATGTTCCAAAGCCAAGCCCTGAAGGCCTTGTTCTGTCCAAACTCCCAAAGAGTGTTTAAGCAGGGACTTTGTGGCTAATAAGTAGCTTTTTCTTCCGGGTAGCTCATTTTCCAGAGAGGTCGGGGAGTGTGCATATAATTTGCTACTTTTAAATTCACAGCACAAAGTGAAGATTATCTTATTTGGAGATTTTTGTGAAATTTAATTTCAATTTTCAAGTTTTTTGTTTGGTTGGGGGTTTTTTTTGGTTGGTTTGTTCATTTTTTTCCTAGAATACCTCCTTGTTCTCAGAAAAAAAAATGTATTTAGTTTAAAACACAGCTCTAAAGCAAATTGTAAGGCAGCCCCATTGCTAGGACAGTTCAGTGTCAAAGACAACACGGCTGCTGGTGTCTTTCAATAGTAGATGCCAGAATCTTCACACTGATTTAGTGCTTTGGGAGTAGTGCAAACATGCATCTCCAAGCAAGAAGCTGGTGTTTGCATCATCAGAGGGTGCAAGGATGGCATCTGTGCTGTTTATGCAGCATTTCATCAAGGCTTCCACAGTTTGCTTCCAATGAGTTAGCTAGAGTGCAGGAAACACTAGCTGTTGCAGTATGGAGCAAAACTTGTGCTGGCTGTGTTTGAAAACTGGAATAGGTGCTCTTGCCCTGCAGGACTGGCATATCCACTTGCTCAACTCCCAGGCCAAGTTCATGACCATAAAAAATAAAAGAGAAAGTCTTTTCTTGTGTCTTGGCTCTTGAAAAAGGTGCTATTTCAAGTAGTGGTGCCACCTCGTTATGTGTAGCTCTGGATGTTGACCTGTGCTGCTTTACCACACTATTGCTGTTGCAGCACAAGGGCTCAAAAAGAAATGAAAACAGTGACACCTTGGAAGTGTAGTCTGAAACAGAGTATTACTAGTACTATCCTTGTTGTATGTTGCTTATCTCCATTGTCTTAGAAGAAGGACATTATTAAAACTCCTTTTATGACCTCATTGGAGGGATCCCACTTAAAATACCACAAGGAAACATTCCTTCATGGGATGCAAGGGTAGTTGTCTGACTCTGCAGGTGCAAGCTGTGCCTGACTGCAGTGGAGCAATCAAAGATGTTCCTTCTACTGACTTAGGAAGGGCTTTATACCTGTCCTGTTTGCAATGATAGTGATATATGATAAGTGTTCTGCATGTTACAAGATAGTTTTCAGGAGACTTTGGATCCCTTTATGCTGTAATAATTAAAACTCAGACAAAGGAGTCTAATCTTAGTAGTGGTCCTCACTACCATCTCTGACATGATAAATATGAAGCTATAGATACAAATTGTACACTGAGTTGATAAGCAATACACATGCTGAATATGCCTTTATTCCATTTTGTGGAGATTTAAAATTCAGCTTCACCTACTGGGAAAAAAGAAAGTCTCCCACCATGCCTTAGAAAAACCTGAAGTGTTGGCTGCTGTGTGGTACCTGCCAGTTCCCAGGCTACAGTCTCATTGTACTACAGGCGCAAGGATGCTTATTGCTTCTTCAGTATTAACTAGGGCACACAGAAAGTTATCCTGAGGGATAAGCGTGTTCACTGAGGTTGTCCCAATGAGCTGCAAAGGCTCACTGATGCTTTCTGGCTTGGGAACCTGCTCTTACATTTGTCAAAACTGTGAAGGAATCCTACAGAATAATAATTCCAGATGTCAATGCTGTGATACTGAGTAAAAACCAGACATTTCAATCCAAAAAAATCAGTCATCCTAAGTGCAGAAATCTGTTTCGCATTTTTGGCAGCTTTCAAAACATTTCAAAGGATCTTGAACAATTTTTTGTAAGAAATTTTGTCACAGATTTTCCTCTCTACCAATATTAAACCCAAAATTTAAACATTTTTTAACCATTTCTTAATTCCACAAATTTCCTCCTTATTTAGACATTTTATTTTTATAGTTTTCTACTTCTGTTTTTTTCTCTGACAAAATGATTTCTAAAATAAAAAATATCAAAAGGATTTTTTTGTGACAACACAAATTTAGAGGAAAAATAACTACAGTTATTGTACAGTTTGCTATAAATGTTTTTTCCTAGAGCAACATTTTTAGCTTCACATTCCTCTGCAAAGTGAATTGTTTATGCACTGAATACTACTTTTCAGCAGAAAAATATTCTTCCCACAGCTATAACATATTTCCAGTCAATATCCTGAAGGAAAAAGTGAAGAAGATTTTTCTCTGTACAGCTAGTATTGGAGTTGGTAGACAAGCCCACATTCATAGCAGGCAAACTGTTATTTGTTCCCTTCAGAACATATTAACTGGAAATGTTTATAAAGTACAACACAGTGAATAATTCAGATGTAAGTGGAATGGAATAGGCAAAAGAAGTATTGTCTGAGGAACTACGTGGCCCGTGTAAACTTAGAAGGTATGGAAGTTTCCTTACAACCTGAGCATAAGTTTGGAAAAGTAACATACTTCTCACTTGATGTTAAGTATTACTAGTTCTCTAAATCTCTTTTATAATTGAAGGACAAATATCTTAATCAAGACCTTCGCAAGATCCTTAATCAAGGCTTTCACAAGCACCTTAATCAAATGTTCATGACACTTAAAGGGACATTGTTTCAGTAGGCAGAAAGGGTTATCTTCTGGAAATGCCAGCCTTTCCCCATCCAAGACAATTAGCTTAGACTAAACACTTGCATTTCTGAGGATTAAATCTGGGACTAAACAAGTACTGAAGTCTGCTGAGTAACTGAAATAGACAAAGATTTAAGTAGAAAAGAATATTATAAGTTAGAAAGACCACAGGTTTTTCTTCCAAACTGTGCTGTAGAACTACTGAAGATTCATAATTGTTTGTATATTATAAATTCACGGCTTGAGATGAAGGCTACCCCACATGAGGGAAGACTAAATTTAGTAAATGTTTTCCAGTCTGAAAAATAAAGAAAAATTGCAATTTTTGTGTAGGGTATTGCACAAGGAAACTTAAAGTTTTGTCTTCTGTTGATACTAACCATTGCTCATCTGATAATGGAAATGGCAGCTGGAAAAATTCTAGTCTATTACTGTGCTCACGATGGATTGGTTATACAATAACGTGACCATATGCAGGGCCACAGTACAGAACCTGTGTTTTATATTAGGAAGGTCACATGTCAGGGATCAGTAAACATTGGTCACAGTAACACAGACTTCTTTTTTCCTGTTTTCCCTCTCTGGTTGTTTGTTGTTGTTGTTGTTGTTGTTTTTATTTGTTTGTTTGTTTGTTTGTTTGTTTTGGTGTGGTTTTTTTGTGGTTTTTTTTTTTTTTTTTTTAGTATAGAAGAGGGTAATTAAACATAATTTCAGGCAGCCTGACTCTCAGTCATTAAATGAACTAATGCAACTTCTGAGCGTGCACACACACACACACACATGCACACACACACACACACACACACGCACACACAAAGAATAGAGGCTGGAAGCACATCGTCTGAACTTCATGGGACACAAGAGGGTTATTCTGCTTTTTTGGGCAGCTGTTGATAACTGTTGTCTCTGGACTTCACCCCTTCAACCGTTCTCAGAACAGTTTCTTCTTCTGTGATGGAAACTTATCTGGTTCTCCAGCTGGAGCCTGTATTTGTAGCTCCTCACTGTGCTTCATTCCTCAGTGCCTAGGTGGTCATGCTTCATGCCTGCCAGTACACAAGGACTGTGAGCTGCATTTTGGAGGCTTGCAAAGTTTAGGTACAGGGTCTTTGCCCAGTCTAGCTGTATACTTGCATAACATTAACTACTGAAAACATATCATATGACCTCCAAAGAGCTGTTTGCATTTTATGTTTTGAAAGTCCCTAGACACACACTGTGGTATTCTGTGGGTTACAAATACGCACAGAGAGTAATGTGACAACACATGACCATAGGCATGTAGCTGTATGAACCTACTCTCTGTCATTTGAATCAAGCTCAGTAAACTGAAATGACTACCTTCACAATTTCACTAATTTATATTTATCTGTCTTTGCAAAACAAACGCATTTAGACTTATGTTCTCACTAAGACTGTGGGGATTTTGATAAGGTATTTGGCAGCAAAGAAAAGGTATGAGGAAGGAACCTGTGTGTAATTTTGTTATAATTTTGCATACAATTATCCTGTGCATATGACTTTTCATCTTCAAAGAGTTTTACAAACATTTCTCCACCAGTGTTGATGTAATTCTAATCACTCTAGCAGATGTTTGCTGGACTGCATGTCCCTGTATCCAGTAACCTGTGCAGCCTCGAACAGCAGTGCAAACTGCAGCAGCAGTGTAGCCTTCTGATTTAGCTTTGATGGATGTTACTAAAACTGAGGATAAATGGAGAGAAACGTATCTGTGTTTTGGGAAAAGAAGTATTGTTCAAAACCCAAGTTCCAAGCTAAGAAATGAGTAGTGACCTTCAGCAATCAGAGAAACACATGTTACTGAGGTGTGATATAGATGGTAAAGTAAATATGCATGCAAACAAATACACAAAAGCGTGATGATGAATTGGAACTTCTAATGAGAGACCATGGATAAAATATTTTTTTGTTAGAGAATACTTAGCTGTATGTTAAAAAGTAAGTGGCAGAGTCTAGAGAGAAATTAAAGATACTAGTTTAATTTCTAATATTTTTCTAAACATTTTGCAATAGAAACAATTTTCCCCCTCATTTACCTATTTACTTATAAACAGATATTACGAAAGTTGATGAAATAAATTTGTTTAAATTACAAAAGACTAAGTCTCCTTAGTGAGCTTTTGGTGTGATAAATCTCCATAATGCACTAGAACACATCCGCATGGGCTTTCCGCTGCCACACAGAAACACTTTTGTGCACAAATGCACACTCACATATAGCCACCAAAATAAAATCCTTGGGGAAATACATTCTCAAAGGTGATCTGAAAGTGTTTAAGTAGCATTTTGAACCACATAAATGCTTACTTTAAGCATATTTCCCTTGTAGTTTGTATCACTAAAACAAGAGGGAAACCAGAAATTATTTATTGCTCTATAATTGCTTCCCCATAGTCCTATTTGCCAGAGTATATGTAGTATATGCTGTAAATTCTGAGATGTGGTTATAGACCTAGGGAAAACAAGTCTTCCCAAAATCATACAACAGGAATATTTAGTAACTTAAGATAACTTCCTTAAACAATCATATTTAATAGCTTACACATGAGGAAGAAAACTTGTATGAGAATAGATTACTAAATGACACCTCATAGTGAAGCCTATGCATGAGTATTCACACATTTTTCTCTAAAATAACAAAGGTGATGATAAATCACTGCAGAGTGCTGGGCTGCACTGTCTGCTCCAAGCTAAAGCCCTGGCCTGGACATTCCGATCCCAAGGAGCAGGTCAGAGGATGTGTTATGGGTCAGCACGACTGTCTGCCCCTGTTCCTCTCCTCACCTGGGAAGGTAGTTTGCTGCTTCAGCCTTTCTGTAGACTTCATTATTGTCTTTCTCATTGCCAACAGGCAAAGGAATTCTCAGGCACAGAATCCAAGATGTGAAGCATTGGTTTCCCTCTGGTCCTAATGCTTCCTATTCCCAAGGCTCCGATTACCTGCTTGCAGTAAGGAATGTGAAGCTGGCACCAAAGTTTAAGCAGGAGCAGAGATGGTGGCAGAGGATATTCCATTCCTGCTCTCCACCACGTATCAGACACTGTGCCAAGAGCACCTCAAGGCATGCAGAAAGGCTCTGGAGGAGAAGAGGTGAAGCCTGGGAGATGGGTACCATGCTGCATGGATGGGTGGTCCAGCTTCCAGAGGCTGTGGGCTTCCCCATGTTAGGAAGGCAGGGCAGCAGGGTAGCTGGCCAGCCCCAGGCATCCAGACAACTCCCTGGGGTGAGTCGAGAACAAGTTGGGCCACCTACCCTGTCGTCTGGCTTGGAGGGGTCCATAGTCAGGTAGGGCAGTGCTGTGGGGAGCTGAGCCTGGCCTTGCTGCAGCACTGGTGGGACAGGGACTGAGTCCTAGGGGTCTGCCTAGGCCATCCCAAGACTTCTCTACAGCCTTTTCCTGTGGGCAGTGCCCCTTGTCTCCCTAGGAAAAGGTTTGTTCCTCAGCTTCACACCCTGGGGCCTTTCCCTGGCTCTGGAGTACCCCTCCAGTCCCATTGCCCGTTCCTGCTTTCTCTGGCAGGGCAGGTGTGACTACAAGCAGAGTCCTTTACATCCTCCACCCTTTAAATCCTCTGTATTGACAGGGTACACACAGAGAGAGGCTTCTCTTCGGCAGGCATGCAGCCCCCTCGCCCTGTCCCTGGCATTCATGTAAGGAGCGGAGTGTGTCCATGCTCTAGCTTGATCCTCCCGCTGGCCACCTGGGAGAGCTTTGCTGCACAGCATGGGTAGCTTCCATGGTGGGAGACACCACCGCCACTCCATCTTTCTCTCTCTGCCCCACACAGCTGTGTTGGAAACTTCAGAACAGAATGAGCCCATTCTCTCAGTCCCTTTACAAAGTTCTATGGTTTGTGCCTTGTCCTGTGAATGTTGGTGGGGCCAAACAGGTCAATTCTGACCTCTGTCAAGGAGATATTAAAGAATTGAGAAGAGAGTCCATTGCTCTTGACCATCATCCACTTTTGACCATCATCCATCCATGTCTAAGTTAAAGCCCACAAAAAGCTTTCTCTAGGCTCAATAAAGACCATGATTGTATGATAAAGTTCATGAAATTGAGTTACAGTTGCAAAACTGGAGAAGGAATATCTGTGTACTTTCTCACACATATAAGCAACTACATGTACTCTAAAATAGTTGTCATGTTGTTAATTTTTCCCTTCACAGAAATCTCACATGCTTAGAACAAGAGAAAGAAGAACTGAGATCACTCTAAAAATATAGATCTCTCTTATGATTTCAAAATAAAGTTCATGGTTTTTCAAATTGTCAGGAATTGGAAAGGTTAAACTTTCTTCAGAAGGTTGTGACATATGCATAGTTTTCTTGCTCTGTTTTCTGGGTCAGCATCTTCAAGCCTGCTCTCCAAGACTAATCGTGGTTCAGATGCCCTTTACAGCAGTATCTCTGGCAATACTGCATCTTCTTCACTGAGAGCTAATTTAATTTTATTTTCATTGTCTGCACTGGAATTACACCATTATATACAAATGACATGTGAATCTAGACATATGAAAGAGTAAAAAAGGAATATTTCTGGAGAAGCTTCCCCTGGACACTCTGTGATATATGGCTTTACAAAAAATATGATCAAATATACAAGCAAAAAAAAAAATCCCACAGTAAAGTAAACAATGCACTTTGCACCTCAGTTAAAAATCAGCCACGTACTGAAGGAAGACAGCTAAAAGATATCTAGGTAAAAGTGAAATCCAAAAGCTCTGAATACCCATTGCGTTTATACTGGAGAAAACAGGAAGGTGACTGGAGCTCATCTGGGAAGGCAGAATAAGTTTAGCTGCCATTATCAGTGCTGAAAGTTCAGTGTCTTACTTATATCACAGATAGGACATAGTTTACAAAATAAATATGCATGTAGAGTTTTAAAATGCAAACGAAAAAAATAGCAAAAGAGATGTGAGGGTTTAAACCCGTTCCTCAAGTGTAAGGTTTTTCTTCTTTACTGAAGTTTCCAAATGGCTCAAACCCAGGGTCAAACAGAAATAAGGTCTTTGATCTTTTTCTTGGTAAATCAGAGGGAGAAAAAGTCAGTCTGGGATTTGATCAAGGTCTCCAGCCCTGCAGGCAAGTGCCCTAAGTACTAAGTTGTCTTACTTGGTATGTGGATTCTTCTATCTCTAATTTTGACCAGAAATCATTCTTGGCCTTCAGATGGTTTTCTTCTTTTGTCTGTATGTACTGGTACACTGTCAAATTTGAGCGGCATAGCAAATTATTAACAAATGTAAGGTATTTTGAATTTTGCTGCAGAATAAAATAAGATATTTAAGCAAGTTACCTTATTTCACCTTTAGTGTTCTTCAAAGTTCAAACCAAATCTGTTATTTTCCCCAGTTCAGCTAATAAAAGATAATGTCTTATTTCATGTAACCCTGACTCTGCTACATTCAATCACTACTGGAACATAACGATGAAAAGTTTAAGGTTTGTTATATCTGTTGAAGGTCAAAAAATATTTAATAAAAAATTCCTAAACAGAATTTTAACTGAAATAATTGCTGGAACAAAGTTAAAAAGAGAGTCTATTGGAAGCTCTTGAGGTCAGTGTCCAGACTATGTGATAGAATATATAGTATCTAAGAGGAATATGGAAGAAAAGAGAGATTTAAGGCAGTTATAAGACCCTTCTAGTGGAAAAAAAAGATGGATTTAAAAAAAAAAATTAACATAGGAGAAAGAAGAGACCTACAGCTTTAGAATGGAAGAAAAAAGAGGAAGGAAAAGCTGTAAACAACTGTTTCTAGGTGACATCAGAGCCTGCTACATCTCTGTTAGTTTTACGCAAAGAGATGAGATATACGACAACCTCCAAAAAACTAAGTGTAATGTTCTCACCTTGAATAGTTCAAAGTCATGTGTAGCTAGATGTACCTAGTAGTAGAACTAACGATTTTTGCTGTTTGGATGATTAACAAAAGCTGTAGCAATTAGCAGTTCTTCTCATTTCTGGCGGTGAGGCTATGGCAGTTCTCCCTCTGAAACTGAAACATCCAAATCAGAGGTCTTTTAGAAGTCAAAGACTGTATTTCATATCATGTGTATTCAAATGTGTTTACAGGGAAGTGCGTAGGAACAATATTCCACACAAATAATGCCTGTGGTAAAGATAGATGGTGGATAGATCACAGCAAGATGCAAAGGCTAATTTAAGGGTGAATGTTTCAGCTTATGCATATCAAAGCATTGATGCATGAGTCACTGGCACAGAATGACTAATTTTTTGCATCAGAGTAATAGAATGTTCTTGCTTACTGCTTTTCACATCTATGAATAATGTCGAATACAATAATTCTTCTTTAAATCAGTCATTTTCTGTGTTTGCTGCATAACAAAGATACTGATTCTTACACAATACATAGGTGGACATCCTCAATATGCCAAATGTGAAAGAGACAGAGAGATAGAAAGAAAGAAACAAAGAGAGAAAGAGAGAAAGAAAGAAACAAAGAGAGAAAGAAAGAAAGGAAGGAAGGAAGAAAGAAAGAAAGAAAGAAGGAAAGAAAGAAAGAAAGAAGGAAAATAATCAACCCCTCCCCCAAGATGCAGTAATAGTATTGTGAGACTACTTTGTGACAAAGCTGTGCATAGAATCAGCATAAAGCTTTTTATTGCTTACACTTTTTTCGAAACTGGTGTCTGAGAGGTCACTGGCCAGGTGTTTAACTATTCTTCCTTAGAATAGAAGCCCATTATTCATTTTTATGTTAATAGTAACTGGGAGATGAGGAGTGGTAAAAATATATTCAGTTCTTAAATTAACACCTTATGACAACTTAAATTAAAACACAATGCGAGTGTATTACATTTCACTCTGAATCCATGTGATTAGCTACAGCAGGTATCAGACCAGCAGGAATCACTAGTTATCATGCTTGTGGTAACTCTCAAATTAGCTATGACATAGAACAGCCTTTTGATCTTGACCATGTTCTACTAATTATTTAATCTTTACAGCATAAAAACATGTTTCAGCACATAACCTAACAAAGAACACAGTATAGGTTTTCTTCTAAAACCTACAAAAGCAAATAGCATACCCGAGAAAACAGCCCCACACTTCTCTTAAATCTCTGTTTTCACCCTCTCTTCATTAAAGCTGGATATGAGCCACAATTCCAAATAAAAATGGGCACAAACTTTGCCTCTTAGGATAGGATTCATTGGATCCAATGTCAAATGTTTATGAGAAAGATGTTTTTCACTGAGTTGTCCTTCTTTGTTCTGGTTATAGTCTATAGAAAGAAACTAACAGTTATAGAGAATTTTAGACATTTATCTTAGAATGAAGCAAATCATACTCTAGAGTTGCCTTTTTTGGTCCACTGGCTTGGGAGACCAGCTTGGACGTAAGAATATCTGGAAAGAGAAGTCTGCCTAAGGTATCTAAGAAAGACCAGATGTATCGTACCTCAGAAAATTTTAATTCTTTCCATGGATAAGGGCATGCTTGGGGTTAAATAAGATGAATTCCAGCCTTGTTGTCTTCTATAAATTTGGCAGAATTCGGCAGCCTGGGTCTGGCCAGAGAACAATGGTTACATTTTACTTACAAGTTAAGTAGAAACACTCTTTGAAATTCTGGAATTTGTGAGAATCTTACCCAGAACAGTAGATTTCTGCCTAAAGCATTTGCTGAAGAGTGTCTGGGAAAAAGCCAAGCTCTCGTCTGGCTTGATTAAAAGTGAGAAATCAAGGCTACTTAATGTAGGTGAGTACCCTAACAAATAGGTTTGTGTCTGCTTTTGGGCCTGTTTCATATCATTGGATCAAGAAGAAAGGACCTGAATCAAGACTGAGTAGTATCTTCTGGATAGGTCTCTTACTTATGGAAAAATATCTGCTCACTACATTATTACGTTACGTCTCACCTGTTCTCTCATTAAATACAGAAAATCTCTTCATGGAGTCTTGTTAAAACAGATCCAGTGCCACAAAATTACTATGTTTTGAGAACTGGCACTTTCTAATAAAAAAGTATAATGCTACAATGTTCTGGTCAACAGTCACTTCTCTTTTCTCTCTTCCTTTTTTGCTTTTCACTAAAATTTTATGATTAACTGTAATGTAAATGAGCAGAATGCATTTGTTCATTAATTTATTATACCAATTTCATTTTAAAGAAGAAAGATTCCAGTCTGACTGCTTTATACTCTGCAGTTAAAAAGGTCTCACTGCTAAATTGTGATAGTCATTGACAATCAACAAGAATTCTTCAGTAGCAGCAAATGGTTTCAAACATTTGATGAATATCTACACAAACAGGTGAAATGGGCACAAGCTTCTCTACTCCTATTAGTGTCTAATAGCTCATGCATATCTTCCAGGCTGTAGCTCTCTAAAGTTTGGCCACTTTGAGAAGAGTTCTCATTTTCCCGCCCTCCCTGTCCTCATTGAGGATGGTGGCAGAGACACATTCCTCCCAGGTCATACAGACCAAACACATCATATAGGCAACACAGCTCCACCTGCCTCCTACCTCATTCTTTCCTATGAGTTTGTGCTTCAGATAGGTGGGACTCTCCTGCACAAAGGTTTTATTGAACTTCCATGAAAGTTACTAACTTGTTCTAAAGAGAAAACTCTTCATTTATTTTTAATAGGGGGGTTTCCCAAAAGCCATGGTAACCAGTAGTGGAAGGGCAAGTTTCTCTCTTACAAGCAGTGACAAGAAAAAGGAAGAAACACACTTAATAGCTCAGTACACTGGAGAAGTGAGCTTACGAAAGCTCATGAAGTTCAATAAAGGCAGATGTAAGTTCTTCCAATGTGATATAGAGTGGTCTCATGCAACAGGACAGGCTGGGGAGAAGGCGGATACGAAGCATTAACAGAGTCCTGGTGGATGGCTTGAATTAGTGAGAGTAGATTCTCCAAACTGAGGCAATAGAATATTCTTTTTTCCACACTTTTGAGACTACATCTGAAGGCCTATGTCCAGTTTTGGACTCCTCAAGAAAAGACTAACTCCAAGGTACCAGAATGAGTCCAGTCTATCACCTAGACTTTCTGAGATGATTAGCTGCTAAGTACTTGATGTACAAGGAGCGCCTGAGAAACCTTGATTTACTCAGACTGAAGGACAGAAGGCAAAGTCAGATCTTATTGGTGTCTTCTCTTTGGGATGCTCAGCAAAAGCATTAGAAGGAATACACACAAACTGCAAAACAAGAAAATCTTTATTGGATATCAGGAAATAAACTTCACCACGAGGGTTGTCTAACACTGGTGCAAATTGCCTGGAGATATTGTAAAAACTCTATCCCTGGAGATAATCAAAACCTGACATAAAAAAGCCATGAACAATCTCATGTAACATTAAAAAGAATCAAGTGAATCCCTATGGTCTTTTCAGACCTATTTTATGATGAAGGTCTTTAATGGAGATCTTAGAAACTTAATTTTTGCTATCAGGTGTTACCATTCTGGTTAGATCTTGGATGGTGAATACAATAGTGATAGACTTGTATCTACTTATTAAAATAATGTTTATATAATAATTGGATGAGTCAGGTGAAAGGTAGATAAGGAATTAATGCAAATTTCTTAAAATTACCTAGTTGTCATCATCATATTCAGAGATAGTCTCTTACAGAAAAGAACTTGCTTTTTGGGATCTTCTAATGTTACAATCCAAAATTTTTCAGTATTTGCTATTTACAGTTATTACTTAAACATAGCAATTTCTCAAGAATTGAAAGAGCTGTATGATATAGACTAATGTTTTATAGATAAAAGAAAAGGAAAAAGTCTCTAGTTTTGAAAACAAAATGAGTTTTATTTGCTGTGAGTGTCTCTGGTAATACAAGGCTTTGTGACCACGACAAAATAGAAAGAGACTGTGCAAGATGAGGTTCAACCAATTCCTTTCAGACTTCTAGTTCTGATGTTCTGCAGAACAAGGTGCAACCCTGAGAGATAAGCAAGTGCCGCTGTTCAGGAATCAAATTTATTTTGACTCAGAAGGCTTAAGGCAGTAGAGAGCAATATGTGCTAAAGGTTCAGTGCACTTATCTTTTGTTATTCATTTTCTGTTTCCTTTGTGACACCCACATAAATGTTGCCCAGCTCGTTCCTCTTGCTGTTATTTACTGCAGTTGCACATTGAATAGTTTGCTATTTCCCGTGACATATTCCATACATCTCAAGCATCAGTGTCTGTGCTAATCTAGACAAATGACTATTTTGCATGCGTACTGAAAAATTTACCTTTTCAAACACAACATTTATGGTGAAGTTCATGTTCTATCAAGCCATTCTCCATTTCCTTATTTTCTAACTGGGGAATCAGAAAGGGTATCTGACAAAGAATCACTGAATTATTTGAGACTGGGGTAAAATATGCTAGCATGTTGTCAAGAGTGACTTGGAATCAATACAAATTGTACACTTATCTGACACTTGGTGATTTGCCCACTAGTCTGTTTATCCTATGGATCCAACGGAGACTCTTTGCACCAGGACAGACTTGTGAAAGGAAAAGAGAATATGATTGTTAAAAAAGGGAAAAACTGTCTTAGGAATCCTTCCAAATATCCACGTCATGTGTATGAGGATATATGTTGAACTACTCTATAGAAAGCAAATGGAAACAGAGGCCACTGTGCATCCTTCAGCATATGCTCAACATACTAACAAAATCTTTATGTGAAAACCAGCAAGGACCTATAAAAGAATCAAGAACTTTGAGTCTAAGGCACTGAGAAGAAAACTGGCTTTCCTGTTCCTTCGGTATCATTTTAGAGCCTATGAAAGGTGCTGAACTGACAGACCAAATTCCTTTCTTAATATACAAAACAGGTGCAGCAAATTGTGATTTTTGAGCTTTCCCCACTGTACCAGTGCATTTCAGCCTTGGTTGAGGGGGACCACCTCCAGGCAGAGAGGAGAGTTCATCTTCCAAGCCTGTACATTTTTTTCGCCCTGTGTTCACTGCCAACAAAGACACCAATTAGTGCATAGCCGCAGCATTTGAAGCAATTGAAAGCAGAAACAACAGAATAAAGGAAGAGATGTGTTTGCTCCTGGAATTCTGTTTTGACATTTATTTTGGATTTTAGCAAGGCCTACAATCGTTTGCATTATTTTAAGGCAAAAAAACCCCCACACGGTCTCATTACCATTGGATATGATGATGGGGGAAATGGGCTGGAAAAATCCTGGATCTTTGCTGTGCCTTATTCTGGAATTACAAAGAGTAGGGCAAATTCTTTACTGCTGTGCCATTCAGCTATTATGTTTAACAATCTAATTAGAAAGGCTGTGTTGCTTTTCCCCATTACAAAAGCAAAGACAGCGCACACAAGCAAAACCAATTAGACAGCTGTAGTTTACAGAGCTGGCTTGCCCTGAGGCTGGTTTCTAATGAACCCTCAGTAGATGGTTCCTATCCAGAAACAGGACAGAAGAAGCAGAGCGATAATGTGTGCTATCTTTCCTGTAATCAGGCACTAATGTCTGCCCTAGTCCACAGAGTTGACACTTGACCGTTCCTTTCTGCAGCCATAGTTGCCACTAGCACCAGCACTGTGACACAAACCTGGCTGATAATGCATGTCCCTTACATGGCTCAAAATCACGCTAACAGGTGGCAATAAATTTAAAATGTTCCTCTCAGTTTTATGATTGTTGCTTTCTGCTCACCAGGGACTTGTTTTAACTTAAAGCAGACACAAAACTATACAATAACCTGCATAGTTGCCATGCTTTTATTTTTCAGCATGTATGGCTCAAATTAAGGCAGACTGTATTGAGTAGATTGCTCACTGCAAGTTAGTCATCTGTTTAGTGTTTCCACAAGGCAGTTGTGGTTGTTCACAAGTTTATTAATTAAAAAGAAAATGATTAAGGAAACTACTCAGTGGGTTGATGAACCATTCAACCACTTCAAAACTAAGTAAAACATTAAAACAACCCCACTCCCACATTCCTTTTCTTGAATAGCCTGATAACAGGTATTTGTTTGAACTGAACTTTATAGGGCTTGTGGAAACACAAGCTCTTGTCATCACTGCATTAAAATGAGTTTTATGTGCAGGAAACTGAGTAGCACTGTCTGAGCTAGAATAGATGGGACTGTGTCAGCATTCCTCCATTAAAAATAGCCCATATTCATTGGGTTATGAGTCACTTACAAAAAAATCACTCCAGGATGAAATTTTGCATTTTTGACAGTAATACTTGGGTCAGAGGAACCAGGCTTGAGGCTTGCAGAGAAGTCTGTGTAAATTAATTTTTATTGAAAATTAAAACTGCTCGCACAACTACATATTCATATATTTATTCAGCTGTAGAATTGCATTGCTTTTACTGTTGTTATTATTTATCACCTCAAACATAATTTTCTCATTCCTATTATTTTGAATTTCTCCATTTGGGAGACATAAATAAGTGCAGAATTCATTTCCTCCCACGGTTTTCAAACAGTGTTTACCTTCTCTTGTTTCAGTAGGGTGTATAGAGGCGGAGGGGATTAAAACAAGATAATTAAAAAGGGAAAAATATTAAGATAGGAGAGTAAAAAATAGAAATCTGAATTGTTGTTGTTTACATAAACTTAAATAAGACATCGAAAGTTAAAACTAAGCAAATAGGAGTTTGAAACACATTTTAGTCACAACACTACTGTATGAAACCTGACTTTTTGATCCATTTTTTTAAAGTTCATATTTTACAAACGGGTAGAAGAAATTTTCTAAGTAGTTGTCATTGTCAGAATGTTTTCAAAATTAAATAGTGAAAACAATTACACTAGAGGTTAAAAACCTGAGCTGACAGAAGAATTATATCTTTAAATTCACCCAGACAAGGACAAAAATAGCAGCTCGAAGGGTAAAAATCTTTGTCTGTAATGCTTTCAATTTATGTCTGCAGTTACTACTTTTTAAAGAAATTACTTTCAAGGATGGTCAAATGAAGCAAAATTCTAGTTATGAACTTCATTAAATTCCACCCACACTGGCAGAGGTAGCTTAAACTAACCCTGTGTGTGAAGGTAAACACAAAAGAAGGGGTTACCTAGGCTACTGTATATTTGCAAGTACTTGCCAATATCTCCCAATGTAGCTCAAAACCCAACCAAACAAAATAGATAATGAATGCTTGTAAGGATTAGGAAAAGTGCCAAAGATAGCAGATCAAGGAATTATTCTTCATGGGAAAAAAATGTAGGATCAGATTTCTAGAACTAAAGCTAGTATGAATTCTTTATAGTGAGGCAATTTAATTCTCCAAAGAAAGAAAGTGCTTTGGTGGGTGGATGAGATTAAAAGTCAGCCTTTAAAGACCTCCTATGTTTGTCATGGTCAGCTATTGTTTGGAGTAAAACCAGGGCAATTATTGTTGGTTCAAAAAGAGGTAAAAATTATGTCTGGATTAATTCCAAAAGCTTTTTTTCTTCCCCATTTTGTAATATGCAAATAATACAAAAGATGTATTTTCCCACTGATTGACAGTTTACTCTCAGATGTCTTCTCAAACCATGATACTGGCATCTCCCTGTTGCCAGCCCTAGTTTAGAGAAGTTCACTGCTGCTGATTTTTAAGTTTAAACTGCATATAGTGGACAGGATATCAGTTTGGGGAGGAAAGTCGATGGGTTACTTATTTCATGGTTGGTCTATATGAGTGCTCAGGCTTCAAGACCCCCATGCCAGGGTGGGGGCGAGACTCAGCAAAACTAATACAAGGTGAGAAGAAATAGGGAAAAGAGGTATCTTTTTAATTACTTCCTTCAAAAAAATACCTCTTAGTGTGTCCTGTGTATTGATTTATGCTTTTCATGGGCGTTGTTATTTTGGAACCACAAATTATATATTATCTGGATTGCCTTGCTGTTAAGTATAATTCCTTTACCTATCTCTCAAGACTGTTTTGCACCTTTGTGCAGAATAAGAAATCCTCAAGTGCTGGGAAAACCTCACACTAAAATCTGAAAAGCAATCAGTCCCTGCAAGCATGTAAGCACGTGTTTACATATCCTTCACATGTGATCAAGGATCAAATTGTGGCTCCATCCTGTGCTTTCACACAAAGTTTTAAGACATATCCACACCCACTTCTGAGTAGAGCTTCATTACAGAGGACGGGAACTATAGAGGATCCTTGACTAAGTCAGACTGGAGAACCATTTTGTCTGTTACTCTATCTGATATAACTGGTACCAGATGCTATAAAGAATGACAGAAGAACCCTGCAGGAGACAGTGGCAGAATAATCTGCCTCCACAAAGATCTCCTCATCCTACTCACTAATTGTGAGAAATTAGCTTAAGCCCTGAAGCACTAGGTTTGATATCTCTTCCAAAAGTTTTATTTTCTTTAATTATGGTAACTCTGGATATCCATAATATCGATATATTATCCAATCTCTTGATGAATCTGGTTGAGTTTTTGGTCTCAACAACTTCCTTTGGCAATGAGTTCCACAATTTAATTACACGTAATATAAAAAGGTATTTCCTTTTATCAGTTTTGACTTGCCCACCTTTTAATTTCAGTGAACGCCTTGTTGTTTTTCCTTCCAGAGCCAGAGTGGAAGCCCCTGATCTACTTTCCCTGCTGTTTTATATGATAACATTAATCTGTAAAATATTTTCATTTTGCCTTTCATCCATTCTTGTATGAAGGGAAAATCCTCTGTCTTTCCAATTTCTCTTAAGACCATATTTCCATTTCTGTAATTTTTGTGTGAACTCTCACCAAGTCTTCTGTATTGTTTTATGGGACATAGCATCTGGTGCTGCAAGAAGTATCTCAAGTATGCTCTATCATTTTTATATGTAAAAGCATTATGATACTTTCTGTGCTGTTTCTATCCTGTCCTCTGTGCTTCTACAGCATTTGTATACTGTTAGATTTTTTGGGACCACGAGTATGCTTTTAGTGTGCTGTCTGCAATGTTACCTACATTTCCCTCATGAACCAACCATTATAAAGACTCTAATGCCCTGTAAGATTAATTTCACTTTATATTCTCTGATGTATTTTACTTCACATTGATTGATGATATTTCCAGCTAATTTAGAGCTGTCTGTTCCTGACTAACTGACGTGATTTTGGATGGGGTCCAGTCCTCATGAGTAAGGTGCTTAACTTGAGGATGAATTGTAGGCCCTTAGTGAGACAGTTCTGCACAGATGAGAGCCCAGTTTTCCTTCCTCAGCTAGTGGAGGGAGGTAAATGATGTGGACACCTCTGAAGTGAGACCCTGTCTGCCTAATTTAAGTGCTTAAATTTAGTTGTGAATTAGGATTCTGTCTTTCTGTATATTTTGGTATTAACTGTTTTACTATTCATTACTCTTCTTCCCTACATATCAAAAGCAAGCCTTAGACTAAGATTTGTCTTCACCTCACCAGCAACCTTTGACTTTTAAAGAAAAAGCTAGAAACCTCTCAGTAGAAACCTTTGCATTATTAAAAAAATCCACAGCTATTTAATACACAAAATTGCTATAAAGAGGCTCTAGAGACAGAGCTGGGTTGTATGCTAGCCCAAAAAGCAGTGGAAGGAATTGTGGCTTTTCTTCGCTCTGCGCTTCTCACTGAACACTTCATCATGTACCCTGCAAAGGTGAAAAACAAGGGATGATAACCTGCTACTGGCCAGGAGAATTTATTCTATGATAGCATCTGCTGTTGGAAGTCAAGATCACAACCAAATTTGTCTTATTGGTTCTATAACTCAAAAGAAGATTCCAGGCACAAGAAACTCAGTCCAATGAAGCCAAGAAGAAGCAGGGCAAGAAAACAGGAATATTAAGGAAGATGGAAGACAGAAGGTTAGAAAGGACATGTTGTCATAGTCACAGAAGTGAACATTTTTGGTGGATTGTCCTTAAATTTTTTCAGAGAAGGACATAAGAACCATCCTACTGATCTGAATGTTGAATCATTATAAGTAGACTCTGCTAGTTCTTTAATCATCTACCTATCTATTGTACTTTCTGATAGTTTTTTTCTAATTATAACTTTTAATTTTTTATGTATTTTTTAAAAAGTACCACCTTACTGTTATCATTGCCTTACATATATTTAGTTATTCCATCTGTGTTGTTTTATTTTGATCCTTAGGATTTACCCTCAACAATTTTTTTTCCCTAAAGCTTCATGTAGGTTAACAGAACTGTAAAGCCACAGTTAAAAATCAATGCCTTGGATTATATAAATACCAGCTGGTGGTGTGGAAATATCTTGGGTGGCCTAAGATGTGTCCAGCTGTGGTTTTGGGGTTGCCTGTGAATATCTGGGAAGTTATGATGAACCTGCTTCTGGAGAGATCTGGTGAGACTGACTTTTCATGGTCTTTAATACCACTGGCACATGAATGTCAGCATTTGTAATTGGAACCATTGCACAACATTTTCAGTGAAATTCTGAACCATAACCTTTGGAAGCAGATGGCTTTCATCATGTTCACCATGTCATATTGCAGTAGTGGGTATGCCTGCCTATGCCAAATTAAAACAATATACTAAATTAGAAAAGATTTTTTTACTCATTTACTGGTTTAGTAATGATCAGGAAAATGAAGATGATGTAAGGAACTACATTTTCTTTGTTGAAAATATATTTGAATCTAGTCACTAGAGAATACTTTTATAGTTATTTGATGATATGTCACCTCCAGTTTACTTTCAATTGTATCACTTCACATGAGTTTTGAATATGTAAGTGCTGTCTTTCATTTTACACACACACATGCCCAGGTTGACAGATTGTTGCTTTAAAAGGTCATTTCCATGAAGCATCACTTCAAAAATCTTCATGAATTTAACTAAGTTGGAGAAATTTGTGCAAAAATATAAGGTCAAAAGTATCTGTCAATATGACAGATACTTGTTTGCCAGCTTTGGAATGCTTCAAAGGGCTTATTGATTTGCTTACAATCAAGGCCAAGAATACGTGTCAAAACTGCTTAAGATAAGGATCAGTTTTAATAAATGTGACCTCAGACTTTCCAAGGTGTTTAGGTCTGGGAATACTTACAGTACATCTGTTATTATTTTGGTTCAGCTGAGTTTATTTTTTTAATCAGCAACATTTCCAGAGAACTGGTATAAAAAAAAATTAGAAATACTAACTTGTTTTCCATGTTTACATTTCTGCCACCATGTAACTCTCTTTATCATGGCTAAAGTTATGAAATGTCTTGAGTTGTGGCAAAGCAGCACCAAAAGGCAGAGAAGAATCACTGAGTCCCTGTCAATGAGCTTACGGCACTCCTGAAGGCATTCAAATTATTTTGGGTTATGTACATGGTTAACAGGCATGATTCTATGTCATACATTCTCCTCATAAACTTAGTTAGGAAGTGAAGTCTGCTACCCCTCCTGGATCTCTGTATGGTGATGGCTAATTACCATATATTTTCCATGCCAGTAATTCATTAGAAAATAACTAACCTCACAATAATTCACCAGAACCAGTGTGAAAATAAGTATTACTTTTCCCTGCTTGTTTCATCCAATGGATGTTTTGAGCTGCTGTATACCTTAGTATGCTTATTCTCTTTTATTGGGTTTAGTTGTTTTTTTTTTTCCCACAGTAGATTAGAGTCCTTTAAATTATCTCATTTGTTCTTTAAGATCATCCACGTCAAATATTTGTGGATTTTGTTTCACCTCCAATTCACCATTCTGTCAACTTGTAATATTTTCTTGAGAGTGAATTCCTCTGGCCCAGGTGTTTATTAGTTTGATTTCTACCCAGCAGCTCTTATGCTTTCTTTTCTGCTTCATCAAGATGCAAAAATATGAAGAAGATAGGAAAGAAGAGCTGGGACAGGCTGGCAGTTCCTTCCATCTCTTTTGGATGTGTCTCAGGCTCAGATGCTGAACTAGGTGAAAACATAATTTTTAAATTTTCAGTGAAGTGAGCAAGACATAACAAAGAAATAAAAAGTTGGTCAGTTTGAACAAAGATTTTTAAAATTTTTTTGCTGCTAAAAAATTTTGTTTTCAGAACAGCTTCAGTTCAGACCACATAAATTTCTGAATTTTTGGCACTTTAATGTTTTCATAACTACAGATGAGTTGAAGTATACTAACAGCAACTTCACAAAGAGATATGTTGACTTGCTTTGCTGTTGTGCATAAAGTGGTTTGAAGCCTGCAGCTTCTACAGCTGGGACAGTGGTGCTGTGCTCATGTGGATGGTAAGTGGCCTGGGATAGAGTATTACAATGCTGATTTACAGACCACAGTTATACACACATTTCATAGTTTAGATAAGACATACAAGAGAGCAAAGCTTCAGAATATGGTGCAAGATTTAACTTTATAGCTCAGCTTAGAGAAATGTTTGTGTTGCTGTGCAGCAAATATATATTTTATCTAGCCTTTAATCCCATTTTACTGGATATAATTTCAGACAATTTTACTATTCCAGAATATTGGATCTGGAAAATATTCAATGTAGAAACTACTGTGAGCAAGGTGAACCTTCCAATTTTGATTCATTTCAGTCCTTTCTTCCGGAAAACCTGTCCACTTTGCTGTTTTTCTGAGCTATGTCCAAGGGGATTCCATAGAAAAAAAGTTCAATCTTTCTATTAAAAGAAGAGTTGTAGCTTGAAATCTTAAAAAGTTAAAATGTTAAAAAATATTTCTCTGCCTTTTCTCATAATTTACATTACATGACTCTGAATTCCATAGATTGAATACCTAAATCTTCCAGGCAAATATCTTTCTTACTCTACTTCTGCTCTTAGCATCCAAGTTCATCAAAATTCCCGATTCATCCCACTCAAGACTAAGATTTAGGAACTTCATGATACTTTTTGGTCTGGAATTGAAACTATTCAGGGTCTTATTTGGGTTCAAAAACTTGTGCAGAGATCAAAAATGGCAGGGCTGTTTTCTGAACCTCAAAAATGTAGTGTGCAGTATTATGAGATAATTTCCATCTTGTAACTCAGTGAGAAAATTTAAGAGGTTTAAGGACGTCTGTATGCAGACATTTTGGAATTAAAAGGAAGTTAGATCCAGGATGTGCTAAACCCACATATTTTTTCACCAGGAAAGAAGAAACTGCACACCATTGTGAATCTTAATAGCAAAGTATCCAGTACAATAGCAGATACCATGAGCTACAGTACTTTGCTGCAGTATCTGATGGTCAAAGATTGGATGACTGTGAGTTAGGAATGGGATGTTTGGAAAGATTTTCTGCATTACATTGTATTACTGAAGACTGGGTGGATTGTTTCATTTTTAAGGTGCCTGTCTGAAGTAGGTTTCTAATTCATTTAGACAAAAGCATTAATAATGAAGGGGAAAGATATAAATTAAAATGAAAGAGTCTGAAAAAATTGAGAAAGGAAGAAAAAGGACATGAGAAAAACTATGAATAGAAGATTTCAGATATTTCTAAACAGGAAAGAGAAAAGTAGGAGCTTCTAAAGCCTTTTATAAAGGGAAAAAACACAATAGCTACATTTCTTTACAGAAAAAAATGACAGAGATGTTAGTAAAAAGGGAAAAAATAAATGTTTCTATTAAATAGTGAATAAAGCAGGAGACAGTTATGTGTAGATGTTAATTCTTGGTTTTAATGACTGACAAAAATTTTAAACTACAGAAAATAAAATTAGAAATTTTGAAATATCTAGAAATTATATTTAGATAACCATGCTAATTGTTTGTTTGCCAGGGTGTCCCCTGCCCAGTTTTGAGCCTATTGGCTAATTTTTATCCGTTTCATGGTAAGGAAACCTTCTCACAGACTTTCCTATGAATGATTTGGAAAAAAAGGCAGCCTGAAATTTCTGTGCTATGACGTGGCAGTATGTTCACATATTTTTACTATGCAAAAAATCCACATATTGATTAGTTTCTCTCACTGCTAAACCTGTGAATGGGAAGTCTAGAGTGAATGTACTTTGTTTCAGTTTCTAACACTTGATTGCTGCTGTGATTATTGCTCTAAATAGACTGTGTTCTTAAAAGAGAAACTCCAATAAATATTCCAATATGTTAAAGATACTTAACTAATCAGTCAATCAGTTTGGAGGCTCAGAGTCACAGAAAACCTGTTCCATCCGTTCTGATACTCATGGAATGACCTCTTTTAAACAATAGAGTCTAACTCCAACACAACAATTTGAAAATGAAGTTAGTCATAAAAATAAGAAGGTATATGCCATCCGTTAATGAGAAAATCAGGTTGGATGACAACAGAGGCATTTTGTGACTATAATATCTCCAAGTAAATGGGCTTTCCTGTTTATTCATGAGTGAAAGCACATGTTATTCTGCTTGGCATAGTGAATTCAGTATTTTCTAAGACTTTTTGGCCTTCACTGATCAAGTTACTACATTTTAAGCTCCAGAGTATCCTGTTGGATAAAGTGGTCTGGGACTGCTTAGACTTCTTATTATTGTTATTATGATTGGAGAAATCCTCTCTAATTCACCCACTCTTAACAAACCAAACAAAAAAGGGACAAGGACCAAAATTTCCAATGTCCATGTGACTAGTTGGTGAATTGAGATGGTTTTATGATGTGATGACAAGTAAAAGGTTTCCTTTATTCCTCATGCTACTGTCAGATAGATTCAGGATTGTTTTTCTACTACATGCAATCCTATCTAATTTTATCTAATTACTTATTTGTCAAAATTCATTGGTGAAGTGTGGGGATGCTTTTGGTTTGTGAAAGAGGAGAGTGCAAGGGGACAAGGCATTACTGTCTGAGGACTCCAGATCATTATGGCTTCTTAATCTGGTGGTTGTCTGTTTTATCCTCTAAGGGTATGATGAAAAATTAAACTTTTTGCAACATGAATAGATTTAAGTAGTTCATCTCCTGGGTAGAATGGACATAAGACTTCAAATTTCATCAGAGTTGGAAAGAGTTTCTTATGTCCTCAATGTTCAGTCTAGTAACAACCTGTGTGAACTCATCACTGCTATGTGGGAATGGATGTCAAAATATTCTTCAGATTTTCCTATGAGTGTATGAAAATTGTTAAAAGCCTGCGGGGCTGGGCAACAAATCCTGTTAGAAAGGGAATGTTTTTTCTCTGGGTAATAGAGCAAAGGTTGATCAACCCTTGGTTGCACTAGTTCTTCTCCTGAGAGATTATGCACACAGCCTGAAGACTCAGTTAAGAAAAATATATGCCAAAAATAAGACCAAAAATTGAAAGAGACAGGAAGGGCCTGGGGATCTGGAGAAGACAGGAAGACAGGCAAAAAGGTAATGTACACGTAGGGGCTGTGTCTAGAAAAAAGATGGCACAGCTGGGAACTTCATTTCTTCCTGACAATTCCTAGCTGCTGTCACAGCACTTTTGTGCTACTGACAGGAGGGATAATTTAAAGCAAACAACTGGTGTTGGAAGATCAGATCAGCACGTCATAGTTTGGGAGTGGCACATTGCAAATTTGGCCTGAAACTCCCTTTTCACTTTTCCTGTGTTGTGTAATGTGCTTTGTAGTGCTAGCCAAAGATCTAGGGGGCTACATGTATACCATCAAGAAATCATTCTGATTCATATCAGGGATTCATGAAGGCAGACGTATTTTTATATATATATTCCCTATAAATGAGTTAATCATGTACTTCCTTTTAGGTATGTGATGTTCCCAGAGAGGCACAGTTACACAGCTTGCTCTCAATTCTATACACATTCGTTACATATTTGCCAGTAACTATATCGAAAACTATTTGAAAAGCATAGTGTAAAAGCAATAAGATTTTGTTGAGATTTTGGCAGAGAAAGTGCAGATGAGAGGGTAGTAAGTACAGGATGGTGGCACTCAAAGTGTTTTCTCTGCTTTTATTTTCATTTGAGTGATGTCAAGATCAGGTGTGCTCTTTGGTTTTGGCACAAGCAGGGTTGTAGTTCTAGAGTTTTTGATGTTGACTTTTTACTGTACTACACACATAACCTCCCTTCTTTTCTAGGTAGCTGCGATAGTTGTACATACTACAAAGGTAAAGAAGAAAATTCCTATAAGACTAAAGGCTGCTGAGGAGAGATTCTCCAAGAAATGTTTCTCATCATTGCATTGTTTATGAGCTACTAAATTGCTATAAAGTCATTACTAATTAGACTTCCTCTATATAAAACAGCCGTGCTAGGCTTTGAAGATCTCAGGTATGTCTTGAATAGTTTCAACTTGCAATAATTCAGCTGAAAGCAATAGGTTAATTAATCTGATTTAAAAATCAGTGAAACAGAAGTTAATTAAAATGTAAACAATGGTCTGCATTGTTACTGACAACTTTAGAAAAAAGAATCTTAGAAATTCTTTGTGTAATGTATTTTACCTGACTGCCCTCAGAGGAGAGAGTGGTTTTGCAACAGATCATATTACTGAGCTAACCTTTCTTTCATTTATAAATGAAATATATTCTTTGCTTCTTCTAGTGCAGTGCAGCTGCACAAACTGGAGCTAGTCAAAATCTGTCAGAGCCCTGTTTACCAGGGAGGTACCTGCTACTGGGAGGCTGCTAGACATGAAAGACTATGGAGAGTGGCTGAAGTCCCCTAAGCAACCAGAATGGGGTGTGTCTGAGAGCATCAGAAAGAGAGAAACAGATGACCTGGAAAGTCAGAAGGCAAAAAAAATGTCAGTCAGTGAGAAATGATTAACAGCTCAGCCAGTTTATGCCAAGGACAGAGGGTTCTCTTAAGAATTCTTGTGCAGTCCGGGCTGTCAGCTGAAACATGCTGAGGAACAGGAGCAATTCGGTGTATGGGCCTGGTCCAGACCTAGCTGAACTGAGTAAAAAGATTCAGGAGGTTAGGATTGGGGGCCCATTACAGGAGGTTTGTTTTTTTATGTCTTTCAGGGTTGATTGTTATTCCTGCTCTTCATTAAAAAAAAAAAAAAAAAAAAAAAAAAAGAAGAGAGAGAGAGAAAAGGAAAAAAAAAAAGAAATATGTGCCAAATAGGTGTGGCAAAAAAAAATAATAAAAAAAGAAATCTGGAATTTATAAGCCTGAGGGTGGGAAACAATCTTGCCAAGTTATCTTCCTACCTCACCATTGAATTATTTCATAAATATGTGTCTTCTAATTCAGTATAGGCTCCAAATATTTATGGCTGCAACAAAAGTCAGATTTAAAGAAGAAACCTCACAGTAGTAAAAATAACATATGACCAATCATGAGGTTAACAATGGATTTTATATTTGGCTCCCTCCTTTTTGGTAGCTAGTAAGACAACACAGATTAGCAGAGTAAGTTACTCATATTACCTCAAATGGTTTTCTAGCCCACATCAAAAGCTGTGAGGGAAAAACTGCAAGTGACTGTTGTTGTTGATCACGTAGAAAAGTATGGTTTTCAGTAAAGACATAAATGGATTCATGGAGCAGTTTTATTCCCCGGTGTCTTACTAATGTTGATGTTTTGAAACTGCAAGTAAGAAATGAGCCTTAGGGAGTTTCTACAGCAAAAACATGTCATTATATGCAATAAAGGGTATGTTCTCATAGACTATATTTTCTCTGCTACACATGATGACATCACTTGTTTGTTTACATTCTATTGTTTTGAGGTACATGCATAAGTGAATCATAATAATAAACAATTATTGCCATCAAAGCATCACTACCACTTTTCAAATTAATCTACTGCACAGGAATGAAAACAAGGAATAGAGAAATTCAGTGACTTCTTCAACTAAACTGTAATTCTCAGGACAGATTTCCTGGTTGTGTGGTTGCAAACGACATTTTGGTCTCAGTGTAAGCTGTCACAGCCAACAAAGCATTACTGACACAACTATAATTCAGAGAGTGAGACAACAGGTGTGAAAACCCATTCGCTCCCAGACCCTGAGTGACATAGCAAGCGGAGTAATTGCGTAAGTAAACACTAAAACATAGCCAGCTTCCTGCCAACGCTCTGAAACCCAAATCATGATTTAGTCCTCTTACACTCGTAGCCCTTTTGTTTGCATTCCTGGAGAAGTTGCTGTGACTAGTTGTCAGCACATGTGTCTCAGGAAGAGATTTCATATGGACATGTGGGTAAGGAAACCAGATGTCATTCAGATGGCTCTGGCCTTGGTGTCCCATGCTGACAGCCAGCCATGATTTGAACTTAGGACATCAGAGGTGCTAAGATTGTTGGAGACAGAACATAGTAGAACCCAGCCTGACCACCCGTAGCTAAGTGACCATGTAGCACAAACTACAGTGGTGAGGAAAGGTGATGTAGGCCTTTCAAAGAGGGCTTGCAAGGTGATAGAAATGCATTTTATCACTGCAGAATGTGATGTGGGGAATGTACAGCGTGGACATGCACTAAGAGGGGAAACATTCAGCCTGCCTGAAGGATCAAGCACAAAAAACGTTTATTTTGGATGTCCATTGGTAACCTCAATGTTGTAGTACCAAAGATGAGTCATCAGGTCCTTCCTGTTTTGAGGAAGAAATGTCTTCTTTCCAAGACACAATATATGGTACATCTTTTCCTGAAAGGAAGAGTCGATTTGTATGATGCATTTGTTGGCTTAGGGACCACCTGCAGCAGTGAAAGAATAGTATGAAGAGCTAGAGTGTTTGCAAATAGTGCTTCCCTCCAATTACCTTAAACCTGACATATTTTTTTTGCAAAGAAAGGAGGAAGAGTGCACACACTTGAGATTTAAACACATGGTGTCTAAAGATTTCCAAAAGCAAGTTACAAAGTCCTTATAAAAGGACATTTTTTCTATCCACTGTGGTGAAGATAAAAATAACATTTCTCATGTGTATGATAGATTGGAATAGACTTACGTACGTGGTCAGGCTAAGCTCAGAGAAAATAATAAGGCAAGAAATTTTTTATATTGACTGGTATGTTAGCTTCTCCAATCCTGACAGAATAATTTTCTTTAGCTGAATTCAGCAAAATTTTCCTTTGTCTGAGTTCTCCAGAAATGCTAGTAATGATGGCAGCTATATGTGTGAATCCTTCTGTTTATAGAGTCACATTTTAACCCTTGTTCTGCTGATAATTGGCCAGGGCAAGTTGTTAAACAATTTATATATCTATATTGTAATTCTCTCTTTACGTAAGTATAATGCGTACTGTTCATTTTTTGACATCTGTAATGTGGATGATGTGACAGAGTGCACCCTCAACGAGCTCACACACAGTACCAAACTGGGGAGAGTTGGGCTGCTCTTCACAGGGATCTTGACATGTTGGAGAAATAGAGAGGACATGAACATCATGAGTTAAAACAAAATGCTGAGCCTTGTATCTGGGAGGCGATAAGTTCATACAACAGTTCACGCTGGAGACCAACTGCCTGGCTTTGCAGAAAAGGACTTGGGCGCCCTGGTGGACAGTAAATTCAACATGAGCCAGCTGTGTGCCCTTGCAGCATAGAAAGCCAAAAACATCTGGGCAGCATAAATAAGACTGTAGCCAACAGGTTGAGAAAAGTATTGTTCTGCTCTGTTTGGACCTTTGAGACCCCATCTGGAGTGTTGTCTCTGAGTTCTTCAGGACAAGAAAAACTTCAGCTAAATGTATTGAGTCCATCGGATGCCATCTAAATGGAAAGGAGCTGGAGAAAGAACATAATGTTTGTGGCTGAGGAAAAGCTGCTTGTTCAGCCTTCAGAAGAAAAGACAAAAGGGGGACCTCACTGCTACCTTCAGCTACATGTGGGCATGTAGCCGGAATTTTCTTGGAGTTGCACAGTGAGAGAATAAGGTACAACAGACATAAGTTGTAACACAGAGAAATTCTAGTTGGATATTAGGAAAATAATGTCACCACGAGGGTGGTCACGCAGATTTCCCAGGTTGTGAAGCCTCTGTCTTTGAAAATGTTCAGGGCTCAATTGGACATATCTGTAATCTGATCTATTTCACCCTATTTAGAGAAAGAGTTGGATTAGATGACCTCTGGAGGTGTTGTTCAATCTTAATTATTTTGTGATGTACAATTCTGTGATTGTGCAGTGTTACACAGATTAGTTAGTGTGGAATTAAGATGAGGAAGTCACAGTAAGAAATAAAGACTTGTGGCAAATAACTTATACAGAACAGAGGTATATTAAGCTCATTTCTATGTATATCAGCTCACAAAACCAGCCTTAATAATAATTATAGTGATAATGTAATTTAAACAAGAGATAGTGTATGCCCACTCTTATTTCAATTCTGGGAGAACTCTTTTGATTAGTTATTCTGTCTTAGAAAACTAAAATAATATTTGGTAAGGAGAAGCATAGCCCAGCTCTCTTACAGAAGTTCACTGCACTACAAGGTTGTTTTAATCTTAACTGTCAACATTTTTTCCACAACAATTTGTTTCCCATCTCAGTTCTACATGTATGTATTTGTTTAGTAAACTTTGCTTTCACTGAAATCTAGATCCCTGTTTGTGATAGCAAATTAAAAAATACTTGGAAGTACATATTCATTTAGAAAAGACTCGCTGTTTGTATTTGCACACAGAACTTAGCACCACAGGGTTCAGGATGTGAGTAGTACCTCTGTTGCATTCCAAGTGACAACCTGATTAAACAGAGAAAAGAGAAGTGAAAGGAAAACATTATAAAATATCAGCAAGCTATACTTTTTTATTTTGTCTTCAGCTCATCTGATAACAGTCGCTGAACAATCCTGAATGAGTGAGATATTTTCCTGTCATTTCTGTAGATAATAGAGAGAATGAAATTTAGTTATGCAGATCTGAGTTATGGTCTTGACATGTGATCAAGACCAAATAATGAGAAGGCTGCTGGGGAGACGCTTTGGCTTTAGATCATACATCTGACCCAGGCTATTCCAACCTTTTATTAAAAAAGGGGCTTTTATTCTCATGTAGAGATAGTTTACTGTAAGACTTCTGGCTCTGGTCCAGAAAGAATCAGAAATAAGACACACAATAGAAAAAATTGACCTGAACACTCCAAAGTATCAGATGAAGACTAGTTTCAGAGCAGATTAAAAGACGGATGAATTTTCCATGTATGGATGATCAGGACACCAGACGGGGATTGCATTTCTTGCTTGGGTGAACCAAAAGGAATGCTTCCTCAATGCAAATTGCATATTGAATACAACACCTGACCCTGAGTAGCATGTGTAATATATATGTAAAAGGAATTAAATATATCTTAGAATTATAAGGCCAAGACATAATTTCTCAATAGATTTAATCATGTCAGTACCCTAAGTGAAAACCAAATAATTGTGAAACATTAAAATGTCTGGCACTGCAGTTGTTAACCTGCAAGCTGGGAGCCAGACTAGGATTTCATTGCTACAGCTACACAGGTTGCTCTTCATCTTCTCTGTTCTTGCCTTTATTCCAGCCCTTGTCTTGTCCTTACCAAAAGTTTTTCCTGTCTGTTCTGCCATCTCTTTTCATAAGACAGTCATGTGAGGAAGAGCTCCTGCTTTTCAAGGTTTTGTGAAGATCTCAATGACTTGTCAATTCTCCTTCATACAGAAGTGCATATCCTTGTCAAACACCAGTCTTCATGTGCATTTTCTCTTTTATTCTTAATCTTTATAGCAGATTGAAATCTCAAGAAGTGTTTCAAGATGTTGTTATGTCTGGATGGTTTTATGTGTACATATGCAAAGAACTCATTATGATCTAGCCCAAGTTTGAATCTGGGGGAGTAATGGGCAGTCTTTTAGAGCACCTTATGAGATCATCACTTACATGACAAGCAGGTCTGGAAGCTGGCAAAGAGGTGATAAAGAGAAGTTTGAACAAGGATATGGAAGGGCAGTGAGTTGAGAAGAAGTTTTATGGTTGGAGAGTTACTTAGAAAACAAGCTGGCAGAGCAGGGTGAACTTGGAAAGTCCTTTGATTCTTTAACAAATGCCATGTCAGCTGACATAGTAATAGAAGAGTGAGAAGGAGGAAGGAAATGAGTGCAGATATCCATTTTGCTCGCATCTAAGTTGTTGTTTCTCTATGTAAGGACTGTTTGGCACCTAATACTCCTTGGAGTCTATGTGTCTGCTCCGTATGTCTGTAAATATAAAGCATTACCCCAGCTTTGAGGCCCCGGCATGGCTGGGACATTAGGATGCCACTTCAATGAGGAGGTGACAACCAAAGATCAGAAAATCAGAGAGGTCAAAGAATCAGTCAGAAGACAACACACTGGCCTGCTTTGGTAGGACTCCAACACTGTAAGTGTCTTGCATAAAAAGCCTTGCCTCTGTGCCTGAAAAGTAGTACTTGGGGACTGAAGTAGGGGAATGTGAGAATGATTAAAAAATAATGAAAAAGCCTTTTAAGGGGGTTGTGTATATGTGGAGTGCCAAACAGTCAACATTGCACTCCAGTGTCATATGAGGAGCTGCAGTGGTAGGTAGGTTTAGGTGAAAGTGCTGTGAGTGCTATCAGTCATGCTGCTAAAACCATGCCAGTCTGTAAAAACATCAAGTTTTATTTGGAATGATAAACAGATATGGAAAGATCTACTTCTACCCTTTTCAGTACAATAAAGGATACGTGGGCACCACACACTGGAAGATAAAGTGGGGAACAGGATACATTTATGGAAACAGAAGATGAGGTTTCTATAAGCAGGTGGTGATAAAAAAGGGGGCATTGTAATGTGTCCTTACCCTCTTAATAGCCTGAATTAGTAGGGACACTAAAAACATTGGTAGCAGAGATGGTGAATTTTTCCTCTTGATTTATTATTAGGAAATGAGTTAATGGGTAAATGCTAAGAGCTGAGAGGTAGGATAGATGTGACGACCGAAGAAACTTAGTGCCTACCCTTCCCAAAAGAAATGAGGGTGGGTGCAAGAGAGGATGTCAGCACCCTGGCGAAGGAAGGGAGACAAAGAAGAGTGAGAGCTGCAGTTAAGCTTACAGTAGCTGCCATTGGCCCATAAAAAAAATAAAAATCCCAGACTTCTGTGATTCAGCTTCTGAGGAAAATTCTGTGAAAACACTATAAATTTTCCTTCAGGCTATAGCTTTGTGTCAGCCAGCCCCGCTGTAACAAAACCTGAGAGGGCTAGGGAACAAAGTGCAGCAGCTGGAAATGAGAAGGAATTTTGCGTAAAGCGTGTGTGGATCTCAATTCAGGCAGGGATACCACAATGCCAGGATGCTCTGCAGAGTAAAGTATTTGCTTTGCAGCTGTCCAAATGAGTCAGAAATAGGGGTCTGATCTGAACTTTCTCTCCAGGGTTCCTGTGCTGCAGGTACCTGTGCTGTTCTTTCTTACCTGAAAGAAGATTTGTGCAATGCATTTGGGAATGAACTTGTAACACATTCCTAAAACTGAAACTTTTATTCCCAGGATTTGTGAACCTCTTGGTATATATCAGTTTGTAAACAGATAGATTGTCCGTGTAAGGGCCTTCCTTGTTATTTACATGGTGAATAAAGCAAAATGAATTATAAGGATACTAAGAGTTAAATCACGTTCAAATCTGAATTCACATGCCTTCCTCAAACTCTTCCTATGGCCCTAACTTTCTGGAGCAAGCTGGCTATCACATGCCAGTCAGACACTTTCCAGCATGAGTCACTCTGGTTTCCAAATTTTTCTTTCCCAAATAAAAATGAAAAATTCCAAATATCTTACATTTTTCTATAGAAAAAGGGATGGAACATCAAGTGCATATAGTCGAAGAATTGTTTTCTATTTCCTTTTACATCCCTAGTCTAGACAAGAAGTACTATGATGAACTTTGCCTTTACTGCCAATACCAACAGCACTTTGTGGTCTTGTTACCTCACATCTGGCTAATTCCCAAGGACAGTCATAGCTAACGAGTAGCCCTTTCAGTGGTCATTCCAGCAATTCATTTGGGCTACCCTTTCAAGCAGCATGGAGAATTCTTAAGAAAGAAGGTCTTCTGTACTGAGCAATGTTTCACTCACTGCCTTTAAATGAGAAGGGCAGTTGGGTTATAAAGATTTATATAAATGAGAGCACTGTACACTGAAAAGGAGATTGGTATGTTTGATCGCAGCTGTTATTGATTTACCTTTTCCACATGATAACATTCATTAGGCAGGGTAAGTAAAGGCTGGGGTGTTCCTTTTCGATTATCTACAGTTAAAATATAGACATTACTCAGGGTGGAGCTTCAGTCTAGTTTCAGTGGGCTGAAGTGTGAAAACATTTTCCTACCAAGTCATTACACAGGACGACATGGCTTTTTTTAATCTTTTCCTGTCTCTTTCCCACCCACCCCACCCCTGCTTATTTTTTATGTCTTTTTCATTGTTTTTGAATATTTATGTTTCTGGTCAAGGGATCTGTTCTGCTGCTTTGAATTTCCTGATACCTTCACTGCTGCTGCTGGTCTCTTGTCGTGTGTGAAGCACAACAGTGCTGGTAAGGCATTGGTCTCCTTGCCTGATGCCTGGTATTAGTGTCCCAAAAGTTTCACAAATATATTAGAGCAACCTCCTGTAGGTGACTCTGCTTTGAGCAGGGATTGAACTAGGGGATCTCCAGAGATGCTTTCCCTCCTCTGACTGCAGAGAAGTCGATCTCCTCTCCTTTCCCACAATGTAGTTACAGTATAAGGCTGTTACACTGTGCTGTCCCAGAGCACCAAGTACTTTCAAAATACAGTTCCTTTATTTTAAAGGAAAACTAAGAGTAACAACAACAACAACAAAGGACAAAAACAGTATCACATCAGGAGTAATTTCTTTCTCACTGTTGGCTTCAAAGAACAAACAGTGACTTACTCTGGCTTAGTTAGGTAAATGCATATTTCTAGGCATAAGTGAGGTGAATATTGCCCCGAATATTTTGATTTTTTAATTGATTGAATGGATGTCTCTCCAAAGATTCTTTCCTTCTATTGAAGAATGTTTTTAAAACATTAAGAAGTTTCCATAACAAAACTAAAGCACTTCTCATTAGATGTATCGGTTCCAAACATATTTTCTTCTTACTTTTCTCTTTGCTGAAATGCCAGAATCCATAATTTACTTGCACACATCTGCAGGCAGATTTGTGAAAAGACAACATTAACTTCAAGTTTCTTTATTTTAAGACTTGCTGAGTGTCCCCAGCTCTTGTTAATCTGTGTTGAAGAGAGGAATAGAACTTCAATAAAACACAGTTTCTCCAACTTAGAAGTGTTTGAGTACTTGCAAATGTGGACCTTTTACATCCATCGCATATCCAAATTACTTTGCTATCATGGAGACGACTTTAGCTGTTAACATCAGCTTAAAAATTAGAGATGCATTTAATTTGACTTGTGGAAAATAATACACTGTATGTGCTGCATAATGTGGTGCCATCTGAAAGTGGTAAAATAATACAGGATTGTAAAAAATTACATGCAATGACTTGTATTTTGACTTTTACTTAGAGCTGCAGCTACTGAAATCACAACATTGATTGTTTTGCGAGGTAGAGAGATGAAAAAGCTTAAAATAAGGATCTGCACTGATAAAATCCCCCAATCTTATTTGAATATACTCTATAAAAAAGTCACATGCTTTCCTTGTCTGGAAATGAGGCAGAAACTCACAGACATTCCCTATCAGGCTCCTTGTCTTATGCATCTGCTCTGATAGCTTCTTTTCTCTTTATTCTTGTCACTGGTGACACCCAATTCTGCCTCAGTTGTACTTATAATTCATTAGGCAGATCCAGGCAAAAACAACCTTTCTATAAGAAAAAGGTTAAAATGAATTGCACAGGCATGGAGGTGATATTTCAAGTATCTTTCCAGTGAGTAAGCTCATATGTTTGCCCTTTAGCATAGCCTTTCCACTCTCAGCACTCCACATGCTTCAAAAAGGTTTCAGACAGGAAGAGACCCCCCTCCTGGTCATCTAAGGCCACAGAAACCAGACATTTCTGTTTCAGGTTCATGCACCTAGTGTCTAAGCCAGAGGTTTTATTTAATAGACACGAAGCAGGAGACTGTTACAACCCTGAGCAGATTACGCTATTGTAGACTATTGCATACCTGATTTCTAGTAAAAATTTATCAGCTTTTATAAATCATATTTCTTTATGACATCTTCTGCTTGATTGAGGTGCTCACGACCAAAGATATCTTCGCAGGAGAATATTTTTAAATGCAAATAACATCACCTCTTTAAAGGTCTATGGGAACTAGTTTCCAAGACACATGACGTATTCTTGAAGATATTTTAAACTATTTTTTTTTGTGAAAAAAAAAAAGTATAGAGAAAGGTAATGGTATGATTTTTAGTATTTACCGTATCGTAGTTGTTACACTGTGTACTTCCATGCCACAAGACATGTCCAAATGATGAGCAAAATCAGATTATTGGAAGGAATGGCTAAAGTAAGAGTTTTAATTTATGAGGACAGGCATTTATAGGAGATGGTAATGATTTTGCTTTAGGAAAATACAACTTTAATATAAAGAAATAAATATTTAATATTTCTACTGGTGATACGTGGCACATACATTGTTTAGCACTTGCAATGAGCAGATTTGAGCAGGGCTAGACATGTTCAGGTCTTGACTTTTTTTCCTTAGAAACCCTAGCTCCGGGGAAAGACAGTCTCAGTAATTTTGCCATAATATCATATAAGCTTTTTCTTCATGTATGAACCTGGGTGCTACAGTGATCTGGGGAAAACATCAGGGATAAAATTTTGTAATCCAGTTGTCAATGAAGATTTTTGACCTTGCTACCTAAAAAGCAGGACAAACTCAGGATGGTGAAGACCTGGAGAGTGTCCTTGCTCCACCCCAATGAGGTAAGGCAGTTTTCCAGTGGCTTGGACTGGCAGATAGGAAAGATGACTTGTGCGTTTGTGTATTTGTTTTCCAAAAGGGTCAATTTTTTGCCAGTCTTTTCCTTGTCCTTTAAACGGTCAGTGTGTTTAATTCATATACTGAGTTGTTTTCATCTGTGCTGGGCAAGGTTTTTGGCGTGCAGCTTGTGGATGACTGTATGGCACCTCTAGGTTTTGCACTCAGATGAAACTCCTGCATTCAGCAATTACATGAGATGAAACAGTTTTAGTGCGCACAGCGTTTTGTCTGCAGTGCATAGGGGAATCAGGAGAGGTTATTTTCTGGCTGGGTAGCTACTTACTTTTGTTGAGTCTCTGTCACATATGTTGCAATTGCCTTTCTGGCCTTCCTACCCCTTTTCCAGTATGTACTTCAGTGGAATTCTTGACAATGTGACGGTGCTTATTACTCATGAGCATATTGTCTGACTGAATGTCAGCACTTCTTTGATCAGGTTCCTTCTACCTGAATTAATTAGGGGAGGAGTGACACACTCCTCCATGGGTTTTGGCTGGCCTTTAGCCCTATATCTTTGTAAGGACGTGTTTCATGCAACTGAACTGGCATTAAGTAGTGAGGAACCATGAGAGTGCAATGAGAGGAGATCAAGATCTCACTGCTCCTATGAGCAGAGTCAATCCTATCAGGCTACAGGCTCTATGAGTGATGTATTTGTGACTGGTTTGCTTGAACCATATCCTAGTTTTTCTCCTTTGTGCCATGCAGAGGGGGGATTTTTCATATTTCTTCTCTGTTCCATGCTACACTGGCTACTGCTTTTATTTCTGAGTGTTTTACTTTCTCTATCCTGATTTTCTCTTGCTCTGTGTTTATTTTTATTGTCCATCAAAGGCCAAACCATGCACAACCTCCATCAGTTCTCCTGATATGTGGAACCAGATTTCAGGCTTCTGTCCTTCTCCATTCCTTTACTATGGAGTATCTAGTCAAAGGAGAAACAGAAGAAAAAGAGCTGGCTGGGATCAGGCCTTTCCCTTTCTAAAATCATTTTTATCTGCTCTTCCTGTTTCTTTCTCCCCTCCAGGAACTCTAAGTGTAGGGTTGAAAACAGCTGTGTATTCTTAAAAATTTTATTTTGGATCAAGGGAAACTAGCTGTTTTGAAAAGCTGTCAATGTAAATTACTTCCCACTAGCATTGCTGGATGTTGTATTTAGTTCAGACAGTAAACTTTTATATATGTCTAGTATCAATTTATTAAACAGTGGGTTCCTGAGCATAAGCAACTGGGTTTGAAGTGGTTATTCTTCAAAAGTTTCTGCTTTTCTCGTTTCCCATGTGTTTTCTGTAATTTTGTGGTTTAAAGCATTTTACAAATTAAACCTAGCCTCTTTCTTTGTTTCAGATTTCTCTGATGGTGAAGAAAAAACACGTGTGTATGTGCATGCTGGTGCATGCCTGTAGGTAGGGAGGATTATAGCAGAGATGGTGTGTGAAGCAAATGTTGTGGTACTTTTGGTCTGTCACTGGTACATATAGGTAAGACACTGTCCTTTTGTTTTCAAATTTAGGCAAGTTCACATTGGTTCACCACAAGTTCTCATTGCATGGTTTCTCTGATCTGGGAAAATTCAGGCTATTCAATATTTCTAGAAAAATACCTTTTTTGTTATCATGGTGATAAAGCCAGTCAGTGGGAAAAAGGCTGTCATAGTCCTAATTCATGATAAAAAAAATAATTAAAAAAAAATAGCCAAAATAAACACCACAGTAAATCTGGTGAAGAAAACCTGTTCTAAATGTTCTCTGGGTAAAATACTTTGATGAGTATTTCTGTTTCTCTAACTTTTTCCTGACTTAAATTTGTTAGGAGTTTTGTTAAGAATTTTTTCAGCTCTTGAAGTTTAACATCAAATTATTGCAGAACTGGAGGCATTCCTAAATCCAGACTTTCTTTTCTGCCCTTCATCTCCATCATCTCTAAGTTCACATGTCATAACCACAGAAACATTGCCAGAATCAGGCTTCTCTTTCCTCCGCCTCTCTGCAATAAGCTGTTCATTCCTTTATCAGTTTAAATCTCGTCTCTCCAATTGCTTGCTATTGTGTTCTTCTTAAGTATTTCTTTCTAATCATTTCTGCAGTGAAGTAGGTTGAACAATGGGTATTAAAAAAAAAAAAAGAAAGAAATAAAGTCCAGACTTGTGTCTAGTATAAATCAGTGAAACTTCAGTGATCCCATTTTTGTCATCAACATCTAGAATGATGTTGATTTCACACCAGTCTAGAATATCTGAGCCAGAATATCCTACAATTCTTCTTTGCTATATAGAAACTTTTCCTGTTTGCTATTTACATCTGATTTTTAAATGGATTTTTCTTAATATCTATTCAGTGAATGATGACGTTCAGTATGTATTCACCAAGGAACAGGTATAGTACTATATGGAAAGAAAGAATATTTATTGCTCATTATTCCTAAATTGTTTGTTTTCTCCTGCTTGAACAGTTTCAGTCATGACCCTGAGCTAGCTGACTACTACTCATAAATAACTAATAGCTAGTATTCTGTGTGCATGATGGAAATAGATTTGCATAAATTATGGGACATTTAAAGATGGCAAATTCTCGAAATTAAGGAGATGCTTGCCAGTGATTTGCTGACACAAAAAACAGCTGATGCCTTCATACATTATATTGACAATGACTGTTTTTTTCTAGTTCTCTCAGAGAAAAAATGGCTGCTAAAAAAGGGTTTGGCTTTTTTCTAGACCAGCTGCCTGTGCCACTATCCAGCTCTTCCATTGTAAATTTATTTTCTTTGTTTGTTTGTAGATCTGGCTATTCAGACATTTCACTTGCATCTACTCTCTGCCCAGCTCCTCCTTCATTTACACAGTCTGAAGTTTTTTGAAGTAGTGACGTCTTGGCATTTTAATGAGGAGATGGATAGCATTGACATTTGCCCCATGTCAGGTATCGTAGAATACCTGAGGTATGAAGACATCTCTGGAGATTGTCTTTGCTCAGAGCAGGATCAACTAAAGTATATATGTGGATGTATTTTCCTCTCTAGAACTGGAATAGATTGTGGTCTTTCTACACCAGTTTGACTGGAGCAAAATGCAGTGAACTGTGGTTGCCTTCACCTTGTAAATGCTGATACTGCAAGGCACTTCTCGGCTTACTCGCCCCAGTTGGTTCCGAATGATCCAGGCCAGAGTTGGGCTGAGGGTTCTCTACACTGTACACTGCCACGGAGGAACCCTGGCATTGTAGCAATGCTCCTTTTCATGCTCATCAAGCTTGCGTGTCCATGCACAGCACCGCAGGGTGTCGCGTAGACATGACCAGAGACCTGAAGGTATCGCTCATGTTGCAAGTTCCTGAGTCCATTCCTGCCTTTTTGAATATTCTTTCACAATGAGCAGTAGGTGTCTACTCCATAATATCCTATGCATATTAGGAAATGTTTGATGGCTGCATATATTTTAACAATACATATAGGAATGCACAAGTTATAGTAATATTCTGGGACCAGCCTTTTTATGAGAGTCAACTTAGTCTCTATTTTTGAAACTACAATTCAATGCTTAGTTAATTGCTGGCACAACTGATACCACTTATTTATCTCACTTCCTGAATTAAAGGCACAAACAAGTAATAGGATTCTAAGTGTTATTAATTGCACATGAGCTTGATTACAGGTGCAAAATATAGAAAGAAGAAAAAGAGATTCATAATACTGTTTTTCTGGATACTGCATATTGGATAATATGTAGAATTTCTGGGTCTTCTGGAGAACATGGTATTAAGCAAGAACATTAGAAACAAAGCCTACCCATATACTAAGAAAAAAAAAAGCAAAGCAAAAGAAAATCCCCAACCTTAGTTTTATTTCATGTCACCACTAAAGAAGAGAGAGTAGTAAAACATGCTAATTGGGAAATCTGCCTAGACTGGCAAGTTTAGCACCTGGCATATTTTATGTCTCATTAATACTAAATGAACAAATCTCAAATGTTGATAAAAATTTTCTTGGAATTCTCTTAAAAGGCTCCCCTTAAAATATGGTTAAATCACTAGATATCCTTAATGAACATAACTGATTCTTGGATTAAGGTAAATGGATATATAAAGAGTGTCTAGATTTGAGAGAACAGCCCTTTTTTCATTACTTCTTCATTTAACAGAGAAAGAACTTGTTTCTCTCTTGCTTCTGGAGATCTCTTGGCTGTGCCACTGATGACTAGGATCACCTGCTTAATTGATTTTTAAGAATTATCAATTGTCTTTGTCCTTCGCTACTGCATCACTCTGTATGAATCCTGTACTATGGAAGAGAAAGTGGTCCATATGTACTTTCTGTAAGAGAAGCACTATGTACAGAGGTGGCTGAGCTAGTTGTATCTTTGGTTTAGGAAGAAGTGGAAATGATAACTAGAGTAAAGTATGTTTTCCATTTTCCATTGTCACCATCCTCTTCAGTTGCCACTGTCTGCAAATTGATCAAATAGATTAATTTCCACCTTGGATGTTACTTTAGATTTCTTTTCCAGTTTCAAGTTAAAGTTGCTCAAAAAAGTGACTTCTTCAGGGGTGTCTTAATGTTTTCCTAGTGAAGATAAAATGTTATACAGACTTCTCATTAAGTACCTCTACCGTGATCTATGTTTTGGCCACATTGCTTTATCTGGGAACAATTGAAAGCGAGATTCAAAATGAGTGACTACTGCTATCCCTGTGAACACCAGCAAAACCCTAACCCCATTGTTAGAGTCTCCAAGGAACCCCATTTCCATTTGTTTGTCAGAGGTCAGCACTAGCATCTCTGAAGACTCCATGTCATCAATTGTGAGCCAGGCTGAAGTTGCAGCATCTGTGTGGGTCTGTCCCTGGTACAAATTATTGTGCCTTCCAGGGGACAAAAGGGTAAACCTGCCCTGTCTTGTCATCTCAACACTCTCCTGGTTGTTGTTCAAAAACTTGGAGAGAGAAGGAGAAAATATGTGTTTCAAGGACAGCCTAGCTGGAAGAGGAGGAACAGTGAGGAAAAGCATTGATTAGGGAACAGTGACAAGAGGTGGGTGTGGGTCAGGAAAAAAGAAGGCAAAAGCAGAAAAGATACCATGGGGAATAGGGGAAAATGGGACAGGTTGAGGAGTGTATAATGGTAGGGGCAGGAGGGGAAGATGGTGCTATGAGGCACAGGACAAAGAGCTTGAAACAAGGAAGGACTGCTGTCTCTAGTTCAGGTACATTGAAAATAAATGCCATCTTGTTCAAAGAGAAGGATTGGTGTTCATGTTCATGCACATGACTGGGCTGTAAATATGATGTTCAAACAGTCTCATGCCTCCTCCAGATTATTGATGAACTTCCAGGTTATTGATAAACAGTACAAGTCCCAAGACAGTTCTCTGCATTACTTCACTTCTACTGGTCTCCAAGTTGAGTAAAATCCACTAGTCACTACACACCGCACCCAGCCATTCAACCATGCTTTTTGAAAATAACCCTTGACATCCGTTACAAGTCTCAACTGCAATTTGAGGTTTGGCTTTCCTAACACCATCAAGTCCTTAGTTTACTTCCTGGATTGACAATATTTTTATGAGAGTCGTATCTGAAATTCGCACAGCTCCTTTAAAGAGTGTTGTGCTTCTTATTTAGTCTTTTGGTCTCTACAGAAACTGCAGTAGTCATCAAGACAGAAAAGCGAAAGAATAAAAAAGTACATGGAACTTTATGTCTTTTAATGTAAATGTAATTTGAAGGAGGAGTCACATAGCTGAAAAGCAATCCAGGTAAAATATGAAATCTGTTGATGTGCAGGTTTAGCAAATGCTTTTGATTTTTTTCCCCAGGGGAGCTTGATTTATTATATAGCCTCTTCAAAGTTGAAACCAGCAATTTCCTGACCTCTCAGCTGTTCTGCCTCTGATCATGGGACACACACCTGCAGATCTTCTTGTCATAGTTTTTGTAACCTATTTTCTTCTGATTTTAGTGCCCATACATAAAACCCAGAATTAAACATTCCTACTCTTGTGTCTGGGAAAAAGGAAGAAGCTCTGTATCCAGAAGTATGGCCAAACTTTTTTTTCCCCACCATGCAGGAAAAGCATTGAAAGAAGAATGATCTGGAAGATTATAATTGCTATGAGCACTAGAAATTGTGCTTCAGCATTCTTACAAAAATAGGCCTTGTTTGGAGATATCCGTCCTCATATCTGAGCTCCTCTCAAACTTTTACACGTTAAACCCCTCATAGCAGCCCTTTCAAACATGTATACATTTGCTATCCTCATTTCACCAGCAGTGAACTGCAGTCATTATCTTGAACTGCTTGATTTAATGCTGAAAGTAGATGTAGACAGAATTATAGAATCACAGAATATGCTGAGTTGGAAGGGACCAACAAAGATCATCAAATCCAATTCTTAGCCCCTTTGAAGTATTGTCCAAACACTTCTTGAACTCTGTCAGGCTTGGCGTTGTGACCTCTTCCTTGACTGGGGAAACCTCAGCAGCCTGCCTGCCTTTGGGAGCCACCCAATGCCCTCTGCTCCACAAAGATCCCCGATAGGACCTATGAGTGTTGTCACTTGCTCCCTTCACTGTCTACTGCTTCCATCAACAGTGCAGGGACAGACCAAGAGGTCTCAGACACAGCCGAGGGACCTCATTCCCTGGAGTTTTTCTGATCACACCAGAGGCACTCAGAAAGGGATGAGGTTGATTTAAACATCAGCAGTTATGTTCCCTTTCACCCAAGGTGACAGCTGGAGAAGATATGAATCGAGGACAAGGCTAGCGCAAGGTATATGCTAGTTCAGAAATGAGGGCAGCAGTGCAGCAGAGGGGTGCCTGAACTAAGTTTCAACCTCTTTTTTCTAGCAAAGAGCTTCCTTCTGGGTGATTTAGCAAAGTCGTTCCCTTTTGTTGCATTTTGTACTTGAGTGCTTCAAATGAAGAGGGCAGTGGTACTCGCTGGAGCACTGGGGCTCTCAGAAGTACTGTGTGCATAATCGAACCCATCAAGTTAGGGACACAGCCAAACTTGGAGGTGCAATCCAAAGAGCTCAAGCACCGAGTACTTGCTGTTTCAAATTCTGCATGTCCAGCAGTCCTGATAACCTTGAATTAACCCCCGTTAACCTATGATGAAGATGAGGAGAAAAATTCCTAGAATCACAGGGACCAGAACAATATAGGGGAAAGAACAAGAGAAGTTTTGGCTGCTCTGTCCTTGGAAGTGTTCAAGGCCAGGCTGAATGGAAGGTGCCTCTGCCCACAGTAGGGATTTTGGAACTATATGATCTTTAATCTTCCTTTCTTCATAACTTAATGTCAAAATAAAAATTACTCCTATCTTTTCTTATTCTGAAAACATAATGGTTAAGCTATATCAATCCTGGATTTTCAAGCTTGGGAAAGTGATGTTATAATACTCAGAAACACTTTGTTACATCACTTTATTTGGAACTTTTTCTTTGACTAGAATGGTGGAATATGACAATAAGAAAACAGCCTATGTAGATTAGTTTGCCGCTATTTACTTAGTATTCAAATGAATTCTTCAATTTCTGCTTTAAACACCACTTTTAAAAGCAGAAACAGTGCATCCTTTTTAAAAATACCCAACAACTTTCTTTGTATTTGTTAAAAAATGTCAGAGAACTAATATTTTCTAGTGCCAATCCTTTTCTGTATTTTTGCCTAGTTAGCCTAATTTTCACAGCTTTTATGTTCTCCACTTCTCTTGCCAGACTTTGAGAGTTGTGAGTTGTTTATTTTTTTTGTTTTGTTTTGATACACTTGACACTAAAATTCAAGATTTCCAGACAGTCCTTGCCCAGTGCCAAAGGGTTAAAGAAGAGCATTTGCTTATTTGGTAGGTTTTTCCATGCTTTTATGGCTCTGCAAAATGCACATCCAAAGCAGTAAAAACAAAAGGTACTGAAATGGAGATTTACTGTGGTTTTTCCACCTTCGTCATCGGATGAGATTTGCCTCTACACCCATTTTACAGTGGGAGTAGCACAATGAATACTGCTCTCTAAAAGGAATCTTTCACTGGCCAATATGAGGATAATTATGCACATTTTGTGTGATTCTCTCTTTCTGTTGCTTTGTGGTCTCTTCTGTAAACAAGGGTATGACTTTTGTTCTTATTAGCTGGTATTTATGGGCCATTTTCATATATACCTGTCTGAAGCCCACAGAACCTGATTCTATTCTATGGACTGGCTGGTAGCAGGTGCCCAGGGTTATCAGCTGCAGCGCTGAGATGATGAAAGAGGATGACAAACTTACAGAGTATATTAGCATGTTTATTTGCAGTGCCATATTCAATCAAAACTAACATTTTAACTTGGCTTCTTCATGGCATTCTCAACCACAGTGTAAATGGCCAAGAATAAACATGTCAGATTGAGATAGAATATCACGATAGCAACTGAGACAGATTGTCATCTCATCATCAGGTTGAAAATTAAAATTTCCTAATGTGGTTAAACTTGCCTACTGCTGCATTTACAGACAGGAAAAAAACCAAACAGCAAGATCAAAATATACTGACTATTAAATTTTGAAATGACACAAAGTACCTTGTCTGTCAGTAGAAAAATAATGCTTAGTTGAACTCATATATCCCTTTCATTGCATTCTCAGTCTTGTGAGAGATAGCTGTTTCTGGACAGGAATATACGTATTATAGGCATTGAGGAGAAGGGTGCATATTTTATTAAGTTTGCAAAGCTGCATGACTATTGCTAAAGCCAACAGAAACAATCATTTGGACTCTTTAATTACCCTTTTCTATCTGAAAAAGGAGTTTCCTTGGTTTTTTTTCTTGATTGCACCTATTTTTCTGATACTCTCCCAGTTTCTTCAGTAAAGAAACAAAATAATAATAACAAATGACAGGAATAATTTGTCAGTGTTTCCAGCATGTATGAAAGCCATGTGTCATCAACATACAAGAAATCAGGGAAGTGACTGTCTAGTAAGATGAAAAGAGGTAACAGAATCAACTGGGCTAATAATTACCTTCCTAGCTAGAGCACACTGCAAAATAACTAGCTGCTGGTGCAATTAGTTCTCCTCATGCTAAGTATTCCTAAATGGAAATCCTCTGAAATGCCACGTTTTAGGATTACATGCTACTTTAAGACCTTGTCTTTGTACTTCCCCACATGCCTGAGATGATCACAATGCACTGTCATTTTGGCCCCAAGTAGGCAGGCAGTCCCAAGACATAATCATCCCTGCACTATGATGCACAGGACAAGTGGCTGGGAACTACTGAAAATAGAAACAAGTCTACAGTTTTTGCTTTTAAGGAGCTGGGTGGGAGCAGAGATACATTAACAGATGTTTCATCGTATTCACATATTTTCCGTATGACAGATCCTCAGACAAGCAGCTGTCGAGTAAGAGAGGGAGAACAATGTTAACGTCTATGCCTGGGATTGGTTTCTTATCTTTTCAGTACAGGCATGTTTGTGTTTCAAGCCCCACTGATTTTACAATTTACTCTATCTCCTACAGTGTTTTAAATGTGTATGTATTTGGTTCAAATGTGATTATTATTAAGTTGCATCAGAATTTATGTTTAACTCTCAGACGTAACCTCCAGAAGATGGGTTGTTTTTCTCTTCTTCCTCTCGGTCCTACTGGGACTCTGCATCCTAGCAAAGGGTGTAGAATTTGTCCTCTCATAACAGTTTCTTCCAAAGAATACTTCCTAAAAATAGCTATTGTCTACATTGTCTCTGTCTCCAATGGCTGTAAATCAATGCAGCTTGATAGCACTGACTTGGACAGAGATATGTTGATTATTATGCCAACCAAGAATCTGGTCTGCATACATGTAAATCAAAGCCAATGTTGGTTCCCTTAATTATTGACATGTTAATGTTCATGGTCTCAACCAGGTAATTACCTATCTGGAGTGACAACAAACGATGTCTCCTCTGTTCTTAGGGTTCAATTCTAGAAAATAATGTTTTAGTAACAAAAGAGAATTTCTAGATTATTTTGTCCTCTTATTTGCAGAACTCTCAAGATTCAAAATTAGTCTGACTTAACATACATACAAATTACCCGTGGTTGTAATTTTTCATTCTTATGAGACCCTTCTGATATCATTTAAATTAATGGCATATGGTAATCCTTTTAATTTTCATTGCTCCTTGGAAAATGAGTCAATGACTATTTAATGTTATCTTATTATGGTTCCCTAGTAACATTAAGTTTAATCAATGATAGTTACATTTGTTGAGAGAATTCTGCTTATGTTCTGCTCCCTTCTCACAGGGTAAATTTCCCCAGTTCAGTAATTCTGAGCAGGCACAGAGTGACACGTGTCAGCTGCCCAGCACATGTGGAAACGCTCAAATTCACAAGTCATCCATACTGTGGTGGATATATCAGTTGCTAGGACCTCTGCTAAACACTTTCATCATACTTCTCTTAAAAGTAGCCTTGGCCACTTTTTGTCTATCTTTGCTTCTTTCTGTATCCCTTAGCATTCTGCATTCTCACATCAGGAGTGACCTGTGATGCTGTGAGCAACAGTTCTGGAGTAATAGACTACCAAATGTTTGCATTGCAGAGTAAATTGCCTTACAGTATTAATATTAGAAAAAACTGCAATGTGAAGACCAGTATAAATAGCCTCACTTCAGGCTAACAGATGCTCTTCTGAAGTTGCTTATTTGATCATAGATACAGCTGAGCTGCTGGTTCAGTAAAGGTGGTGAAGCATATTTCAAGCAGTGAGGTCCCAAAGCTGACATCATTCAAGTATGTTTTAATGTGATGACTATAGAAATAAGTGTGACAAGGAAGTGATGAGTACTTAGGAGCATCTAGTGTTATTTTGATTTTTAAAAAATACTTTGATTTTTTTTTATACTTAATATTTATGGAGACATTGGATAATCACCATTTATTAGGAGGCTTCACAGGTGGGAGAATGGATCTAATCTGGAAGACAGAAGTAGTATGATGATGAAGTTTTTCACAGAATCATAGAATCTGTTAGGTTGGAAGGGACCCACCAGGATCACCGAGTCCAAGTCCTGGCCCTACACGGGGCACCCCAAGAATGACACCATGTGCCTGTGAGATACTGGATTATTATATTGATTATTGGCTCAGACCAATTCAAGTAGGAGGAGGGTAGGGGAAGGGACATGTTGAATTCCACAGAGGTGAGGTAAAGCCTATCCCAGTCCCTTCCAGCCTCACCAGGCAACCCTGGAGCTGTTGTCAGTCAAAGGCAGCCCAGGACCATGGCCTATACCACAGCCCAGAGACCCTAACCCAAACTCAGACTGGCTGGCAAAGTGTGAGCACCACCCCTCAACCCACCCTGGAGCCCCAGAGTGGTCAGTAGGCTGGAAGTCCTACCTGGGAGGGATCAGAGCAGATAAAACTGAAGACATGCTCTTCACATGTTCGAACCCTCCATCTCCTGCGCTCGTGCAGCTGGACCTACACTGAATCTAGGAATGGTAGCTATATTTCTCCTTTTATCTCTCTTTCTTTTCTTCTTCTAATCTCCTTTCTTAATATTTTGGGTAGCTGGATATCAGATGGGTTGGTTTTTGCTAAGCTGTATGGGTTAGCATGTGCTAAGTCAATGCTTTGTGTAAGGCTTTACTTTGGTTATATATTACCGTTTAAACTTTTGCCAAGTACTCTTACTTTTTCTAGAGTTTACCAATAAAGTACTCTCTGAGAAAATGTGTGTAACTTTTCTCCTATGCCCTTTCTCTTATGGTGTTAAAAGAACTGAAGGCTATTCTGATAATCTGGAGGGTGAATATTGTTTGAACCTTGTATATTTTTAAAGTAAAATTCCCTTGGTGAGTGCATAGCTCCGACACTTGGGGGTCTTACATTTTCTGGTGTAGTTGGCAGGATAACTTTGAGAAGCAGGGGGTTTACTTTTGTTTGGGGATACCTGCAAATTGCAGTCAAAGGGAGAAATTATGTCTGAGACTTGAGGTCTTAAAAAATGCTTCTTGAATTCAGACAGTCTTGGTGTTGTGACCACTTTCTTGGGGATCCAGTTCTAGTGCTCAGCCTCCTTCTGGGGGAAAAAAATTTCTCCTGATATCCAACCTAAACCTTCCCTGACCTCCTTCGGTCCTGTCACTGGTCATGAGAGTGAAGAGATTAGTACCTGCCCCTCTGCTTACCCTTGTGAGGATGCTGAAGACCACGATGAGGTCTCCCCTCAGTCTCCTCTTCTCCAGGCTGAACAAACCAAGTGACCTCAGCCACTCCTGATGAGGCTTTCCCTCCAGATGATTCATCATCTTGTGGCCCTCACTCTCTAATAGCACATTGGTTTTTTTATATTGTAGTGTCCAAAACTACACCACAGTACTCAAGGTGAGGCCACGCCAGTGCAGAGCAGAGCGGAACAATCACCTTCTTTGACTGGCTTTGTCTGATGCCCCTGAGGACACAGTTGACCCTCCTGGCTGCCAGGGCACTGCTGACTCATATTCAACTCGCCATTAACCAGGACTCCCATGTCCCTTTTCACAGCACTTTTTCCAGCCTCTGCTTCCCTAGTCTTTGCATTCTAAATTTCCTCACTGCCTGTGAGGAAATGACCTTCTGAGACACCTATGATCCAAAATTCAAATTTCAATCATTGGGATAGAAAGTGGCCACAAAGAATTTGGCAGATGACAGTTGGATGGTGACTTAGCATTTTAGGAATCACTGAAGAGGTGCTTGATTAATGGTCAGCCATGTGACTGCCTCTTTGGAAACTGAAATAATTTTTGGTCTTAAGTAAAATACATTTAAATTCAAAGAAAGTAACTAAAAGCCATTATTTAGGCACTGACATTCATACAAGGTGTTTGGCTTTCTTGGATCAATACTGTGTTATCAAAAAGGAATCAAGATTTATGTAAAGGTACAATACTGGATTTAATAAGATAAAATATCTACCATTGATTTCCTCCTGCAAGTCCCACACTGTAATGCTGGTGCTACAAAATGGCTCTCAGTCCCTTGCTGTGAAGATAGTACTTTGAAGATCATAGCATATATCAAATGACCACATTCAGAAGCACAAATAAAGAGAAGAAAACAAATTAATGTATTTCTGTGGTTTTCCATCATGGCATTCTCAGAGGAGGCATGTGGGAGAACATAAGGGTTTCAACTCTTTCCGCAATCTTATAAGGAATAAGAAAATGGGAAAGAAGGTGGCTATGTTTCCAGCTTTTGTTTTTTTCTAACTCTTCTAATAGTTGCATTGGAGCAGCCTTATGCCAAACTTAGAGATTTTAAACTGAGATTTTAAACTTAGAGGATCCATATTTTAGCCCCCTAACCATTTTAATATGGGAATCTCTAATTTCTGCATTAGGAAAACCTTGCATTTTCATCATCAGAGCTATACTGCAAATGAAGTAATCATGCAATTGCTGAGAAATAGTCAAATCACAGAAAAAGAAACCTCCTGAACATGTTGTTTTGCTCTAATTCACTATAAGGGCTTCTAGAGGAATGAGAAAACTAATTTGACAGTGCCAAAAGGATGCATCATACAACAATAATGCTTTCAGAAGAAAAAAGTAAGAACTAGAGAATTAATCCTAGTTTTAGCTTGAGGTAGCTTCATTTTACAGTACATAACTTTTATTTCAAGACTGGCAGAAGGTCAATGCATATGAATGGTTTTCATGATGGAGATTAAACTCTGTAAAAAGATTTATTATGTAAGATTATAGGGTCCCCTTCATGGTGAAGAATTTACTGCCAGTGCAGCTGATAGAAACTGTAAGTGGAAAAAGCTTTCCTTTTCCTTTGCATATTCTGATCAACATGTTAGGCTCGATGCTGCTGTCTTTGCTGAAGTAAAACTCTTCTGGAGGAACACATATTAAGACTAAGAGGTTTTACATGTGTGAAGACTTAGCAGTTTTCTGTTTTATCCTATCATGTAAGACCACTTTTCATGAATTGTAAGTGAAAAATGCTTTGAAGCTCCTTTGTCACTGTCATTATGACAAAAACTGTGGTGGTTAGTACTGAGTATTTCTATATCAGTTTGGGAAGGTACTTTGCTATTAACTTGGGTTATAGATACATATACTTTTCTGAGTAGGACCAACTAAAGGGCAGTTCACTACCATCAAATTTTACCTGCATGAAGGCCTCTCTATTGGTAGGAGGTTTGTCTTATATGGTAATCTCCATTTAATGGACAAAACAGATTTAGTACTGCTTGCTTAATATAATCAATCAGCGTAAACACCTTAACTTAAAATGATTATTAACATGAAAAGAAGAGAAGGTTCAAGTAAATCAGTTTTCCTCCTATTCTTTTATCCTCATATTTTTTCTGACAAATAAACATCTCAGCTGAAGCCCTACATGCTGTTGCCATCCAGCCCTTGAACTTCCCTGTGAGGTAGAGACCGCTTTGTGGGAACATCTGTGGTCAAACGCTTCCTCGTCTCCATTCCAGGATATTATTCCTTCTTCAAAGCCACATTTTCCTCCCCAGCCCCTTCCTCAGCAACACTATCAAATGGTTCAGCATTTGGCACAACTGAGGGGCTGAGGGGGTGGAAACTCCAAATGTTGAGGAAAAGGGTGGGAATAGTCATAATTTCCCTGTTGGGATCTTTTTTTTTTGGCTTCTGTTTATGTTTATGAAATTAACAAACCTGTAATCTTATTATGTCACAGTAGGAAGTTTTAAAGCTGCAGTGCTACCTAAACATATATTTGTTAGCATACTGACATAAAAATAAATAAAAAAAGTGTTCAGAACAAATCTAGTAAGCTGAAGAGCCCACTCTGCCTTCTGCTTTGGTCAACACATAATTTTAACAAGGTAGATTAATGACAAGTTATTTGGGCCACATTTTGAAACTCTTAAGAATGTCTGTGGTATAGTTTTAGATATCAAGGCTAACTGGATACCTTGGGTTTCTTCATTCCTATCCTGGAGCATCAAGCTGGTTGAATTTGTATTTATTACTACATCTGTAAAAGACATTTGGCCTCGATTGCCTTTGCATTCATCATGGGAACCTTTCACACTGTACAGTACTGTTAAACAGGATTATTAAACTCTTGATTTTTAAACTTTTTGAATCTGCACTTCCCTTCCACAACTATCTCTGTGAAGCATTTCAGATGACATTGGTAAAACAGAGTTAAATTTGTGCTTTTACAAAGCGTTGTTTTAAGACTAACCTTTCATCAGGGATATAGTGTGGCTGCTTGAACGTGTTATTAAATGAATGAATGTTTTACCAATAAACACCTTTGTTCAGTCACCACCTCTTTAAGCAGAGAGAGGCATTAATTTTTGCTTTCAGGACAGAGACAAGCACTTTTAAAGCAGAACAAATACAAAGCCACATTTAAAGCTAACTATACTGTTGACTGAGGAATTTTTTCTTCTGATGGAAGCAAATCACATTCACTGATTAAAGTAATTTTCTGTGGCCTAAAGGGAACTTTCTGGATCCAGTCATTAAATTTTTGTTTAAGCATTTTCATATGTGGAAAAAAACTTGTTTGCTTAAAAAATGTAAATTTTTAACACGGTCCTTGAGAAACACATCTCATTATGTCTGGGATTGTATATTGGCTGCAGACAAACAATGTGATGATATGAAGTTTAAAAATGCAGAGATCAGCAGAAATTATTTCACTGTATAACACTTAGAGAAGTTCTCAAAGTAAGCTTTTGAAAGCTTCAAATGAACAACATTTTAGCTCGGACCCTAGTCCTACCATTGAAAATGTACAAGGCAAGTATTTCTACTCTATCAATGATGAACCATGCAATCTGCCTTCCCAAGGTGCAAAGACTTACAGTTTATGAAACCTTTTAAGATGTTGCCTACATTTGAGCATTTTACAACCTGCCACCTCAACCTGGAATAAATTAGTAGGAAATTGCTGCTTACCAAGTGTTAAAAATGTTTCAGTTAATAGCTGTGTTAATACACAGTGGTTGTGACAGAAGTAATTAGGTTGTCTTTTGCCTATCATTTTCTAGACTGCCTTCAGCAGAAGTGAAATAACTTAGAAATACTGACACATTAAACACATCGCCCTATAAATACTATTTTAAAAATATTGACTTGTTTCAAAAATATGAACACTTACTGATCTGTTAGAAGGAAAGGAAAAAATCCACCTGAATTCAATGTGAATTAGGAAAACAATCAAATTGGGAACACCTTCCTTTAATTAAATGTTCACTAATAACATTTGTCAAAAATACTATTATTTCCTTAGAATATCCTGTTCACCTCATTTTAAGAATTAATTAAAAGCTTTTGCAGATACTTACCTGGTCTGTTTGGTTTTTCTTTGAACCCGTTGACTAGAGATTTGTATTCATCAGGAGAAAACCTACTTTGCAGATATGTGATGCTTCCTTGCATGTTCTTTTAATGTTCTTTAATTCTTCTGAGATAATTTTCCTGGGACTTTGGAGTATGCAAAAATAGAACTGTTTTAGAAACACCACACATGAAAAAACCCAGTGCCCCAGGTCAACACTTTTACGCAGACACACACACACTGCTACCTGAAGTCCTATTGATCCAATAAAATATATTTTCTCTTTAAATTCTCTCAAGCTACTTTACAGATTTGCCACAGGCTCCTAAAACTGTTGGTCAACTACATTTTGCCATTTTGCTACGTTCTCTCTGCACTCATAAACTTGTCCATGTTCTCATTTGTGACTGATGTCTTGCGTGAGTTTTCTCTCCTTTTTCCCAGTGACTGTGCACTTTGGGATTAGCTAAGAAATAGTGTTCTCCCCTTTTTCTTGGAATATCAAATACTCAGCCATGGCTCTCATGCTGGTTTGCATGTGAAATAACTCCAAAAGTAAGAAAGATGTAGAACAGGTATTTGTGAGAGCTGAATCAACGCAAAGTGTCCACAGCAGTCATATAACTCATGTACTGTACAGACAAAAATGAGTGCATTTCAAAAGACACTAGGAAAATCTTCTACTTCAGAGGGCTTCAAACTATAACCATTTCTTTTACATATCAGAATTTTCCTGCCTAATTGGATTAAGATCAACTTAATTAAAAGATGCCTGAATCAGTTAAGTTTTCTCTGATACAAAGTTAGGTAAAACAAAAACACCAACGATAATATTCATGGTTTGTATTAACAGTTCACATCTGTAGTTAACTTGAAACAGATGCTTTTCAATACAAAACATTGTTTTTAACTTGAATGTGACAATATGTTTTGATGTTTTCTCCTTAATTGTAAAATCATGTAATGAAGTCCCTTTAGTATGTGTGTGGCAAATTGCCAAAGCCTGTTTTTCCAAAACTCTTCAGTAAAATTTCTCATGATGTCTTATTTACAATTGTTCATCATAATCAGATGGTTCCCCTTTTGGATCACAGAAGGTCCATTTGGGTATTCTGGACTGGAAACACAAGAATGCAGTTCTTAGGTTTCCCTAAGGCTGAGCAAGACCAGGCTTTCCTGAACACAGAGGCTCATAGTGGAACTTGTCAAGAAAATCTCCAGTGAAATATGTCTCCATTATTTCTAATGAGCAGTATGAAAGTATTTGGTGACATGTTTGAAATCAAGTGATAAGGATAAAGTTTCATAAGTCATGGTGTTTTCTGAACCTGGAAACTGGGTAGGTATTTTTCACTGGATGCAGAAATCTGAAATTGCAAATAACACTTCAGAACTAGGCGAACGACCATCAGACCTTTGTGATGCAGTCATCACCACTTTGCATAAGAAAAAAGGAGTTAAATTAGACTGTTCAAATTACTGTGGTATTACTCTGCTCTCCATTGCTGGCAAAATCCTGGCAAGAATACTTTTGAACAGATTAATACCCGCTATAGCAGAAGGAATTCTACCTGAAAGCCAGTGTGGTTTCAGAGCCAACAGAAGTACCACAGACATGGTATTTGTTCTCAGACAACTGCAAGAGAAGTGTAGGGAACAGAACAAAGGTCTCTATGTAATCTTTGTTGATCTCACCAAGGCGTTCGATACTGTGAGCAGAAAAGGTCTATGGCAGATTTTGGAACGTTTAGGATGTCCCCCCAAGTTCCTTAAAATGATCATCTCACTTCATGAGGATCAGCGCGACCAAGTCAGATATGGCGATGCAGTTTCTGAGCCCTTTCTAATTACCAATGGTGTGAAACAAGGCTGCGTTCTTACACCAAGTCTATTCACAATCTTTTTCAGCATGATGCTCCAAAGGGCCGCAGCAGACCTCGATGATCAGGATGGTATCTACATTCAATATCGTCCTGATGGAAGCCTATTCAACCTCAGGAGACTGAAGGCCCGCACTAAGACTTTAAACCATCTTGTCCGGGAGCTGCTTTATGCTGATGACGCCACCCTTGTGGCCCACACAGAAGCAGCTCTGCAGCGTTTAACATCCTGCTTTGCAGACGCTTCTGAGCTCTTTGGGCTGGAAGTCAGCTTAAAGAAGACAGAAGTTCTCTATCAACCTGCACCTCAGGAAGTCCCCCATCATCCCCACATCACCATTGGCCAATCAGAGCTCAAATCAGTCCAGCAGTTTAATTACCTAGGTAGCCTCATCTCCTCGGATGGTAAGATTGACAGAGAGATAGACAACAGGTTAGCAAAGGCATATAGTCCCTTCAGAAAGCTTCATAAAAGAGTCTGGCGTAATAAACACTTGAAGAAAAGTACAAAGATCAGTGTTTACAGAGCCATTGTGCTGTCTACTCTTTTATATGGTTCCGAATCATGGGTCATCTACCGCCACCACCCACGACTCTTAGAACGCTTCCATCAACCCTGTCTCCATACAATCCTAAACATCCACTGATCAGATTATGTGACCAATACATCTGTTCTAGAACAAGCAGCAGTTACAAGTATTGAGGCCATGTTGCTGAGAACACAGCTGTGTTGGGCAGGACACATCTCAAGGATGAAGGACCATCGCCTCACTAAGATCTTGCTTTATGGTGAACTTGCCACCGGCTGCCACAAGAGAGGAGCCTCTAAGAAAAGATACAAGGACTCCCTGAAACAACATCTCAGCCTTGGCCATATTGACCAACATAACTGGTCTACTCTGGCCTCAAATCGGGAGGCCTGGAGACACACCATCTATAACGCTGCTGTTTCCTTTGAGAACGCACACAGGATCACTCTCAAAGAGAAAAGACAAAGCAGAAAGAATCGTACCTTGCAGAATATACCATCTAAGGAGTCTTTCTGCTGTGCTTTTTGCAATCGGACATGTCTATCTCATATTGGCCTCATTAGCCACCAGTGTGCTTGTAACAAATCTGGATAGAGCCTTTCCCAAATCTTCGTTCGCGAAGCCTAGCCGTGACCTAACAGAACGTGTGAGTGACTAGAAAAGATACCCATGGCTGCTTATTAATTTTAAGTCAGTTTGTGGTGTTTGGTAGCAGTGAAGAAGATATGAAAACTAGAAATAGGAAATTGCAAGTAATTTTATGTTTCCTGACAACAGATATAACAATAGTAAGAAACTATTACTAATGATGACACTTCATTTCTTCAGTATGTACTTCACAGAAATGTGAAGTACATATGACTATGGTGGATAGAGTAAAGAAATAAATAGATCTGAAATCCTGTCCAAAAATCTAAATCCTTTTCAGCTTTCAGAGATTTAATAGCTGAAATAGAAAACAAAGATACACAGAATAGATATGTTGGAATGGGTTAATTAAACCTGGAGGAAACTGGATGGAATTTTCATAATTCTGGAGTTCAGCTTGGAACTTCAGGTAGCACATGAACAGAGAAGCTCCCTGAATCACATAGGATTGTGCTATGAGGCTGGGCTGATTAGCATGAAATCAGCAAGAAAGCCAGGGATACAGACAAGTGGAAGATCATTGTGAAACTCCTGTGTCACTTGCAGAGTAAAGAGGATATGATTAAGTAAATGATAACACTGGTAAGGACATTACTGTCCAGGTCAGGCTATCCAAATCATTGCTTCTAGTAGAAACAAAGAATAAAACACTAAAATACAGTCCGATATTAATTTACAGATAGAATATTGTATCTTGGCTTCTATTATCGGAAGGTCACCTTTGAGCATCCACCTGTATGCTGTTTTGAGATAAATCACATATTTGTATGTTCATGGAAGTAAGAGATTTGACTTCTTGTATTTCCTGCTGTGATTGTCTGGGTGGATACTTGTCCTGAGGGCATGACATGAATGATGCGTTCCAACAAAACAGATATATTTCTCTATTTGTGCTAAAATATTTCACCTTTCAGTAGAAACAGTCTGTAAGAATACATATGAGTATTAGTTAGCATAGTTAACATAGTTAACAAAAAATCTCAGCACTCATTTGGGATATATAATATTTGCTTTCACTTGTGTTGTTGGTCACTTTTTTACACTGGATCTTATCACTTATTCTGAATTCAGATTGAATTTTTCAAGAGGCAAAATATAGATTATGGGCTTGAGTGTTTAGGATCAGATTTTGTTTTAATAGGGTTAAACATTTTCATTACTGTGAAAATGTGTCCTTTTTGTTTCCCCGCAAAAAACTTGTAAAGTCTTGTGAGATGTGTTTGCATATCCTGATTTATCATAACCACACAAAAACTTTGCCAACCTAAAGGTCTGTCTAGCTCAGTATCTTATCTTCAACATTTGGACAACCATGTATGAATATTTTCTCAACATCTGACTAATTCTAGCTCAAGAAGATTTCTAAACTGGATGTGGTTTTGTATTATTAACCTTTAGTGTGTTGTTTTTTCATATGTTTGTCTGTTCTCCTTTTCAACTAATGTAAACTACTGGGAACCACAGGGTCACTGGAGGTCTGCTATCCTCTGTGTGAAGAACATGCACTTTTTTATTTTTTATATTCAGTATGGTTTCTACTAGCTCCTTTGGAGACTCTAGTTATTGTACTGAAGAAAACAATGAAGCTCAGTCCCCATCCTCTTCATGTCACTCATGGTTTTATAAGCTCCAATAGTATTTCCCCTAAGTTATCCTGGACTGAGGTTCCTAGTCCCTTCAGCTACTCCTTGTACTATCTACAGCTTTGATCATAATTGTTATCCTCTGAATCTCTCTATTTTACTTACAGCCATAGTGGGTCAAGGGAACAAGGACTGCACTCAGTATTCCTGAATTTAGGCAGATAAGGAACTTCTACAGCATAATGACGTTCTCTATTTTGGTTTCTCTCTCCTAAAACTCAGGGTTTTGACTGATAATGAGAACTGATCTGATGTTTTCATGAGCCATCTATGATAACCGTAAGTCCCTTCTTTTCATTGCAATAATTACTACCTTTTAGATTATAAAAAAGACACTCTTTATTGTCTACACTGAATTTCATCTGCCATTTGTTTCTTGTTGAGCCAGGTAGTTTCCCAATTATCCACAGCAATTATTCTGAATAATTTAGTAAACTTGCTGAACTTTCTTCTGATAAATTCATTGCTTGACTACTGGATCATCTTAATGCTAGGACTTTTCTTTCTCATGGTTTTTGCAGTTCTGAATCCTGCATAAAAGAGTTAGACTTGAGGTGCTCAAGCAGTTGCAAAAAGCTGTAAATGAGCTCCTGAGTATTTGGGGAGTATCATCTCTACTCATACTCCATTCATTTCCTTCGGGCCATCTTTTTCTACAGCCACTATATGCTAGAATTATTATATATCCTTATGAAAGGTTGCTAGGAGAAATTCTTTGCTCTTTTTTTTTTTTTTTTGGAATAGCTACTTTTACTGTTCTCAGTATTACCATTCAGACTTAGGTACGTTTGTATAATGGTCTCTATTATTTTACTCCCAGAGATATAATTATTTTTTTTTCTTTTTTTAATTCATGTGATTTTTGTTCACAACCATGACATCTCAGCATCAGCTTTGTCAAAGAACCACATGAAAACATCCATGCCCCACAAGGTATTGCTTAAGTGATTCTTACACCAAATTAATGCTGAGTTTCTGCCTGAGTGAGAATTAGGAACAGCTGAAAGTGGTCCCGTAGTATTTTTTATTCCAATGCAGTAATTCCACTAGAGACAAGAATAAGGACCTAAAAAGCAGAGAAGGATGGCTTCCTGCCAGTGGAAGGAGGTAACGAAGATGAGCTTGTACCCTTGATGGGACTGCTGAACAGGTGAGAGGAGCTTGGAGCAGATGCAGCACACTGGTGGGACAGAAGGACATCATGCCAGTACCAGTCCTGGGGGCAAGCTGACCTGAGAACAGCAGTGTTTTGTGGGAGACTTTGAAAGTGTTCCTGTCATGAACTGAGAGCAGCATAGGCACTCCTTATTTAAAGTGACATTTTTTGCCCATACCATGAACCAGCCTTATCAGAGCAACCTTTTAACACTTTGCAGTAGCTTATGCACCACACACAGCCATTTTGTAAAGAAACAGATCAGGCTTTCCCTGACTGGTAGCCATGCAAACCTGCCACAGCCTAGAAGTCAAATGGGGCCCTTCCTCCCCAAGGCGCTATCACCACCAGCGGAATATCAGAGTAACATCTGTTCTTTCTGCACATTGGCAGGGACAGCTTCAGCGACTGCTTGGGCTGTGAGTAAAAGCAACAGAGATCACCGCCATGTCTAAGAGTTGTGTTGCCTTTGGACTAACCAGGCAAATGAATTTGAATTCACTTCCAGACTGAAGTCAGGCTGTGGGACCCACCCTCTTGATCTCTGCTGTAACCCCAGAGCCTGGACTGAGCCATGGATCTCTATACTGGTGGCAGTGGGGCAATAAGACTTCACAGTCCCAGCCGCATGGCTGCATGGAAACAGAGGGCCTTTCTGTCCCCACAGCAAGTGGGGTTATCTAATCTGCTGTGTTGTGGCCCTGGGATGCAGAAAGGCTTAATTCTAATTTCATCTCTGCTACTGATTTGACTGGCACACCCAGAGCAGACTCTCAATCCCAGCTGTCTTCCCACTAAGCATGAACCTGTACTAGGCCTTCTTTTAAAGATTATTTAGTGAATTGTCAAATTAACATTTGTAAAGCATTCTGAAGATGGGAAGTGGACCCTCCAAGTCCCAAACTTCTACTGCTCCTGGCCTGTCTCCATACCACAAGTTTTACTACTCTGATATTTCCCTGCAGCACCGCATTACTCCCCTTTACAACATAGGAAGGTTTTAGGTTTTTTGTTCTTGAATTTGCCACTGACCTCTTGTGATCGTGTAATTTACCTGCTCTGCACTTTGTCAATGTATACAGTGGTTATAAAAATCATCTAGCCAGTTAACAGGAATTGTGAAATGGAGGGACCTGATGAACACCACTACTTGTTTTTATGGGCTCATGCGAAAGGCAGAAAAAACATATCAAGTAATCAAAGTTTTACTGATGTTATTGTTTAGTTTGATATTTATTGTTTAACATGATGTGAAAATATCATGATATGAGAGAGGACAGCTCTAGAAAAGCAAAACCTTCCTCAGTCAGTTTGGTCTCACATACCAGATACTTAGCATACAGTGTACTTGATGTGTCTGGCAGGAGAAAAAAGAGAAACAGAGGGAAAATGTGCATTCTGCAATTCTGTTTTTAACAGGCACTGGCCAGTAAATTATGTCTAGACTTTGTCCCTTAACCACTATGCAGAAGGTCTGGACTGAACTACCTATAATAAATTAATTGTGGTGAGAAAAAAAATCACAGTGGGAAAAGAAGCAGGGTCTTCGTTTCAGCTTACCATATAACTTCTCTGCCAATAAACAACTTTGCTATGATACCTCAGCCAACAGGCACTTTTTTGAAAACTTGTCCTGAAGCCCAGACTTTCTTACAATATCACAGTTCACTGACTTGCCAAATAGTTTCTGGGTAGATAGCACATCTGTATCTGGATCCATCCCAGTATTTTCTTATATAGCTAGACTCCATCTGAAGTATTTTACATAAAACCCTCTGTAACCTCTTCTTGTTTTGAGCTTTGAAATCAGAAGAATGATGAAATATTTAATTATCTGTGTGTCCTGCCAAGGCTCTTTCATTACTTACCTATAGCTTTCTGTATGCAAGAGGAGAGAAAAAGGAAGACACTTTCTGAAAACAGGACTGTGTCTGGGAGGTCTGTTTTCAGAAAGGTCAGCTGCAGCTTTCTCTTACGGTGTTGCAATCCTGTGCAGAGGGGAGACAAAAGATGTGACACACTTCAGCTGAGCTGTAAGTGGGCTGGGCAGGAGCCAGCTCCCATTCAGCCCATGCATGGCATGGAAACTGATAGATAAAAAGGCCCACAATTTTTAGGGTTCGGCAGTTTGCACCTGCCAAATGTATGCTCACATTTTTGTGGACTACAAAATGAGTTATATTTATGAACCTCAACATATGCTGCTTCTACTCTGTGATTTATATTCCCACCGAGGTAGCCAGATAGGCAAACATGCTCAGGTTTCAGCAATGAAGTGCAGACACAGATTTTCTGACTAGAACTTACTCTTTCACAAGTGCATCCCACTGCACAGCTTTGTTTCAGTAAGAGAGAGCCTGGGTCAGAAGCAGGAGAAAATAAAATGTACAGCAGCTACTTTATAACCCACTGAGTGTTTATGTGATTCTTTGCTTTTACAATGTAATTGTATTCACTCTTATCATAAATAAAGCATTCCTACTCCCGTGAGTCCAGCCTGCTGCTGCAGCAGGTGGGATGGTGGAGCACGTTGCCATCCTGCAACACAATTTTGTGACCCAGAACCTGTTTAAGGAAAACTCCACTATTTAGTTGTTTACTACTAGACATAAAGATATTAACCAAAAGCAATTAAGATGAAACAGTGGATTTTCCACCTGTTTAACTTACCTAGAGGCCCTCAGTCCCACCATGCTTGTTAGGCTAGCAGGCTGACCCTGAGATGTGCCAAAGAGTTTCTACTCATCCGTTGTTTCTCCCAAGCAACAGCTTGCTGTCTCTGGAAGCAGTCTCATGAAATGTTACTAGCATCCTTTGTTCTTCTGTCCTTGGATGGCTGCACGTCCTTGATTGCTCTCAGACAGAGCCAGAGGTAGAACCATCATCAAAGCTATCGGTTTTGGCTAAACCTCTTAAGATTTTTAAATATTAAGGTTTTTGCCAGGCTGAGGCTTGGTGAGTTAGGCCAGTGTAGTCATACAAGAAACATCTCAGTAAACAGGCCAGCACACAACAGGAGTAAACTGTTGCATGGCAACAATTAAGGTGTCAGGTCTATTAGAGATACTCTTTGAAATAGCATTAGAGCAGTCTATAAGGCATCGAGATTGTCTATTTAGTCATTTGTAAGCCAGGGAATGACAAAGTTGAGGTATGGTGATTGAACATAAAACCTTTAGTATGTTATTTGATGTATCATGTCTTCAATGGGTCTTTAATTACCCATTAACATATTATTTGTCAAAGAATACCCTCCAACTTTCCCTGGGACAACAATTATTCCCATGTGCAGAATTTTTTCATCATTGCATTTTAATTGTTTCTTCTGAATACATAATTAATTTGATTGATTTTTTTTATTTAGAGATACATGAATATTCACACCCCCTCAATATACCTTTTTATAGCTTTACCTTAAAGCTGTAAGTCTCTTTAAGACTTAATCCTGTTGAAGTTCATAGCAAAAATGTATTTGAGATTAATTATTTGGAATTATATTCTCAGGAACCAAACTGTCTTGGAAAGTCAAGGAGATTAGCACAGCTGATTTCCAAGATCTGTTGAAAATCCATGCATATACATTACATATTTTTAAATAACAATTTTTGGTTTATGATATGTATCAATACTTTAATATTTTAACATCAGTGGAAATGAAAGTGACTTAAATACCTTTGGGAATAAAAATCATGGATGGGACAGGCTCCTGTACTATAGCTGTTCAGCAGCAGCCAGGTTAATACTGCAGTTTATGAATATATTTGCAGAATTATCAAATGCAGTTCATCTCAGTTTGATAGGGCTTCTTGATGACCAGTGTTCTCACCAAGGAATTTGAGGATGATAGTGTTTGGTGGACCATGGGTGAACTGAAGGTCCTAGAAAAAAGCCATTAAGCTACCAGTCTCTGTATGAGATGGCTGAAGCACAAATGCCGGTGGGAACTGATGTGATCAGAGCTGCCTTGTGCAAATTTACAAGTGCACAGTAAGGAAGGACTTGGTGTAAATCTCCATAATGTCCCGTAGACCCAGGTCATTCCACCATTGCCATTTATTTTGGTCTTTCAACACACAGTTCGTGGGTTTGCTATAGGTTCACCTGTTTGGGTGGAATAAGAATGGGAAGGATAGGGAAAGCTGATCAGGAAACAACAGTAAAAAAAAACTCCTAGGAGAAGACTACCTGAAAGAAAATATGTGAACACAGCTGGCTACTGGGTAGTGTTAGATGATCAGAGAAGTACTGTTTAGATGTCTGGCAAAGGCTTGGACAAATTCACACCTGTCTTCTTTGGTGCTTCCCTCATACTTTTGGATGTATGGTAACCTGCTGGGTGTAACATATGAAGCATGGAATGATGTGGGATCTGCAAAGCCCTGGGAAATTCCTAAAAGTACTCTCACTTAGTGTGACAGTCTTGGAAATGTGAAAGTAATTTACATTGAAATGTTCAAATCAAGTATTATAACATTTTCATATCTACTTTTATTGCTTGTTTTCATTTCCCTTGCCACTTCCGCAAAACTGTGCTATTTCATTTTTTCATCCAAATTTTGGACACAAGTACTTGTGAAATACTGGTACCTTCATTTGAACAGAATTTCCTGGGTTTGCTTTTTAATCAGAACCTCTCGAATAGGAGAATAAAGAAAATAATTTGGGATGATCTGTGTACCAGTGTGTCAACAGGTGCAAATAAGAGACCTGTGAATGGAACTGTGCACATAGAAAAACATATGAAATAAATCAGAGCAAATTAAGAAGACTCACCCACCCATCTTTTCTTGGCTGGAATGAATCTTGTGTGTTTCCACTAGATCATCCTTTGATTGTGAGGACTGATTAAATATTTTCTGCTTTCAACTCTGAGGAGATGCTTTTAATAAATTTTTAATATTTCATCATGCCACTATGTATGCTGGCTCCCATTAGCAATGAAATCTGTCCAATGAGGTTTGAATTTGACTGAAAACATAAATTTTGCGTTTCTTCAATTACTCTTTTCTTGTGTACCAGATGGGTGAGTGGTTAGTGGCAAGACACTAGAAAAAAAATCCCCTCGAACTATACATCCAGTCAGGTCACCAAATTTGAATGGATGTTATACTGTATATTTAGGTCCCACATGAATGCTTTGACTGTTTTTAACCCACTTAATTGCCTCTGAGTTATGATTTTAAACAATTTCTCATAAACCTAGTCAATGGGCTTTACAAATGTCTGTCTTAAAAAAGCCATTTAGGATATACAAAATTATGTGGGTGACTGGGTGCAGTATATGCATCACATACAGAAGTAAGCTTACCCCTTCTTGTGTGTCTTCAGGCACCTGCAAATGAAAAGGGTAGTTGGGAATAAATATACCTGTTTTGACCTTCCAAAAGCCATAGGTGATTACCCCCCCCCAGGCTCTTCCTATTTATCTGTGTATTCTCAGGATCTCCCTTTGGCCAATGCTGTCTCCTAGGAGCTCATTTTTCCTTACTGGTCCTGCAGTATTATATTCAAGTTTTTTGGCAAATACCATCCACTCCTGGCTGTCTATTACAATATCCTTTGATTGACTTATTTTAAACCCTTCTACTAATTTCAGCTCTATCTGAATGACAGAAATTTTCTAACAGAAGCAACTTTTCTTATGGCAATTCTGGGAGTTGCTGTTTTAGTGGGAAAAGTCTTTTCTCTCCTCTTATACATCCACCCTATGGCCTAGAGCTCTTGGACTATATGGCATAATAATAGCTACTCACTACGGAGGCAACTGCTTAACTTCTGGATGATGATCATCCCTAGTCAGTTCAGATTTTCAGGAACTAGTCAGGTTAAAGCAGGGAACTTTTATCCTCAAATGACCCATGACAGATTGAAGTATCTCAGTAGAGAGACAAGAAATAGCAAAAATAATAGACATAACAGATATGTTGGTGATCCAGGTACTATACTCAACTTTGAAATGGAAATAAAGATGAGTTAAGAAAAGCAAAAACTGCATTTTATTTAGATTATCATGTTAAAAAGGGCTGAGGAATCTGAGAACATTTGGAAAGGAATGAAAGGACTTTTAAACAGAGCTAGAACAACTCATTTTAATGAATTAAAGATTTGGGTTAATTTGCAACAGATATAACAAATGGTTAGGGCATTAAATAATCATCACCCGGCCTGTTAACAGATTTAGAAACCTTCTGACCTTTGAGGAGTCAAGTTAATCTAATTTGTTGTATTGTTTGGGATTTTTTTTAAATCAATAATCAACTTTTCCTCATTTGAAACTTCATTTTAATGAAGTACTGAAAACAATTAATTACCCTTTGAAGAGATGGGTGGATGAAATCCCCCTTTTACAGTTCAAATCTGCAATTGTTTTCTTTCATGATTCCTTCAGCATGTCTCAGTGCTTGCTGAATCTCTGAACAATTTGGAAGACTTTTTGTGTACCAGAAAGGTGGTATTTTCTTGGTTTTATGTAATCATAGGTTTTCAGCTGCCTTAATGCTATTAGCTAACATTTCCAAATGTTTAGTGTGTGGAAAGATCAATGGCTTTATTAATCTAAACGTATTAATCCCCTCACCCTACCCTATTTCAAATCTGGTTTCTGTTTAAAGCTCTCCGTAACCTCAGCCTTATTCTAGGTTAAATGTGATATCAATCAAGCTGTGGATAAAGGCCACATATATGACTGAAGCTGTGTTTATTAGCTTTAGTAAAGCCTTTGATTTGGTCACACATTCTTTGCTCTTAACAAAGCCTCAGAATAATACAATATGGGGTTTATGTCAATCCCTAAATTGGTTATCATCATATTTAAGCAATAATGGAAAACAAACTATGTTCACTATAGTGGCATATGATATGATTTTAACCTCGCTAGTGCAGGTGTTGTCGATGGTATGCTTTTTCTAGTGCTCTGGTTGTTTTCTTTGGAAATGTCATACTCAATATGCATAGACAAGTAGAATATCTACTTTTGTAAAGATTTTTTTTTAAACAATCCTTTCTTTAATCATAAAGTAGACTTTATTTGTACTTTCCAGTTTATGCGAGGTATCTTCTGAAGAAAGGAAAACTGGAGGTGTGCAAATAGTTAATTGCTGCATGGTGATATGAAGAGCTGTTTTGAGGCTGTGTGCAGGTACAGCTATCCCAATGACTAGCGGGATTTTCAACTGCAGGACTGTCCTGCAGAAGACATTACTGGCTTGATTCTGCTCTTTGGGGTGCTGGGTATAATTTCTGACCAGGATTAGGCATATGGTGTAAACCCAGTCTGGGTCCCTTGAAGAAAAGGCTATACTTCTAGGTATCAGTCAGGAGAGAGAGGGACTATAGGTGCCACCAACATGTAGAAAGTGAGAACAGTTACAGTCTAAGAAAGTCCTGGCTGTCAATACCTGCTCTTGCGCTGGTAGAATAGGGAGCAGAGGAAACCAATGTGATACCCTCTTTCAGTGCATCAGTATAACAACTGACCATTGTGCATATTTATATATCAACTTTATAACAGATGTGTTAAAACCAATTATTATATCTGTGAAGAATGTGGTCACTAGACCTCAAGGCAGGGTTGTGCCTCCCACAGAGACAGTGGGTAGAAAGGTTAGCCTTCCTTTCCATCATGGACAAATTATTATTATGTCTGTAGCACAAGTTTCAGGACTTTGTTGAGACTTGGTCTCCGTGTCCATTTTATACTTACATGAACAATAATTTCTCAAAATGCAGGGAGACCAAAAGGTTAACATAATTTTCCCTTTGAATAATCAATCCTTGCAATGTACTTATGTGGTCCTTGAGGCAGTGACTCAGTCCATCACAACAAGCAAACTTGATTTAGAATACAGTATTCTAAATTGCTGACACCTTTTTTTTTATTTTTTTTTCTCTTGCCAAGACCCAGCGGCTGGCTGCTAAAGGTAGAAAAAAATTCCAGTTGTAAACACAGTGTGGTTTGTAACAGGAGGATCTGAACTTAAGATCTGAAACTAGCACTGAGAGATGTGATGCAGTCATTGGCACCTGGACACTTCATGCTTCAGCACTAGTTGGTGCACAAAATGATTCTATGATAAAAGAAAAGACACTTTCTTCATCCTCTGTTAGAATTCCTCCGTTATGAGCTCTTGGATTATCTTGGAGATGTGGACTGGTTTATGCTAGAGGCTTGGAATACTGGAAATAAATGTTTTCATCTTTTAGAATGAGTGCTTTGTGGGATTTCTGAATCTTGTTTTCCATTATACTGTTATTATTAACTAAATCATAAGACAACTCTGTGTAAGGTTATTGTTTCCAGTGATGTCTGATGTAGTTGTCTGGATCCCTTTGAGAGCTGACATCTATTTTGATGCCCTCTCTGTGGCTTTGCATAACTGACATGCTCTTTTTAACTTTCAATAAAATTATTTCTTTCAAAAGCAATGGAGGGAATTTTTCAAATCACCAGCTTTCAAATATTTTCTGGAAAAAAGCCTGCATTAGCACATTTAATCTCTGCAAAATGTAAATCCTTTCCATGTAGCCACCTTATTTAATGGAGCTCCAGATATGCCTAGAAAAAAAAGTCAGATTAGGCAGTCTCACAGTATTGTAGATGTAACATTCCAAGGAGTATTCAGACTAGGTAGCACAAGGTTCTCCATCCAAATGAAGGCCGAAGATATTTGTGGATATTATACTCTGAATTTCCATTATGATTTTATCTTCTCTGGAGAGTTCTATTGTTCTCTAATTTTCTTGCAGTAAGACTTTTTAACATCTTTGGCAACTCTTCTAGTATTATGTGATGTTGCATCCTTCAGCGTAAAGGGGATCAAGTTATGGTCAATGGAGCCATGTATGGTCTCCTAGAACAAATCACCTGGTCAAGAGCCATTTCTGGTGGTTATGTTTCCCAGGAATCTCCTTGAAATCAATTTTGCGTTGCCTCTATTGCTTTGATGAGATCAAAACCACATTTCTGACTACTGTCTTTCTGAGTGTCACCTGAGATTTTGTCCATCACACAACGTAGTTCAAAACCGGGGAGCAGCTAAGCAAAAGCACGTCTGGGAGTACGATGCCAGAACAACTGATATGACTTCCAGTTTGATTCTTAAGAAAGTCATAGGAATTCCCAGGGAAAAGCTGGTTAAAGCAATTCTGTGAATAGCTTAGACAATGACAGCCAGACCTCAAATGTGAGTTTTCCGAGATATTTCTCCATGTTGAGCAATGCGTGAGCAGTGAATCTGTCGCTGAGGGAGTCTGTCCATCTGTGTGCATATGCAGACCATCAGAGATGAGTCTGAGCAGATGATTGTGTGACTTGAGAAACTGGCTGGTCTACCACATTGAAATGGTCCAGATGACTGGAAATCTTCACTTTACAGATATTTTCCCAACAAAATTCTGCATTGTTGCATGATGTTTGGAAGATAGACCAAGAAAACAGAAAATTTTATATGTCAGGGATGGCAGTAAGCATTTGTTGGTGATAATGTAGGAACCTGGAGTATGGTGTCCATTTCTGGGCCCCTCACTCAAAGAAAGACATTGTGGTGCTGGAGGGTGTCCAGAGAAGGGCAACAAAGCTGGTGAAGGGTCTGGAGGTTAAGTCCATTGAGGAGTAGCTGAAAGAGTAGGAGTTGTTTAGCCTGCAGACAAGGAGGCTCAGGGGTGACCTTATTGCTCTCTACAACTACCTGAAAGGAGGTTATATCAAGGTGAGTGTTGGTCTATTCTCCCTGAAAACTAGTGACAGGACAAGAGAACATAGCTTCAAGCTGCACCAGGGGAGGTTCAGGGTGGACATCAGGAGGATTTTCTTCATGAAAAGGTTTGTTAAACATTGGAATGGCTTGCCCAGAGAGGTGGTGGAGCCTCCCTAGAGGCGGCTAGGGATGTTCAAGAGAGGACTGGCACTTAGTGCCATGTTCTAGTTGACAGGGTGGTGATCAGTCAAAAGTTGGACTTGATGAACTCAGAGGTCTTTTCAAACCTAAATGATTCTGTGATTCTGCGAAATACAATGCCTTGACAATGTTATTTGTTTTCAAAAGTGGAAATTTTGAGGGACCAAAAAAAGGAAAACTGAGCAAGCCATATTTTTCAACTCCTGATCGGCAAGTAAAGAAGTTTAAATACAATATATCTTCAAAATAAAAAGAAAGATAAAAGCAGCACTGGAAAATGTCTTATCATGTCAAATAATAGGATATTCAAATCAATGCCAGTAAGTCAAGAAGAACTTTATCTGCATTTGCTTTAGAGCAATTATGTCTTTGTCAGCTGCTGCAGTTTTCAGAGGTATTTTTCAAGTGTATGGAGCATAAGTGTATCATGGCATAAGTGTTACAAAAGTATTACGAAACTCCCACCAGAGAGAAAGTCACTGAAATCAAGTGCAGTTTTGAGAGACGTCCTGGAGATCTGAGAACAGAAATCTCACCTAAAACCTTTGCTCTCTGCAAAGGGAAGTGGGGTCACTGTGTCAAACAGACAAAGAGAGTTAACAGGACTGAACAGGGGATGTTCTAAATTTTAGTTTCTTTCCAAGGTCATTCCCAGACATCATTGTGGCATGATTTTTGAACTAGTCTGGAGTATCTCTCTGTAAGGTTTGGAAGGTCACTTCCAGACAACACCACCAAAACTGGTGCTGGACTACCCCTTCTCTCCTGTCTCACTGTCCCATCATGTTCTGTGGAATGAGAGCAGCAGGACCAGGTCAGAGTTAAGGTTGGCTGCCACATTTCAAAGCCTCCTTATTTCATAACTGCAACATTGTAATAGCACTGCTTTAAATTAGTTGATACGTATTTACTAACCTAATCTTAATACAATTCAGGGGCTTGAGGATCTGGAAATATTGCACAGCTTTGATCTTCATAAACCCTTATTAGCACAGGTAGTGATACATTTATCTGCAGGGTCACTCGACATACTTACAGGCTAGCAGTACAGTCAACAGATCCAATTACCTCATTTATCATCATGTGATCTGTTTCTAATTAGTTCACTCCACTTAATGGTTTCTTAAAACTGTCTTTTTTGAGTTTTTTTTTTCAGAAACACATAAACCACTTGAAATAACTTCTTGACAGTGGTTAAATATATTATTTATTTTCTGGCATGTTTCCAGTTCTATGAGTTACACAGAATTCACTTACTTCATGAAATAGGTCATTTCTTTGCTCTCAAGAGATGGAAGGCACAGAACGGTGCTGTGATGATGGTAGGATCTGATAAAAGCCTTTTTAACACATCCATTACATTGTCCTGGCTCATGCAGTCTGACATTTACAGTTCTGAAATAAGTCTAAAGACAGCTAGTTATATCTCCTTCTAGGAAAGCATAACCATGAGATTTACTGAATGACTGGTACTCTGTGAACAAATGTCAAATTAGACTTAAAAGTGCAGATTGTACTACTACTGTGGGTTGGAACAAAGAGGAAATGTCAATGGTTTTGCATGCCAATCATAAATTGCTGGTCTTAATTAAAGTGTAATAAAAATTTTAATTTGATCAAAGCATGTAGCGCCTATTGTAAGCCTACTGTTTCATCAGGGAGATTTATACCCTTTTCTTTCTTCTCAGTACTCCAGTAATTGCATCTGGTTATTACTAAATCTGCTATTACAAATACACCTCTCCTGATGGTCTGTGGGCCAGGATTTAGTGTTATTAGGCTTGACCTGGTTTGATTCCCTGTCAAAGAAAACCCTTCAGTTCCAAGCCTTTCATAAACCACTGTGACCAGTGTACCAGGAGGAATGAAGTGGAATTTAACACCCTGGGTATACTGGTGTGGAGGGCCTGTAAAGACCATGAAATTACCAGTCTTAGAAGAAACCGTTTAGTTAAACTGGTAAAGAATAGCTGTCTCAGAAACTCTTAACCTGAGCTTTCATCAAAGACTGAAGTGTTAATAAGTTGTCATATTAGTTTCTGAAAAACAAGCATTCACTTCTGAGGGAGAGTAAACCTGGACACAAGCCAGACTTGAAAATCCTGCTATACTGTCGCTCAAATCAAGTTCCAGGAATCCTCAGCTCAGCATCACCTCTTCGCTTCCAGGTGACATGTTATGATGTTTTCTGTAAATTTTTCTTTTTCAGCATGATTTTAAAAACTCTGAAACAAAGTCACAGTTAGCACTGGCAGAAACCTGCATATTGAGTGTGCCAGGGAAATATATGTGGATGCAATCTGTACCTTCAGATTTTCTGTGTAAAATTTTGATGTCCTAGCTTAAATGATAAGACATCTGTGTGGCAAAGGTTTATCAACTTCCAATGACTTTTATGGGAAGAAGGCAAAGACAGGGTAAAAAAAGGCTAACAATAGAGGAAATAAATAATTTGGAGAAGGAGAAAAAGGTTAAAAAAATGTAACTAGGGAAAAGGGAGAGGAAAACCACTGTTTCATCTCATCCAAATGATGGTGACTCGGGTACTGAGACAGACTCCTGTCCTTGGATGTCTGAGCCTCAGAAGGAGCAAGATGTCCCAGTCTCACATATTTCCTGTTAGATCATCAGAAGGTAGAAATTAAAAAGAACCCTGCATTCTCCAGATTTGGAAAATAATAATTTCCTATGAATGTCCCTCTCTCTTCAGTGATATCTATACTGTTAAGAGACATGAGGACTCAGAAATGCAAAATTCTGTGGTAAGAGCTGTTTTCAAATCCCATTGTTGCCTGGTTGACAGTCAAAGCTGGCTTTTATATCTTATACTTTTTTGTCAGTTGTAAGAAGGAGTTCCTGTTAAGGTAATTATTGCTCCCAAACTCAGGAAAATCTCTCCCTTTTTTGACACCCTCTTTGCAACTCTTCTTTGTTTCCATGGAGAAATTTTGTACTAAGCTGGTTTTTGTTAGCAGTTGACACCTCTAATTATAGCTAAGTGGATACTCCCGAAAGTGAAATAAAGGCTGCTTTAACCATCCTTTTATGTTACATCCGGTCTTGCTCTTCTGGAAACACCTGGTATACTAGCTACGTGTTGGTGTCATGCTGTTTTAGATAGTGACTCATGAGTTAGACTGAAAGTAGATGAGATTATAACATGTTCCTTTATATTCAAAATGGGCTTATTCCCTGACCTATTTGCTTTTTGCTGTTTTTTATTTTGTTTGTTTGTTTGTTTGTTTGTTTTTTTCATGGAAATTAATTGGCAAAGTGGAAATTAATTGGCAAAGTGGGAAATGTATGTGTTCGTTAAGAAAAGCCAAAAAATAACTACAGTCTGATGTTTGTCACAACAGGTAAAGTCATTGAAGGTAGAATCAATTTTATCCTGGCAATAATGGATATGGTTTTTTGAACAGAGTGAAAGGATATTGTTATAATGTTGTAACAACCATAAATGTGAAGTTATTGTCTCTTTCATAACAGAGTGACTTCTGGTCTTTTCTTCTTCATGAAGTTTTGCTACTGTTGTTTCATTGCTGTTTGCTTTCAGCCCAATGTGGGTATGTTGAGGGCTCTCAAGAAGTTTGTTCAACAGTTTAAACTGTTAAATGCTTCATAATTCTTTGGTTCCAGTGAGAGTCATAAGTCGCTTTACAGTCAGTACTACAGAGTACTGTAAAACAAATATTATGTCAATTGGCATATACCATGCCTTTTGAGTCCTGCCAATATTGTGTTTTTGTCTGATCCATTGCTTCACAAGCAAGACTCATGCAGATGTTCTCATCCACACTTCCATGCTGAAGACTCAAGATTATCCTAAACTTCAATCATAACTTTTTGAATAATACATAGGCATGTTTTTAGCTTTTACTTGCAGTAAGGTGGCAGATACCTGAAAATCTCACACACACACACACACACACAGACAATTTGAATGTGCAAATATTGAAGATATCACCTGGTGCATGAAAAACAAATGCCACAATGTTCATGGAGCATAAGTGCTAGAGTTTGCATAAGTAAATGCTAGCAAAAATTTCATAGAGTGAATAATAAATTCCTCACAGTGTACCTAAGATCATCATGATGAAGACTTACAGAAATGGGTAATATTTTTATTTTACATTTTTTATCCTTCTTTGGTGTGGAAGAAGCTCTAGTATCACGAAGACATGCAGGAAAATAAATCTCTTTCAGTAAGTAACTGGAATTGTTTAATTTGTCACCTCAAGGAAGTGGGAAGGAAAAGACATAATATCGCAAAAATATTTGTATTACATATATATCTTAAATGAGTACTGAGGAACAGTAAATTCACGGCCTGGAACTAGAACCATCTCTATTTTTCACAGTGTTTGGTTTTTCCTTGAAGGATGTGGAATTCCTATTTGCACTCTCTTGGAAGATGTTTCTGTGGTTTCAAATCTTTGCATATGAGACAGTTTTGAATTACATGCTGTAGCATATGTCTATCCCAGCTGTTCTCTCTGTACTTACATGGTCCCATCACCATAAATCTCTAAGTGGATCAGAAGTAAAAACAAAATTACTCTTGCAGTACCTATGGCTGGGGAAGCATTTGGTGTCCACCATTAACTAAATGGGTAAATTGGAGAGGAGGTTTATGAAGCGTTTAATCTCAAATCAAGCAAAATGTCTCTGACTCTGCTTGAAATTGGTCCCTCTGCTGAGTCCCAGCCAAGGGCACCTTCTTCATTACACCTTTTTCCAGGAAGCATAGAATGTGTGTATTTTCTGAAGTGACATGTATAGGCTGTCTGCATGTGACACTGGTGTCTTCAAAGATTGAAACAAATTGCACCTAAAATCCCCAGTGATGTGCAGCTGTATTCTGTACAGCCTTGGGAAGGATGAGCAGTTCCGGAAAAAGAGACTGAAAGTAACTATCTCTGCATTTTTATCTGTACCCCAGTGAGCCATCTCTGTTCATATACTTTTCCCTACCTCAGAGTGGCTTTTAGATCTGAAGTTTAACAAAAAGACCAGATCCAGCATATATTTTTGCCTTTTTTAATACACTGTGGTATTTTAAATGAAACAAACAAAAAAAGGAACTGTTTTGATCAAAGCATTTTTCTCTGACATAGCAAGGCTCCGTGTATCCTCACAAATACCTTAGCTTTCAAATGCAAAAGGCATTCTCACATTTATACCATAGAAGGTGCTACTGGGATATCCCAAATTCCCTTCATTCCCAAGAGATCTGCTAATCTCAGAAGAATGAGGGAGGGAGGGAGTTTGCTTGGCCCCAGATTTCATAGCACTTTGACGCACTTGGAGAGCTTCAGGACTCAGCACCCAGGCACAGGGCTACAGGCTCCTCTTGCACCCAAGTGTGCCAGCAGCTAGACTCAGAGGAAGATCCCAAACTGGCTGAATTATCATAAAACCACTTCCTAACAGCCACAAACTTTAAACAGCTTTCCCCCACACCTATTTGAATTTATTATTGTTATTTCAGTACATGAAATAACCTTGTTTTATACACTTAGTAGATAGACATATCAAATAGGTTGTGTCATCCAAGCAGTATAATGCAGTTTTGTGGAGACCATCTCAGTCATGGGATGAGGGATGGGGACAGAGGGAAGACTGCATGTGGTCCCCCTGGCTCTTCCTGGGGGGAGTTGCCAGCAACAAACATAACTGTTTACCAGAAAACAAAACTCTAAAACAATAATCTAGTGGCACTTTTACAATGCCTTACATCATCATCCAGATTGCATTTCCCTTCCAAGGTGTTCAGGACAAGTGGGCAGCTGAGCATCCTGGCTCAGTGGGTGAGTGTGAGACCCTTATTTTGTCTCCTTAGACAGTTCACTAGCGTAAACACTCACTGAAAGGACATGTTTGGGTTTCTACTGTGTAGTGGACTGTGTTATACTACCTAATCAAATGTTTATACTACATGGTCAAGAACTCTGTTCCCTGACAAATGGCTGAACTATAGTGAAGATGTTCTGCACATGCCCTGATGAAAACATTCTCTTCAGAAAGTCAGCCAGCAAATACTGAGTCATATCAGAGAAATCTATACAAATAATGTAAATAACTAAAGATATACAATCAAGATATATGGATGGCTGGGATAGCTCTGCTAGGGAGGGAGTTTCAAGAGCTAGGGGATGTTGCTATCTAGCCAGGAAGCTGATATTATATTTTTTAGCACTCTTGGTGATTAACTAACAAACATTCATGATATTGTCATAAATAAGGACTTAAAGGGTATTTTCCTTTTTCTTCCTAAGGACTGTGTTATGAAGGCCTCACAGAAACTTTCAAATCTTGCCCTGATGGAACCTGATCATCTTGAAAACAGTTAACAATAACAGACATGTCAGTTAAAACCCCTTGATGAATTTCTTGAATGTAATCAAATGAACCTAAGAAAGTCAGGAAAGACTGGTGTACAGGGAATAGGGTAGGCTGTCCAAGAATATTATTAATGCAGAATAATGAGATACAGTACACTTTGCACAAAGATTTTAATAGCAATTCTAGACTAATTCTTATTAGCTTTTACACTGGATACAAAGATTTTTCTGGATAAAAATTGTACTTACTTCCTTAATCTTTTTATCTTTATTTCTATCACTAGAGGTTACTCAGAGGGACTGCAAATAAAAATTGTCTTTTCACTTCACTGTAGTTAAGATTCAGTTTATCTACTCCTCTGTGTCCAGCTTAAACAATGAGCCTCACCTCATGCTGGAGAGCTCATGCAGATTCACGGTGCTATAGTGTTTGGACTCAACTCATTGAAGAGAATCTTCCCTTACCAAATCTCACGTTGCCATGTTCACTTACCCTCTAGTCCCAATTCAACTCTTTTTTAAAAAATGTAAGGATATTCCTTTTGTTCATTAAAACATCCCCCACCCCCCCAAAAAAACCCCAGAAGCTTTAAGCAATATCCAATTTATTATTAAAAGCTGGTAATGATTAAAAGAAGTAATTGATACAAATAATAAATATCTGCACTGAATGCCATTTTCTGCATTTTCAGATGTCTGTAATGCACAGACTCACATATCCATATGTGCCTTGTTCACCCTCTCCAATGCAAAACCAACCTCACTGACCCTGTAAGCTGCCACCACTCATAGAGGTATGGTTATAGGTATTTCTGGCACTGCATTGCTCTATCAGTTTCTTTGTGGGTTGGAGAGAGTAGCAGTTTGGTACTTCTTTACCTATGAGTTTGTAGATTGTTTTCATGCCATATTTGTGTACATGAAGTGCAAATGCAGGCCCACTTGCATTTGCAGATGAGACTGGCTGCTAAGTTTGGCTCAATTTGGACTGTATCTAGAATGTCACAGTATCTCCCAGTGCAAGAGACACTCTAGCCATGTTCCCTGAAGGAAAGGTTGGGGTACTGTGCTGGGACAGTATGACTGATAGAAAGGCTCCAGGAAGTAATAGCTCTAATGCACCACCTGATGACAATTGCACACTATCAGTGTGGCTGAATAGCTTAGCATGGTGAGGGGGACAGCCAGTGAGAACGTCTGAATTTTCTGGCATGCACTTGATTTGAGGGGATGTAGAATGCTTTGCTGCAAATAACCTAAGGCTCACTCCTTTTGGTCCTTGATGTTTATCCTCAGAGGTTCCCTCTTACATTTACAGAAACATCTGAAAAGCAGAGATGATCATCATCACATGTGCCATCTAAAGGCCACCGGTGCCTCAAATTTATTTAGACACCATTGGAGTGATGGGGGAGATGTGCTGTCCCACAGTGGTGGCGGCAGTATCTCCTAGCTTTCTGTTAAGCCCTGGACTCATGTAGGCAGAGATGCTCCTTGAGGTTTGCCAGGTTCATTGACAGGGATGTAGCTGCTAAGAGGCTTTTCCTTTTCACAGAAAAGAAAAAGGCAACTTCAAACCTTTTTCTTCCTTTTTGGAAGCAGCATTTATGACTTGAGTGGTTCACATTTCCCAGGCTCAGAAGTCCAACACTCATCTGTATGTCTCTATTGCACAAATCATCTTCCAGTTACTCAAGTGAATTTTCCTGAGCATCTATACCTGCAAAACTCCCACTCAAATTTTTGTGTGCCAAGCTAGTCTGAACAGTCAGGGCATGAGCAGTGTGATTCACTTTCAGATGAAAGAAAATAGTTCTTGGAAAGGATTAGTATATACAATTCTGGTGAGAGGCTCTGTAGGAGTTCAAGGTCTCCTTCCTGACTTCTGTGCTAGGGAAGGTAATGTTATGGCAAGACTGGACTCTTTTCCTCTGCAAGAGTAAGTAACAACTGTTAAGAAGAACAGATGAAGCAAAAAAAAGTCCCCAGGAATTTCAGTAACTACTCTGAGCCAGATTTTAGAGGTTACATTCAGTACATCAACTTACCTTTCTTTCTTGTGTTAATGAAATATCAGTCAATAACTCTTGTGTAGAACAAATCCTATTATATGTATAAGCATGTAGCTGTAACTCACCATGGTAGCCCAAAGCACCAAAGCAGGAGATCTTCAGCAAGGATAAGTCAGCTTAGCTGCACTGCAACTTTTCCAGTTGACATAAAATGAGGATCTGGCTGTATAGCTGAGGGTCGTGTTAATGCCCCACTGATGCAGTTTTCTGTGTTCTTTCTTTTAGTGGTGACTATCATTAGCATTAATAGTTCTGGCTTTTTAGCGGTTCTTGCCTTCCAAATTCAGGTGATGTGTTTTCCAGTTTGGATCTAGACCTGTGCAGGTCGAAGGTGGGGCCGTATGTGGGGGCATTCCTCCAGGACTGGGCTAATAATGCCTTCTCTAGTATGAACTGTCTGTGTATTTATTTTGAACTTTATTTTCTGGTCATTTTTAAATTATAATAACTGCTGTATTCTTTAAGTGGTGCTGAAAAATCAAAAGCAGGTAATTTGCAAAGATGTGCTCTTTCTGAACACTGAACAAACAAAGTACACTGGGGGTGGCAACAGGAACAGAATGAACAAACTAACAAAAACTCCACACAATCAAAATATCAACAGTCACTCATAAGGCCTACCAATTGCTACCTACTGATTCAGGATATCTGAAATAAATTATTTAAACTCAGCATAAACTGAACATGGTGATAGAAGCCAAATTCTTAATTTGGCTCTAAATAGTGGTGTTTGACAAATGCAAATACAAGAAACCAGATTTTATACGTTATTGTTATAGCAAAATTCTGATTTAGTATTTGGTTTTATATTTTAAGCCACATCTAAGTTATGAGGCATGTTTTCTTACGTGACTTCTAAGAAAACAAGGTGCTTATGTAGAGCCTGGTCCAAGAAACACAATAAGATTATTCAGGTAGCTAAATCCAGTGTAACTGCAAATCCATTTGGGACTTTCATTTACAAAATAGACTCAATTGAATCTACTCTCTACTGCCAATCAGAAACAGTTTTTCTTCAGAGTAACTGGTTTATTAAAATAGCTTAAATACAGATGTTCTTTCCTAGATCAGATGATCACTGGTCTTGGTAAAAGTCTTCCAAAATTTTTTTTTCGAATCATGGTTGCTCTTTCTCTGAAAGTTCTCCTAGTATTTTTTCTGCTTATATCAGCTTCTCTTGTCTTTATGAACCACAGAGGTTTTCCAAGTCTCTCATGTTTTTCTTTTAATACAGCCTCAATACCTACTTGTCCTGTTGTTTTTGCAAAAAAAGTGAGAGAGAACTGTCTCTGTATAAGAAGTGGCCCATGCCAATGACAAGTGTAATAATTCTCCATTATCTCTTATTGAGGTGGTACCTAAGGTTGAAATAATTTGTCTAAAAAATTACTTTATATGTCTGCTCTGTGTGTGTATGAATGTATTTGGCTTTCCTCTGTAAGTGTCATTCTTTCGTTTGATAATGATACTGCTGTAAAATGGAAAGTCAGGTTTTGGAAAAACTGGGATGACACTGTACCTCTAAATATAGATGAAGAGTAGCTGTACAAGTTGTTAGGTTTATTCTGCATATAGTGGAGGTGATGAGCTGTGCTGAGCAGGAAGATCTGACTTCCTGAGGCACCAAGATTAGAAAGTTGCTGTGCGTGTGCAGGGAACAGCCTGGAATACACAGAGTGTTTGGGGAGGAAATTAAGCTGCCTAAAGGCTTGTATCTTTGACAGAGCAAGTGGGGAGAGTGGGAACATGCCAACAGATCTGTGAAGTTCTGCAGGGCCCTGAATGAGAAAAGAAGAACCCAAAACTTAACAGGATTGGAAAAGGGGAAATCGATTATTGTGTTAATAAGATCTATGGGGTAAGTACATGACATGACTAACAGTCATTTCACTTCAGAGTTGTGAAGAGCTCTCACATGAGAAATAAGCTTGTTATGAACAGTTTTTTAAGGGAAAAGCTGTGCAAACCATTGTCAGTTCATTCTCTACAGAGAAGATTTCAATTTCTGAGTGTTACTGAGCAAGCCACATGGCACACCACAGCTCTGCTCCTTACTTGTACCTGAAAGTAGCTGCATTCTGGGATGTGTGGATCTAATTTTTTTCCTGGCTTTGCTATTTATTTTTTAAATGCTGTTAATTTCAGTGTGAATCCTTCCTTAGCTAGTTTTGAAAGATGACTCAAATCCTTAGTGGCTTTAGATCAACACCAAACTCTGCCAATGGGCCAAGGTCATGACACGATCCTGAAGCAGCCCTCAGAATAACAGTTGATATCTACTCTGCAGATGTAAAGAGAAAAAATAGAAATCACTCTGTTTGTGTTTGCTTCAAATTATGAAACAGTAATGTTATGCTGTCCTTTCACATCAGTGTTCTCCACCTTCAACTCCTTTTTCCCACTTGAACTGAAAACCTTTCCCAAGGACAAGATGGGAGTTTACGAGACTGCTAGATGCCAGTCCTACAAATATCTTTGCACATGATTAATTTCATGCACAGGGGTGGTCTTGCTGATGTCAAGTTAAGCACATGCCTAAGTGTTTAAAAGACTCAGCGTTACATCTGACACCCAAGTAAACAGGCAATCATCTTAAATTCTCCAGGAATTTCTGATCAAAAAGGATGGTTTATTAAAAGCAAAACAAATCTGAAAATGTATCTAAATTCAACATAAAAAATAGCTTTTAAATTAAAGTTACATTCATAGCTTTAAACCTTTAATTAGTGAAATCCCTTTTTATACACTGAAGTGTAAAATTTCACCTCTATTTTAATACCTAAATGCCCCTTTATAAATTACTAAAGGTCAAATACATCTTCATTAAACAGAATTTACTCAAATGCTACCCCAGTAAAGCATCAGTCATTCACCTTCTTTGTTTTTAAACTGATTCTCTCTTGTATTCCAGAATTTGCAGATAAAAAATCTATTCCAGTATTCTGTGGAATTCCAATGTTCTGTGGAATTCTGTGTTATTATGACACCCTCAAGTAACAATCTGGAAGACAGTCTATTATACTTGCACAGCTTCTTCCATCCAGTGTTCTCAAGCCACTTTGTAAACTTCACACAAGCATTCTTAAGCAGGATGAACTTTGTTGGCCATGTGAATGGCGATGTATACAGACAGAGATTGTGCGGGTGGGTTAGGTGCTGCACCATATGCTCAAGGATCAAATTCTTCAAATCTAAAGAGCATTGTTAGATTTCAAGCTGCTTTGGTGAGGCAGGAATCCAGGAGGACTCTGAGCAGTAACAGATTGTGCACTTACAGACAGACAGAACAGTGGCTATTTTGTGATCTCAGGTGTCCTCAGCATGCTTTACTCTGAAAACAGGAACACAGGAAGGGGCACATTACCAATAGTCTTTGCTTCAAAGGCATGACAGGCTGAACAAATGGCTAGGTGACAATGTTTAAAGTTAACAATTTAGTTGATAAATTTAGACATCATACTCCTTTTTCCTTCTTCTAAATTGTAAAGTAACTGACTTTTCCAGATCTCTAGATACTGCAGTAGCATTTTTTTTTTTTTTGGCCTGTGGGCTACTGGAAAAATGGCTTCTCTGACTATTCACTGTGTGTTGATTACTGCTTATGCCACATGGTTGGTCAGCTTAATGATATAGTATTTCTGTTTCCTGGTTGCACACTTCAGTGAGCTGGAATAATCTTTTTGTCCCTTCTTTGTGAGTTATACCTGAATACACAAAATTACTCAATGAATATATAGAGGTAAAAAAAAAAAGTGCTTAAATGGCTTTTAAGAGTCTTCATAATGTTGCTAAGCTTAAAAATATTTATTTGGTGCAGTACCTTTGCATCCCAGGGCTACTAGAAAGTAAAATATTTCATCTTCCAGATTGCTGGAACGAATGAGTTTTCACATACCCATAAAACAAGATTTTGTTCTGGAGGCTCAGATCTGGTTTTATGGTTGCTATATTTTGCCAGACCTAAACCATCCCTTTCCACCAAAATGACTCAGTTTAAAATAACTTCTGTTTTGGTTTTGCCAAAATCCAAAAAACGGCTCAGAAGAGAGTGTATAGCCATGTAAGAGAACATAGGAAGTTCTTTGAACTAAAAATGGATTTTTCTTTCTGTCTTACTCTTGAATGAATGCATATGTACAGAAAAGGTACTTCATGTGCCTAAGCAGAAAAGACAGGTCTTACTTATCAGCCATGAAGTTTCAGAACACTTTCCGAGATATTTTTAGCGCAATAGGTAATGATCTATATATTTTTTACAAATATGTGCTGAGGTTAACAACTAGTTTATATGATAGATGGAATATAGGATCCATGATCTCTTGGCTTCAAAAATCTACAGGTTTCTTCTCCTTTGACTGGAAAACCACTTTGATTCAGTCAAAGAAATATGTAGCCACATTAGCCAATTTGATGTGCCAAGTAAGAGCTCCTCTGAGAACGGTATCAGAATGTCTAACAGACAGCATCAACATAAACACAGTGCCCTAGCAAAGTCCAGGCAAGTTTAGAGTTGAATAAGGTAGGTCAAGTATCCTGCTAATCTGCCTTGCAGCTTAAATCTTTACGGTAAAGCCAATGATCTATGAAAACCATTTTTCATAGTTAGAAAAGGAAACTCACCGATTCACATCTCTTCAAGGCTTGAGAAGTGATTTCTAAACCTAGGATTACACATAACTAATGTACCTTGCTTTGTACTACAACCCTGAGAAAATCACAGAATATTCTGATTTGAAAGGGACCCACAAGGATCATTAAGTCCATCTCTTCAGTGAATGGCCTGTACAGGAATCAAACATATGACCCTGGCATTATTAGCACCAAGCTCTAACCAACTGAGCTACTGATAATAGCATGTAAATACTTTTCTAGAACTTAAAAATTAGTCCTTTTTTAAGAGGATCTACATTATCAAAACTCTATTATCCTATCTATGCTAAAATTGAATTAAATGTAACTAGCCTAACTTCAAGTGAAAATAATACCATTGTGGACAAGTTTTAGGAATCCCTAGGTTACAAAAGCTGGATAATTGACTAAAGAAAAAATGGTGATTCTTGTAGTCATACTTTAAAATACTGAATGCTAAAAATTGTGAAATGAATGTGTGCAAAAGTCACAGCTCCCTTTTCTGGCATTATTTTATGTGATCCTGAATCCTGAGGACCAGTGTGGCCTCATTTTGACAAGGAGCATTCAGGGTAAGAGGGAAGGTTATGCCTGAATAGTGTTACAGCAGCCTTTGCTCACAGCACTGGGAAAAGCACATCTGAGTCAATGGAAGTGCCCCAGGAAAATATCTTGCCTCCACTGTGTCTACCTTGCCCTGGCTCAGGTTGTCAGAACTGGTGGAATGGCTCGTGAAAATTCTTTTTCATTTCCAGAACAGTAGTCTCCAAACATAATATAGTTCAATAATTTAAAATTTAAAAATTGCTCTTCGCACTTTTTACTTAGTTTCCAGCAGTCCCAAAAGAGGCCTTTTCTAAAGAATTCTAGAACAGTATTTTCCCTGTAACTCCAACCTCTGCATGTGCCTTTGCACTCTGCAGCCTAGATGATCCAAATCTACCAGTCTTGTTGTGCCTTGACCTCCTCTGCTTGCTGCTCACCTCTGACTCCCTCCAGCTCATGTTTAGACCTTGCAATCATGAGCTGTATTCCCACGTGCCCATACAGTGGTGATGGTTTTGCTCCATCCTAGCAGGCATGCCATGAGCAAACCAAAGATGCTTCCCTAGCAAGGCCTCTGTCTACCTGAGAAGTCACCAGTGATCAGTCCCACAAGATGAGGCCATAGTATGGTGCTTGTTTTCTTGCAAACATGAGGGAGAAAGGAAGCAAGCTGTTTGCTCAGGCTGCCAACCTGTTTTAATGTATGCCTTGCAAACAGGGCACACGTATCGCAGAGGTCCTCCTCAGCACAGCTGTGTCTCCCCTTATATCTTGCAGTAAATAATAGAGGCTAAAATGAAAAATCCCTTTTCAGTGTTCTTCAAAACTCTTCAATCCCTGGAGAAATCATTCAGAAGCATCAAACTAACAAGTGCTGTCAAATGCCAGGCTGGTCTTCCTTGATCTGGTGGCAAATCACTCACTTTGCTGGCAGGTGCAGAAATGCCTCAGTTCAAAACAGCCTCACAAATCTGATGTTGCCTCAGACGAAGACCACATCCTGCCATTCTCAGCATTGTTCTTGCAGCTACACCACAGGTAAAATGCTTGTTAAAGACTTCTCCTGAGTATTTGCAGAGTAATCAAACGAGAAAAACTTTCACTGACACTAGTAAATGTTCTTACAATTCTTCTTGGAGTAATGTCTTCTGGGTGTTTTAGTTCAAACAGTGAATGCTAAAGGACTGCAAAAAGTCCCAACATAAAAAGGTTTCACGTTAGCAGGTCCTTTTTGCACTGACATCTTTTTTTCTTGATGGGACTAAATTGTTCCTCCCTCTTATGGCTAGCCAAAAAAATTTCTTATCCAGAATGAAATTACACGTCAAATGTGAGAAAGGGTAGAGCAGCTGGGAATGGATTAATTTCTGCAATTTTTCATAAATGAAACAAGGAGTGTCAGTCAATGCTATATTTTTTGTTTAATATTAAATAAAGAAAAAGTCACGATCAAAATCATTTAAATAACACCAATGCTGTTTAAGGAGACAGAAGAAACTTCTGAGACAGGAACTCTGAAATACCCTATCTCTAATGGCAGAGCAGGGACCTCAGGGCCTCCAGGAAGGAGTAGGAGGCATGCAACCTTCGAGCAAGCAGTGGTCAAGAGCAGCATTCTCTGATCACCCTCCTAAAGCCTCAAAATGTGACCAGATCTTGTTCCTGGGCACTCTACTCTTAGGAGTACCCTGGATATAGGGTGCTTTTATGCATCATGCCATTATGTAGAAGTCACACTGTGTGCTCACAGGGTGAGTAGCAATAATAAATTACTAAAGAAGTGCTTATTGCACAAAATTACTCACTTTTGGAATCCAGAAAAAACTGCTGGAAGGATTTGAGGACCATATCAGAATCAGTAACTTTCATATGCCAATCAGTAAAATTCATTATTACCTACCTGACCTCCATGGTCGGAAAAAATGTAATCTTTCCATGCCTATATATCTGTGGTTGAAAAAGGAGGCACATGATTAAGAATCAGCAGAAAGAAAAGCTCAGGTGTGTGGATATAAAAGCAGAAAGTCCAACATGTAAAAATGAATTTCAGCTTGCATATGGGAAAAAAAAAAGTAGCAAGAAAAGTTTCTGGAAATAGTCCAGAGGACAAAAACCAGTACAGATCCTATGTAAAAGAAAAGGGGAGCAGGACAAACATGGTATAAAGAAGTCTAAAATATTTAATGTTTTGTTCTCCCTAATTTTATTGAGAAGACAGGAACTCAGGTAAACTAAAGGAAGAGAACACATTAAAGAGAAGATAGATGTATTCAGACTGCCAGGGCCTGCTAAACAATCCTGTATAATCTCAGAACCATCGATGAGTCTTTGCAGTAACATTACAGGATGCAAGCATGTTTCTTCTGAAAAAATCAGGAAGCTATAATCAGTCTCATAGCAGCTCTTGGAAATTTTCTGAATTTATTTATTAAATAAACAAGAAATAAGTTGCAGGAGAGTCCTAAAGAGTTAAAATAGCCAACATAAGCATGCCAAGAATACACTGTGTCAAATAAATCTTAATTCCTTCTCTGAGAGTATTTGATTTAGAGAGTAAGAGAAAAGAAGTCTATGGGATGTCTCTCTACTTTAGACAGACTTATGCCACAAAGGTCTTCTGCAAAGCTGAAGAAATAAGCCTAGAATTGTCAGCCTAAACTGATTGAAACAGCTTTTTGAAATGGCACTTTTAAAAACTTTAGAGGCTTTCAAAGGCTTCAGCAGTTTGCTGGTTAGGTGTGGCTGCAAGCGTAGCCTTACAGGAGTGGGGAGGTGGAGAACATTTTTTGCTAACATCTTGGCTTTCAGTGTAAAAAAGAACTTAATACATTTGCTGGACATTGCAAGCAGTTTGAAGGACATGGTCAGAATTTAAAGTGGCGTTAATAAATTAGATTAAGATGTTTTGGCCTCATGATGTGGCAATTCAAGATCAGTATGCTATCTGCTATGAGAATAAGATATAATGTTTGAAGAGCTGCTTTGTTAAAAAAAAAAAAAAAAAAGAAAGCAGTCCAAAGGCCAGTTTGTGTTTTCCCATGTTCTGTGTCTTGAAACCTAGAAACTAGATTTTGGGAGAATAAGTGTGGGAGATTTCTATGCAAGAAAGACTCCTTTTATGCTTCCTGCAAACATTCCCTGGTAATAGCTGACATATATGCTGAATAACATTGATCCAGATAAGCATCTTTACTGAAGTCCACAGAAGTGCTTTTGACTGGGGAGATGGGAGCTGAAAATAAATAGGCCAACAAGAATAGTGAAGTTAACCTTTGCTTGTAAAAGCCAAATGCAAAAACTTCCTTAGTGACTCCTAGACATGAACAGTTGCATTTATATACATGTAGATATACATATGTACCCCCATCATGTATGTAAATATGTATTTTCATAAATGTATTTTTCATATTTTTCATCTGTTTTAGCACGTAGACAGGCATATCAAGCTTTGGACATGTGGGACATGAAAAAAAGTTGGTTCACTCTTGCATTTATATCCCAGATAATGTTGAACAATTACCCAGTCTTAAAAATGTCACAGGCCTTCAAAAGATCTTGTATTTTTTTTTGGCTGCTGAGGTAAATATAATAACAAATAATTGATCTTTGTATTTGGATTTAACTACAGAAACTCTATATGCCTGTAAGTTGAAGAAAGCAAGTAGTTCTATGAGCAGAGAGCCAAAACAACCTGATTTCCTATGGTTTTATGTCAGACAGACAGCAGCCATCCTACTCGATGTGCAAAGGCTGCTGTGCTTATGGACTGAGCTACATGGCATGATGTTACTCCTACTCCCACGTCTTGGTGACATGCAGAGTGGACCAGCCAGTTACTCCACAGCTTTCCCCAGAAAGTGAGCCAGAGTGTGAGAGTTGGGTGAGAGGTATACTCCAGTAAGTCCCATAATTGGATGGGTAAGCATCAGTACCCAAGCTTGCACAGGTGTGGTCCAGCAAGAGGATCTGGGTGTATATGTAGTAACTTGTCTAAAGACCTTGATGCTTAATAAGGTATATGTTTTTACTACAGCCTTTCCTCCTGTAAAGGCGACAAGAAGGTCTCTTTCCTCTACCTGGAACCTCTACTTGTGTGGAGTGTGAAAGGATTTAATAGTTATGCACTATCTCTCAAATTTGACTGGAAGAGGACATCTATGTAAAACTACTCTAGACATCCCTGTTAGAGAGATAGAATAACAAGTTTGCCAGGCGAGGCCTGTATTTGAAGACTTCTGTTCAAAGCCCAGATCTTAAACTTCTCTGAACTGAATACATAAGCGATCCACTCAGCAATGGTAATATGCTTAAAATACAAATGCAAGAAAAAAAATTCCTCGTCCTCGTCTCCAAGATTTGCATTGCATTAATGTCAGTGCCACACTGGAATGATGGAGAATGAATTTCAGACTTGCTGTAGTCCTGAATGCATCTGTATCTTCCAAGAAAACAAGTGGAGAGAAACTAAAAATTAGTCTATTTGTTATGAACAGATCTAGAGGTGCATTTTAGCCATGAAGCGACAATTCTTCTCACATAACTTCAGGTATGTAGAAAATAATCGTCTAATCTGAAGTATTTCTACAGGAAAATTCTGCACTTCAGAGAGGTGCCTGGAGATGGGCACCTTCAAAGCACCATTTTTCTTGTCTCCATTACAGTCTTCAGTTTTGCAAGAGTCACCTGCTTGAGGTGCTCATTTCTGTGTAATTCAGGCAACTCCTGAAAACCCTGAAGATGGGGTTTAGCTGCCTTTGAAGAATGGTTGTCATTGATCACATTTAGTCTGCCAAAGATTTATACAGGATTTTACAGTATGAACAAGAGATTAAAGTACTTCTTTGAGTAATGTTTCAGATAACATCTGGCCCTCAGAAGAAGAGGAACATCATGTTCTAGACACAGTCTAGGCTACACAGTCTTCTCTGTGGAAGTGCAGAGATGGCTTCAGAAAGGGCAGTCTGTTGCGTATCTCCTTTAAAAAAACTGTGCTTGAGAAGTGTCTTGAATGTGGAAAACTATTTCATCTAAAGTGGACAACTGCAACAGCCATCTGACAAGATGGAGTTCTGATTCTATTTATCAAATACTGGTAAAGATGGTTATCTAGCTCATGTCACAAGAACACAAGTTGTGTACTGTGGTAGGAAGAATGTTTAAAGTGCAAAGCAGTTCAATGCCCAGGTACTGTGTGTAAACCAGATAAATAAATAAACAAGATAATAAACCAGAGTTTATTATCCATATTCCACTAAATGACATCTGTGAAGTAACAATGCCTGGTATTTGGAGTTCTAGTGAACATACAACTGTATTAACCTCTTTAGAAAGGAATTAATAATAACAATATTCTACCCTAACAGTTTACTGCTAGTTTGAAGGTAAAAGTGCAACAAGAATTATTTTGCAAAAAAAGGATAATATTTTATAACTGAAGTGGAAATTCCAATGGAAAGTGTACAAAAATGTACAGAAAAATAATGGGAAGCAAAAGTGAAGATGATAGAAGAAACTTCTGTGAAACAAAATGAGCCTTCTGATGACAGGAATAGGAATAAAATGGTAATGCACAACTAGGGAAAAAAACAAGCTGCCCTTCTTTTGCTAAAGGAATTCCTATCATCCCAGGATATAAAAAACGTGTCTGATAGTCTCCACACAAGAACTAGTTTCATTGGGAACTTTCTTTTTGGCAGCAGCAGTCCCTTGAAAGTACAAGGATTTGCCTGGGGAGTCCACAGGCTCCTTAGCCTGACAGATTGACAGCTCCAAAGAGGAGGGTGGGATCATGTTTATAATGGGACATGGTGGAATGCAGCTCTATCCAAAAACGCTATGGCTTTACATACATTTAATATCCACATTCCATTAAGTGACATCTAAAACCCAGGGAGAGACTTTACTTAAAAAGAAAAGAGACACTGGATGATTCAGAGACTTAGTAATGGAATACAGAGCCATTCACCTCTAGGTCAACCGTCTCAGTTCAGCTCGAGTTATTATTGACCAAACATTTATACTAACTGCAGGCTGTGTGGAATATCAATGGCTTTATGGCTCTGCTAGATATATTATTTGTTCATGTCTGAGGTGTCCATATGGCAGAAATCACCTCAGAATCCCTTTCTAGTGAGGGAAAACCAGGTACTTTTAAGACATAAATCATCTGGAAGATGTCTTCTTTAGGATGAGATTAATTGCACCCTAGAAGTATCTGTTTCTCTCTGTTGACTACAAAAGGAGCACAGGGTGACTTGCTCCTATGTAGATGTTTATACTGCAGGAGTCTAGATTTGGATAAGATGAATACCATACTAAGTGACTTTTCTATAGTCACCCAGAGGGCTGCGGTAGGTCTGCAACTGAGTGTGGGTATCATAGATCCACCCACAGAAAAATGCTAGCTCATATTTGCCTTTACTCACCTGAATCTCACCTTCACTATGTCCAGTGTACTCTGGGAAATAACCAGAAACCTTTCTTACTCCATATGGGAGAGATGAGGCAACCTAGGATTAGGCACATGATGCTACTAACAGTGCCCTTTTTCTTAATACATGTCAGCAAAATTTCTTAGTGATAGTGTGGGTGGTCTCCACTCTGTGGCTGTGTGTTGGGACATTCTTTGCTTAAGAATCTATGTACAGTCAGGGGCAATCTGATGCTCTACCAAACTTTCTTGTCTGGCAAATGTCAAAATACATTAAGTTGGCACATTCAGTTTTAGTCTGTGAATGGGTAAACTACTTCCTCCTGCATCTTTTTTACAGGCATTTGTTGAGTGACTGAAACAAGAGCAGATTGTGCAAGCCTCTGCCAAGAGGTTTAATAATATTAGTACTAAATAATAACATTAGCTTCATTCTCAAGGAAGTGTCTGCAGTGGCAGGTTAGGTATGCAGTATGCAGAACATGACGTGCAAATCAGTGATCTTTTTCTGCTCCTGAAATGTTGGCTCCACTGTAAGTGATAATAAAACCAGACGAAAGTCTTCTGCAGGTAAGGTGTATATTTATTTGTTTTAGAATCTTTGAAGGTATATTATCTGCTATATGACCCATACTAGGTTGTGAGATGCTAAACACAGCCTGGTTCTGAAGATCCTGATTCATGTCTGGTAGATGTTTTCTTCCGTAATGCCAGTGATGCCTTGCCTTTTACATAGCAAAGTGTTTCTCCACTTGTCTTTGCATCTGCTGGTATACACAGACGACTGGACAAATGAAATGATGGAAGCAAGCAACCCCTCAGCCAGTTAAATTAATATTATTTACTGATTTACAGAGACTTGTCTCTTCCTCCATCTCAAGAAAATCAGATTTCTTACGCTCAGCCAGGACAATACTGTCAGAGCTGTAGAGACCATACCTAGCAGTCTTTGTTCCAACCAAAATCTTTGGGCATTGTAGTAGTATCATACTTATTATAAGTTTATGTAAATAATACAAAAAAGGCCAGAGAAATGAAATTAGAGGAAGATGTGTATGAAAATAATGAATTTGGTTTTAGCCATGGGTGCAACTTTCACTCTTTTGACTGCTTTGCTTGATCAGCCCCTGCTTCTGTTTCTCACCTATAGTTCCATGCCTTGTAGCTTCAGGAGGAACTACCCAAAGAAAGGGAAAGTTCACATATTGCGCTAATTGCTATGTATTAATGCTTTATTGTGCACAGGGATGCATTTATATTAACATTTCTGTTCTAACCAGAAGTGAGGTGTTGAATTCACCCTTCTGACTGTCCTCATTAACTGTTCTGCTTATTCTCTCTCACAACATTTTTTGTCATGTTGCTGAGCAGTCTTGATTTGTTTCGGCTGAGACTAGACCAGACGTCCTCCAAAGCTCTTTCAGGAGCAGTTAGTTCTTTACTTCATTGAACCAGATCAGAAGTGATCTGAAGTAAAGGCACAGTGATGAAGCTGCTATGTTCTCAACAACTGTTTTACTCTATGGATCCTCTCTTACCGTTTCTCATGATTTGCTAATGTAGACATCTCCTAAATGTCTTTCTGTGGGTTTGGCAGCGAAGAAGGTCACTGTGCAACAAATGTGCTCTAAGAGCACCACACGGTAGGCTGCATGAAGTAGCTGTGGTCTCAGTGCAGCTGTCATGGCATGGATCTACTCGGGCTCCATGGCAGAGCAGTTGAGGACATTGTGCAAATGTGGAGCAATTTCAGTGACTATTTCTATGTTACCTGGATTACAGTTTGCTGTAGATAATACTAGTTCTCATTATGTGCTGTTGCAGTTGTGGATTTTACTTTGAACTAAATAAGTAAAGTCCATATCGTGTTCAGTTCAGTCTTACAACTATGCTACACCAACACTAGAGTACTAAGTCTATCTATTCTACATACATAACAATATATCTACTACATCATATTTCAAATTAAGTGATGCTATACTATCTTATCTTAGTTTTTTCACAGTGGGACAGATTTACTTATGTTTGGCTGTGTAAAAACTGCCATCTCTACTCAAAGCTGCTATAGGTGTTCTATAGCAGAACCGAATACTGGTTCCAGGATACACTTCTAAGGACATGAAACCAGTCATACTTTGGCTATTGGATGAGCACAGGCAACCCATGTAGGCAAAAGCCTTACCTGTAAGATAGCTAATGTAGTTTAAATGACTCCATACATAGCCTCTAATGAGGCAAGCGTTCCAGTCAACTGAAGAAGAACATAAAGGTCTCAAGTCAGTCCCTTGAGGAGAGTAACAATAAATATGATGAGCAAAATAGATGAAAAAAAACCCCCAAAACATCTTATGAGTCAAGCTAAATGTTTTCCTTTTCCAGTAAAAACAAAATTATGGGGCAGTGAAGCTGTATTTGATGGTGACTTTAATAAAACATCTGTCAGACTTTCTTATAGAAAAAATTGTACTATGCTAAAAATTCTATAGAAAGGTCTTTCTTAAAGTTAATGATAAACAGCAATGCTTTGTATTCAAAAGGGATCTGTGGAATCTGGAAGAGGAGTGAAGAGCCTATTAAGAATAGGGAACAATGAGATTTAGTTTAGGTCAGTCTCTGAGTGTATCTCACTTAACACATACCACTGTTTTTTGACATTTATATTTCTTTATTTCCTGTTTTCTTTTCTACACTCTGCCCAATACCCATGTTTTTAAAATACATACAGTGCTATTATATCAGCTACGTAGGTGCTGTGGCCCTTTATCAGACATCCAGTGCTGCTGCATCCTGTATGAGCAGATTTTATCAAAACAGTGTATATATTGATAGGCATTTCTAAGGGAGCAAAATGATCAGGAGGATGAAGGGAATGAGTGCTGAGACAGAATGGGAATTTTATTCTGTAGCTGAAACAACCAGGCTGAAATCCACTGTAGTCAATCCTAGACTGAGGTCAAACAGACATTTACAAATACTTTCCTTTCTGTGAAACCTTGAAAAAAAATCCAAGTTACTAGAAGTTGTGGTAAGAAAAACGAAGCTTACTTTTAGTATCCATACATCAGTATACATACGTCTTCCTTTTTCTAGTGTTGGGGTTTTTTTTTGTTTGGGGTTTTTTTGTTGTTTTTTTTGGGTTTTTTTTGTGATTGCTCCTTTATTGATTTCCATTTTCTTTACTAGCGTGGCAAATCTGAGTCTTTTGGTCCAAATGACCTATATCCATTTACCATCAATACAGTTCCAACTCTAGGCTTCCTGACACCACTTTAATGTGAATTCCAGACATTAGCACAGCACTGCAACATTGATCTGACTGATGCATAGTAATACATGAAGTGAACATACACAGATGTTGACCAATCTTTTCTTTAAACCCCTCAGATATTTTTCTTGTCAAGATAAAGTATTGAAATGTAGAGTGTACTTTTCACATGAGAGGGTGCATTTAGTAAACTCATCATTTATTTTAAAAATAATTTTTTAAATCCTGTTTGGGAAAATAGTTAGGCACATACTTAAGTTATGTTGACTGAAATTTACAGCCATGCCACCACATGTCTGGTGGAGCTCTTTCTTGATAAATACCTACCCATATGAAATAGTCAACCTCAATACACTGAGTCTCTGTGGTCTTTAACATTTTTGTCTCAGTGCACAGCTATGTTCTTTACTCCCTTGACCTCTTGCTACCCTTTTTGGACTCCAGCTCCTTCTCTGCTCCTCCTTCCCTGCTATGGGGATGTATGTAATCAGCAGTCCCAGGTCAATAGGAGACCTTTTCTTTAATTTCATCTCTCAACAACTTAGGTATGAACCCTTCCAAGATTTTAGTCTTGTGGGCTGAATTAGACCTACCTTTATATGGAAATATTCACCCTTTTCTCTTCCGAAGTGCTGTTCGTGGCAATCTGATACTTATTTTTTGTTTTACTTTGCTTTGGATTTTTTCCCCCTCTCTCCTGTTAATGATATGAAAGTATTCCTTTGTCATCATTGTCTTTTTGACTAAGAACAAAGTTGTCAAAGTAATAATTTGGTTTTACCTGACCTGTTTTTACCTGACCCATGTAACAAGCACATTCAGCAAAGAGTGGGCCTCACATAGCTCTGTTAAAAGACACCATGTCTTTATAATGGCAGTCAAAACTCCTAAGTTGTACAGATACTGTCCAAATAATCACCTATTTTTTACTAATGCTGGAAATCAATCCTTATCTGGAGTAATACCAGTTCAGATGAACCAACTAGGGGCATCTTTCACGTTGTAACCCTCATGGGACATAAACTTCAAATATATGATATGACTGCATTTAAAAAGGACATATATAATAATTGTTAGAGCTCCTTTGGACTGAGCTCCATTTCACAGACCTGATCTTGTATATTTTTATCACAGGTAGGTGAAAGGCTGTCTGATCACACTGGTGGTATCAGAGGTATGGAGGGTATATTTACTGTCTGAATTTTGACTCATTCAGAAAATTAAACCCAACTTAACTGGTATTTCTTGCAGTTCCAGGAAAATTTTCATCGAATCATAGAATAGTCTGGGTTGGAAAGGACCTTCAAAGATCATCTGATCCAACTGCTCACCACCCCCCCCAACCCTGGAGATAAGCAGGGACATCTTCAATTAGATCAGGTTACTCTGAGTCCCATCCAACCTTTTGTAAAAGTTCTTCAAGGGCTGTTACTCTATGAGACCAAGCCTTACTTTAATTTCCCTACAGGAAACATGAACTTTTGTCACACTTCATTAGCATAACACATTCTAGCCAAAGGGTAAATGGAGCTAGAACAGTACACAGCCAGAAAAAGCTAGAATTTCCTCAGTATGTGACTACATGTGACTACATATTTTGCCAATAGTTCCACAGACAAAATTCCCATTTGCTTTCAATGAGATAGGGATTTTATTTAACATTTTAAGCATATTTATTCAACATTTTCAGCATATAGCCATGGTGTTCCTTTGTCATTGCTGGTTGTTTCTGATGAAGAGGTAGATTAATATACAGAGCTACCTGTGTGGTCTCAAGATAATAAGCCCTATTTCTCCTCGTTCTTTGCTGATGAAAAACCTTTCAACATTTCTGATAATTTGAGGAAATGTATATCTTGTTCTTCCTTATACGTTGTGCACTGAAGTAAAATCTCCATTTTAATTTTTTTTCTGTAAGTTGATTGCACAAGTTCTCCAATCTGAGCTTTTTATCTTCAGTTTCCATATCTTGTTTATAGTCTCTGATACTACACCTAATAAAAAACTGTCATAGCCCTAAATATTTAATTGTGCAACAGTTCTAGGGAAAAAAACGTAGAGGTGGTCTGATTTAGTTTTCAACTGCCTTTCCCAGAGGCCTTGCATTAGGTATACTTAGGTGTATATACAGACCAAAGTTGGCACATTTTCTGCTTAAATCTGGAAAAATGCTCCTCAAGAACTGTTGAGGGAAGAAAGTAATGGCATAAACTTGTTAGAGCCCTGGATTGCCTTTGCACCAAGATACGAGAAATACTTGTTGCTTTGACTGAAATGACATGCGTATCTGGCCATTTATTTCTCTGTATTAATTAGAGGTGGTAGAACCCATCCAGGATAAATATTTATTAAAGCGAGAGGTAGCTTGAAATACAGCATTACTCAGGCAGAGAAGGTAGTTCCTGAGGGCTGGATAGTCAGTGAAGGAAGTCCTGACAGCAATAGCAAGAGGACTTGGGCAGTGATCCAGAAGAGAGTTTCTGGAAGACACAGAGAACAGGCAAGAGGGTAGTCATATATGAAGATTGTAGCAGAGTGGGGGTAAATTTGGAGATAGCAATTTGTGAAGAAAACTAAGAAGTCAAAGATGACACCAAGAAGCTAAACATGAAGAGCTTTGAAGCCAGGCTGAGTAGAACAGCCATGCAGAGGGATCAGGTCACAGATTTTCTTGGTAAACAAAGAAAGAGTAGCAAATATGGCATGTAAGGGTGAGTAAGTAACTGAGATCTCCTTGGTAATGCACAGACGGTTGAAGTCATTAGAGCTAGCATGGTGGGTGAGATTAGACATGAACACTAAATGGAAAAGTAGAGGGAAGAAGACTGAAAAGAACAAGAAATAAAAAAAAGAACCAAATGTTAAAAATTATAAATGGATATTGTAAACTGCATTTGGTTGACTGTGAAGGGAGTGTTAAACCACAGCAGCCAGAGAGAAGTAAGAAGGAATGAGATTAGAGGACTTAGTCAGATGCACTGAAATGTACAAAGGCAACTAAAGTAATGGGGAAACCCCTGTAACACAAATGGGACTGTACTCTTCCCTTGTAGCCAGTCCCTACAGCAGCATTAGGGGATATACGTGTAAGAATGGAATGAAATTGCTCAGACAAGAGTTTTTGCAAGTTCATAGGGTATTTTCAGGCAGTAACCCCTGGGCTAAAAATTTTGGCTAAAGAGAATGCATTGTAGTTCTGACTTCTCTTAAATTAACGAAGAGGAAGACATGATAACCTTGTAGGATGTAGATTCCTGATTATGTTATGATTCGTTTTCAGTTGTTCCATCTCGAGATTATTTATCTAATTTCCTCAGCATAGTCTACTCTAAATTCAGCTGTTAACAGAACTGATTGCTCTGAGCAATCAGAAAAGCTAGCAGACCATTCAGACTCAGAACACCTTACATATCTCTAGCTGAAAATTTGCTTTATGAAAACCCGGACCTATTTATAGTGAAATTCACACAGTTTCAAAGTTCTGCTTTCATGTTTTAGTTTCCTAAATCATGATACAACTATGGCTTATGATCTTGTTCTGTCTGATAAAGTGGGGTTATACATAGGAACCATGAGTGACCCAGAGGGAGGGAGAATTGCCTTGTAGCTTCTTGACTGAGCTACGAAGATTTTGCTTTTAAGTGCTTGTCTGCGTTAGCTCTAGCACTTTAGGATTTGGTAACGTATATTTAAAGTTAGGAATGGAAATTTACTGCATTTCATTGCTACAGTTTGCTTTTAATTTTCTTTGCATTATTCCTTCAGATGCATTTGTTTCATGCATGTTCTCAAGACAAAGTCAACCTCCCTCCCTCCTTTCCTTCCTTCCTTCCTTTCTTCCTTCCTTCTTTCCTCCCTTCTTTCTCTTTCTTCTCTTCCTTCCTTCTCTTTCTTCCAAGTAATTTTCATCTCCATATTACTTTTTCTAAGGAATACGAACACTGTTTAGAAAGTAGTGTTCCAGATAAAAGGTGACACCAATTTCAGTCAATCATGTTAAAAACAGTTTTACTGAACTGAATAACTGAATAGCTGAGCAGATTTTTCTGTATTCATGTGATGACACATTTCTAAGATACAATTAATCATTTGTTTTTTAGCTATTCTCAAAGTAGTGAGGGAAATGAATTGTTGTCAGCCCACTCCAGCAGTATATGCTTTTGGTCAGTACAGCGAGAAGTAGCAATGCTGTGCCCATTCACTGTAGTCTGGTGACACCATGATAGTACACACCAGGACACACTATTTAGGTCCTGCTTATCTGACCCGAAGTAAGAGAGAGGCCAGGGATAGATCCAGATGACACCTGCTGCTCTGCACACCCATGTATCACAGGTCACCATTTAGTCCTGCACACTGGCACTGACCATAAACCATGAAGTGAAAAATGTAAGTTTATTGTAAGAAAGTCCTAAACAGTATATTTTGCCTTTTTTTTATTCCAGGTTCAAAAGCAAATTCATCTCAATTCCAAGAGGATAAAAGTGTCAAGTGATGGTTGTGGTGGAGGTTGCAATTTTTGGAAGTTGTAAAAACTGGGATGCTGGTTTTGGAAAGAGAGAGAGAGGTTTCCACAATAGCAACATGGCATTTAACTTAATTAGTCAATGAGAGAAGTTATAATACCTCTCAAAGGAAACATGCAAACAAAGAAAACCTCTCTGAATCATTAAAGTTTCACAGATAGAAAAGGGATACTTGCGTGGGAAGGGACAGTACCACAAATGAAATATTTCCAAATTCTGTATCTGAGACCTTGGTAGAGTTGCTGTTGTTTGCAGTACATATGGGTGTACCAAGGGACAGGCCCTGCAAGCAGCAGCAGGACATGGCTACAGATCCTGTCCTTGCTCTTTGAGGCACTCCAGGTTACAGCAAGTGGCATGAAGTGGACCTAGCTGCTCCCTGCACACTCCTGCTGAAGATGTCTGGGGTCATGAGAAGTTACAATGGGTTCCTCAAGGCTGTAGACACATGTATGTTTTCTATGGTCTCTGGGAACATCCCTGAGGAATCCACCTCTGGGAATAGTCTCTTAGTGGGAACAATTCTTCAGTGCTGCCAGCTCAGGACTGTGCCTAACAGGACTTTCAAAACCACGGTTAAGAACCAGTAGACAGAGTTCAGCAGTCAAAGAGATATTTTGGAGAGAAAAACTTGCAAATAAACATACTTAAATTTCTTTAGAATACAAAAATACTGCATAGGACAGGTTTAGCATCTTAGATGGTTATCAAGGAAGAGTTAATTCTTTCACCAAAACAGCTAAATAAAGGCTTCAGTATGTGCAGTGTTATTGACGATTCAGTGAGAGACTGAGCCTTTGAAGTCTGTCACTAGCTTTGAATCCTGAGAATTCTGTTTCTGTCCATGTCACCACCACCCACATGTGTCTATGTGTCTGTGTCTGTGGTTTTGTTTTAAATTGTCAGTTTTCCTCATGGCAATCAATGCATCATCATTAGGACTGCAGTGAATAGCATGGAGAGCTATGAATAGCCATATTCTGGGGAGCTGCACACTGAGTTTTGCTGAAGGGAGCAGGGACATCTGGATCCTTGCATTGCAACTAGCCCTACAAATCAAAAGGGATTTGCAATATAGAAAACCAAATTACAGAACTGATATTCTAGATGCTTGGGTAATGTTCATTTCTTCAGTCGGCTGCATTTCAGCTTTGCTCCACAGTAGAGACAAGCCTGAGTATGCTAGTAGGAATAATAACTGGTCATTGATATCAGCAAATAACATCTCGTATTCTGCCATCTTTTTCTCACAGACCTAGAAAGACAAATCTACTCATGTCCATTTTGGAGAAAAATAAATGTGTTTTTTATTTCAGTGTTTGCATGCAGCATCTTTTAGTCTTTTAAAAGATAGTATAGTATTTTTGTGAAGCATAAAATAAACATAATTGAATAGTTCCATGCTGATACGTTAAGTGCTATTTTAACACTTAGGACACTCGAAAAACATTTATGAAGACAACAGTACATTGAGAAGTTACTGTGCAGATATGACACCAACTAATCTTTGTCTTGTCACAAGACAAAGTTAGTTTTATTTGTCATATTGTCATATTGTTGTAATTCCAATTTACTAGAGCCATGAAACACTATTTGCATTGGAAATTGTATCCTACTGTACTTGGTAAAGTTAATGAAGCCACAGACTCATTTAGGAGGGTGGAAAACCCCACTCTTCACCATGAATGAGTGTGTGAAAATCAAATACACTTTCAGATTACTGAGTAGGAAACCTAGGGTGGGTTTTAGGCCAATTAATGCCATTGCTTCATTAGCATATTTATTTCAGTTACCTGACAAACCTGCTTTTAAGCACTTGATCCTACAAACAGGTTTTCCTTCTGCAGGCTTTCAAGGGCCTGTGTCTTTCTCTCCATGGGTAGGACTAGGAGACCAGAACAAAAGTGTAACTTAAATGTTCATGCTGGTGCTAATTTCCACTCAGCATAACTAGTGCTTTCACAGTAATATACAGGGTGGAAGCTCTAGGACAGCAGATGACCATGCTGATCTCAAAGGAGAGTCCAGTGCTACAAAAGACTCTCATGAAAGCATTTCTGAGATTTGTCTCAGACAGATGGATGATAAAACAGTCCCCAGGAATTAGGAGTGACTTATTCTTCAGATTCCATTCTAATACAGTACCTAATGTTTGTTCACTACTGGGTCTGTCCAGCTGTTTTCCTGGCTGTCTCTGGCCTACATCAACTTATCCCAGGTGAAACACTAGAGGATATCTCTTGAGAATTTTCAGTTGACTCACAAGGAACTGAAAACAATGGAAAAAAGCAGATTCTTCACAAGTAAAGGTTATAAAAGGAGGGTCCTGATTATAGGCACAGTAGTCACCTAAATGTGGAGGAGAGATTACATGACACCAGTGTGGCTGGATAACATGAAAGGATCAGTTTTTCCTGTCTTGAGAATTGCTCCTTTTTAATACTTTTTCACTGGGTTCAAATAATATTTTAGCTCCTTATAAATGTAAGTACATGCAAACATTGAGGCAATGGAACAAAGTAGTTTTGGATGCTATTGCAGTATTATGTAAAAGGTCACCTTTTATTACAGCAAAAACTGAAGAATACAACCTGACTCCTTAAAGAAAATTTCAAAAGAAGTCCCATGGTCTAAAGCACTATTCCACATGAAGTATTTTTGTTTTCTTTTGGACATTCATGATTAGGAACATCAGGATGAGAGCAGGGTCTTTGTTTCTCAAATGTTCATCTGTTCCTGCTGCTTTCTGACTTTGCTGTGCACTCTCAGAACAAAGCTTACATTGAGCTACCTTGGGAACTATTTATGTATCATTACTCAGCTAAGAACCGTGTTCTTGTTTAGGTTTTCTTACCCCAACTCTACCAAATTTCCTACAAACAGGTTCAGTGACTTGGAAAAGCAAGCACTGGCATACTTCTTATCCCCTGTAAGGCATTGTGTACAGTCATTTCTAGCCACACAGAGAAAGAGCAACACTCTTGTTAAGGTGTTACTTAACCACTGTTCTTTTTAAAGCAATTTGTAGTGTACAGCTGATGGTGTCACTAGCCAGAAAGCACCAGAAAAGGGAGTCCTCAAAAAAGTCAAGGATCTGTATATAGGTGCTGGCAGGTGTCACCAGTGGCCTCTTCCCTGGACAGAGTAGTTCCATAAACTGAGATAGAGAGGGCTATTGATTTGTCAGGTTTTCATATGAACTTTGGGCTTGATGGGTAAGACATTAGCCTTAATATGAATGACTTCTACTACTGAGAGAAACAGAGGAGAGTAATGGAAAATGCAGCTTTAGAGAAGCTATTCCTGACTTCTGGTAGTGGGTCCAGGTTCACCTGTTTGTCCTCGCTGCTTTACCTGAGGCCCTCAGTAGCAAATGATGGTTACATGGCAGCTTAAATTCCTCTTGATGATGCTGTCGTAGCCCCCAGATGCTAGAGACTGCTCACTCTAACATGATGACATCTCTGCCAGTGTGGACTGGTTCACTGTTTCTCAATATCATGGTGTTCAGCAGTTCCTGACAAGGTTTGGCTGAGGGAGGTCAACCACATCCTTATTCAAACTAGGATGCATCAGAAAAAGTGAGGCAAGGCAGCTAGACCCTCCAAAGTACATAACCAAAGTACAGTAACCACTGCAGAAATGGAAGTTTATTGAGGTGATGTTGACTACTTAACTAGTCCTTAATTTAAATGCCTGACAAACAACTCACTAGAAGTCTAAATACTCTGTGTAGCCAAAGGAGCGTGTTTGGTGCCTAAGGCAGCTGCCTCAGGCAACAGCTCCACAAGTAAAACTCACAGGGCCCTTCTCTAATTGAGATTTTTCAGTATTTCTTAAAGACTTTTCCACAGAATGAGTCAATAATATCCATTCCCACTTTAGTTATTATTGGACAAAAATTGTCCTTAGAGTTCTCAGCAATGCATATTTCCACTTTAAAATATAATACTACCCCTTTAAAAGACTGAAAATTACGTATTCATTGTAAAACATATTTTTTACTACTGAGTAACATATCTTGCGAACTGTAAGCAAAACCTAATCACAAAAACTTAAAGTAAATCTGATGTCTATCTGGAAAGACAATATCTCAGTCATAAGACTACAGATTATCAACATTAAAAAGAATACAACAAAATATGGCTTCTTTAAGTTTCCTGAGCTGAATAGGGTGCAAGTTAGTGCTTGGAAAGATCATGAATATCTCAAAGTCAATGCGCATGAAATATCTCCTGCTTGTGAGGATGATCAGGTACTGTGGCATAAAGCAGAATCCGAGATAATATTTAAGAGAGTGAATATAATGCAGATGGTGACAAACTGTCCTTCTTCTTAACAGAAAGCAGGTACTTCCCATTTAGTCAAAGTGGAGATCCAGACAAGTCCAAAGTATTCTGCATGTCATGGGCCTGCTCCTCAATTTTTATCTCAGCATGACTGAAGAAAAACTGATTTGAACCTGTACCTGGTGCTTTGCTAGCCAGAGACAGACTGGGGAAAAAGTGGCAATGAGTCAGCTTCTCCAGTTCAGTACCACATGCAAATTCATTTGTAATGGGAAACACAGAAATTCCACTTTATAGTTGTATTTATTCATTCTCAAGCATCTTTCATTCTCATGCTTTTTTTTTCCCCCCCGAGATAGCTTTCAGGAGAAGCCATAGTCTTGAATTCGCTTTATCCTAAATCACCTTGTCCAGAAGTGTTTGCAATCCTTTGCATAGCACTCAGGTTAACCAGCCCTTACATAAGGGAAAATAAATTTTGAGTTCACATAGCAGCTAGCAAGGATCGAAACTCCACCACCTCCCTTGGAAACATGTGCCTCTGCCTGACCTCACAAAGAAAAAGTTTCTCCTTATATCCCAGCTGAAACTTATGTTTCAATTCATGTTCATGGTGTCTCTTCTTTCCACCATGCACTGCTGTGGAAGAACCTGTCTCCTTTACCCTGACAACCTCCCTGCAGGCACTGGGGAGCTGCTACTAAGTCTGCTGAAGCCATCTCTGCTCCAGGCTGAACAAGCTCAGCTGCCCTATCCTCTCCTCAAGGGGCTTAGGATGGGAGCAAGGAGAAGTGGGAAGGAAATGGTTGGTCCATACTATGGGGCCATAGTTCTGTCAGGGTCTCTCCTTGTTTTGCCCTGAAGCAGAAGAGAGGGAACTCTAGCGAAAGATGAATGGCATGCTCAGACCTTGCATTTTTAACCAACAAACAACCTCTTGAAGTAGAACTTCACAAAGTGGAAGACCTACACTAAAGCAACCTCTAGAAAGGAGCTGGAGGGAGATTTACAGTTCACCTCATGCTTCTGTAAAATTGCTTTAATAAACCTGAAAGTTTATCGAGCATTTAGAAAAGTTAAAAAAAAAGTTCAGTGCAAAAAAGCTGTACTGCTACAGCTAAAAATATATTTTTAAATGAATACTGCATTTTTTTTTAAATTAAGAAATTGGACAAAGTCCTACAGAGCCCTGTTTCAGGTTTGGCATTAAGCCTCCAAAAATACTATTATGGTCAGCCTCTGCTACTGAAACATTTATTACGGCTGGAGGTAGGCAGGCTTGGTCAATGTGAAAGATGCTTCTAATCTCCTTTGCTCTTAATGAGTAGGTTTTTCACCATGTTCCAATTCAGTAGTCTGTCTCACTGTAGAGCAAGGTCCCAACCCCCACACCATCAGATTTTATTACTTAACTCACAGATTTGTATGAAAGCTATTTTTGTTCCTAGCAGGGTGCAAGGATTTTTATTTTTTTAAAGATAATTACTATGCTGGTGTTGCTTGTCTGCATTTTATTTGGGATATGTTTAAATTTATACATTGATAAAAGTGAGTATTCTGTTTGATCATTAAATGGTATGAAAATTGGTGAAGTAAGACCACACAAAAAAAAGGTAACATAAACATCTAATGCTGCTGGAAAAAAATGCCTTCAGAAAAGTAAGAGTAAAAGAATATCTTGTAATTATTTCCTCTATGGGACTGGAGACTGAAATAGATCCTATAGCCTCTTGTCACCATTTTGAAAAGGTTCTAATACTGTGTGCCATGTTGATCTATTATGCACTGTAGTGGAGCTTATGATGTAGTTCACATTAAGAAGTCTAACTTTCCCTAATTGAAGAGAGGTACCTTAGGCTTAAAGAGTTAGCTGCTGCTTCATGAATGAAACCTTGTATAGTCTTTTACTGCATGTTTCATACTTCATTGCCTTGCCCAAAAGAAATAAGTCAACTCATTTTGTTTGAGATGTTGCTGGATACAGTGGATATATCTTTGTGTTTTGAGAAACAGATACAAATCAGGCAAAGATCTAGTATCTTCTCTAACATATTCTGCTCCTTTTTTAATCTTGTTATACTGCAAGATATTTGGAGGAAATTATGATGAATTTGAACAGTGCACCTCACAAAGACACTACCCTTCATGGGAACAGCTGGGCATCGCCGAAAGTCTGACACAAAGAATGTTCGTGCACTATCATTAATTAAAATAAAAAGAAAGAACTACTGCAGTTCAAAACTAGCTCTAATACATCTTCCAGAATTAACCTCTTAAAAATGATGTGAAAAAAAATAGTCAAGAAAGGCAATGGTCTATTTAGTGTAAAAAAATACCTACATTGATTGTTCTAAGTACTGTAGCTTATGGAATTCTCTCTTCTCCAGCCACTGTCCCTGGGGTCTCAGGGCAAGCATGTGGTGCCATAAAGGCCGCTGTCAGCACGAAGAAGCATTACAACAAGTACCTAACTCGGTCCATGAGGCTGGAACGTGCCTAGCTTTGGAGACTAGATATCCAGCTCTAAACTCCTTGATGCATGTGTGTAAAGGAAGACTCATTTTTCAAAGCATAAATTTACCACATCTTAGCATCTGTTTCTGTAGCAACAGCTAAAATAAAGGATGACTCCAGCATAAACCCAGTGTACACAAACTGAAATGTTTATCTTTACTTTAGATGGATGTTTCCTAATCCTTGCAAGAATATAGAGAGAATATAAAAATCATCCCATACTGTAAAGCTCTGACATGGAGAACACAAACTAGTCCTGAAAAGTTGAATTGCTCTTGGTTCCAAATGATCCGTGTGAAAGCACAGTAATTGTTAACACAGCACCTGTGTTTGAGTGAAAGGTAGCTTCTCAGAGATGTGTTTTGAGTGCCAAAAAGAGTTGCATATAAATCCAGAGGTTTATTTTATTTTTTCCAACTTTCAGGCTCATGCAGTACATTATTTTGATTAGTCAGCTCACGTGGTTGAGGTTAATTTTTTAGTCTGGTCCTTCCAGCTTTTCTTTTCCAGTTAAAGCAGGCCCTTTTGAACTGCCCTTACAAGCATTTCAAAGTTTCATGAATTGGGGCACCCATGCACATGCACACAGGTCCACATGCAGTCGTCCATGGTTTCAGGAACTCTCTGATAACACATTGCTAACATTTAATTATCGAGGTTTCCTCAGGAATTTTCGTGAATTATTGTTGAAATTTCATGTATTTACAGATACACACTGATTTTTGCAAGCCTTTGTAGTCAAATTTATATTTTACTCTTGAATCCTGCATGTCAGCGATTTCTAATCAGAATGCAAAATATTTGACCAACTTTAGCAGAGCTGACCAAGTCATCAATGTATAAGGATATGCAAATTTAGATCATCCCTTCTTCCTTTATGCAAATTTAGATCATCCCTTCTTCCTTTTGTGAGCATGAGATGGAAAGAGTTACTGAACAGCCTTATATTTTTCTAACAGGAAAGGAAGAAGGGACCTAAAAAAGATCTCTAAGCAACAGTACAGGAGGGCATGGTGTTGACTTGTTATGCTTCTAAGCAATGTAATTAAATACATGAGGAAGACGCCCTTAGTCTGGTGGTGACCATCAATATTTCTGACACAAATACAGACTTTACACCACAAAAGTTTGGTCCCAAGTTTAGATTAAAAAATATTATCAAAGAAAAGAGTGGGCTTAACAATTACACGGCATCTATAATCTTACATCAGAAATAGAAATAACCCAGATTCAGAAATAACTTCCAGGCACATCAGTCACTCAAATAAGGATGCTACTGAAAAAAGATCTAAATATCTTAGTCACAACAAAGACGACTATTTTCAGAGAGGGCTCTGCACATTCTGTTTGCAGCTGCAGCCCAGCCCTAAAAAAGAGGTCAACTGGGTTTGGAGTGAATCCAGCTTGAGGATCTGAATGAGCTGCACAGCCTAACCCTCCAGCTGAACATGAGCAGCTCAAGTCAGATCAGGATTTTAGTCCACTGCACACATCAGGGGAATTTCAAGGTGTCTCAGCTGTACATCTGAGCCATAAATCAATTTCCATTTGTGTCATCAGAGAAAAAACATATGTTGTTTGTTTTCTTGCTGCCACTCTTCAGAGTACCCTTCAAAGAAGGGACATGGGGTAATGCTTAAGAGTTAAATGGTGTAAAAGACGGTATTTTTAATCAGGTGAATTATACAAGGTGATGCTCAAAGGTCTCTCAGATGCATTCAGCAGCTTGTGAATGCAGGTACTATAGCATGAGAAATGAGGAGAGTGAGAATCAGGGGGCTGGTTCCTCACTCAGTATTAAATGATATATGTATACTGACCTGCTGTGTTTCAGTCCCACTGAAGATTTGAATAGTAGTGTCAGAGATTAATTAAAAAAAAAAAAGAATTAAAGAAATACAGAATCTGTCATTTAAAGGCTAAAATTTTGATGGTGATGGACACAAACACCCTTGTGGAAGCTCCACTCAGGTGAACTGATCTTGTCAGCTGACTAGAACAGATCTTTCCCAGGTGAAAACCATGATAACCCAATGGTAAGATTTTCCCACAGGGAGCAAATGCAGAGTGCTACAGGGCTATTTCATGCAGTGCAGAGGGGATAACAAGGACAGGTAGAATGCTGAAATTATTTGATTTAAACAGAAGTGAGACATGTAATATTTTTAGAGAGAAGAAGATTAAATAAAGGGTCATGTTATCAAGGGAAATGGTATATTCTCCCTCTCCTGATATTTTCAAGCTAAGCTGAAGACCTTGGTAGCTGTTGGACTTTCTGCAAGTGCATCTGAAATACTACAGTGAATGATTTAATGACTGTTTCTGGCCTTCATCTCAGTGGGGTGTGAGTCTATGGACAGGGCAGCTGGGATCGACTTCCAGAAACACATGACAGAAGGGTGATGTGGTGGTTGGAGGCCATCTGGGGCACAGTGACCATGAAATAGTAGAGTTTTCAATACTCAGGGATACCAAGAGGGCCACCAATAAAACTTCTACCCTGGACTTCCAGAGGGCAGATTTTGACCTACTCAGAAGACTGGTTCGGAGGGTACCTTGGGAAACAGCTCTTGAAGATAAAGGGGTACAGGAGGGATGGACATGCTTCAAGAAACATGAATGCACAGGAGCACGCTGTCCCAGAGTACTGAAAGGTGAACCGGCAGGGAAGACGGCCAGCCTGGTTGAACAGGAAGATTTTAAAGGAAATTAGGTGGAAAAAGAGAGCTTATCGACTATGGAAAAAGGGGCTGGCTACTCATGAAGAGTTTAGGAATATAGTTAGGTCATGTAGAAAGAAAATCAGAGAGACAAAGGCACAATTTGAACTTAATCTAGCCACTTCTGTTAGGGATAACTAGAAGTGCTTCTGCAAATACATCAATACCAAAAGGAGAGGCAAGGAAGAAAACCTCCATTCTTTGTTGGACATGGAGGGGAACAAAGTCACCAAAAATGCTGAAAAAGCTGAGGTACTTAACACCTTCTTTGCCTCAGTTTTCAACAGTAAGACAGATTGTCCTCAGGACGACTGGCATCCTGAGCTGGTAGACAGAGACAGGAAGCTGAACAGCCCCCCAGTAATCGAGGAGGAAACAGTTAGCAACCTGCTGAGCCACTTGGATCCTCATAGGTCTATGGGACCAGAGGGGATCCATCCTAGGGTGATGAGGAAGAGCTCGCCAGGCCAGTCTCCATCATTTACCAACAGTCCTGGCTCATTGAGGAGGTCCCAGATGATTGGAAGTTGGTGAATGTCACGCTGATCCACAAAAAGGGCTCCGAGGAGAACCCAGGAAACTACAGGCCTATCAGCCTGATCTCAGTGCCTAGCAAGGTTATGGAGCAGATCATCCTGAGTGCAATCACACAACAGCTATAGGATCAACAAGGGATCAGACCCAGCCAGCACGGGTTTAGGAAGAGCAAGTCCTGTCTGACCAACCTGATCTCCTTTCATGATCAGGTGACCCACCTGGTGGATGAGGGCAACGCTGAGGATGTGTCCACCTGGACTTCAGCAAATCCTTTGACACCATGTCCCATAGTATACTCTTAGAAAATCTGGCAGCCCACAGCTTGGACAGGGGCACTCTGTGCTGGGTTAGGAGCTGGCTGGAGGGCTGGGCCCAGAGCGTGGTGGGGAACGGTGCTGCATCCAGTTTGCGGCCGGTCACTAGTGGGGACCCAGTTCTGTTTAATATCTTTATTGATGATCTGGATAAGGGGATTGAGTCCACCATTAGCAAATTTTCAGATGACACCAAGTCATCCCATCCCCAAGGGGGGGGACTGTCGATCAGCTGGAAGGCAGGAGGGCTCTTCAGAGGGACCTGGACAAGCTAGAGAGTTGGGCTGATTCCAACGGGATGAGGTTCAACAAGGCCAAGTGCCGGATCCTCCACTTTGGTCACAACGACCCCCTGCAGCACTACAGGCTGGGGACAGAGTGGCTGGAAAGCAGCCAGGCAGAAAGGGACCTGGAAGTTTGGATTGACAGGGAGCTGAACATGAGTCAGCAGTGTGCCCAGGTGGCCAAGAAGGCCAATGGCATCGTGGCCTGGATCAGGAACAGTGTGGCCAACAGGTCCAAGGAAGTGATTCTTCCCCTATACTCAGCACTGGTGAGGCCACGCCTTGAGTACTGTGTCCAGTTCTGGGCCCCTCAGTTCAGGAAGGATATTGAGGTGCTGGAGCAGGTTCAGAGAAGAGCAACAAGGCTGGTGAAGGGACTCAAGCACAAGTCCTATGAGAGGCTGAGGGAGCTGGGGTTTTTTAGCCTGGGAAAGACGAGGCTCAGGGGAGACCTCATCACTCTCTACAACTACCTGAAAGGAGGTTGTAGCCAGGTGGGGTTTGGTCTCTTCTCCCAGGCAATGAGCAGTAGGACAAGAGAGCATGGTCTTAAGCTCTGCCATGGGAAGTTTAGGTTGGATATTAGGACAAAATTTTTTACGGAGAGAGTAATCAGACATTGGAATGGGCTGCCCAGGGAGGTGGTGGATTCACCCACTGGAGGTTTTTAGGATGAGACTGGATGTGGCACTTAGTGCCATCGTCTAGTAACCACAACAGTGTTGGATCAAGAGTTGGACTTGATGATCTCAGAGGTCTTTTCCAACCTGGTTGATTCCATGATTCAAAGATTCCAAGCAACCTGGCTCTAGGCTGTAGGCAGCTCTTGCTATAAAGACTCAGCCTCCCTCAATAACGGAGTCTTGGGATCAGGGAAGTTGGGGACATGCTGCAGGGCTTATTTCTTCTACAGTTTTTAAAGCGAGAAACAGCTGAATGTGAGGTCCATTTCTCTTAGTGTTTGAATGACAACGTGTTATATTTCTTTGAGCCCGTTGTATCTCACTTTGTTTATGAAGGCTGACAGTTATGTCCTATATTTGCTGTGTGAGGAAATGTCTTTGCCTCAATTTAAGCACATCTTTTACACTCAGTTAAAAAACAAAACAAAACAATAGACTTTTCTTTCTTTAATTCCTTGGAGATTTAGTGGACTTTCAAAGAACTCATTACATCTTCCTTTGCCTGATGAAACATTTGAAGGAGATGTTTTTTCCATGAAGAATGAATCCAGGTTTGCCAAACAGGAATGGAGCACTTCTGTGGCAGAGCCCTACATGTTCTAGATGGATCTGGGTGGCACATTATCACAGGGATGCTCTGACTCCCCTGTGTGACAGGAATAATTTTTATCAGGATGACCTGTGGCTCTTGCCTATGCATAAACACAGGCCATCTGATGCATTTTGATGAATGATTTGTTAACTACTGATCTGTGCACCTCCTTCTATTACTGTCTTCTTGGATCTTTCCATTAGACATAAATCCCACAGGTGTTCTTGGGATTACAGAACAGCCACAGGCAAAGCTCTTACCCAGAGATCAGTATAATTTTATAATTTGAAAGAGTGATGGGAGTACTTCTGCTGCATCCTATGGCATTTGAGGAAGAATTCCGTCTCCCTTGGGGTAAGGAATGACCCAGGGTTCCCTGCTGGAGGAACTTGCTGTTGGATCACAGAATTAGGATGGTGTAGTACATTTGAGATCTCTGGTATGTAGGAAATACCGGAGAAGATGCAGCTGCAATAGCAAAAAAGAGTCATAAAAAAGAGAACTCAAATCTAGGCAGGGATCAGGGAGGAGGAGATTTGCATGATGGTATTAATGTGAAGTTCATAAACTCCTAACTGGGTTCATAACACTGACTTTCCAACAGAGTTATTCATTCAAACAAACATACTATCATAAACAAAGCCAGGAGATGTTCAGACATAGAACATGGAGATATGTACTTCCGAAAATGTAACTTTTTCCTAGAAAATAATCTACTTAACAGATCTTCTAAAAACAAGGAAGACAGGAAGAGGGTCACTGAAAAGCAACAAGTGTGGTTATTGTCAAGGTAAAATATGTGCTAAATATGATTCTGGACAAGCCAAGTGACCTTTGCCTGCTGGCAATTTTCTTCAGCAGAAATTTAAACTCTGTTTTAAATAGCAAATTAGATTGCCCCCCAAGGACGACAAAGCTCTTGTCTTCATATTTGAAGTGCTGTTACTTGGAGGAGCAAGTTAAAATAATTTAAAAACAATAGTAAATAATCTAGTTTTCAAAAATGTATGCTCTTTGTAGAGTTATTTGGAATGCACTTACAAAACTTCTGTTGAATTTATCAGTGATACTGCTTTAATCCAGGTTTTTTTATCATTCACTCAGCAAAATGCTATGAACATTGATAACACGAGTAGGAAAAAGTGAGGATATTTCTTTGTCTTCATAAACTCAAAAAAAATGGATGGAATGAGAATTAAGTCTGTAACACATCACCACTGGAGACATCTACAGTCAATGCAGACACTCTCAAAAATTCACGTTCAGTCCTGCACATCTGTTTCTTCTGATGGGTGTGATAGTGCCGGGCAATTTTGGAAATCTGGTTCAACGAAGAAGACATAGGGGAATTTGAAGATTATACATTCCCAGGTCTTCCTCTTCTGCAGGTATCATTGATGTCCTGACTTGCTTGAGTCTGATATATTCTTAGGAATGTGACTTTTTATATGTCTGCCTCTTTGTTCTGTTTAATTGCCTAGCCCTAATGGTTTCTGTCTGCAACTGGACATGTCTATCTCGTATTGGTGCAACCGGACATGTCTATCTCGCATTGGCCTTTTTAGCCACCAATGTACTTGCAACAAACGTGGGTAGAGCCCTCCCCAAATCTTTGTTTGCGAAGCCTAGCCATGATGAATGGTTTCTGTGTGAAAGGTCTGATGCTTACCTTACCTCCACACACTTCACAAGTGTGATTTTTCACTTGCCGCAATCTAAAGAAAGTTTGGCAGCCAGAGATGGGGAGGGGTGGGAGTGAAGAGCTGGTGGCATTTCAAAAAGCTATTCTTGATGACTGCAGAAAGGCACAGGATCTGTATGGCTCTTAACATGTCTGACTAGTGGCAGCAGTCTTCATCTCAGGGACTATGAGTCCATGGGACCAGATGGGATCCATCCAAGGTATTCAAGGAGCTGGTGGAAGAGTTGGCCAAGCCACTTTCAAACATTCAGCAGCAGCCCTGGCAAACAGGGGGGTCCTGTTTGGACCCTCAACACAAATGTGTTGTCCATCTACAAGAAGGACTGGAAGGAGGATCCAGGGAACTACAGGCCTGTCAGCCTGAGCTTGGTGCCAGGGAAGGTCGTGAAGCAGATCATCTTGAATTGCCATCATGTGGTATGTGCAGGACAAGGGTAAGGTAGCATGGGTTTGTGCAAGGCAGGTCCTGCTTAACCAACCTGATCTCCTTCTATGACAAGGTGACCCACTTAGTGGATGAGGGAAAGGCCATGCGTATTGTCTACCTGGACTTTATTAAAGCCTTTGACACTGTTTCCCACAGCATTCTCCTGAAGAAACTGGCCACTCATAGCTTGGATGGGTGTACTTTTTGCTCAGTAAAAAACTGTCTGGATGGTCAGGCCCAGAGAGTGGTGGTGAATGGAGTTAAATCCAGCTGGCAGCCAGTCACTAGTGGTGCTCCCCAGGGCTCAGTATTTGGGCCAGTCCTGTTTAACATCTTCACCAATGATCTGGACAGGGGGGTTGAGTGCACTCTCAGTCAGTTAGCAGATGACACAAGCTGGGCAGGAATGTTGACCAGCTGGACGGCAGGAAGGCTCTGCAGAGGAATCTGGACACACTGGATCAATGGGCCAAGGCCAATTCTATGAGCTTCAGCAAGACCAAGTGCCAGGTCCTGCACTTGGATCACAAAAACCCCAGGCAAGTACTACAGGCTGGGGGAATGTGGCTGGAAAGCACCCTTGTGGTGAACGACCTAGAGGTGCTGGTCAACATGAATAGCTGAACATGATCCAGCAGTGTGCCCAGGTAGCCAAGAAGACCAATGGCATCCTGTCTTGTATCAGCAATAGTGTGGCCAGCACGGCCAGGGCAGATTGTCCCCCTGTAGTTTGCACTGGTGAGGCCGTGCCTTGAATCCTGTGTTCAGTTTTGGGCCCCTCACTACAAGAAGGACATTGAGGTGCTGGAGTGTGTCCAGAGAAGGGCAATGGAGCTGGTAAAGGGCCTGGAGCACAGATCTTATGAGGAGTGGCTGAGGGAGCTGGGATTGTTAACCTGGAGAAAACGGAGTTCAGGCAGGCCCTTATCACTCTCTATAGCTACCTGAAAGGAGTTATAGGAAGATAGGAGGAAGGTGGAGGATCAGTCTCTTCTCCCAAGTTACAAGTGATAGGACAAGATAAAATGGCCTCAAGTTATGCCAGGGAAGTTTTAGACTGGATACTAGGGGAAAAATTCTGTATGGAAAGGGTGGTCAGGCATTGGAACAAACTGCCCAGGGAAGTGGTGGAGTCATTGGAAGTGTTCAAAAAATGTGCAGATATGGCAGTTGGGGACCTGGTTTAGTGATTGCCTTCAAAGTGCTGAGTTAACTGTTTCACTCTATGATCTTAGAGGTCTTTTCCAACCTTATTGATTCTATGATTCTATGACAGACTGGAAAGTATTCCTCCTGACAGGAAATAGTTCAGGACAGCTGGTCTTCAAAATGTGTGTGGTGCTCTATAATTTGAATGGCAATATCTTAAAGATTGGTTGCATCTACCTCCTTGCTTCTTAACACACCGCAGAACATGGTTAAATGTTTAAAAGATATTATTTCTGCATTCTGTATCCATCGAAGACCTGTGCTCACAAAAAGAATGTAACACACTATATTTTTACAAAACATGATTTCCTGCAAATGCCAGACTTCATATAGTTTCCTGTTCCGCAAAAATTTACACTGATCCTCCATAAATTGTTCACAGAGGGAACAGAAGGGATCAACAAAGTTTTGCAGTGAGTGGTGCTAGGACCATGAAGTTACATCTCTTTTTAGCTTGACAATATGTGTGTATGAGATGACCCATGCCTCTTAGCAGCACAGAAAGAAGGGGAGGCTGATGCCTCGTTTTGGTACCTCATGGCCATTGCAGTGTTGCTTTCTCTTATAATTCCTGAGGCAGCAAGAATGTTGGAGAGACCACAAGGATAACCTCTAAAATTACTCTGCGTGAACTTTTCAAAGTTAGTGTGAAACTAACTTCAGGTAAAGGAAAAGTGTAATGCAAACATGGCTCACATTTTCACACCAGATAGTGTATTGTCCAGTATGCATAAAACAAGTTGATCCCTGCTTCTGCAAGTATCTGTATCTTGCAGGGAAGGCCTGGCTTCTTTTGCCTGTCATACAGCCAGAGTGTATTGGAAACAGGTGGACTTTGCATTTATTTATCCCCTTTCAGCTGAAGACTTTAAATCATTCTGAACATATTAACTACGTCTGAGGCAATTTGTCTGATAGAGGATTTTCTCAGTTTGGTTTTCCAGGACATGGAAAATGTAAGAGACTTTCACAAGCACAGACCATGTCTAATCTTGGAGGTTTCCAGTGAGGGATGGTCATTCCTTGAAATCATTCCAAGTAAGTGAGTAGCACCAATTTAAATCACGATGCAATAATACATTTTAGTCTGCTTTTTAAACTAAATACTGCTAGGGAGATGTTCAAATCTGTAGCCTGATATGGGTGAGGCCACTGCAGCTCTATACCCTGTGATGAGACTGAGCTTTTATTTGCACCAAGCACATGCACACAGAGCACAATTATACACCAAATGCACATGTATGTGCAGGGTTGGCCTCACAGATCACAGAGAGATACACATGCCACTGGCCTCATCTTGCTCCTCTCTCTGACTGAGCAGGATGGAAGTCCATTAGGGGAAATATTTATACATATGTATGCACAGTGCAGGTCCCTCCAGCAGCTGGGTTCAGACACAGTCTTCCCAGTAGCTGCCTCTGGATCCCAAGCTTCCTGGAAGCTAACAACTGGACACATGAGTCCTTGGATGCACAGTTTCACTCCACTTGCTGGTAAAGACCTTGTACACACCAACACACTCCCCTCCCCCACACCTAAATAAACCACCAGATCTGATAGCCGCTTCAGCAGATGTCTGGGACCTCTGGGACCCACCAGCAGCCACCTCCTCGAGGTTCCTCATTCCCAGACACACAGCTCTCTGGCTCCCAGGTTACCTCACCTACTCGACAGCTCATACCACTTGATCTTCACTGGCACTTAAGGGGCACTCATGTGCACACCTGCAGTTGCACCAAGTGTTGTACCATGAACATAGGGGTCTCTGACCCATGGTGCTGGCCCTGTGGCTGCACTCAGATTCCCACACACACACACGCACACAGAAGACACAGTTCCTCACACAGGAAAAATGTAGAAAGGAATTGAATAAGATAGGACAAACTATGCTGATCAGGCACAGGTTATAGCCAGGCAACCATACTGATCAGCAAACTAATTACACAAATAACCTTTTTAATACACTTAGGCCTTTTTTTTCTTGAGCTTGACCACCGTCAAAACTACCTTGGTTCTCCCTCCCTGCCTTTGTTTTTTCTTCTAACCATCTCATAATATATCCTCTAGAGGCCTAAAGTGCCTTTGCCTGCATCCCAAAATAAACCTCATAACACTACAAGCAGTGCCACTCCTCAGTCCAAAACGTGCTCAGGAGATCCACCCTGGAGTGCACTCTGTCCAGTGGAGCTGAGGGTCCCCCAGGTTGGAGCTCATGTCCCTGAAAGGGGTACTGGGGCCGTCCTGCCTGCCACCCTTCCCTGCTTATTTGTGTGTGTGGAGATGAGCTTTTCATGTGTAAGGGCACAAATTCACTAGTATAAATCACCTGTTTGCACCAATGCTGGTGAGTTTGCGCTAAACCAGCTGTATTAACAGACTTGAATATGTTTGGCCAAATGCTCTGCTGGTGCCGTAACTCTACTGGCATTGAAGAAGAAATGACAATTGTCCCTAACTGGTATAGCCACATTGTTGGGCTGAGAATGTACCCCAGCAAGTCTTCTATCCAGTTTCCCTTTCCTGAGTCATCCTGGTGTGGAATAGCTCTCTGAGAGGTTGCTGAAAACTGGAAAATCTACTTGCAAAAATAGAAAGTTTTCGACTGGGCATCCTTGAGCCATTGCTGTAACAGGAGAATGGCATCAGGGATTTGGGAATTGCTGTATGTGAAGTTTCCTATCCTACTCTTTTAAAGTCAATGATAAACAGCTGCAGTGAGATCAGAACCTGGTTGTTTGTATTCCAAAAAATATGGATTGGATGATCTCGGGATTCTGTATGTGCATACATAAACCTCCATCCTTCCACTCTCATTCTCCAAACCACACTTATTGGCCCGCAGATATTAAATTAAATTCAGGCACATTGTAAAATCTAACATGAATGTACAGTTTACACTGTAACTATAGCAAAATCATGCCCAGAAAGGCCTAAAGAAGTAGAACCCAGGAACCTAATCTTAAAAGGTGAGACAAACCATGCATAGCTACTGACTGCAGTTGACTCTGCTATGGTGTACTCCCTGATCACAGCCTGAACCACTGAAATTAGCTTGTATTTAATGGATAACAAAATTATTAGCCAAAATCTTCAGCAGTCACACACAGAGCTGCTGTGACATTTTACATCAGCATTGCTGTGTATCAATTTCTTTATGAAAGCCCAAACGTTTTTTTCATCTATCCATAAACTTGTAAAAAGTTAGTTTAGCAATTTTCCCCCATACCTTTCTTTACCATTCCAACACAACCTGGTGGAAGCATAATTGGAGCCAGATGGTAAATTCCATTTCTTTTAATGGCAAATCTGTCAAAGAAAATCCTCATGAAAACTTTTCTTCAGCTTCATCTTAGCTTTTCATTTTTTAAGAACTTCACAGTTTCTAAAAGAAAGAAATAGAGCTTCTGTTGCAAATATTTCAACTTTTGCTCACCAAGCTGATTAATCTTTTTTCAAGGGTGTCTAGTGTATGAAAACCAATGTTTTCCATGACACAGCATAGGAGGTCTCTGTCATCTGTGGGGCACAGGATAGCAGAACCCCTCAGTCACAGTGACGACTAGCCTGGCACAAGCTTCAGACCCATGGCCAATGCTCACAGAATACCTGAGGCTGGAATGGACCTCTGAAGGTCATCTAGTCCTAGATGAAAAGATGACCTAGAGGTCATCTACTCCCTGCTGTGAAGATGTTCCCCACTGCTTGGTGACAGTAAAGGGCACTCTCAAGTCAAGGGAAGTTGACAGTGGGACAGTTGATGTCTCCACAGTACTCTGAGCTTCCCTCTAAAAAGCACCTCCATAATTTCTTCCAGCTTGAGGGAAAGATGTACAGGAAATGCCTCTTCCTTTTTGATTCCTTGGCTTTTGACTGGGATTGAGGACTTGTCCAAGAAAGGGGTGACATGGTTGTCATTTCCTCCCAGGTGGCACTATCAGTTCTGGAGAAGCCTTGGGAGGAAGAGAAGGGTACAAGACCTTCCAGTTTAGCTTTGGTTGTTTAATCTTGGTAAAATTTACTTACTGATCAGTCCTTTTCACCTCCCCACATCTAAGGAACTTCTCCTGACTGTTTTTTTCTGAAAATTGGGAGAATTCCCATACTCGCCCTAGTCAGAGGCAATCAATTCTGCAAGAGCAAATAGCCCTGAGGAAGATATATACCAGGTAGTTTGTAAGTACTCTTTAACTTACTCAGTGGTGGATCCCCATTTCATGGTTTCAGGTAAACAAGTTAGAAATGTCAACAGGAGAGGATGCCTTGACCTCCTTGCTTATAGGTCAATGAATGACCTTGATTTCAGGTTAATTTAGGCACTCTAAGTTCGTTTGGGTATCTGAATGCATTTCAAGATAATTGCTTGCTGAGGTTCTTTGTAGACTGTCAATTTGCCCTGAGCGATGTTTTCTGTCAATCAGGGGCAAGGAGCCATACTTCATGGGCCAGTAGAGAAAAGGGCCAGGATATATTTTAATGATGAGAAATCCCAAATAAGTTCCCAAATAGCTTGGATGAGAAAGCTCTTGTGTCAGCTGCAGGAACTGTCAAATTTTTTTCCTAGGTTCTGACCTCTTGGACCTAAACAGAAATAAATGAGGAATGAGTAAGACATACAAAGGAAAAAAATGTAAGAAATAGCAAATGTTTGGGGATATAATCAACAAAAAACCAAACAAACCCCCATGTGACATCCCCAAATCTACATGCCAAGCATGTGATTTACATCTTCTGCAAGAGGATTTAAAAGAAATGTCTAATAACATATTTGATTCTCTTAACCCTCTCCCCTTTTGTTACCCCTGTCCATGACATTTAAGAGTACAGCTGGAGCCCCCCAAGCTAACTGAAGTCATATGATGCTCCAAGGGCAGCCAAACATCCCAGAAGCAGTAAGAGGCTGACAGGCTCAGCAGCCCTAAAGGATAGCAAAATGCTTTTTTTAAAAACAGGGAAACAGAAAGATGAGGTGCAGAAAGTGGATAGGGTGTGGGGTGGGGGGGGATATAGACTATTTGATCAAAGTTGTCAGGTCAATAACAGTATTCTTCTTAATTAAATATTACATGTTTTTATTTTTCTTTTCTTCTGTTCTAATGGAGGAGTCATTCTGAACTATTTGTGGTATGTGAAATATTGGAAAAATAAACCTGGACAGAAGAGAGGCACAGATGTTTTCTGTGTTCAATTGCTTTTAAAAAAACGTTCTTAGTTACCACCCTTTGCTGGAGGAGACAGCTCTGTGGGCCATGTACTGGACATCCTCCTGTGCAGTTTGGGGTTTGTGCTGCTAAATCAGGGGAAGCGACGGATGGTCTGCTCAGGACCTGCTACTGGAGCAGACATTCTGTGCTACTAGGCTGGCAGCAAAGGGTCTTCTCACCATTCCTGCTAGGACAAAGTCCACATGGGACAAGTGTGACTGGGACTTGCACTGGTGCCACCATCAGCACCAATTGTTCTTTCCTGCTGTGAACAAGGACTAATTTAGAGGTTGGCAACAAGAGTTAAAATTCCATGTAAAACAAATGTAAACCATTAGCATTTGTGGCTGAATACTAGAACAAAACGCAGCCTAAGAAGTAAGAGTCCAGGGACACTGTTCCTTGATTTGAGTTCATGTAGCTGTAACTCCAGTCAAAACTGGCAGCATAAAGCCAAATGAAGCCAGCTGATGAGAGGAGCTCCGTCTCCCTTACATCGCTGAGATGGTATGATGAAGAATGAGAGATTTTCACAGCCATTAAAATCTGCATGGCACTGTATACCTTTACAACAAAGAAAAATTTTTCATTTAGGGAGTGGATTTTTTACCCCAGAACAGTCACATGACTGTGTGACTATTTCACTATGGAAATATAAAAAATTTTATATTTCACTATGGAAATATAAAAATTATATTAAACCGTGAGCCTCAGGAATCAAATTATACTTTGTAGAGGGAAAACACAAATATGATAAACTTCTTTGTTCTTCTTTTGCTCATCCATCATACAATCATAGAAGCATAGAATGCTTTGTGTTGTAATGGAGCTTCAAGACCATCAAATTCCAACCCCACTGCCATGGGTAGGGATGCCACCCATAAGATCAGGTTGCCTGGTCTTGAGATCTCGTGTCTGTATCTTTATTTCAAGGTAGCAAACCAGAAATGGGAGGACTGTGTCTTCCCTCTTGAGCTATTCTATTTAAGCTGCATAGTCAGTCTGACCAGAACAGCTTTCCCTCCGTCCAGGATGGCACCTTTCACTTTGTTGGCATCTGGCTTCAGTATGAGAGAATTTAGCAGTCATCTGTGTCAATCTGATACAACAGTTTGGTTACAGACATTATATATTAGATTACTGGGAATAAAGAAGCTTCATTTGCTTTAGTCTCAAGATGATGCACAAGAGGGGCATCTCCACTGCAGTCTATAGATCTACATTAGCACAAATATATTATACATTAAGCCAGAAAAAGAAATATTTAGAGAGCCATGTGCTAGGGTCTTTCAGAGAAACATGAAAGAAGTTCCCTGAGAAAAATTCAAACCATCATTTTAGTCAATGATAATTCTTCACATAATTAATCCGCTTCTAGTATTTTTTAATAAAATATCTTGATTGTGATATAAAGCAACTAAAACCAATGAAATATAACATTAAATTTAAAATGCAGACTCAACATCATTAGGAATTTTCTGTCATAAATTCTTAGAGAAATAGAAGATATTAAACTAGATTACAGGAAAATGAAGCACACAGGTATTTGTTTCTGGCAATGCTGGATATTGTGATGAAACATTCTGATAGCTCTGTCAAAATTTCTAAAGAAAGTTATAAAAGAAACCTTTTCCACATCGTAAATGGACCATGTACATAAACCATTTCTGACACATCTCATTTCAGGACTCCATCTTCATGCAACCTGTATGGATTTTCTTTTATGTCTCTGTAATTTTACATTAATCTGTGGCCTTGTGGATATCTTTGCTCAGAAATACTCTCCCCAGGTTTGCCACAAAGTTTGTGAAACCCCAGAAATCGCCTCTTGCTTACAATGACAGCTAAAAATAGAATGAATCACTGATGATCTGCTGTAAGCCAGTCAACTCTTCAGTGTCAAGTATGTTTAACTTAAACTTTTGTGGTCTTATTTGTTTGAAAAGTTCACACCACAGAAAAGAATTTTGCAAAATACTTAGGACTGCCTATGTTCCCTTGGTTTCCAGCTTAGGTACCACTGCTCCTTACTCTGTCAGTACCATCAACTCTAACGGAAGAAAAGAGAATCGGTCATTTGGGGAAATATTAAAGCTATTTGCTTACTGTGTGCATAGATGACAGAATGAGCAAGATAAATGAGAAATTCAGAGCCCTACAGCAGTCAGGAAAGGGCTTGAACTTTCTTTAAATACCAGCATTTTTAAAGTCTGTTCAATTGATCCTGGAAAAAAGAATGTTGTTGGTATCTCAGTAAACCGGTTAATGTGAATTAGACTAAAGTGTTTCAGAGGTAATGGGGACAACTCGGTTAGCCAACAAATGCATTAAGAAAATATGTTTTAAAAAATGTAACTTCACAGAGCTGTCAGCACGAGGAGGGTGTGTGTCATGCCAAATGGAACTGCAACATCTTCCTGACAACTTTCAGATTCCATTAGCAACTGAGGATGCCTGTGAATTCAAGTGTTATATCCATTAGTGAGCAGTTCTTGCTCATCTTTAATAACTGAATCACTATCCATCTCACAGACTATCTTTGCTTTTCTTCGAATGACACCAAGAAAAATGTGCAACCAAACACCAGAACTGAGTTTGGTGTTCTTTTGCACCTACAGGAAAAGACATTCTTGAATGTAATTATTCTTTTAAGAAAAAAACAACTAACCCATGGATTAATATGGGGCCAAGCTATGCTTTGGCACCAGGTAATACTGAAATAGCAGCCAGGGTCACAGATATGCTCCTCTCTCTCCTTCTCCTGCAGTATTTTACACTAGAGCCATGCATAAATGCAATCCATACATTCAGGGAAGGAAATAGAGACTGTACCCTCCTTACTTCCCTAAGTATGCACAAGGTGAGATTTCTAAAAGCTTTTAAGAGCCTGAAATTCAAAATTGCTGGCTGTCAGGTACCTGAGTCTAAAACATCAGTCCTGACTTCACTTTCCTACTTATCCCCTGGAAGCTCATGTTAGTTTGCCAAATGAGAAGTCATAAGATTGATGTCTAAGCACTCTCAATATTCATGAAGCTAGAAGAAGAACAATTATGAGGGAGCATGATACTGTAATGCAATAGGCATTCAGGCAGACAGGCAAGCCTAGGGTCTGTGTTGAGGATAATTCTTCTCTTTTTCATCCAGTTTCTACTTAATAAGAGGAATGGGTGATGGGAGGTGGAAGGTACCCTATTCTATAATTTATGTCACTTTTTTGGAAGACTAACTTTGAACCCCCAGGCCAAGAGGAATTTTGATCTCAATCTCTCTCTTCCTGCATGATTGCTTTAGCCATTAGCTATGATGCAAAGACCACAGCAATGCTATGATGGTCTGGGCGTGGCTGATATGTCTTGTACTGACTTTATTGCTTTGAGGTGATGGCTAGGTATGCTTTGAGTAAGGCTGCTATGTAAGGCTGATCAGAGGAGCTGGATACTTGAGACAGCATGTATGTTCCATTTGGCTTCCAGGAGATGAGTGTTTAGATGTTCAGCTCAGCAGGCACAATGCAAGTAACACAGAAATTATTTCATGAAGAAATTATTTAATGAAAACCGGTCTTATGCTACATCCCTGCTACACAGGACATTCCCCTGGGGTCTCCTTTGTGGCCAATATGATGTCTCGTAATCCTAAAATATAATTATTTAACTCATCGTGTCTGCAGTTATATAAAGGTAGTGTTGCAGCTCAGTGATTTTTTTTCATACTTGAAACTTGAGGGGAAGTGTTTAATGTTCTGGGACATGACAGGAGGGAATGAGAAGGTGTCTGAAGATGGAAAGCCTGCTGACATAGTGCTGAAGGACTGTAAAAGGCAGAGGGCTGAAGCTAGGGCAGTGTCAACCATGCTGCTTCTAGAGCAGCTGCTGGACAGAACTGTCCCCAGAACTGGGCACAGATTTTGTTTCGGAGGGAAATAGTTGGCTCACTCTACATGATAGCGCAGGAGCACACTATTTCTTGTGTAGTGCATGTGCACCAGGAAAAGTACAGTAAGAACTGAGAAACAGAGCTATTTACCAGGCTAGAAATATGCTCAGGTAGTTATACACTTACGCAGGGGCATGTAATCACTTTCTTGTGCTCCTGCAGTGCAGGCCAGGAGTGGATGGTGAGGCAGAACCAGGGCTCCCTCTCCTTCCACACCGTACATCTGCACAGGAGAGAGGTTGTGCCCTGTCACAAGTAAAAATGGGCACTTATCCCTGAAGAGCTATAGGAAGAATTCCCTGAGGAGAGCTTATGAACAAGTTTAGCTAGTATCTAAGAGGCACCTTCCCAGAGCAGTTCTGGACTTCAGCAGGTGTGTGGTATAGTCAGATAGCAGAAACATATCTTTTTTCATGGTATTTCACCCCAGCTGTCCCAGGAATCTAGAGATGTGCAGCTACTTTCAGTCCTTTTTTTCCCCTTCCGTGTTTTGCTTGCATTAAAACTGAAGCCTGCAATGGTTAACGTAGTTGCACTCCCTTCAGCACAACAACATGGGAACCTATTGAGAAGGCTGACTTCATTAATTAAAATAATAGGGGTTTTGGAGGCGTAAAACTGTTTCTTTCAGCAAAATAAATACGTTGTGCAGGGCAAAGCCAATTCTAAAAATGTCAAGTGATGTGTTATGCTCCTAAGTTTTTGGTGTTTTAGCAGAATGAAGAAATGTGTTTCTGTAGACATTGCTCCAAAGAGAAATGTCTTCACCAAACCCAGTTTTGTTTGTACATAGAAATATTTTATGTAACGACACAAAGTTCACCTGCTGCATTATATGCAGACATCTTTAGAAGCCAACCCACAAAAAAAGTCTGCACCCAATTTGTTGATCCATAACTACATCAAGATTCTGAGAATGAAATATGATTAAGCGTCATAGTTAAAAGTACAGGCAGTGTAGTACAAATTGCAGTGTACCACATCAAAGGAAACCCAGGAACATGAAATCCATAGAACAGCTTGAAGAAGTTATTTAGAACAGGAGCATAACCAGGGTCCGAGGCCCCATTTTGAGAAATTTCAGTGTACCTTGCTAGATGGTCTCCAGGTGGGCAGCAAGACCACATAGAGTAAAATATTATACTTGATAAGCACCAACCATGGAATTGCCTAGTTTCACTGCAGTCTTTACGGGTCCAAAGCTGGCATCCCTTGAAACACTGCCAGACCACTCACTCCTTCCCCAGGTTACTCCAAGGAGAAACAGACAGAAGAGCTCAGAGCTAACAGGACTCACCAACAAAATGTGAAAAGCCATCAGAATGTCTTGCAACAGAGTAGTAGTTAATATAGCATTCATATGCCTGTGCAATTTGTTTTGAAGGCTCCTATTTCCCATTTGGGTTGTTGCTTCAGTGGCTGAGGTATGCCTGGCTGTACAGCAGTTCCTCATTCTCTGCAGCAATGTTCCAGACCAGCAGCCTTGGAGCTAGGGGGTCACCCAGGCTCTTCCTGCCCTGCAGAGAGGCCCCATACAGCCAGTGGGCCATAAGAGGTCTTTGCTGCAGCCACTGGCTCTTGGAAAGCTGTGCTCTGCCACATTAGCAATTTTGTTCTTAAATCCAAACCACACACATCAGTGAAAGTTTCATTTCAGTGGCAAGCACAAATAAAGGAGTGAATAAACTGGAAATCAGATATAGTAAGAGACATAGAAAGCTGTTAACAAAGTTAATGTTGAGAGAAGACCATTTTCAGGCTGACCATCTGCACTCCTGTGTTGAGCACCTATACTTATCTCCTTCCAAGCTCTGAAAGAGTGCCTCAAATGCCTGAGACATGCCAGATGCCTGTTTACCACAGTAAACTATTGTCGGGTTTCCAGGATCAGGAGGAATTAACTTGATTATTTAAAGCATTTTATTATTTTAAATTAATTAAACATCTTCTGAATCATGTGAAAAAAGTCATCTACTTATAGTCTCTTTGAAATAAGATTTTTCTTATCTGTGTGTCACACTTCTGAAGCAGTGAATCTCTAATATCCGGGAACATATGTTGGTACACTTTTGGAAAGCAAACAAAAGAAACCTTCTTTTTCAATCACAATTGCTCTCCTTTATAATGAAAAGTGTGGTAAAATACGTTTCCTGTAAAAATAACACATAAGGAAATCAAGAAAATGCTAGTATTTTAAAATAAACAGGACAAATATGACAACAAACCTTTTCTATATATTTTTTCTTCAAAACATTATAGCTTACTATTTGGATACTTGTAGGGCAAAAGTTTCTCTTGACTGCTCCAGGTAGTCTGAGAAAGTGAGACATATTCTGTTCTTTATCAGCACTTTATCTAAAAGATATAAGATATGTGCTGATACTCCAGGGTGCATAAAAAAATTGTTCAACTCCTTAGGATTCAGATATGTTTTTCTTTTAAATGATGCCTATTAAGTATGTTCTTATCTGTAGCTCTGAATACACAGTAGTCATGAAATATCAGTTCGGTGCTTCTGTTTACATAGGACCATGCAGGAATTTTGAACCACAACTCACTGTAGGATACTTTCTACTGAAATACCCCCTTCTCACAGTCACAGGTTTTCCTAACCCTTGATTTGCAATCATATATTGTATTGTTTGAGACCTTTAATGTATACAGGTAGGACTGTAAATGCCACTCTGAAACAGGTTTCCCTTAATATGGAAAATCTGAAAAAAAAAAAAAAAGAAAGAAAACAAAAAAGAATGAAGACAACTTGTTTGATTGAACTCTTTGTCTGGGTGACTTCAAATACTTTGTCATCTATCTTTATTTTTATTTGGCAAATGAATCAAGAATAATTACATGGGAATGGTAACATCTGTCGCCAATCAACGGACGCACAGTAAAATTAAAATAGTATTTTTTTCTCCTAAAATCCACTTTTTTTCATCTGATGCCATTCTTTGAGATCAGATACATTTCACTCTAGCTGTGTCAGATCTAAGAATTACATAAGTAATAAAGTCCTGAAGGCAAATGGCATGGGAAAAAGCAGGAAAATCTATATGTAATGTGTGGCATTCTAATGTTATAAAATATGGTGATTTTTAAACCTCTTTGTTCTTTGTCACCAGGTCTTGTGGCTGCTAAGAGTTTTTAAACTTGTGTCATTTTATCTTAGCTGATGCCTTTTAAAAATTTTCTTGTTTTTGACTTTGGAAATTATTATATAAGACACATGAAGGAGACAAGTCAGGCAGTATAAATGGATAAAACATTCTATACTCTGCGTACAAAATGTTAAGCAGAGCCAACAACTTTTTAAACCTGATGGTGAACACAGAAAGATGACTTCTTCTTCGAAAAGCTACCATGGAATTCAACAGCAACAATTTTATTGCTGGGATTAGTTGAGTTCTAGAACTTCTTTAATGAAAATGTTACTTTTCAAGAAGAAAAAAATTCCAGGTCAGTGCAACAAATTTCAGTTCTACTCACTCTAGTAAATGACAGATACAGCTTTTTATACTGTTCTTGTTTCAAAAAATCATAGAATAATTTGAGTTGGAAGGGACCTTTAAATGCTATCATCCAACTCCCTGCAATGAGCAGGGACATCTTCAATTACATCAGGCTGCTCAGAGCCCCTTCCAACCTGACCTTGGATGTTTGCAGGGATGGAGCATCCAGTACCTCTCCAGACAACCTGTTTCAGTGTTTCACCACCCTCGTTATAAAAACTTCTTCCTTATATCTAATCTAAATGGATAGTCTTCTTGTTTAAAACTATTATGTGTTGTCCTATCACAACAGCCACTGCTAAAAAGTCTTCCCATCTTTCTTGTAGCCCTTTAGGTAGTGAAAGGCTGCAACAAGGTCTATCTGGAGCCTTCTCCAGGCTGAAAAACCCCAGCTCTGTCAGCCTGTCTTCACAGAAGATGTGCACCAGCCCTCTGATCATCTTTGTGGTGCTCCTCTAGACCCAACCCAACATTTTATATTTATAACACTAAAACCAACACTACAATAAACCAATGTGAAAGGGATGGTGCTAAAGATATGACAGGAAAGATAGGAAGCTTACAAACAAAGAGGATCCCTGTATCAAAAGGCTTTGGCACAGGGACAGAAGGCCAAATATGGCAAAAACCTTCAGAAATCAATCCTAGGAATTCCCGGGGAAGCCAGATGAGATTTGTAGGCAGAGGAATTAATTTACTTGAGATTATTATAAAATTCTGATCTTAATTTGCTCTGATGAATTTAAGTAGAAAGAATCACCACACATACTGGGGCTCTGGGAGAAAATGTCTCAGGGTTGGACGCATCCCGCAGAGCTCTGTCTACTTGCTGTTAGGCAACAACTCTGAGCAAGTTGTGTCAGGTCCATCAGCACAGAGGGACTTGGCAGCTATGTATTCATCCTCTCTTTTTCGAAAAGCCATTGATTACTTAGGTTAAACTAAGTGCCTATCTTTTAAGTAGGTAAATTAGGTGATAGGAGTCCCTGTTCCAGAGATCTTTGATCGATTGGTATTTTTTCTAGTGTATCTCCAGTAGTTGGTGGCTGGAGAAGTGTTCGTGGCCCCAGCCATGTGCCTGAGTCTTTGAGCCCTGACTGTCGGAGGGCTAGGAGCCCTTCCACTCTTTTTTTCCTACAGCATTTGCGTGTTTTGCATGTCGGTAACCTGAATGTTTGCAGCTATGAGGTACTTTGGATAATATGGAGTGCCTCAGGTCACTCAAAGCAGAAATAGTCTCTGAATTTGCAGAATATATGACATGGAGAATTTGAAGAAAGTGTCAGTTGTCATGTGAGATAACCATGCTTTCACAAGAGGAATATTAGACTCAGTGATCCTTGTGAGTCCATTTCAACTCTGGATATTCTATGATTCTAATATCCAAAGTTTACTTGGAAATGGCTGCTTCTGATTCTCCTGAAACTAAGTGTTTCGAGGAAACTCTCCGTTTCTGAAGGACATAGTTGCTTGGGCCAGGCTGTGGGAGTTTAGAGCATCTCCAGGTACCTGTGACATCAAATGTGATTTCAGGTGTTCGTTACTCCTCTGTGTTTGGCTCTTTTGTGCTTGCTATGTAAGAGAATGGCTTGTGATAACATTAGTCCCTGATGTAAGCCTTCTGACACATCCTATCAGTGTTAGTAAGTCATCTGCTGAAGTGGTACCAGCTTGCCTGCCTGGCTTTCCTCCTAGTCCTTTTCTCTTCTGGGTTTATAAAGTCTTAACATTTCTGGAGATCTTTTTAGAGGCATGAAGAAGCAAAGGGCTATGACTAACTTGTATTGCCTCTGCCTTTCCCTTTCCAATGAGCTGGCCACAACTCAGTGAAAAGAGATGGAAACTTTGACAGTGGCTTTAAGTAAGGACAAATAATGGCAGTGGCTTAAGCACTGGCCTGATCCCAAAAGAGGACTTTGCTGGTGGTGCTCACAGCGCTTGAAATCATTTATCCAGACTGACAAACTGCTCCTAGACTGTGAGTTGGCACATTCTTCAGAGTAAGGAGAAAAAGACAAATAGGCAGCAGAAAATGGCATGTCTGACACTAAGGAGGACCTCATCTTTGGGCAGGGACCAGTAAGAGTGCCGTATTTTTTCCTGATGAGGAGCTCTTAGAACACAATCAACATATGGAAGGAGTTTTCTTTGCTCTTTCAGACTTTTCTTCTTATCTTGTAACCTGTTTGTCCACTGCTTTCATTACACCTGTCTTTGCAGACACAATGAAAGATGGGTAGTGGTACTGCATACAGAAAATCTCCCAGGATTTTCAAGCCCATGAAATATGATTAACTTCAATTGAGTAGCTATTTTATCGAAGCAAGGGCCAATACTTAAAACTGTAGCAACTTTACCAGATGAACAATTTTAACAGACACCCATAAACCTGATTTTTTATCAGCTGCCCAATAGATTTAACCTACTTCTTGGCTGAGAGCAAAACAGGTATCATGACTATTACCCTTGAAGTGAGTCTTTTTCAGACTGGAAAACATACAAAATTTGCTGTATTGCATCATTCTGTAGATCCACTTTTTGTCTTCCTCCAGATGCAATGGATCACCTAGCTCATACATGAAAGGAAAGGACATTTCTTCAGAATAACTGGGGAGCAGAAGACTGAATAATGCAATGCATTTTGGAGAATAAAAAGAAGTTCAGACTCTGAATTTCTCACTGGAATAAAAAAAAATCTTGGGATTTTCAGGTGCCTGTAAGACAGCCTGTAAGGTTCTGAAAAGATGGAGGCTTTATCTGAGGGATGGAGGAGGTGGCAGTGATTCTTCAAACCCAGGAAGTCACTAAGAATTGCAGAACTAGTGAAAGGGTGAAATGGGGAGCAAGGAGATTCATATTCAAATAATTTCACTCAGTCTACCTCATCCAGGGGTTTGAGCTAACTCAATTTAAAGAGATAGTGTGCTTTAGTTTAAGAGTTTGTATTCTAATAAAATCTTGCTTTAGAGACAGGAAGTCTTTCCGTATCTCTCCGTGCACTACCCTTCCAGAAACAGTGGGGCAATTCTGCCTCCAACTCCTGGTCAACTTGTGGCCTTGCTGCAAATAAATGCAAAAGTTTAAGGACAATATGCCAGAACAATTAACAGCACCTGGATTATGAAAAGAAATCAGATCTGGAGCTCTTTACAGAGATTGAGGGCTACTCTGTATGCTGGATCTCAAGTGTTTCTTTTCCTCTCAGCTACTGTGTGCTACCAGATTTTGAGAATATTTTGTGATTTTAGAAGTTTCTTCATGTATTACAAGTGAAACATAGCTATTTCTTGATACCCAGAAACCTTAGATCCCTCTGATGAGCATGCACAGAGAAGTTCTACCACATGGTTGTAAGACATTCATTAGAGCTATGCAGTTTCCAGAAAAAAGCTGGATGGACTTATGGTACATGCATGTATCAATGACATAGCACTTCCATAATATTTGCTTCCAAAAAGCACTAGATCTACAGCACATACTCTGCAGTACAGATTTGCACATGTACAGCCAGTTGGACTTGTCCAAAGATGTTGAACTTACTGAGTATTTGCAGACCATAAGGGGAAGCATTTTCTGCTGCTCCCCTTGGACTTAAAGTGCCTACAAAATATGGTACATGTGTCTGTATCTTTGTGGGGGAACACCTGGGCAGAACTATGGGGGCAATAAACAAGTGTTCAAGGCGGTGGAAAACTAATGGAGGAATAATGTGCTGAGTGAATCAGAAGAAAAAGGTTGTGACAAATGGCAGTTTGGTGGGTGTAGCACGGTTAACTATGGCAATGGTTAACTATGGCTCAGCACTGGGATGGGTTCTCCTTGGAAGTACTCAGTAATTTTAGGACCAAGGGGAAGGAAAGGACAGGCTTCAGTGATATTCTGCGGGAATGATAGATCTCTCAGAAGTTCAGGTGAACATGGAAGTTAGACAGGAAAACAAAAGTTCTAGGAGAAATTGCAATTTCTTATCTCAATATACTGATGGATTGCAGTGTGGGACATTTTAGCACACTGATATTTGTTGGTGGTCTTTGGAGGATATTTCTTGTGGTTTGTTTACATATATTCCCTGTGGCATACGTGGAAGCAGCAAGTTTCCCAGGACACTGCTGAGGGATGCACTGGGAGCCATGGAAAAGATATACTATTGCATGCGAGACTGCACAGTGCCCACTGGAGAGACTCCAACCACTTTGCAGAGTCCTGGAGGTGCAGAGAACACATTTCAGTCTGCACTACAAGTCAAATACAGTCTTGCTGGCACAGGCAGGTGAACAGTTCCACTGTATCACAGAACGACAGAATATTCTGAGTTGGAAGGGACCCATAAGGATCATTGAATCCAACTCTTAGATGTATGTGCAAAGCAGATTAAAAGATTGGATTAATAATTTTAGTGAAAAGTATTCACTGCATATGGTAAAGTCATTTTCAAGTAGAGTGTCTCAATCATTCCCTTTTTAATACCCTGAAGGGAATTAGAGCAATTGGACTAAATGCCTAACAAATTGCCTTTGTAGACCAAAGGCATTTTTAAACCCTACGAGATCAGAAAATGTTTATTTTCTTGCTATAACCAAAGGTGTCCAAACTAATATTTTTTTAAACTTTGGCATTATAAGTGGGTCTCAGGCCAAGCTTTTATTGACCAAGTCCAAGCTGTAAGCCAATTCTGATGTCCAAGCTATAAAAAATCCTTGCAAACATCAACTTCTAATGGAAAAACTGCAGTTGCCCAAGCTTTGGTGAGGTAAATGTGCCACTACAATAGCACAAAATATCTGTTTTTTCTATACACTGAGACTCACCACAATCTTTTTGTGAGGAATTTATATTATTAGAGTAGAATTCCCCAGCGGAATGTGTATTCATTATAGTATTGATGAGCTAAGCCTCCTATTTTCTTTACATGGGAAATTTTTATTCTTGTTTACACAATATTCTGAATAATCTCTTAAATACTGTACCTCAAGTATTGACCATTTTGCTGTCTAACTTCCAGTAAAACTTAATAGTAATTATGTTAAAATTTGACTAAACTTCTTTTTAGTATTTTTCTCTGAAAAAGCTTCCCTGCATAGCAGAACATACTCTTTCCTTAATCTTGGCATTCTGCTCCTCAGCTGCCGTCATTCCATCAGAAGCATTTACTTTGAAATGTCTGCCAAATATTTTTGCCCCAGTACCACAATAACAGTGTAGCAATGTGGGAGTGATTCAACACAGTGAGTTTACAAGGAGAGCAGAGAAACAGGCTCAGGAAAGTGGTCTATGCACTAGGTTCTTCTACCGATATCCAAATCCTAAGCAAATCTGCTAAACCTCATTAAAGGTCATGCTTACACTCTACTAAGTTACTGTTTCTTCTGATAAAAAAGACAGCTTGGATGTAAGCTCTTTGGGTTTTGTTGTCCACTTTACTCTTAGGAATAAAACTTGAAATAAGTACTTTCTAAATACAGTTGCACTAGGCAATGTCTTCAGTAGTGCTAATCTGCAGAGCTCTACTGAGGACAGAGATGCTCTCCTGATTCACACCAGCTGGCTTCATGGTCCCTTTCTTTAGGTACTTAACTTGGAAAGGTGCAGAGGTTTTTTGGGCAGTGCATCACCTGATCATGTGTTTTCTCAAGACCTGCTGTTAAACTTTAACAATGAGGTATAGGGAGCATTTTTTAACAGCCAGAATCTCCAGGCTTCAGCTCACTCAAATCCTGGACACCGCATAAATCTTTCTTGCCCCACTTCAATGGAGATAAGAGAGAATGTATGCTTGAGGTTCAGTTGAGAGAAACCACCCAAGTCATAGCTTATTTCACTTCCGCTGACCTCCTCTGATATGACCATCAAAGCAGAGACTAAAATACGGAGCAGGAACTTTGTGTGGTGCAAATGTGTTCCATCAATCTCCTTTTCATCTGGCTCTACAAATACTTCAGACCTGAGTAAGCAGCTCAAAATTTTGCAAACAAGAATGAGTAAACGTAAAGATGGATTTTTTTCCCCCAGTTCTGGAGCAGGATGATCTGTTTACCTTTCCAAAGAAGCTGTCAGCAGAGTGGTCATCAAGAAATATGAATTCACAAATGGTGCACTCCTAGGAAAACAAGTACATATAGAAACTTGTTCCTTCTATTTTCAAGATTTTTTTTTCATTGCTATTTGTGTTTGGCAGCAGACTTTCTTTTTCATTTCCAGTTCAGCCTTTTAATATATATTTAGTCACCTGCTTAACCAGATGGGGCTGAACCTGCAAACATTTTACTTGCCTGTTTAGCTGCAGTTTTACAAGCATGTAAGTCAGGAAAGTCAAGTAAGTGAGTGAATGGGGCACCATGATGCATTCTGTTTATATGTGCTGCTGCGTGTATAAACAATAAGAATCTTACTGCACCCTTTAAACAATCTCCTGTGTTATTCTCCTATGCACTCTATGCTACTGGTGTCTTTTCATCACCAGCCTAGTTCTACTAGCTCTAATGCATAATTTTAGGAAACCTGAGAGGGAAAGGAGAGTGTTTTTAGGGGATCTAAAGAGTAAAGGGGCATTGACTAGGGCATTGCATTGCAGTTAGAATACATGGACATACTCCACCCATCAGGAATCAATTGTCTAATTTTGAGCACCTCGAAGAGCCAGGACCACAAATGTCAGTAGGGAGGAGGTTGTGCAGATGTTGAGGAGCTGGGGATCAGAAGTGTGTGTTGTCCATAACCTTTTCCCCTTGGCCCCAACTGTTATCTCTCTCTACCTGCAAGACAACACACACATATATCCATCTTTCTCCAGACACTGCTTGTGGGGCTGCAATATGCAATACAATTCCTTATGTGGGCGCTCTGAAACTTGGTTCTATATTTATATGCCCTTTCCTGTAGCTCTGGCCCTTGCAGACTCATACAACACATACACCCATACAGAGAAATGCAACAGAAACCTCTTGCTTCTGTAGTGTTTTAGGCTTTGCACACCCACACAGGGTCTTTATTTAGTTTGGTCTGTAATCTTTGGACATGGGATGTTTTTCCTAAATCATCTTGATGTCTAGGAGATGTGCACTGGAGGAAATCCAAATACAACTGCCCTGTTCCCTGAAGCGGGAGAGAGTCACACTCACATGTACCAGGGCTGCTTCAGGGATGTGTACCATTCTCCACATAGAACCATGATCTCCTATGCCTTTTGCAAAGGAAGAAATCTCTGAAGAGCATGAATAAAGTTGTGTACCTTTTGACTGGTTATTGTGTGGAGGAAAAGGACGAAAAGATGAAAAATCTTTGGACACTTCCTTATTGCATGAGCACCCCCAGAAGTGACATCTGTGAAACATTTCTTAGCATCCCTCCAGCCCAGCCCTACTGGAGTCACTTTCATGTGGAGCAGGCCCTCAAAGGTGATGTAGACCTGCATGCCTCTGTATCTGCCTATAAGTGAGTAAATATGCATGTTAATCATATGATCACAATAGCACAAAGCTGCCTTGCTGATGTGCTCTGACTAGTGTCATGGGCACCAGTCACACTCCCAGCAGAAGGAGCTGCTCTCTAATACACTTCAGGTGTTGAAGCAGATCTGACACAGCATTTCAGTTCTCCGTCATTGTACTTGGTTAAGATGGGAAGTGAGAAAAAAGGAAGAGCACAGAGCTCTGTGTGAAAATTTCAGGGTGTCCAGATCACTAGACTGAATTCCTTAAACCATTAAAAGGTAAATCACCTACTAATTGGTTCTCTGTCGTATAATCTGGGATCTCTGCTGCAGTCAGTGAAAACAGATATATGTCTTCATCATGTAATTCATCTTAAGACAGAGGACTAAGGGATACATAAGGTGAATCCTCCTTTGGAGGTCCCCATCATTTTCTATTAACTTCAGGGAAAAACCTGCACAAATTGAGAAAAAATACCTTCCATTTAGGCAGATTGAGTTAGGTGGAACAAATTTGCACTCAGGTCCTTCTCATGACAACTATAAGTCATCTCTCAGTCAAGCAAAAAAATTAAAAGCTGACGGATTGTCTCCAGTACATTCCAGCCCACATTTGGGCCAGAATTAGAGGTAAATTTATTTTTCTCTCTGGAATTTGTATAAGTTCTCTCATGTTAGTGTTTGGGATCTTCTGGGAGGCTAGCAAAGTCAAACAGTTACCTGATTTATTTATCTTCATTCTCTCCAATTAAAAAAAAAAGAGAAAAATTGTTTCAAACCCACTCAGGTGGAAATCAGAGTAAACACGAGAATGAATAATCTGTGCAGATGGTTGCTGAGAGAATCCGGACTCCTGTGCTCCACTGCTGTTTTTGCAGGTGAGATCTTTGCCTTCTAAAGCTGAGGAAGTCTAAAAACTGAATGGGTTTGAAAGATGCACATATATCTTTGAATGCTATTGTTATTAGTATGGAATAATTTTACATAATTGACACCTTTTACACAAAAAAAATTGATTTCAAAGATATTTTGTTTATACTGTAGATAAACTCTGTCTGAGTTGTCTAATCCCACTGAACCATACAGTATTTTCAGCAATGCATAGTTTTCTTGCATTTCAGCATCTGTTATGAAAACCAAAATTCTCACTCTGAGCTATTTGTGCTGGCAGTGCTTCAAAGGGAGCAACTATTTTACTTCATGCCAGCCTCTGTAGCAGTGGGGAAGAATACCTCTCCTAAGATCATTTATATCTTGTTAACCTTTCTATGTAGATTTGTCTGAACACAATTTTTTCCTTTAGTACATACCTGCAATGACAGGAACTTGTTTGATAAGACACTGATATAAGAAGTTATATGTTCTTGTTTACTGAAAATAAATTTACCTGTTAATCAAAATATCTTTTATTTTCCTTCTTCACTTGTTGGCAAAACAAATACAAGAATTCACAAGCTGCAGAAACATAACATCTTATTCCTTTGCATGGAAGGGCAGCCATTACGTGGCATCACTATCGGAGCTGAGAATGAAGGGCTGATCCTGCAAACTAGGCAAAGGGAGCACTAGCCAACAGGGACACTTTATTCCAGTGAGGGTAGAGCCAAATCTGCTACTTTTACGTCAGTAGCCTCTCCAGTTATTTCCCAGAAACTTTACCATACACACGTGCAGGTCTTCCACTCTGGACTATGCCTTGACTTGTAGCATAATCAAGACATTCACAAGACGAGGTAAATTATTGCCATCAGCTCCCATTTATCTACTCTTTTAATTGCTTCCAGAAAAGGTTCAAGACTTACTGTTTGTTTGGCAGAAGGAAAGCATCAGACATGCCTTTGTGGAAGCCAAAACGCCAGAGCTAAAACCATGCCATGGTGTGGAGTGGGGCATGCTCTGCCAAGGGGTGACTTTTCCTGACAGCAGGGGAGGCTGTACTGCTGCACCAAGCTCACCCGCGTTGCACTTGTCCTCTGCCAAGGAAAATTAAAGCATAGTAGGATGCTGCCAGCAGTGATATGAGCAGGTAAATCATACCTGCTCTAAAGGAAGAGGAAAGCCTTCACTGCTCCAAAATCTGTCTCTTTGCATGGGTTTAGAAGTATGTGAGGCCAGGCTAAAACTGCCTTTGTCCAAAGCACTTTACAACACTCCATGCAGTGATGCCTTGGGATTACCAGCTCACCAAGGTGCACAGTTGAGAGCTAACCTTGCTACCTCTACCTGTCTGCAAACACCAGTAGATGTTTCTCTTCTAGCTGTCGTTCAGAAGGGAAAGATGCTGAAATAATCACTATATTGCATGGTATCATGGCATTACAGTGGTCTAAGTCTGAAGCACACATGTATTTTCCAGTAACTGAAAATGGAAGATGGTACACCATAGGGTGCAGTTCACTAAATAAGAGAAAAATAAGTTTGAGAGGTAGTGCTCAGAAAAGTTCCAGATTACAATAGTTGTGCAATGACTCTCTTGCAACACATCTAATTTTGTTCAGGTAAGATCAAACCACACTTACCTGTTCAGAATTTCTTCCTGGAACAGGTATATGTTTATATCTTAGGACAGAGATTAGGTGTCATTTCCCTGAAGCTAAGCAGAAATACAGGAAAACCCCATTTTTTTTCCCCCAGTTTTCAATGTAGGAAGGCTGTGTTTATGTTAGTAACCAATGCTATGGGACTGACTCCATAGAGCTAAAGAGTTGGTGTTCATACTACTATACACATCTTTTAAGGTGACTTGCTTTAGAATAGTGTTAAACTGATCCCACAGATACAGGAGCAACTGGGCTTTATCAAGCAGGCCAAAATGCAAAATCTGCTTTAAAAACACACTTCTGATCTGAATTAATATTCCAATGTCCTGTAGAGTCAATGTAGGTATAACCTGGATCTGCTATGTTCCCTTCCTTTGCCTCTGATCAAAGTACACCAAGTTCTTCAAAAGAGCAAATATTCATCTAACAGCAATTGCAATACACTTAATTTGAAAGATATTTGTGGGTCATAACAAGTCACTCAGTGAGGCTGTCGGAAGTACTACTGTGTGTTATGAGTAGAAATAGAAAAGTACTAACAGGGAAAACCAGGAGAAGTGTCTGAAGTATGAAAACAAATTATTCAAAACTCCTGTCTCTGTCATTTGCAGTTTGTTGAACAGAAGTTGATCCAATTACTGCAAATCTTGTATGACAGCAAGCGATGAAGACTTAGAATTTATGCGTATCTGTAATATGTACACAATAAATAATAATTAAACACCCCCATGGTTACACACATGACATAGTCTTTCTCCTATCATATGGTTTTAGTTATTTTTTCATTTATGTATTTTCTGTTACTTGTTATGTTCTCTTAAATGTCCCTGACTTATTTTCCTACACCAACTTCATCTTTCTTTTGCTTGGCAGAGATAGTTGTTTTTTCAGCTTACCATTAGAGGCATTAAAATTATTTATTTATTTTTATATAAACAGCGTAAGTGCTGCCAGTGCAAGTCCTTGGGAAAGTGCTAGGCTTAGCCTCATTCTGTACGGTAGCCAAGCAGGGCACGTTGTTAGTACTCTGCGAACAATGGGTAATTTTGTTATATTAACTTGGTTTCATTTCTTGGGGGAGGAAAGAAAGGTTGGCGGATTTAGTAGGAGATAAACTAAATAATAGGCACATGCCCAATCTGGATTTTACTGAGAACAACAGAGTAACTCCAGTTAACATCACTGAGAATGGGGTTAAGCTTTTAGGATTACATCTGTTTCAGCAGCTGTAGTCGTCCATATGTTAGATTTCTAACCTCACTCACAGGCTCTCCACGTCAATGGAGAGAAGTGGTAACCTCTTGAGGGGCCATTGGTCCCTCCTAAGGTGCCTGGGAAGTGTGTGTTGAATAGGCCTCCTTTGCAGATTGTGTCTTTCTGCTTTCAAAATTGTTAATGTTACAACTCTTTTTATTGAAGTGTCTTGAGCTATGAATATCCCACAGTGGTGTTTTGAACATGGTGAGTTTTTGCAAGAGCTTGGGCAGCATTTTCAAAGCCCACAGAGGAGCAACACTGGCCTTGCTCAAGCAGAGAAGTATTGGGGAGCAATATCTGAGCACCGGGTGGATGATTTAACTCTGGAGCTGTCTTTAGTGCCTGACTTAATTAGCCTTGAAACAGCCAGTTCTTATCACCATTCCTCTTAGCATCAATATTGCTCTCAGGCTCGAAGTCTATTGTTTCCAGACAGCTTTTGCTTCAGGGTTAAAAGCTTCACGAAGAGGTTTCTCTCTTCATTTTCTATCAGTAACAGCTGCAAAATCACCCTCAAATAGAGCACCTGAATGGTGGAGTCCTTCATTGGCATGTTTCTTTTCATTTGGAGGATTTACTAAATGATGTTCATCATGACTTGAGTGCTGAGGTGAATGGATGGTATCTGTAGTGGTTTGAATCTTGTTTTCCCCCAGAGGCTAAGAAAGTGGTAAAACCCCAAGGGGTGGAAACCCCTGGAAGTTTTGAAGTTCTGTCCAATGGGCACTTCTGCAAAATGTAAACATACCACAAGCAAACGGAAGAGAAGAGTTGTAGTTTTGGTTGTTAGATGAAGTAGCCATGTTGTAGAGCCACGAGGAAGGGGCTCTGAGCCCCTCGGGGCCTCTGGGGCCTCCCAGCCCCTGGCTGGGGGGGACTGCAAAGACTTGGAACAGTGTTAGACTGGACTAAGTGTCTGTAGTTAAGCTGGGAGATGTTTTCTCCAAACTGGGCAGAGGAGACAGAGCAGAAAGCAGAGACACAGTGTCCAGAGACTGGCAGAGAGCCAGGATAGATAAGACCTGAACCGGAGGAGCAGCGGGAACAACATGCAGCACCGCAGAGAAGACTCCTGGAAGGAGAGCCGAGGAAAAGAGAACCAGCAGCTGAGAGATAGAGTTCTGGGGGTAAGAACTGATACCAGATCCCCCCAAACTCCTTTGATGCCTCTGAGAAAAAGAGGGAGATGGACTCCTATTTTGGAGAAGAGTTTTGGACATGCAGCACTGGAGAGAGAGAGGAGCTGAGAAGCTCAAAAGACGTCTCGGAGCTGGACCAGGACGGCCAGATTGAATGCGGGGGGAGTTGACCTTGGCTCCCCTCGCTGCTGCTGACAAGCCTAGCAGCCTGAGACAGAGCACAGGAGCTCTGGTAGAACTCTTGAGGCAAAGGCTTGCAACTGAATGCTGCCCAAGATGTTCTGACTCAGGGGTGAATCCCCTGAGGAAGGGACTTTCACGAAGATGCCCCTGCTTTTCGTGATATACCTGTGGTGACGCGAGTCTTGTCCCTGCTGGCAGTCCACAGGTGAGGCCTTCGCTTGGACCGAAGGAGAGCCGAGGGGCTTGGAGACCCCCTTGTGTGTATTGAAAAGAGATCCAGCTACAGCAATCCAGTTACTGCTGCATGGAAGACAGAAGAGGAGCTGCTGCCCTAAATGTGGAAGGGATCTGTCCTTCTTTCCCTCCTGGACTTTTATTTGGAGGGGAGAAGAGATCTGATCCATTGTAAATACTATATGTCATGGTAGAGATAGTTGTGATCATGTGTATAATGTGTTATAATATTTATTTGTACAGTCATTGTAATATATTCCCTTTCCCCCATTCTGAGTCTGGTTGTGTTTTGTCTGGAGAAACCCATCTCAGATTGGGTTGAGATGTGGGAGGGGGAATGGAGCTAGGGAATTGGATTTTGGGGCTATCTCAAACCATGACAGTATCTTTGGAAGGACAGAGCTTCTCGTGGACTGTGCTGAACAGATCTTGGTGCCTTCATCCCAGTGTAAACTGCAAACCCTTGTACTGATGCCCTTAGAGGATCTGTCTGTGGGACATGCTCTGAGTCACCTACAGTGATATGGCAGATCTAATCCAGATTTTCATGGACTGGAATGCGAGGAGCACAGCACATAATCAGGGTTTGGAGCTGAATCCCAAGTAATTATTTTGATTTACTATAAAATGCCTTTACATGACTTAGGCAGAGGTTACACTCAGCCTCCTTGCAGAGTCACTCCATGCAGAGTACATGGAGCGTGAGGCTTAGGCGTTGCTTCCTGCTACCCTGGCTGCTGTGCCACAGCCCGCACATACAAAGCACAGGCAGAAGTCACTAATACCAATTGCTGCCTGACTTCATGGCATGTCCCCAGTCATGTTAACTCCTCACATGCGCATAAGCAGTTTTGGCCACCACGCAGCACAGTTCTGCTTCATGCATCGAAGTAGGTAACCCTTAGGAAGTCTCCCTGTCAGCTCAAAGGTCCCTTTGCATTTCCAAGTTGTACCAGCTCAGACACAGTGTGGGTTTTTTTAAGCTTTGAAGAAGTCAAGCTAAGAGCAGTTCAAAATAATTTTAAAGTTAATTCAGAGCACTAGAAGTTTTGAGCAGCTTTTTTCAATCACTATTGAAAATCAGTGCAGCTCTGACAATAATCAAAGTGTGAATGAGGAAACTACAGTTTTCAGGAGAGTATAAAAATATGGTAGAAAAAGCTTTCTGCCAGAGACAAGGGAACAGCTGATATCTAGAGCAGGAAAAATAATCTTTGGGGTTAACAAGAAAAAAACCTGAAAGTATTCCAGAACATTTCACCAAAGAAAGTCCAAGTATTAGTGACAGATGTTAATTATGTTGCTTAATGCTTGACTGGCAGGTAGTCAGATACTTGTGAGTTGAGTGTGGCTTAAGAGCTTACTTGAAAGCAAATAGAAGCTTGAAATGAATCAACTCTGGTTCCCATTTGTGGGAGGAACATGGGAACTGCTGTGAGCTGTGAACATATATCTGTTTAGCCTGATATCCTGTCTTCAGCAGTGACCAGTGGCAGATGCTTTGGAAAAGAAAAGAAATATGGCATGTATGAAGCATTCCTTCCCCTCCTATAATTCCCTGATCCTAGCAGTCAAATGTTTTGGGACTTCCTAATGCCAGACATTGCATCTGGACCATTGTTTTTAATAGCCACCAATGGACCTATCTTCAATAAATTTGATTAATCTTTTTTTAAATCCACTTATACTTTTGGCCTCTGCAGTATCCTACGGCAATGAACCCTTAGGCTGAATTATGCTCTGTGTTAGAAAGAACTCTCTTTTGTCTGTTTTGTACTTGGTTCTTGGTTATTTCACCAGGTGTCCCAGTTCCTGTACAGTTAAAAATAGTGAATGACTGTCCTTTGCTCAGACTCTTAAGGCTGGCTCATTTTAGAGATCAGAGATCTGCAGTTTCCCTTAATGAAATGGAAAATGCTTATTCTCTGAAAGCTGCTCTGTATCTGTGTTTGTGGCACTCTCTGTTATACACTGCTTCAAATAGTTTCAAATAGGTTTTAAAATATGAGTTCACCATGTTACTTCCCATATAGTCTGTCTATTTATAACCTCTATATAACCGAATCACAGAATCACAGAATCATAGAATATGCTGAGTTGGAACAGACCCACAAGGATCATCGAGTCCAACTCTTAGCCCTGAACAGAACTATCCCCAAGAATCACATCACGTGCCTGACAGTATCATCCAAATGCTTCTTGAACTCTGTCAGGCTTGATGCTGTGACCACTTCCCTGAGGAGCCTGTTCCAATACCCAACCACCCTCTGGGTGAAGAACTCTTTCCTAATATCCAGTCTAAGCCTCCCCTAACACAACTTCAGGCCATTCCCTTGGGTCCTGTCACTGGTCACCACAGAGATCAGTGCCTGTCCCTCTTCATCCCCTCATGAGGAAGTTGTAGACTGCGGTCTCCCTGTAGGGACTCCCTACCTTTGAGTGAGGCAATAGCTCCTCTGGGTTTTGTGTGATCTGCAAACTTGCTTAGTACCCCTTCCATTTATAGTGGAGTGTGTTCACATATGCCTGGAAAGAAACCTAATCCTCAAAAAAAGCAGTACAATTGTCTCTTGTTCCTCTTATAAGAGCTGATAAGATGTGTCCCCACAGCAGTGGAGAGAATCATAGAATCATTTAGGTTGGAAAAGGTCTTAAAGGTCATTGAGTCTGACCGTAGACCTAATAGTGTTAAGCCTACCACTAAACCATGTCCCTAAGTGCCACATCTATATGCCTTTTCAATACCACCAGAGATGGTGACTCCACCACTTCCCTGAGCAGCCTGTTCCAATGACAACTCTTCCTGTGAAAAAATTTTCCCTTATATCCAATCCAAACCACTCTTGGATCAAATCGAGTCTTTTTCTTTTTTTTTCCTGTCACTTGTTACTGGTGACAAAAGAAGGAGCAAAATGATTCTTGATTCAAGACATCTTCTCTAAATGTCCCTAGCGTCTCTGCAGGGATGCAGGAACCACCTGCAGCTGGGCTTCCCCTCTCCCCACTACAGTTTCAGGGCTGTGATGGATGAAAAGACAGAATGGGAGAGATATGTTGCCTGGAGAAGCATTAATGGCATCTGAATGGACTTTTTACTCACTGGACAATCCACCCAGCAGACTGACAGTTTTTCCCCCGTTTATTGTTGTGTGCTTATGAATCCTTGTGCACCCCAGTTTATTGTCAAAATTTTATGAATCCTGCTGTACGTCCATATTGTCCCCATTTCTCCCTCAGACTTTCCCTTCGAAAGTTGTTTGCCTCTTTGTTCTCCCCTGTTTTCCCGCTCATCTGCCACTAATTGGCTGTAGTGTGCCACAGTGCAGGGAGAGCTACCATTGGCCAGCTCCCTCAGAGACTCGAGAGTTCCACCCATCTTTCCCCTGTCCCCCTATCACATCTTTCCCTGAGCTGTCAATCTCTTGCACCTCCCCGGTTTGGAATCCGCCCCTCAAACCTCATTTATTTAAACCCTTGTACCCCCTGAATAAACCGGCATTGCTGCACCAGACCTCAACTGTGTCAGAACCCTAATTGCAGTACCCGGTCCCATCCCCCTTACCATGCGGACCGTGGCACAGGGCCACCACTGCAGTGGTCATTGTGGTGGGGAAGCTGGAGAAGAGCAGAGTTGACAACTGTTGACAGTTGATTGGACTGCACTAATTGGCTTGTAAAGAGCCATCACAGAAAAAGGGCATGAAGGGTTTTTCGACAGGATGAGTTCTTCCCCTCTTCTTTTCTCTGTCTCCAGGGAGAGACCCTTTCACTGCCATGGGAGGGAAGGGTAAGGGAGAAGCCCTGGTTTTGAAATCCAGATGCAGTTAGATGAGAAGCAATACTGTTTTTCATGTTATTCTTTTAAAAGTATTGTTAAAGCTGCTAACTTTGTGCTTTTTGTCTGTGAGAAGTCCCTGGTTCCCACCCTTCCCACAGCACTTCCCACTCTGCAGTAGGAGGCTGCTCTGAAGAGCAGAGGGACTTTCCTGAGCATCTCATCTACTTGAAGAGAAAAACAGACACTTTCCAAGCAGCTCTTGATTTACGAGCGCTTACCCAGCAAAGGTGATTAGCCCAAAATGTTGACCTAAAGCCACCAGTGGGAGGCAGCTCCATTGCTGTTGTAATTGGGCTTACCTCATACCCTCAGATCAGTATCTGATTTATCACCACAGCAGTTCTGCCCTAAAATATTGAGCCTAAATGTTCTTCTGCTTCCCTGGTGGAGAAATCCCAAGAAGATGTAGGTTTAGAGCCAAATTTTCAGAGGCAGGTTCCAAATGTTTTCATCTCTTTTAGCCCTTAAGCTTTTGGGTGCATTACAATTGAAATAGGTGAAAGCTCCAAAATCAGGAAGGCTGCTTCATTAAGCACAGAAAATTTAGGTGCCTGCTGATGGACCAGATCCCTCTCCCATTAATATTCCACTCTGCAGCCACTGGACACCATTCATGAGTTATCCAAGGGTGTTCACAGAAAATATCTGCACCATAATCTGAAAAATAGAAAAACATGGTAATGACCTATGGTAGATGCTCTGGTGGCCAGGGTCAGTGAGAATAGCTAGTCTGGTTTTTGTGCATTAAACCCACTGAGGTTTAATGGACAGGCATGGACATGTTTTGCTGAATCAGTGCCACACTGCATAAAAATGACATTTCTGACTCTGAATTTTGAATGTACAAATACTTCAGCACCAGAAAGGGAGCATGTAAAGAGTTAGAGGCACAAACCTGAAGGGCACATCAAGGCCTTTGTGAAATATGCCCCTGGATTTTGGCAGCTGACTTTGACTTCATAGCCAGAGGGTGAAGAAAAATGTCTTCAAATTTCTAGAGTAAACATAACCAGCAGATCTTAACTTTAGCAGTGAGTCTATTACCATGTGCATTCAAAAATTACATTTTTGGTCTGTTATGTCATTTACTGCCTTTTAAAACTTTTTTTGCTCTTTTAAAAAAGATGTGTTAATATGAACTGCAAGAGAACTTGCTCTTGAAATGACAATATTTAATTTTAATCCTTACATTTCTTTGAACCAGATTGTACATACTTCCTTAGCTCTAAAAAGAAACTCTCTTTTATGTTTAACAGCATTGAACTTGAAACAAAAAAGAAACGTTGCATCTGAAAATCAAGCCCGTATAACTGTGAAGGATCTTTTTAATGGTCACTGCACTGTAGCTGGCAGGTCACTGTTCAACTGTGGAGCAATTATAGTCCTCAGAAGAACTGCTTTACTTCTGTTTTACACTGCAGTAACCTAATGAAGTAAAATTGGACCAGTGCCACGGCATTTAAGGAACTATGTTTTGAAGCCTCCTTCACACCAAAGTAATTTGCTGTGACATGTCGCACATCTCAGAAATACAACCAGAGATAAATCATTAAAATGGCCAGTTATCACTGCACTGTAGCCATGCACTGAGGATGTCATGCCAACATTCACTGGATTCCCCACCTGCCATGGGAGACAGATATCAGAGAAGGCAAATGGCCAACAGAAGAATCATTTAGGAGATTTGCATTCAGCTATATCCCTGTGGCTGAAGATGTAGTGTTCATACTTTTCTTCCCTACATAAAGGTTGGAGTAATTTCTCACACACTGTGGCCAGTCCTTGCTGAGTAATGGAAAGTAGTGCAGTTTTCACTATGACTGGAAAGAGACAGGGAAGATCTTTCACTCACACACTTGATTCTGAATGTCCCATTGGATTCAAAGCTGCTTACATAGTACATTTCCTATACTATGAACAGCAAGTGCTGACCAAGGGGATTAGCCTGCCAGCCCCCAAACCATCAGTGAGACATCACTGTGCTATTTTATTATTGCCTTCCATTTTGCGTAGTCAATTTTACCTGCGAGGTTGCCTGCAGGAAGATATTCTGCATGCAAGTGCTGCGGTTGCAGTTTTAATCCCCTCACAGCTTTCATTCACAGTCTAGTTTCTGTTGTGAGGCCCTCCTTGTTGCAGAAAGTCTATGTAATACTGAAGACCTTTTCAGCTGCTCATCACAGCTGTGCTGAGACCCAAAATGAGAAGCTCTTTGCAGAATTAAAGAGGTTTGGAAAGTTAGTAGCATCATGAATTAGTCTAGGTTTAGGCAAATTTCCTCCAAACTCATAAACACCATATTGGATCTAGAATTAGCTGTTGGTAGAAAACTTCTAGAGGGAGGGAGACTCTGGCTTTCTTCCTCTTGCTGATTTCTTCCTTGAGATGAAGCACTTGAAATTTTTTTTATGTCTTCCAAGTTCAGAGATATGAATAGCTAAAAAAACAAGCACAGTTTTGTTGTTTCTTGCTGCTCCTCTGTTGACAAACAAGGAAGAAAAAAGCCTTAGGAAAGGCTCTAACTGATCCTGTGAATGTTCCTGATTGTGCATTAAATCGCCACCTGACCTCTGAGGCTGCCCGCTGACCATCAGCTCCAGTGTCAGCATCATAAACAAGGAAAACACAAAGAAACAAATTACAAACACAACCACCATGATCTTGGAAACCACTGTTTTTCCTTATCTCCTGACAAATAAATGTGTCGAGACCAAAATAAGTCATTAAATATAATTTCATAGACTAAGGCTTACTTATGGTCTTCACCTTTCTGGGAATTCAGAGTGGCATTTCTGGGAACCTTTATTGTACCTTCCTACCCACTAAAACCTTGGTGTTGTAAACTGATTCTCACTCTGCACTACACCATAACTTAAAGAGTGGCTCAAAACAAACAGCAGTAGATCAATTTACATTCCTGGGTACTACAGAAATTGCAAGGCTTTTGTTCTCAAGTTTGTTTTTATTTCTAAAAAACATACCTTTTTAGGATAGCATTTTAAGAAAACTGCTCTAAGTCGCATTTTACTTGTCTCATACATTAACTAATATGTTTTCTTTTAAAAATCAAACTGTTACTAAATTACAAATAATTCCTCATTCTCCAATTCCTGAAAACACATCTTTTCAGCCCATTCCATCTGCTGTGAAGAAAATGGAGGAGGAGGGGAAATTCTGCTTAGGTTCCTGGGCAGGTTGCAGGTGTGTTTGTTTGTATTAAGAGAAATGTCTAACAGAATCCTCCTTTGTGACACATTATAGCAACTTTTCAATTTTCTCTCATTAGCTGGTGGTACTTCCTCCTCAATAAGGTACTATTGTGCTGCCTCTAACCTGATCTGGGAAACACTGCGGAGCTGTCAACTCATCAACCCTAGAAAATGGATAGTTAATCTTTTCAGGTGACTTGTTTCATTTCCTGTAGCTCATGTAAAATCCAAATATTTAGCTACTACAAACAGTGAGTTCTTCACCTGGGTTTCACCGATAAAGCAACAAAGATTATTACTTCTAATTTTTTTCCCCTTTTCTGCTGTTTGAAAATAATTGCTTCTGGATGAATAGAGTCTCATTTCTAGTGGCACAATTGAGAAATACATTAAGATGGCATACAATTACATTTTCTGAAGTTTTTAGTTTGCATTGGGTTTAAAAATTCACCTTCTATTTTCTCTGGTGCTTTCAGATTTTTGGTTCTCATCTGTTGCTATAATACATTAGACTACTTAGTCTTTCATGGACATAATGATGCAGATGAAGGATGTTTCATCCAGGATCAGCCTCCCATCATTTCAAACTTTAGGGTGTCTTTTTCAAAGTCAGAATCCCACTGTCAAAAAGGCTCTGTCACCACAGCTTATTTGCTTATTCCCTTGACCTGCTTTAAGATTGTCTTTTGTGTTTTGGTATCACCTCCCTGACAATCCTGTACTAATAGGGAAAAGATAGATTGCAATGAGTAAAAAGCAAATGAGTCATTTGCATCTCAGTAAAAGTAAAGCACAAATCACCTACAACAAAACAGGTGGCAGCTGGCTCTTTTAAACTCCATGAGGAGGCCCAGCATCATAGGAAAAGCTAATGTAAAAGGATTTTTTGCTACAGCAATATAACACATAATTAAACCCTTTTGCATTATAAGACCATTACAATAAAACAGGCAAAGCCTCTGTCTCTGAAAGTAATGCACGTGTATAGCTGTTTGCTCTGGTTTTGTTTACTTTGGGATTTTAGTGTGCCTTTTTCAGAGGTCAGTCTTTATAGTCAGAGCTTTTGGGGTGCTCAGTGCCCTTTGCACCTTGGTGGAGAATCACTGAAACCTACAGGCACAGAGGGGGCACAGAAAGACAGGGATTCTGAGAAGCAAAGAGCTGTTAAGATCCACGGCAATGTCTAAAGATAAGTCCTGAAGAAATGCCCGAGAGCTGCCCTCTTTATGGATCAGGTGTTTAAAACAACAAAAGTTACCTGTCTAAGAAAGAGGAAAGAAAGATCCTGTACTGCAGAGAAACACTTTCAGTATGCTGGTTTACCCTCTGAAACAGGGACAGATTCCACCTCAGAGATGGTGGAAAGCAGAGGCAAAGGCAAAGGCCCCTCGGAAAAGGGTTGCTCTGTTATCTTTTAATATAATAAGAAAGCAAGCAATTCCTGGAAGATGTGAAATGAAATCAAGCTGCACGGTCTTATGTGGTGCCAGGGACAATGGAGGTTTCCCCTGAGGACTAGAAAGCCCAAGTAGGCAGTCTTTTTGGAAAGTCGTTCCAGAGCAGAAATTCCTGAAATTTTTAAGTGGCATGCATTCAGTTTACATCTCAGTACACAGCTCAGATTTCTAGACTACTGTTTTGAAAAGTGGGTTATTGTTTGGGAATTTAGTATGTAAAAGAGGACAATAATGGAGCAAAAAAAGTAGAAGAGAGAGAAAACTTAGAAAGAAAACAAGAGAGAATGTAGGATACAATTTAAAGGGGCAACTATGGCATAATAAAGCAGATCTACCCCAGGTCAAGAAAGCAATTTTTTCCCCTCAGAGTGACTATCACACTAGAACACAACCTACACATTATTGCAAAGAACTACAAACTCCCGAGGTTTGGGCTGCAAATTAGTATCTGAACAGCCTGGTAAGAGTGGGCTTGGTTCCTTCTGAGCTCACCCTGACAGCCCTCCCATGCTATAATATATTAATATAGTCATGATAGCCTGAAGATATAACTGTGATAGTACAAAACTTGATGTGCCCCCAGTGAGCTCTAAATCCTTCTGTTTCACAGTGTTCTCACTGCTCAAAAGCAGTGCAGTTTACACTGCAAAAAAACTCCCAGCACATTAATTTTACAAGGCTGAAAACCAAAGGAAACATGATAGCTAACATTTATATTTTATACCAAATAAATTTCCAGTAACAAATATTATTACAACAATCACCAAAGGAACTTAGAATTGCTAAGTTATTTTGGGATTGCATTTGCATTGACTTTTGTAGCACCCCATAATCCTTCCCTATGTATCAGTTCAGAAACAGTGAAGCCTCCTTTATCCCAACCAGCTGACCCAATCACAGCTGTTCTTTGAAAATAAAATCGCTTTTTTTCTTTAGTTACTCCATGTGGAGATCCATTTAGTCCCCCTCCTCTGGCAGCTTCTGTTGCCAAAACTTACAGTTTTAAGAAACAGTAGTAGCTGCTCCATGTGCAGCTCCATAGTTGGACTTGAACCTGGCTTCTAGGTTGGATCCCCAGTTTCATCTCTATGCCTCAAACAATCACCCCAATAAGCCACATCATCTGAGGTTTTGTCTGCTCTGCCTTACACTGTTGCGGAGTTTTTCCCCTTGGATGCCTGATCTATTGGATCAGAATGCATGGTATGTCAAAATATTCTACCCTTCACTTCTGGAATACTTTCTAACTTTTTTTGGGTTGTTAGACACCAGATCAGTAATTGCTAGGTCAGAACCACCTTGTAGGGGTGTGTGTGCGTGCGTGTGTGCGTGTGTGTGTGTGGAAGGGGAAGGGGTGAGTCAAACTTCATGAAGGTAAGGTGGTGTCATATCCCTCGTGACAGGCTCCTGGAACCCACCTGGGGAAGCCCCAGAGTAGCTGTCAGTCACAAACAGCCCAGGAAAACTATAGCACACTACATCTCCTGGAGTCCCTAAGCCATCCTCGGACTGACATTGCCCCTCAGCCTTGCCTGGAATCCCAGAGTGGCTGGTGGGTCAGAAGCCCTGCCTGGGGGGGGGGGGTTGGCCAAAGGGACCAAAGACATATGTTTGCCTCGTGTTGCAGCCCTGTCATCTGGACATGTGAGAGCTGGTCTTCCAAAAGGTTCCGATGGTAGCTACATGATCTCTCTCCCTCTTTCTCCTTCTCTCTTCTTACTCCCTCTGCTTCTCTTTCTTTGCTCCTTTCTTGATGCTTTGGATGTCTTGGAGCTGGAGTGGTTGGATTTTGACTTAAGTGTTGTGGATTAGTATGTGCTGGGTCAGTATTATGGTGGAACATTTTATCTAGCTTGTGTGCTGCCCTTTTGAACTTTTGCCAAGTTCCCTTTTTTTGTACCGTAAATTATCAATAAAAATACCTCTTGGGAACGAGTCTGTGGCTTATTCTCTTAACATTGTCATGAGGTATTAAGGAACTCTCTCTATATATTTTCAAGTAAAACTCCTGGCTGAGCTCATGAGCTTGCAGCTCTGGGACCAGAGTGTTACACCCACAAATGCTAGACATGTTTTATTTTGTTAGCCTCACTAAGAAGAGGTTATGTTTGGGTGGGTTGTATATAATATAAACATTAACAAAAAGAAAAAAAATTATATTTTACTGACTCCAGGCTTTGGTGCAGCAATGACTTAGCAAAGTAAGAGGTAGCAGGACATGGTTTTGCAGGCAGGAGAAAGAAATGTGACAGGCTACTGACCCAGGAAGTGCATAAGGGCTGTGTGAGGGAGAATGAGCTGGGAAGCAGCAGAGGAAGGGGGCAGGAGGGCTGCCTGGCCACAGGCAGGGAGGAAGGTGAGGAGGCAGCTCAGCACAAAGTATTGCTGTTTCAGTTCAGTTCTCTTGGTTCACAAGAATAGAGCATATACAGTGCGTAGTGACAGGGAATACCATCACTTCTACCCCTTGTAACCTGCTCAACATCTGTAGGTGGTCATGAGATGAGCTGAACAGACAATGTGGCCTGAAGCAGTGAGCTGAAGATCCACACTGGTCACTCTTCTCCATCACTCTATTACCACCAAGATGATGCAGATTTTGCCAGTGGGTACAGGGGAAATCAGCCAGTGACAAATGGGCTACAATTGCCTGAGACTGAAGCAGCACAGAAATGAAGTTGAAGGGGAAAGAAAAACATACGACAGACTTGGTGAAAACACATTTCCCTTTCTGTCTATGAAAGTGGAGCAATTGGGGTTTCCTCTCAGGTGTTAAGCTCTTTCAATGCAGCACTAATACTGTATAAATCTTTGCTTTGTGGGAAGACCTCATGCCAGCTTGCTAAGTGTCGACATTTCAGACATTCATACCTTCTTTGACAGGCTATGGCAGCAGACAGAAAGATACTGATGCTTAGGCAAGCCCAGGCACACCTCCTCTGGCCAATCCTGTCTGGCACCAGCATGTCAGCTCAGCCCTCCTGCTTCTCATAGAGTTTCAAATCAAAGTTCAGCAGAGTTTCATGCCTTTCTTGTCAGTAAACATCATGGCCTCGGTCACATTTGACAGAACCTGCAGAGGATGAATTGCAGCAGTCAGACTGACACAGCAGCCCTGTGCCTTTGGTGCAGCGACGCACTCAACCACATGGCCAAAGCAGGGCGGTGAGATCGAAGTGAGAGACTTCGGTTCAACATTCAAACTTCAGCCCATCAGGCGTTTCCAGGCTTCCTGTCTCATGGCTCTGGCTTACCCCATTGCAGCAGCCACGCAGCCTCTCTTATTCGGCAGCTGGGAATGTTGCGGTTTTAGGTTCTCCTCTCCAGACAGAGGGAAGGAGGCAAAGAGGAGAGATCATGAGAGACCCCTGGGAACTGCTGCATTCTAGAAAGGATTTTTTGCAGGTCTAATACTTGGCACAGATTTCAAAAGGTTGGGTTTGGATGTTTCTGTAGTGATATAACTGTACAGCAGCTCACCCAGTTCATGGCAATGTTGGAGGTGTAGCAGAAGAAGACCTTGCTTGACCTCTTTGCACCTTTTCACAGCCTCTGCATCTGTAATGCAGTGACATAATATCCTTTAAAACAAGCTATTTGCAAGAAACAAGCAAATCTGATTCAATGCTTGCTGTTTGCTTTTTCTGCCTTTAACTTAAAGCCATCTGCATGGTTCTTAGAAGTCTCAAGAGACATCTTCTGCTGCAGAAATGTCAGTGAGATTATAAAAAGATTTGCAAGGTGGATAAATAAGAGAAAATGAGTTGTCCTTATATTGCACCTTGGGACTGAATGATGCTGACAGCTGTGCACCTTGAACTATTATCCTGGCAGTGGTGCAATGATATGATAAATTTAGTTTAAGGATGACTGGAAATTCTGAAAATATCTGAAAATGCCAATTCATCAATATAGAAACAATATATGGGAAACAACTATGATGTTCTATAGCAGAGAAAATTTTTTTAAATTTCTTTTAATGATCTAAAGTTTTAATTTTGACATTTTAAATTAAAAGAATCCATTGTCATGTTTGAAACAGTCTTATTTCAAAATGTTACCTATAGGGATAGCTATGCAATGGTCTAAAAAAAAGTTAAAATTTTGAGAAATTACTGAAGAAAATACAAAAACTAGAAATAGCTTATAAAGTTTCTTTGAGTAGTCTTTGCAAAGTTTCAGTTCATGAAGTCTTTCGAGATCATGATTGTTCTTCCCACAGCGAAAGGAACAGTGAATGAAAAATTCAAGCATCCATATGTGAAGAAACCATTTCCCACTATCTTTGAGAATGTCTGGGAAACATAAGGAAACCACTGACAATTAGTGGCCATGTAAAATAGTTTGCTCTTCTACTTTATAATCATAAAATGCATTCATCTGACAGGACCGGTTTTAAAGGGACTGGCTTAATGGATCCACATTTGGCAGATGTTACATTTTCTACAGTAATTTTAAATTCATTCTGAGAATTGGCAGCACCTTCCCAAAATGTATGTGAGCATTTTCACAGAGAGTGCTGCTAAAGAAAAGGAACACTACTGCAAAAATAACCAAAGAAACAAACGTGATGCAACACCTGCCTTCCACTGGTCTATGGTTCCCACTCAGTATTCTTCAGTTGCCATGTTCAAAAGCAGCAGTATATTAATTAGTCACAAACAAATATGTTATTCCCCAATTTAATTTTTCAGGAAACTAAAACACTGGGCTAACATGTATTTTAAGCAAAAACTTAATGTTTATAGTTTCTCTTGGCTTAAGTTGGCCATGTGTTGTGGTATAACAGTAATCTCAGTATCTTTAACACTGTCATTTCAGGTTTTCATAATGTTCATTATTGACTAAAATGTTGCAGCAATATGGACAGTTTCTGGACTTCTGTGCTTCTCTGTCCTCTCTTTGTATCTTATTTGCCAGATAAATATTTGCTAGCTCTTTGTAGTCTGAAAACTAGCACTTTTCACTGTCCTCCACGCCCATGTGAAATGGATCATAAATCTTTAATTTCTTCTTGCCCTTAGAAGTTCCACCTCAGCAGTGATATTTGACTTCAAATTTGCATCTTTTCTGGCTACCTGGTTTAGCTTTTACTGCCTTTACCAGGTGGCATCCTGGAAGGATTCCTACTGAGCACTTGACAAGGTGTTGTTTTGTTTTGCCTGATGGGCTCTGGCCAGTTGCACCAGTGGAGCTCAGACTCACACTCACTCAGAATATGCAGTTTGTGTTTGTCCACTGTGGGAAAAATTAAGGTGGATTCAACCTAAGGGCTTCAGTATGAAGCTGTAAAAGGATGATAAAAGCATGCATTAAACTTCTTGGTATAATGTTTACTTAAAATGTATGTTTCTTTGGATTTTTTTCTGTGCTTTTGAGGACAACATGTAATGTTCATAATAGTTGGAAAACTGAAAAGTTTTCCCTTCCTTTTTTCTGATACTGTGCTTCAGGTTGCTGGGAAGTGAAGGATTGTGTGTTTTGCAGCCTTGTGAAGCTGTCTCTCAGGCCTAATTTTATATTTCAGATGCGAATTATGAATCCCACCATCCTGTGACTGCATGATGGGGACATTGTGACATACAAACTTTCTGATATGTACACTGTGTCTCTCCTCTACCTCAACACATGAAGCCATACACAATAATTCTTTTAATGGAATATGGACAGATAATGGGATGGGACTTCAGAGATAAAAGAGCAGAAAACATCAGAAAAGAAGCTAATCTGAAGAGATGAAGGTAGAAGATGGGAAGAAGAAAATTGAAGTGGCTACATAACACTGAAAATAAGAGGAGCCTTGGGCAGACTGAAGTCCAGTGTAAATCATCTGTTTTCATAAGTAGTCCAAAGCCAGCACTTTTGCTTTTCTGCTTGAAACCTGAAAGCAAGAAGCACTTTGAGAGTTGCAGTTTAGGGTCACTTGTATGTGGGAAATCAATAGTATGGCAGAGCCTGACTGTCAAAATTGAAAATAATTCATTAATTTGGTGTCACTCATTTTATGTATGTTTCAGAGGAAAATTCCCAAAGGACCTTGACTGTAAGAAAGCAGGCTCTGAATTTTTCCAAATATTGTTTTTTTCATGGCCTGCTATGGAAGAATATTGACCATCAGGTGTAAATCTGAGCTGAAGATAGAAACAGTGCAATATACTCTATAAGTGCTTCCAGAAACACAGGTTGCAGGTCATGCCTGAATGAATCATGAAGTGTGGGGTTCAGAGATAACAAGAAAATTCACTGCTGCTTCCTTCTACATTGATCAAATATGGAAGGAAAAGTGATGATTCCTGGAAATAAAAAGGGGTGCTGCAGAGTTTACTCTCTCTGATGAATGAGATGATGGATCACGAAAGGAAGAGGATATAAGCAGAGGATATAAATACAGTTTCTGTGTGCAAGTGTGTCTGTGCCCCAGTGTGCTGGAGGAGGCACTGCTGGGCTGAGGGACTGACTTAGTTCTGCCAGGCTGGTGGAGACTTTCCTTGTCTAACACTGTCTGGCTGTAAGTAACAAAGCCTCTTGCTTTGATCTTGTGACAGTGGAAATCCGGCTAATGCCACTGTTTTGAAAGCTTGTGGGTTCCTTTCATTATTTCATTACCTATGTTGAGTAAAAGAAACAATGTGGTTTGTTTTAAATTAATGGCTGTCCATTCATTACTGCAGTGACTCCAGGTATTTTCTTCTGTTGGCTCTCTCTAGGGTCAGCCCCTGACTATTCAAGTTTTGTGGGTTTCACTCAGCTTCTGAGACTCAAAGCTAAAAGGAATGTCCTCCTGTAACCACACCATAAATAACTTTCATGGTGGTGGCCAGTCTGAAGTGAATCACTGGTCTTGGGAAGGAGGTCTCGGTAAGAAAAATGCCCTTAAACCAGCCCCTGAATCCCCTCGATATCAAGTTCAGCAGCCGAATTCCAGCCCCCAGGAACAGAAAGCACCAAGGGAAGGAGCTGATCTTCCTGGGACACTCTATAATACACACAGCACCGGAGACACAGAGGGAATAAATCTGTTATGGCTTTACTCCCACCTTATCTATACCACCGCATACTATTATTGCCACTAACCTTTTTAAATCCTTCACCTCTTTCATCAGATATTGGAACTCTTTCCTCTGTCTTAGATTATTTTTCCAACTCTTTGGAGCAGGGGTGATTTTTTTTTCTCCCTGCTTTTTGGCTTGTTTTTCATTTGGGCATCACATTGCTGCCATAAAAATTATTTAAAAAATAATATAAGTGAAATATAATTGGTGTCTTTCATGAAAGATAAATCATTAAAAATAAATGCTATTTGAGGGAATATTTTTAACTGACAGCATTATGTTTTCCACTGTATTAATATATTTTAAGTTGTTTGTTATATCGTTATATCCGCTGAACTAATAAATTTAGTGTGCAGAAAGCTGTGCTGCAAAAAAGGATGTTTCCGACTTATGAGAAAATTAATTAAAAAAATAAAAAATATTTGGTTGAAACTGGAACTGACCCCACTTTTTCTTCTGTCTTCTCTTTCTTCTTTGCCTCTGTTCTATTCTCTTACAGCTCTCCTGAGCCAGAGCTCTCTGGACCCTAACTCCAGCAAAAGCCCTGGTTCCTTCCGTAGAGGCAGGAGATGAGACCTGGAGAGCTGAGTGCATATTTCTAAGTCCACAAAGGAGAGTCATGAATTTCTAGAGTCCCAAAGTTTAACTGATGAATCTAGGTGTGGAAACCCTTGACCATGTTATCACTTAGAGACTTGAAGTTGTTTGCAAAATGGAGAGGGATACCCACATTTTCTATCATGTCTACGTCTTGCATCCTGAGAGGTGTGAGACAGAGAGAGGAGCCAGGAGCTGCACGGTCCTGTGCTCCTGGATGTGGGAGCAGAGGGATGTGCTGACAAAGGAGCTGAACTGAGTTGTGGCCAACTTCAGGGGCCACCAGGTGCCCACATAACTCTGGCTGATACTGGTTACTTGGAATTGTGTCCATGAGAGGTGCTCTTACTGACAGCTGACAGCGCTGCTAGGAGAAAAACCCAAATGTCACCAGTATTTTGGGCTCCCAGATTACTTTTGCTCAGGATCATTGAAACCAGCAAGTAGCTTTACAATCAGAATATGTCATATAGTAAATGCTGTGGACTCGGATAATAGGGAGAAAAAGAAATATTACTCTGCTTCACAGACTACCTTCCAGCCTCTGTCCTGAAAAAGGAAATTGTATTTTAGATATGGAATCAACTGATAGGAAAAAACAATTCTATCCATTAAGAAAAGAAGAACAATCCGGTGTCTACATCATTGGAATCAGTCTCTGACACACAAGAGTAACGCTGTAAAGCTCTGCTGCTCAATGAAACAAAGAAAATGAGGTTGGCACAGTTGTGGAAAACCTTTTCCAACACACACTTACTTGTCCTGTTTTGATGAGCTTTCTGGAATGTGAGTTCTTCTGCAAGTGCAAAAGACGCTGAAATACAACTTCTAGCTCCTGACAGTTTTCCTTTCCTTTCCTTTGTGGCTTCAGACTTATCTCCTTCATGTTAATTTTCTACCTAGTATTTGCACCTCACATTTTCCTGGTTTCTGGAAACACCAAAGGCCACAGCTCAGCTGATGTGGTGGGTATGGAGAGATTCAGATACATACCTGAAACTTTCATAAATGTATAAGTTTTTTCTCATTTTGCAAATGCTTATGGAGATATTTACATTTTACATTTTTCTTTTTCTGCATGAACAGCAAGGTCATTCTCTACTTGTGTGCAGGAACCTGGAAGCTGAGGAGAATCCCTGGACAGAGCAGTAGGACACTCCACAGAGCACACAGCCAGAGCATCTCTCAAGGCTGGAGAACGAAGCATCTGAAGTTTGGGATGAAAATAAAAGTGTCATAAAATGTTACTGTTGAGAAGGCAGGCCCAGACAGGTTTTTCAGAACTTCTCATATCTTCCCTGCCTTTTGACAGGTTCTCAGATAACTCACATGGTACGGCAGACATATTGTTGCACCAAGCACCAGGTGGAAAAAATCAAAGTAACAGCCTGTTGCAAGGCTCTTGTTAGCGTGGCAAGTTTCCTATTGACACCTGGAGTGCAGACACCCTGGCCTCCACATGCACGCATCCAGCCCAGCTTTTCAAGAGTTATTCGGCTCCTTGCCATTGCCTCTGTGCTCCAGAAATCACTCCTGTCTGTAATCATTTAATTTCATTCAACAGTGAAAACACAGGGAGTACAAGAGGTTTTCTAAATGCCAGGGTCATTGGCTAATTTTTCTGTCTAAAATACTTAGTGGGAAACAGTGCATTAAAGATTTGCTCATGAAACTCTGACTTCGACTGATCAGTAATTATTCCCATGCAAAGCCAGAGCCAACAGCAGGATGTGTGGGAGCAGCTGCTCATCAGGATGTGCTTGTGGCTCGCAGTTTGGCTAAATGAGCACCCGCACATCCTTCTGAGGTTCTGTGAAGTGAGGGGTGATACTCTGAAAGCAGGACCCAAGGCTGGGGTCTTGCCTAGTTCAAAGAGCAGCTGGTGATGCAACTCCATTCAGCACATTAACACAGCTTTTTCCTCCTGAATTGACATATTTGTCAGAATAGCAAACTTGGGCTCCATCATTGCAAAAATAAGGCTTTGATGTATTGTGTCTTTTTGCCAGACATTCAACAGTAATCTAAACAGATGACTTGGTTCAGAGGTTCACAGAATATGAGTCAAAACTCATATTTTAAGAAGAAAAAAAATTTGTAAGATTTCATTTCTGCCATAATTCCTGAGCTGTAAAGGTAGGGTGTCTCATTTTTAGGTATTTTAAAAACCCGATTTGGTTAAAAAAGCTTCAGCCATTGTCCTAAACAGCTGACAGGTTCCCACCAGCCCTCCTCGTGCCAGCTGGCTCATGTATTCACAGAGTCTCTTGGCAAATGGTCAAATACAACACACATTTTAAGCAGCTGGATTAACCTAGAGATTCTTACTAGAACCTTTTCATCTGCTTTCAGAGGCAGACCACTGTCATTTAATTATACTTTAACTGAATGAAAAAACAAGTCAATACCTAATTAATTTGGGTTACAGAAAAATGGCAGTGCAGAGCACTTGATTCTGAAAAAAAGCATTAAAAGGATAGCTTTGCTAATTTTAGCTACATTTGGAATTTGTTTACAATCTTTCCTCCCCTCCTCTTCCTTCCCTTTTCCTCTCCCTTCCCTTTTCCCTTCCCCTTTTCCTCTCCCTTCCCCTTCTCCTCTCTCTTCCCTTTCCCCTTCCCCCTTCGCTTCCCTTTTCCCTTCCCCTTTTCCTCTCCCTTCCCCTTCTCCTCTCTCTTCCCTTTCCCCTTCCCTCTTCCCTTCCTCTTCCCCTTCCCTTTCCTGTTCATGTGGGGAGCAGAAAAGGAACACATCAGTTCCATGCATAAGTCAGTTCCATGAATAAGTTCTGTTATAAAACAAAACTTGCTGCTTTACCTCCTGCAGAGATGCCTGTTAAAGGGTGCCGGTGTTCTTGCATTTTCACACAATTTAGAGATCTGTTTGCTTTTATTTTTCTCTCAGAGTATAATCAAAACAGTAGTAGTCTTCCTTAAAATTTCACAGTCTACATGATGATAGTGTTTGCATTATTTTAAATGAGGACCAAATGTTCTTCCCAAACCTAATAAAAGTGGTATCCAGACATTGGAACCAGTCTGGAGGACAGCTCTACTCATGTATCCTAACAGTTAAGAACAGAATACTTATTTGTTAGGGACAATACCACCCAACCAAAACTTTGCTGCCACCAAAAAGGAGCACGCAGAATCCTTTTATAAGACCTGTGTGTCACACTTCCCATCCCTATCACTTCCTTCCCCACTACCAGAACCAAATATGCCACATCATATATAACTCTCAAAATATTGAAGTGTAAAGAACTTACGAAGAGAAAATAATTTTTTTGCTATGTTGTGTTTATACAGGCAAGATAAATGATGTAGCAATTCATTATATTGCATCAGAACAGATTTTGTTTTGTTGTCATTTGCATCCAAACTCACAGCTGAAGGTAGTCTTGATTATCATTGGCAGCTGTGTCATATCTGTTGACATGATTCAAATGCCATGAGGTTAATAATGAATTCTTTAATCATTTAACATTTTTGCTGTCTGAAATATGTGAAACAGACAAAACCAAATAGGCAAATAACATCTCCTAAATTGGATGAGAAAGTGAACTCATGCAACTTAAACCCATTTTCCCCCAATCACTTTACATTTGTTCCTGTATCATGTAAAATATGAGTATATACATTTTTTATGTAATGATGAATGGTACTCTGGTTTACTCACAGTCTTCACAGTTTTTCCAGTGAGCTCACATCCACATTGGAACACCATTAGATTTGGCAAATTTTTGTGGCTGAAAGTACCTTCAATCGCATGTTTTTTGAGATAAAGTGTTTCATTTATCCACCACTTAAGTTGAAAAGCAAGACTTACGAAAATGAATCAGTAAGGAGAAACTTGATCAGAGCAAAAGAATCTAAAACCCAATTAATTTTGGGACAAAAACTCCTTACAAAGAAAGTTTTGCATAGGTATACAAATGCAGTTTTTCCCACGTGTTGTTGTATCTTTGCTCCAGCTGTCATGAGAGTAAAAGGGAAGATTCCCATGTATGTAGACATTGAGGTAAGAGCCAAGATGTTGGATGAAATTCTCTGAAATATCTTTCAAATTCTGACTTAATGTTATGGTGTTTGGGTTGATGCTTGATGCGACTTCAGTTCCATGACATAAGGCTGTACCTTTACTTTCCTTGCAAAGGTCTTAAATGATTTCTGATCATCAGAAGGGACAGGAATCAGAAAGCAGGCTGAAATTACCTTTTCTTGGTGATCACAACGTGATTCTCAGAAGGAGAAACAAGATAAGGACTTTTGAAGGTTGGACTATGAAGCATGCAGGTGGGGATGTGTACATTTGAGTATGAGCAGATGAAGGGGGAGAAAGGGAGACAAGCAGCCTGTCCTGGGAAGAGGAGCAGAGGTGACGTGACTCACCAAGGAAAAGAATGGCTTGGCAGAGGAAGGTGTTTTTGGTGAATCTCATGCAGCTAGTGTGAGAGCTGGCTGTGAGATTAACTGCCAACTCCCCCACAACTGATGGAAGAGCCTCCAGTTCATCTCTTGTCTTAAAGCCCTTTCTAGTTCACTGTAACAGACACTCAAAGCACAGACTAGCTCATAAGAAAAAATATGCCTTGTTTTACTTGTAATAATCCAGCTTTCTGTGAAAATGATGTGAAGAAAATATAAACCACATAAACAGATTTTAAAGGTTTCAAAGTGGTATCAAGCCAAGCACTTTAGCACTCTTTAACAGTGAACCTTGCTTTGCTCATTCATACATCCACAGTTGCAACGTTGGTAGAACACTTCAGAGCACGTTGATATTTGTAGATTGTCAGATCTTCAGTGAGAGGTACAACATGTTTATTTGTTTAAATGACAGGGTAGTTTCGATGTTGGTGATGGAACATGAGGCACTCGGAAAATCTCAGAACAGGAATACTTTGATGTTGCTGAGTCTTAAATAAAGTGGGCTCAGGCTCTCTGAAAGAGCTTTACCTGTACACCTCAGCTGTAGCATGAGGGTGACCAGACCACCCTCTAGTGGGATGAGACTGCATTTCAGCATGTGATGCGTTACTGCTTTAGCCACAAAAACATATTTCTGTTTCCTTTTGCCTTGGAGATCCTTTCAGATGAAAGATAAGATCAGATGTGTATGTGTGCAAGCAGTGCGGGAGGGCTCCTATCCTAAAGGCTCTTCAAACTTCCCGTGCTCAAAGGGTTTCTAAGTCAGAGTGGTGAGACTGGGTGTCCTGATATTGAAAAAAAGGGAGCTGCCTCTCCTGTATATTTGGTTCTGAAACATTAAAATAAATGCATCTGTTTCTTCTGTTCTTTTCATTGCAACATCAGGTCTAATTGACACATGGAAAATAACAGTAAGGAATTGGTAGACTCTGGAGGGAAGGAATGGGTTCCAGGAGGGAAAATTTGTAAGAGGCTGGGAGTTGAGCAGCTGAAGAACTAAGAAAAGGTTTTCCTAATCTGAGTTGGTCACGTGAAAAAAAATTATGAAGAAAAAATGTCAACAACTGAGTGTAGAGAAAAAATACCATTAATTATTTATTTCACAATTATTTTTTGGTACAGTCAGAGCTTCCTCATTTAAGAAAAATGCAAGGTAAAGCTCCAGTTGACACACCTTGGAAAATTCCTCTGCCTGGACATGAGATGTAGCCATCAGTCCCAGCATTGGGCACACCTGCTCATGCAGAAGTGGAGAAGGCACGGCAGCACCACAAGGGTGAACGGGAGATACCAAGTCCTCCCCAGAGGCACACTTGAAAGCTACCACGTGGCGTTTGAAGGTCATGTCTCAGCTACAGCTAGTTTTGGCATGCAGGGTCCAGGAGCATGGGAAAGTAGTGGAGTGCAATGGCACCTTTGGTCCAGGAGGAAGGTGAAGATCTGTCACAGAGGAGTGCTGACTGCAGTTTCCACTTCAGTTAACCATGACTTGCTGCTCTCTTTCTACTAAGTCTTCTCCTAGGCCATAAGCTCTCAGGAAAAGAGACTGTATCTTTGTCTGCGTATGGAAAATATCAGGTTTGTTTTCAACACTGTTGCAGCCTGAATAAATTGAAGTATTATGTATAATAATAAACATATGTTGTCCCTGCCTCATGCCCATGGTTTTCCCTGGTTGAGGAACAGCCTCATGAAAACTGATGTCCCTGAACACTGCCCTGCCTTAACTCCAATATTTCAAGCCCTGATTCAACCAAGGGATCTGAAAAACATCATGTAACTAATATGGCTAAGTGATGAGTGGCTCAGGCGGTGTCTATGAAATGAAAGAAAAAAATCACGGGTTTGAGTCTGTCTTACTTTTGGTCTATTGTTTGGTTTTGACTGACTATTTCTACTACTGTAACCCCAAGAGGTTGAAGACTAAAATCCTCACAGCTAGAGTTAGTCTGTGCTAGCTGCTCTCCACATGTTCGTGTACATACACACAAACACTCCGGGCACAGAGGAGACAGAAATCTGCATACAGTAAGCAGTCAGATAGTTTCATTGTAATAGCTGCTATGAAGTAGTCTTTTCTAGCCTCATGTTGTACAGTCCATTACCCCCACCCCCCTCTGAGAAAAGAAAAATATATAGTTTGTTTTAAATCTAGACTTAGAAAAAAGATTTGTTATGATACAAAATAAGATGTTCTGTGAAGCTTACTGCCTTGTATTTCTTCTAGAAATGAAAATATTTGTAGAGAAATCCTACAATGTGGTAACAAATATCTGAAAAATTACAAGTACCTTAATTGATATTGTCTGTATTATAATGACTCAGCACTGAGTTATGGAGATACAGTTTCTGTTTTGTTCTATGGTTGGGAAGACTTTGGGTTTGAGTTGTTTTTCAACCCTTTCTCCACACAGTCACACAAAAAATTTCCAGTGGCCATAAACAAGCTTTTAAAGGAAAAGATGCTTTTCCTTTGTTGCTTATCACTGATGCCTTAAAAGTAGCCCATGCACCCTTGCAAACTTTGCAGACCATAAAACAAAGATGGCTGTGCTACTGGGTGATGTCATTGTTTTAGTTGACTGAGCTCAAGTGATTAAAACTTCAGAGAAGTTTGTTAGGCCTTCACCTTTCAGAAAACATGAAAAGTGACTTTTAATGCATAATTTTTTCAGACAGTTTTACTGAGGTTGACTCCTGCCAGTCACAAATGACCACAGCAGGCCAGAAACACAACAGAGGACTGGTATAGTAGAATTAACACCTTTCTTTCACACAGGTACATTGGTGAAGTGTAAGGATACTGACTTCTGTCTCCAAAAAGAGGGCATTGTGCTGTGTAATTGTGAGCTTGAGCACTCTCTCACTGTGAAAAAATATTCTGTGTTTGAGTTACCAGTACCACTTCCAGTCATATCCAAGCATCCTCACATCTAAGCATTTACTGGATTTGTCTTAACTTACTTCACAAACCTCTTAGCAGTTCCCAGTCAGAGGTGGCATGTCTGTAAGACTCACTCACTGAAATGTGGAGTAAACCATGCAGTAAATTAATTAAATCTCTTACAATTTGCCTGGGCAGTTAAGGTTGCAAAATGGCTAAAAATTGCTCCATGGCTATCTGTACCAGCACTTGTGTGACAGAAGCAGGAATAATCTGTGAACTTAATACAAACTTGCCCTGGCTACCCAACGCAGGCATGCTCAGAGGTAGAGAGGGTGCTCATGAACATGTCTGCATGGGAAATTCTGGGCATGGATGGGGATTTGTTTGCTCCTCTACAGTACAAATCACTCTCATGTTAAGAGGACTGATGTTGGCTGGTTCCTCAGAGGGGTCAAATCACTCCTAGAGAATTCAATTTCAGATTATAGGAGTTCCCAGTAGTCAAAGAGGAAAGATCAATATATTCCTGCCCAGAGAATCACAAATCAATCTCACACAGAGCCTCAGGAGGAATTTCCAGGAAGGACAAAATTCTTCTGAGACTCATCTGACTTTCTGCCAGGGCTGTCAGAGCTAGAAGCAGTGTGCAGATGGCAGGCAGAGAGTGTGCAGGTTGTTTGTTTGGTCTGGGCTTTAGAAGGTGAATAAATTTTGTGATAAATAAACACTTCGTGGCTTTCCTGGGCTCAGCATACATCATGGGCTTCTTCCATGTTCATTTTCCTGTTCTGGTTCTGTATAGTCCTGAGGTATTTATGAATTTCCTGAAAAACTTATTCTCATCCTACATACCTGAGCTATTTTTTCTCTGCTCTTCTTTCTTCTCGTTTCTTCCATTGCAGGTTCTCCATGGGTTTTTTATACTGTTCTCCCCATTTCCCCATTTTCAACAACCTCTGATCCCACTGACCTTCCCTCACAGAACCAGGAATATTTCTACCTCTTTCTCCTGTGCAATGGAGTTCTTTTCATCCATATTTTGTATGGTCTAGATATTCTACCATTTTCCTTATTCTTTCTCATTCTTTTTCTCTTCTCTCTTTGGTAAGGCATTGGTCTGCAAGAAGTGAAACCTGGGATTTGGCAGCACTACAATGGGGGAACAAAAACAGGGAGGGGGTATGTAGATAACTGATAACTGGGTAACTTTAAGGCTGGGAGTGTTTTCCATTTTCTCCTTTTTTGTTTTTATTTTTCTGTGGACTAGAAGTGTTTGGCTCATTGGCACCTTTTAAAAATTCCTTGGAGATTTTTAATTGACTGAGCAGTAATTAGAAGGCATTGTACCATGAGCAAAAACAGGTTCAATCAACAATAACAGGATAACAACTATATGAACAGGTAGGTGTTTATCACATCCCTCTTAAAGGCAACTGTTTTTCTGGTTGAAAAGTCATATCCTTCTCAGTTGTTTGTGAGTAGAAGCTATTCCACATCTTTCTTCTAAACCAAATCCTTCAATTTATTTAAACCAAAACAAAACACGCCAGCCCTTCCAAAAAAAATGTTTCAGCTTGATTTCAAAAGGAAATAAGGTTTAGCAGGTAGTTATTTTGCTTGCCTGTCTATTGCTCACCTGAGACCCTGCCTGTATTAGCCCATTTAAACCAATAGACTGATTTCAGTCCCACTTCGACACACAGAGAAGTGTCTAATGTGCTTGATTTCTGGAAGTTTCGTGGAACTTATCATCTGGTTTGAGAAGAGGGACTCAGATTAGCAGTGTCTTTGTTGGAAAGGAGGGTAGAATTTGTCAGTTTCTCGCATGCAGCACATGCAGAACATCCTTAAGGTCATCAGCCACACACCCATATAATTTTGGATGGAGAACCTGAATTTTTATGTCTTAGCCTGTCACCATGCAAACTGCCTCTTTCTTGGAGAGAGTATGAAAGGATCTGGGGAGGGATCTCTGAAACTCATGTGCTGAAGAGTGAGAGGGAGAAAAGAGAGAGAGAGCTGGAACAAAGGAAAGAGCTCCTCAGAAAACTGCTGGCATTTCTTTTCCTTGGAGTGTGATTCAGATGCCCCTTCAGGGACTATCTGCAGTATAAGGTGAGGCTCTAGGTGAGATGTTGAACAGAACATGTTCAGAAAACAACAGAGGAAGCACTGTAATGGCATCAGTATGTCTTTCCAGCAGGGTAAATGAGCCTTTGGCTATTCAGAGAGAACTTCAGGTCCCTATCTGAGTCACAGAATTGTTCTATGCTTCTCAAGGGCTCTTCAATGGCAATCTTTTCTTATCTGACAAGTATTAAAACAATTCAAACTTGTTGCTTACAGATGACAACGTTTTGAAATTTCTGCTCCTCATCAGAAATATTTAATCTCAGTGACTGCCATGGGGATCTCAGTGGAAGCTCCTGGAATGGGAACCACGCAGTTCAACTAGAAAAAACCTCACAGAATCAGGCCCATGGTAGAAGAACATAGTAACAAAAGCTGAAAAGAATGGCCTGGCTTGATTTCAGCCTCTGCCCCAGACACAATACACACACACACTGATTTACTGAAATCCCATCCTTTTTCACAAAGCTTCTCAGTTAAATACTGCTTTGAAACAGCTCTCCTTGACCTAGAGTCATAAGCCATGTGAAATGAAACAGTTGCTGTACTGCACTGAAACTGTTTCTGCCGGATTGTCTTGCAACTGCATGTTGCAGATTAAAGTATGGGGAGAGAGGGAGAGAAATTCAATGTTTCCTAATAGGGCCATATAGAGCCATATAACCACCTTGGTACTGTTACAGTCAAATTGTTTTTTTTCAAAGTCATTCTCACGTTTCTGTGAGGCCTTGATGTTGTTTAAGATGGTATTGAGAAAAACCTGGAAAGCCCCAACAGGTGTGCATTGTAATGTCTGCCTGGCTTGGAGTCAACTTATTCTGCAGGCTACAAGGCCGTGATCTGAAGTTCACTCTAGTCTTTTTCTGACACGGGACAATGGACAGTGTGCATAAAATTATGTAAAACTATGGGCAAATATGGAAGAACCATAGCATTCTAGGTAAGAAAAAATATTAATGGTCAAAGTCTGTCTTCTTGTTTCCACACCAAGTAGCACTTTAATTGTAAAGCAATTTTCACTTGAGTGGCCGTATCTACACCAGACCGAGTTACACAGCCACCGGTCTGCACTTTGGTTATATTCTGGCACCACATTAACCTTGTTGGCTCCATCTGTATGTATAACTTTTTTTTTCTTGGAAAAAAAAAGGCTGGAGAGGTAGGAAGGCAAAGCCAGTGCACTCCAGCAGTTTTTACATTTAGCGAACTGCAGACAAAAGCAGATGGGCTGAAAAGCCAGTACTTACACTCCCTATGTTTCATGGAGCTATTTTGTACTAGCTCTAATCTGGTATCACTGATGGAATGCCCACTAGCACCCGGATTTTCATGAGATGCCCTCCTGGAGTACATCAATCAGTTAACAAGGTGCACCACAGATCCATTTTCTAAGTTTCTTTTGGCTTCATGGCACCAGCAGAAAGGCTGGTGGCTGCTGATACTAGCAGACTGAATTGGGTTGGTGGCAGACTGGGTTGAGATCTAATCTTTAGACTGAGAAAGATTCCAAATAATCAGCTCACTGTGCCTGCTTTTGCACTACTGCAAGCTCATAGGAACTACACCTGGGAACAAAGAGCAGTGCCCAGCTGTAAAGTACCTTTTTTTTTTTTTTTTCCCTGGGACATCTTAGCTGCTGCTAAGATGTGAAGCATAGAAATGTCTCCTCCCAGTGCTAGTTGATGCTACTGCTGATAAGTGTTCAAGAAGGTGATGTATGTGTACAGAGATAACACAGAATTTGGACTAAAACAACTCACCAGTTTCTGCAGCTGCATGATACAATAGGTAAAAATTCTTTAATGCTTGTTGCAACCTACACACCGCCTACCTCATGTTACTTGCCACTGCAGTGTCCTTTGTGTTACTTGTATTAAAATGTGTGTACATTTGAATTGCACTGTGCTCCGGATCACGGAAAAAAAAAAAAAGTAAGGGTAGAAACCTGGTTGCATTATTCAGTCTATCTAACTGCAAAGGGAGATGTGTTCCCTGCAGCAAATGTGAGCGTACTCACAGTTTTAAATGTCTCAAGTAATTGTGCTTTCAGGTTTCCCTTACAAGGCTATTCAACATTTCAAAGTAGCTCAAGCTTTTCCTGGCATTCTGTCTAAATATTCCCTTCTTAATCTCATCTCATTACCTCCTAAGTAATTGTATTCTGTCCTTGGGGTCTATTCACTTTGCACATTTACAGATTGCTACCCAGTTCCCCTGAGTGTAAGCTTTGCTCTGAGGCAAATGACACATTTTTACACTTGAAATCTTTTTATATTTGAAATTCCTCAAACTATATACAGTTATTTTTGCAATCTCCCATAATAAGGTAGTCTATACAGATAGATAAGAAGGTAAATTTCTGACCTCAGCGGCTTGCAACCTCTTCTGCCTTCTTCCCCCCTTCTTTGAGCTCTTGTCAACCCACACATATTCATGTGAATACTCCTTTGAACTCAAATGCTCTTTAAATTTCTTGACTTTGTGAGGTCAGGATCCATACACAAAGCAGAAAAAAAAACGAAATGGAAAGGAAAACAGTGGGAGAAAAAAAAAAATCTCAAAACTCAAAAGGCCTACAGTGTGCTATGAAGAGAGATTTTTCAAGCTTTTCATATTCTGTGGCCTGTTTCCATTTTTCAGATGTAGTAAATCAAAAGTATTCTTTTTCCCTTTTTGTAAATCCACTTTATAGAACAAAACCTAATAATTCTTCTTCATTTATTGTCTTTTTTTGCATCCAATTCTGAAAATAGTTCTTCTCCCTTCTTCTCTCACGTAAGATTGTGACATGCTTACATGATTGTAAGTGATTTATCTTTCAGGGCTTATTTTCATCTTCCCTGAATGGCTTCCAGTTCACTGTGAATTATTTGATATGTGGCAAAATGTAATCTAAGCTTGTCTTTCCCTGGCTTTCTAGCAAATATTTTGCTGGACATGAAATACAGACATACTAGAGAGAAGAGGATATTGTAGGGTTATGGTGTTCATCCAGTTCCCTACTGGCTTGAGAAAGTGGGTTGTTTTAGCAGGGATGCAGTCAGGGATATTTCTTGTTTCTGTCTGAATCTAGAAAGGGGTGGATTGTGTTCTTTGTTGAGCTGCATGGCTGATGGCTGATCAGTTTGGCTGACAATCTTAGGGCAAGGACCGCTTTCCCAACACTGGTTAGAACTCATCATTCCAGAGCTGGTGTAAAATTAGCCCAGACACTTGGACCTCATCATGGACAATCATAATGGACCTCATCATAAACAATGAATAAAGAGATTGGGAAATTCCTCTCCAAAATGAAGAATTCTCACCTTGCTGGACTATGATGCTATTTGCCTAGAGCTGACTGTTTAAAAACTATCTTGGTTACGACTACGCTTTGCAGGAGTTGTTGAGATAGATCAAAAGATTTTGAACACCGAAAATACTTTAATATGGGAGTAGGTTATAAGGTGCATTTTGCTATTCATATCCAATTTTACACTTTTAAAGTGCTTGAATATCTGGAATTATCACATGGATATTACTTGGCAGCCCTGCTTTCCTAGCTTTGTCAGGCAGAGAAAACAAGAGGAAAAGGAAATGGTAAACATCCCCCCGAAGAGTACAATTTCTCTTCTTATGGTAAACATTGGTTGCATTCGAGGTGAATGCTCCATGCATTTCTACTTTTTTTGTGTGTGGCTGGCCACCCATTCAAGTAATGCCAAAGGGAAACTTCAGTTAGATAGTTTACACGAGCCAGTGTAATCCAGGTAAAATACATGTGGTTGCGCTAGCTTTTGTGTGGAAAACTCTGGACCAACTAAACCTGAATGCACAAGAGAAATGCATTTTATGTTTCTTTGGGTCACAGGTGCTGTAGACTTGTGAGTGCTGTACGTTGCCATAACAGTCATAAGGTAAAGTTCCTGCTAATTTACAGTCTGTGCTTGCTTGCAACGTTGACAGGGATTTTGTGGGTAAATCTGACCCATTACCTTGGTGAGGATGTGCAGCCTGTGAGAGGCAGGATGTGATACTTTCAGTCTCAGAAGGAATATGCTGTCATGACTGCCTTTGTGGTGCCCATTTTCAGCCTCCTTTGTGGTTCAGTTTGGTGCTTGCACACTGCAATATCACTAGCAGGGACTGCCTGGAGCTGCAGGAGTGAAGCATCGAACTGCGATCAGCACAACCCCATCGCGTGACGACCCTGTGCAGCCCCAGCCTCGCCTGGGAGGAGGCAATGTGGCAAGGGGAGCTCCCAGGAGGACCTGGGGCTTCTCCTGGAAGTAATGGAAGCAGAAATGCTGCTACTGTTTGGGGAAGCAGCTTCCCCAGCCCCAGTGGGGCTGCACTATTTTACATCAGTTGAGGAATTAATCTTGTGCTTGAAGTACATCTTTAAACTGAATGAGAACAGCATTGCTAAATGCCTTCCTGTTTAAATGATGAACTCAATGGCTGAAAGAATATGAAATATTTATGATATGGAGGAAGAAAACGCAGTTGCTAAAATGAAGCACAGTTGAAATAAGGATACAGAGGGAATCTGAGTCCTCCTCTCTTTCCTTTGCCTGAGCCCAGTCTCACTTGCCCTGACATGCTGAGGTAACTCCATTGCTTCCCACCAGTTTATACCAGTGAAACTACCATAAAAATTAAACCCTTGTCTTCAACTGTTTATCCTCTTTTAAAAATAAACAACGAATAAAGAGATTGGGAAATTCCTCTCCAAAATTTCTTGCCTAACCTAGACCATTACAGGGCCTTTTGGCCACCAGTAACTATCTTGGTCCTTGTCAAATCCATAGCTATGTCCATGGGTTCACATCAGGGCTCCTGTAATGGGTAAACAGAGACTTTTCCTACTGGAAAAGCTCTGCACTCCCTGTGCTATGGCCTCCTAGTGTCATAACTGTTGTCAAGTGCTCTAGAAAATGGTATGAATAGTCCTCAATATGTGCCTTTGAGAAATCAAGCCTCCCCAAATTACTTTCAAATAGTCTACAAAAAAAACCCCAAAAAACCAAACCAACAAAACCCCCAGAAGACCTCCGTGGGGCAGAGACAAAGAGGCAGCTGCCTGCAGAGCACGGTTTTGTCAGGATGTGCCACATCACCTGCGCCAGTAGAAGTGAAGGATATTCTGTGCGTTGGTAATTCAAGCTACCACTAATTCCAGCTACCACTAAGCCAAAGAAGTCAATCATTTACCATTACTGTTTCATATTTCTATGCCTTAAAACATTTTAAAGGCTTTAAACTCTCCTGGCTTCCACTGAAAGCAGAAAGCATTGGACTGGCCATGCACTGTGCAAACAACATCAGACCGTGCTCTCCACCCTGCTTCAGTGCAGCCCTGGTTCACAGGGAGTGGCAAGGATAGCTCCAAATCACATCATGTGTAACCTATACTTGCAAAGGCTTTATTTTTAATTCATTTTTAATGTATTATTTCTATTTTTTTAATATAAGTCAAATATAAAGCAAAATGTATGAATAATTTTTGAAGCCCACAAAGCAATGTTTCTACTCTCTTTGCTATTTAATGGGACTGTTAGTGGTGAAAGACTATGACAATGACTAAAACAGATAGCTGAAGTATAAGGAATTTTTATAAGTTTTCCAAGATTTCTGGTAGGAATTCCCTAGTAAACAATTCCGTTCTGAAGCTTCTGTGAGGAATAAACCAGTTCATGAAAAAGTGTCATTGTTGAAACCCTTGTCTTTTTTTAAATATACATAAATCTGTATTGCTGCATGTCAGTAGGTGCATATCTGCATCTTAGTGGCACAGTGTGACTCAGGAAAAGGTCACAGCAAGACAATAAAAGGTTTGTGTAGGGATGCCCACACAGCCTCTACTCTTGAAAACCATACAGGCAGCAAAGTGATAGCACGGGAAGCTGCAAAGGGATACTCACATCTGGGAGATGTGCATGTGAGCCCAGGGGCCATCCTCACTGGTGTGTGCATTGTCATGTTTTATGGAATGAACTTTTAATTCAAAGAGCGGATGTGCACATAAAAGTGTGTATGCGCGCAACCAAAACTGTCCTGGATTCTCTGTACAAGGGTGATTAGAAATCTGTAGGTGTTTGCTGATGTTTTGCGAGTGTTTAGTATTGCAGTTTCTCTATTGTCTCACTGATATTGGTCCTGAAGGTGTAGTTCACTCATTGACAGTTAATTATGCATAATTTATAAAGAATTAAAGTGCTTTGGTTCTGATTTAGTATAAACCATACAAACTGAGCATTTTTTTCCTGTGGCAGGTGCGTATTGCGTGTGATTTTTGAGTAGAAAATACCTTGGGGTCTCTTTTTCTAAGATGTAGGAAATTAAAGGTAGAAATAAGAAATTGACTTCCACAGTGACGGGGTTAAAAAATCCATAAAATATCTTCAGCATAAGCATAATTCAAGTATAAAAGTATGTGAATAATGAGGTAGCAAAGACTTCTGACAAAATTATTCCATACCATCAAATCTAAAGTTCATTTCAAAAGTTGCATCAGAAGTTAACAGATTATATGATAAAATGGAAGTTGGACTAAAGGTCAGTATATGCAAGCTAAGGCTCATAGGCCAGAATGCATTTAATAATAAATATGCAGAGATGGGGTAGAAATTACATCTACTTAGGAAAAAATTATTGAACTCCTTGTGGTGGGAGTCAGTGATGATGGGTGAAAAAATGAGTGTTAGAAATTATTACGAAAGGAACCAATAAATAGAAAAAATTATGTTATCATCTTGATCTGTGATGCCCTCTCACTCTTGTCACTGCACAAAAGGATGTAGGACAACTGAAAGAGATAAAGGAAAATGTCATAAGCATGCCAATATCTATGGAGTTATTTCCAGGCAACGAAAAACTGGGGGGGAAAAAGCAGAGAATGTGCTTCTTTGCTTGGAAAAGGAAAGAACAAGACAGTACAAGAGAGAAATGTGAAATCATAACTGATATGGAAGACCTGGGAAAAAAGGAAAATATTCACATTTTTTTCACGTGAGCTTTAGAGACATTCAGTTAAATTTGAATCAGAGAATTACAGAATCAATTAGGTTGGAAGAGACCTCTGAGATCATCAAGTCCAAGCTGTGTCTGAACATCCCCATGTCAGCAAGATCATGGCACTAAGTGCCATATCCAGTCTTTTCTTAAACACTTCCAGGGATGGTGACTCCATCACTTGAAGGTAAGTTTTAAATAAACAAATGTATTTTTAAACAGTTCAGAATACAACACAGGATTTGTTGCTCTCAAGGTGTCAAGGAAAAATAAACACATGGATTCAAAAACAATTCTGCAAATTAATCAGAAATAAATCTATTGATAGTTATTAACTGTAACTGTATCAATGCAACCTTAATGCAGGAAGGCCCCCAACCATCAACATCCAGAAGCTGGGAAGGACCACCATATAATTGCTCTGTGTCTGTTACATTTTCATTTTTTGAACGCCGGGAAAGACTAGAGAGACAGAAAGACATGCATAGCTTTAAGGAAAGATTGCATTGAATTATGTTCCTACATTTATTACACTTCCCTGGCAGAAAAGTGGGAGCTGAAAAGATGGAAAATTCCTTTCAAGATGCAGGTGTTTGAAGAGATTCTTTGGGCCAAGTTTGACCTCAGGGATTCTTTCAGTCTTATCGCGGTCCAGATGTCAGGGGGATGAAGGTGTCTCCTCCCTCACTTCTAGTGCTGCAGATCATCCCTAAGTCAGTATTATTGCTAAAATTTCAGGGCCATTGGTAACTTAAAAGCACAAACCCATTGACAACTAAGCGTGACAGTGATTTACCACCTGCCTGTCATGTTCAGATATCTGTTGCAACAGGTCTCCACTGATACAAAGTGAAATCTGTAAAGAACTGATTTCCTCCGTAAAAATCTCAGTTTTGTTTTTTCTGTCAATCGCCACCAAAAGCAGCTAATCCTCATCCTCCAATACCACATGCTTGCCCATGGCTTTATTGCATATCCCCCATGAAATTGATAGCAGTTTCCTTATTGTAGACAAAACATTTACAATTATCTAATTTGTCCTAGTAACAAAAATAACAAGGCAGATTCAACCTGTCATACAAAATGGTCTGAAAAAGCTTTACAGATACTAAAAAAACCTAAATCCAGAAGGGCTGTATGAAAAGACAAGAGAAAACAAATGGGTCTTCCTTGGATTTTCAGCTGGAATTTCAAGGCATACCACAGTTCTTTCCAAACCATATTTTATTCTTTTCAAAGTATTTGGAAGACCAAAAATGAAATGTTGTTACTGGATGCAATATTGCTTTTATAGGGATTTACTTGATATCATTTTTTCTTTTGTCTGATCTTTTAAGGTTTAGAAATTCACCCTACTTAACCTACACCAAATTCTAATGAAAACCTAATATGGTAAGAAAAGTTTAAGAGCCTGAAATACCCACATTATTTAAATGTTTATAATGCCATTTTTGTCTTATATTAAAGTTTTGGTGCACAGAGCATAGTGATATAGAGACTGCCTTTGTAAAATCAACTATATAAATTCCTTTATCAATACACTAGGTAATTTCAGGTGCAGAAACACAGAATGTGAATATGGAAAAATGTTCTTATTTCTTATGTAAATTTTGCCTGCTGTAATTTTAGGGGTTTTTTTCCCCACTTAGTGACATGGAGCAGAGCTAAATATGTGCCTGTCGCTGTTCTGCATCATCACTCCTTACCCCTGATATTTACATACATCGCATGGAAAGAGGTCCTCCCAAATGGTGTGGGCAGGGAAATGGGGAGAAGAGGGTAGGAGGATACCCAGGCTCTGCTCACCTACACAGGCTAAGACTAAGACTAAGACACAGTGCTCTTTTCTTGAACTGGAGAGTGTTTTTTGCTTGTTCAAACATTTTTTCTTCTCCCTTGTCATTTGGAGCTGCATTACACATTCTTCTTTACCTTCATTACATTCCTCTCCTGCTCTAGTAAATCCTCTTTTTCTGTAATTGATAAAACCCAAAAAATTCCATTTCACTGTTTTGAAAAAAATCCTCAGATAATTTAAAAATGTTTTCTCCTATCTCTTTTCATTCAGAACTTGTTGAATTTGCTTAAAATTTGGAAATACTTTTGGTCTTCCCCAATAGCCAGTCATTGCTGTACCTACTGTGAGAAAAAACATGCTCATCTCACTCTTCACGCTGATTATGCATGGCATGATAAGTGTCTTTTTAAAATACACTTCACTTTCCTAAAGTACTGGTAGAAATTGAATAATTTAAAAATCTAATCTCTTCTCACTTTAGCCTGGTAAATCTACCAGTGTCTTCAGAAGGTTCTGAACTAAGGCCTTGGGCATTTCTTTATTTTTGCTGTGAGTCTTTCCACTGAAAAGACTAACAAAGGTCGAATTGGTTCCAATATGATTCAGATTATGTGTCTTCTATTGTACCACATATTTTCAGTATGTTTAATGGAAGTATTTCTTAGACAAGTGAATTGTCTTGATTTTTGATCTACTTCCTATTAAAACAAAAAAATCAAGAAGGTTGAGACATGATTTACATCTTTCAATTAACAGTAAAAACAGGTAGTGCTGTAAAAATTTAATTCTATGTTCTCCATTTCATAAAGTAACAATTGTATATGTTAATTCAGAACTTACTCAGAAAACAGAAGGTAAAAAATTTATTTTGTAACTGTTGTGAACAGACAATCAGGGAGAGGGGAACATAGTTCAAACAAAACAATTTTCTCATAAAATATACTTATGGGGGCATAAGTTTTTAGACTGTTGTTGGAAAAACTGAGTTGCAAACCCATAAATATTTTCAGCTTTGATAGGAAGCCAAAACCTTTTATGCAGGAACATCCATGCAGTGTGGTAATTGCATATCAAACACTCCATCTCTTTAACAGGTCCCTTCTAACCCAGCATATTCTACGATTTTATGATTTTGTGCAGTCTGGTCTTACCAGCTAGACTTCATGCTGCCATGACTTGAAATAATTTTGTTTGCTTATTTCTCCAAAGAGGTTAAACAGCACTGGTCACAATACCGACCCTGAGGAACATCCCTTGTCGCAAGTCTCCATTTGGACATCTAACCACAACTCTTTCAGTGCACCATACAGCCAATTCATTATCCACTGAGTGCTCAATCCGTTCAATTCTTGCCTCCTGTTTAGACACAAGGATGTCATGTAGGACAGTGTTAAATGCTTTGCACAAATCCAGGTATATGACACCACTTGCTCTTCCCTTATCCACCAACTCTGTCTCTCTGCAGTAGAAGGCCACCAAACTTGTCAAGCACCTTTTGCCCTTAGTAAAGCCATGCTGGCTGTCACCAGTGACCTCCTTCTTTTCCATTTGCCTTTTCACAGTTTCCAGGAGGATCTGCTTCATGATCTTTCTAGGCTCTTGGGCGAGACTAACTGCCTGTAGTTCCCTGTGTCTTCCTTTTTTCCCTTTTTAAAATTAGGGGGTTATGTTTCCCATTTTCCAGCCCATGGGAATTTAACAGGACTGCCACAAGTTTTCAAATATGATGGATAGTGGCTTAACTACTTCATCTGCCAGTTTCTTCAGGACACGTGGATGCATCTCATCAGGCCCCATGGACTTATTCACCTTCAAGTTCTTTAGATATTCTCAAACCTGATCTTCTTCTGTAGTGGGCAGTTCTTCATTCTCCCAGTCCCTCCTCTGCCTTCTGTGATTTGGGTGGTGCGGCTGGAGCATCTGTCAGCAAAGACCAAGGCAAAAAAAATTGCTAAGTACCTCAACCATCCCTATATTCCAGGTAATCAAGTCTCCTGTTTCCTTTTGGAGAGACTCTATATTTTCCCTAGTCTTCCTTTTATCAACAACATACCTATAGAAGCTCTTCTTGTTACCCTTGATGTCCCTGGCCAGATTTAATTCTATCAGGGCTTTAATTCTATCAGGCTTTCCTAGTCTGATCCCTGTCTGCTCAGACAATTTCTCTGTATTCCTCCCAGGCTACCTGTCCTTACTTCCACCTTCTGTAGGTTTTCTTTTTGTGTTTGCATTTGTCCAGGAGCTCCTTGTTCATCCATGCAGGCCCCCTGGCATTTTTGCCTGACTTCCTCTTTGTTGGGATGCATTGCTCCTGAGCTTGGAGAATGCAGGTGAGGGCCTGTGGTGTGTTATGGGAGTGTATGACTAGGTGAGGACTGAATAGTGAGGGCTGTGAGGAGGAGAAGGAATGCCTGGGCTGATCCTGCATACGTTTGATTTCCTCATAAGGTGTAACACCAATGTACATTTGTTACCAGTGGCACTCCGTCCCAAATAATGCAGATTTTTTTTGAGGGTGGAAAAAATATTAGAAGAAAGAAGAAGAGCTCATCTCAGAGCGCCACAAACATTTGAAAGGTTGGGAACAGCACAGATTTCAAAGAGATGCTTAACTGCATTCTTCAAATATCTCTGTGAAACCCAGTTACATGTGACACAGAAATGGTATACTCATTGTGCTGGGATCATTTCTAAATGGAATTCAGCCAGACCTTTTTAGGTAGAAAGGCAGGCAGGGGCACAATCCTGTCATTAAATGTCCTTGTCATTTTATCTTCATTCCTCTGATTCATTGCAGATGTTGCTTTGGAAAATGTTTTAATGCCTTTCTCACTCCAATTACCTTCAGTTCACACTCAGTTCATAATGGCAGAATAATTGAGCAGGGGACTGCTCAATGGATGGTTTACCATCCTTGTGGATCTTTTTGACATTTACTTGTGGTTCCTCTAGTTCCTTATCTTGAAGCATATTTTTCCTTAGAAAACTAACTTGGAAAGTGTTTGAAGGTTTGAAAAAAGTACAAAGATTGATTACTTTGATAACTTTATTTCAACATTAACTTTTTATGGATTATAATGACATCATAAGCAAAAAAAGATTATAGTAACTACGAGATGTATGACTCAATATGAAGTCAGTGCAGAGTGTAATTCACAAATTTTTTCTTTAGCAAAGTCAAGTTAATAAAATATAATAACAATACCCCAATGCCATTATAACAGTGCTATTAGACAAACTCTAGGTTTGCACATAGTGAATAGTAAAGTTAACCAAGCATTTATTGTGTGTTTCCTTGTCCATCATTTATTATTCATATATTAATATAAACATTAGAGAGATTTCTGTTTTTATAAGTATTGTAATTAAGGAATAATTATTAAAGAATTAAAAAATCATGACCTTGATGATACATTGCATTCATAGGGTTGGTATCCAGCTAGTGTGATTCTACTCTGTAAAGGAATTCACTGACCGTGATAAAATATTAGATTAGCTATGCTAATAAATATAGATAGTCATAATCATTGACAATTTGGTAAGAGAAAAGGTGTTATCAGGACATTTTCAGGAGCATTGTACTTGCTTTCCTATGAAAATATTTCTACATAGCACCCAAAACATTGGTTTCTATGGAGAATTTGAAATAGTAATTGCACAATATGATCAGCTGTCTTACTGGAAATAAATCAAGAGAGAAATAATTGTACAAGACTTTGGAGCTACAGTGTCAAAAAATGAACTCATTTCTGAATCTGGCAGACATTTATTAACCAGCCTAAGAAAATAATAGGTTTTTTCTGTGTTTAGTTTTAAACGATCTAGACCTTTGGATTATTATGTCCATGTACACAAACATTATTCCTCCTAAAAGTAAGCAAGAAAAATCACCAAACATTCCAGATCAACCATCAATGGATACAAATGTTCAAACATGATTTAAGTTTTTTGGAAGACAGGTCAGGTAAGCTTCAGTACACAGATTTATAAATGGATATCTGAATACCTTTTTTACAGTGTCCCACATGCTCTTCAGAGCAGGATGAGATGGTGTGGTCTATTAGGTACTTGATGCTTACAACAGCAGGAAATTAACTCACAATTTTTCCAGCTGTTCTTTTCACTGCCCTTTGGCAAAAAAAACCCCCTAAGAGTAGTTAGAGAAAGAGAACTTTTTCTTACTTGGGTTGTGTAATCCTCTCAGCCCTGAACAGACTGTTCTGACAACATTTGCATTGGCGGTGGACAGAAAGAGAGTTCTTCTGGCCAAGCAATGGTCTAAATACCATCTATTCATGGTGTTCTCTTTGCATTCAGTGTCACAGACAAGACAACCAGCCTTGCCTGAACCCTCCCATCCTTGCCCACCTTTGACTGGGGAGAGCATGGACTCTCTGTCTTCTGTTCCTCTTAAACCTCCGCCTGGCCCACAGGATCAGCACTGCTATCAGGCTAAGAAGATGCTGCTCACACATTTTTGAGGATCTTCCCAACCTTACATATTTCCGTTGGTGTCCTTGACCAACCCCAAGGAAAAAGGGCTTGCAGGGCTCTTGCCACCAGGCTGTGCCACAGCAGCTCTCATGCTCCCACAGTCATACAGGACAGAGGGACCTTTTCCTTATCCCATTAGGGTGACACCAGCCAAGCATAGCAGGTGGTAAGTACTGTGGCACTGAAAGGCACAGCATCCTTGCACCACTGACAAACAATTATATTCAGTCCTTGTATTTGGCTTTATTACATTTATAAATGTGGGTACCATCATCCAGCCAAATCTTGAGAAAGTGCTTAAGGAGTCAGGGTCTCATTCTTCTTTCTATGTAACACTTTCATTTCCTCTCACTGTACCCCTTCTTGCACAGACACTTGCCCTTTAATCTTTCAAATCCAGTTCTAGGATGCTTTTCCATACTCCCTCCATTGACTGCAGGATTTCACACCCAGGGGTTTGGTAGAAAATTCAAATTTGCCTCTAAGTTTTCTTGATTTGTTTTTACTACTGAGGAATTTGGGGAACCTCAGTTATACCCTCTAGGTACAAGAAACAGGAATTTCTTCCCTGACAGGAGGCAGGACATCAGCTGAAGTCTCATAACCATGTTGCTTAGTATTTCCAACTGTTTTCAGATATCTCATATCTTGGAGTCTAGGGCTGTTCTCATACCTGCGGAGATTTTTTGCACGAAGCAATCAGAGTTCCTTGTCTACAGCATTCACTACATCATCCTCAGGCTTCTTGTTATCTGGATTGTAAGTTGGATGAGACTAAATTTCTTTTTTTTATTTTCATATCCCAGCTTCATACTTACATCCAAAAATTCTCTAGGGGCAGAAAGCATCTACAAGATTCTGATGAGGAGACTAGTCTTGGATGGGGCAAACTTTTCCTAACCTAATGTTTGAAGGCACAGCACAAAATTAGCTAGAGAAATGCTGAAAAAACGTGTCTCTATAAACTTAGAGTATTACAGACCCATTCCCTTTGCATTGCAGTCACAACATCAAAAGGGATTCATCAGAAGAAAAGACCTTTTTTACTGTGGTCAAACTGTATTTCTGTGGTAATTCCATTAGTTTCAAAAATTAATTTTACAGGGAATCTGATAAGACATTTTAATTCCATACTTATCTGAGCTTAATGTTTACCAATACATTACAGTCCTAATCTTGAGAATTTGCTCGTTTTAACTATTGATCACAAACTATCTTCTTATTCTGTATGTCTTTTACACAAAGTGTCTCTTATTATACCGTGAGTCAAGCTGATTTTTTTCCTTTCAGATGTAAAATATATGTATATACATCATTCTTCTCAATATACATTAACAATTTTTTAAAAACGTCTTAGAGACAATTTTGAATGTCTTTGCTTGAGTTTTGAACAGTCAAAAAAAGATAAAATATGTATAGCAAAACAGTGCCAACATCCTTTACCAAAAGGTAAAGGTACAAAGGGGTTGTGTGTTGAATGTGTAAAGCAAATCTGTGAAGGAACCAACACGAAAGAAATAGTCATATTCTCCATGCAATGATACCACCTGTGCCACTGAGTATGCCATGGAAAATATGGTGATTTGTTTACTGGGCCCAGTCCTTCACACTATTTTGTAAAAGAGTAATTTTACTCAGGTGAATCTTCTCAGGAAAGTTCCTTGTATAATTCACCTGTCTAAAGGTGTTCCCACACAAAAATACTTGAGTAATTACACCTGCAGTTTTTCATAAGCTATTCATAGAAAAATTCCCAGCTGAAATATGAGGTTTAAACATTTTGTTGCTCTTTGAGGGAATCTAAATTCTTCTAAAAGCTCTTTGGCCCACGTATAGAATTACCTATAGGAAAAAAAAATTAAGATGGTAGATACATTATGCACAGATTTTTCAGAAAGAGTTATTCCAATGACATACAGAAAATATAAGGACTGAGCCTTCTCACACAGTGAGGAAAAATTGTTTCTCTATGACTTTTTCTATTTATTATGAGCTTCACCTTGAGAGTTCAACTTATTTTTTAATACTTTTCCAATTTGCTTCTTTTGAAGGGTGGGGTTAGAATGGAATGAAGGAGATTACATATGATATTTATATTATTATTGCTGCACATGTGATTGTGTCAAGCTGTAAATTCCTCACTAAATTTTTTAAATCCCTCTGATGTCTGACAAGGAGTTGGAAAAATATAAATGTTACATTTTATGGATTTTTCCGTGTTACCATAGTCTGCAGTTCTATTATAAACTGTCATTTGTAATATAATCAAAGGAAAATTGGTAGGAAACCTTATTGTAGTCCAAGAAACATTCCTTTTTACATGAATTTACTGACTTTAATAGGATTTAGACTGTCTGACTCAATCCAGCACTTTTAGAAAAGCTAGGAAAGACGGAGTCAGAAAAGAACTGGATTGTTTATGGGATGTCCCCAAAACTTACCTTGATTTACAGTGTTGTATAATGCAAAAAAACTTGCTTTCCTGTTGGGACAGAGCCTTTCAATCATTAAAAATGTGTCTATACTGTTCCTAATACAGTGCTTGTACCTTTCTCATAGCTGACTGACACCACTCTCAATTTCCAGCTTAAAAAATCAGCAGAAAATTAAGAGTTGTAAAGGGTTGCTTGGCTTCCTTCTCTCTGTTTTCCTGTTATTGCTTTGCTTTCGGACCCAGCTTGTTATTTGCATTTTACTGAGAACAACACAAGGAAGTGTTTGCCCCGGACCAGGCAGGACACGTGGTAGAAGACTTGGTTCAAATACAGAATAAAGCTGTTCACTTTGACCTGGGGAGTGTGCAGGTTTTTAGCTGGAAAGGAGCTTTCTAACCAATAGCTGTGCCCTGCTTTGGCAAGACTGACCTCTGTCTCCCCTGTCTGGACAGTGTGGGACAGCAGGACTTGCTTTTCTCAGAAGTTCTGGGACTAGCACTTCTGCCAAGGGCCCAAACCAGCAACCAGATCACGGAACCCAGGTGTTCACTCCTGAACTTGCTGTGAGACAATACATAGCTGCCCACATAAGAAGCATGAAATGAAAACCTGATACTAGTGATAGGGTATGAACTCTAGAAAAGACTTGGAGGTGCTGATGGATAAGAGGGTGGACACGAGCTGGCAGTGTGCGGTTGCAGCCTAGAAAGCCAACTATATCTTGAGCTCCATCTAAAGCAGCATGGCCAGCTGGTCCAGGGAGGGGATTCTGCCCTGGTGAGACCCCACCTGGAGTGCTGCATCCAGCTCTGGGGTCCCCAGCACAGGAAAGACATGGACCTGCTGGAGCAAGACCAGAGGAGGACCACCAGGATGGCTGGAGCCTCTGTATGAGAAAAGACTGAGATAGTTGGTTTTATTCAGACTGGAGAAGAGAAGGCTTTGGGGTGACCTAATTGTTGCCTTCCAGTACCTGAAGGGAGCCTACAGGAAAGCTGGAGAGTAACTTTTTATGAGAGCATATAGAGACTGGACAAGGGGGAATGGCTTCAAACTGAAAGAGACTGGTTTTAGATTGGATATTAGGAAGAAATTCTTTACTGTGAGAGTGGTGAGGCATTGGAACAGGTTGCCCAGACAAGTTGTGAATGCCTCATCCCTGGAAGTGTTCGAGGCCAGGCTGGATAGGACTTTGAAAAACATGGTCTAGTGAAAGGTGACCCTGCCCGTGGCACGGGAGTTGGAAGCAGATGATCTTTGAGGTCCCTTCCAACCCAAGCCATGGTTCTATGACACAACTAGGGGGTCCAGGAACTGCTGCCTTGAATGTACATGTATTTACCAAAAATCATAAAACCAAAGAATCTTGAGAGTAGAAGGAAAAGTTGTGTTCTGCCTTATCCATCTGAATGACTTGAGCGTTCTTCTTGTTTGCAAGTTGGTCCGGATCCTTTACGGTTGCAAGATTGAAAAGATATGCTAGGGAGACCTGCTTAGGGATGTTAGGGAGGTGGGTCCAGACTTGGGGCAATATTCTAACTACTGGGCTATCATGTCAGCAGTGGTTGCTGTGTTTACAGTTCATATATTCCACGTCTCATGGGGCAAGTGAGATCAGTAGAAATGTAAGAGATCACAGAATTATAGAATGGGAGAGGTCAGAAGGGAGCTTGTAAGATCATCTAATCCACCTTGACTGCTCAAGCTGGGTCATCTAGAGCCAGTTGCCCAGGACTATGTCCAGATTTGAAATATCTCCTAGGATAGATACTCCACATTCTCTTTGGGCAACCTATCCCACTGTTTGATCACCCTTACAGGAAAAAAGTGTTTTCTGATGTTGACACAGAATCATCCTGTGTTCAGGTTTGTACCCATAGCCCCTTGTCTGGTTGCTGGGTACCACTGGCCCCCTCATCTTCATTCCCTGCCTTCAGGTACTTATATATATTAATAAAACCCACTTGAGTCTTTTCTTCTCTAGGCTGGAAAGTTCCACCTCTCACATCCTCTTCCCCTTTGAAAAGTGCTACCAGTCTCTTAAAGAACTTTGTAGTCCTTCACTGAATTTGCTCCAGTAAGTCCCATTCCCATTAGGTCCCTAGGCTTTCAACCAAAGAGATAGAAACATAACTTCATGAACTGTTCATCTTCTGAATAGGCTTGAATTTCTCATGCAGCCATGAAGAGAAGTCCTAAAGTCTGGCTGACTGAAACTTCTGCAGGCTTTGAAAGTTATTGGAAGTCTCTCTCAAGTTTCAGAAAACTTCAATTATTTTGGGTTGATGGAATTATTCCCGTCTTCTTTTTGTCCACCCAGTATCAGGGACCTACATTTCACTGAGACATTGCTGAAGTAGCTAACTAGAGAATTAAACCTGATGGGCTGTGTTTCATCCAAAGTGTAGAAAAAGAGATAACAGATACAAGCCCATAGAGGAGAAGCAGAAGACAAAGAGATAATGTTGGTTGGTCAGTTTGGTCTGCCAGTGACTGAGTTCTTTCATGTCTAGCTTACTCCCTAAAATTTAGACAAGTTCAGCAGTAGCCATAGAGCACTATTATCATGTGCTATGTTAGTTGCTTTCAGAGGTCAACGAAGTCATGACCCTTAAAATGCTTCCCCACAAACTGAGCTCTGCATTTAAAATTGCTATAGTAGTACATGGGACTGGGGCCTTTACGGTGTCACTCTGGTTTCTAAGAAACAAACATCTTCATAAAAATCCAGATAATTAGCACAAAACTAGTGAACAAGGATACTTAAGACAGCAGCACTTTTAAAACTTAATTATAGTAGGAATACAATCAATATCACTTGGTAGGACTGAAATTTAATCCCATTTTTAATGTATTAGAATAATTTTATCCAATCCCCCCAAAAGTCATATGTATTTTTTTTCTATTGCCTTTTCCTATCTGTTTTCACTCTCAATATTTTCTTTTCTCACACTTTGAATTATTATATTTCCACTTTAAATACACATTCTTTGCTTTTCTATTATCACTAGACTTGAAGTTTCATTTCCTTTAATTTATTTCATTGCTTTCTTAATTTTTTTTAATTCTACTAAAACAGCTAGAGTTTACTACAGATTTCTGTATAGAAAAACATATCTATAGATTATATAATTATAGATAACTATATATTATCTAGATATTATGATCTAAATTAATTTCCTGCCCATTTTTTCTGAGGTTAGCTGCATTGTAGTTAAGAATAAAATCACACTGTCATTTAAGTCTACTTTTCAGTCCATCTCTTAACATCCAACTAAACCCTTTGCTATATGATTTTCTGCAAAGAAACTGTTGGAATAGTTTTGGATTTCTACTCTCAGTTTCTCCTGCTTTCTGCCATTCTGTCTAGAAAGCTGGTAGAAATTTCCAGCTAGGGTGTGCTCTGGAAGATTGGTTCTTGAGCAATGGCATACATTGAAAGGAGTGGTGTGAAAGAAGGCAGAGTTGCACCACAGGCATGATGACTCTCGGCAAAACTGAGTGCTTGCTTCCATGATTCGTGCATGTCATGCCAGCTGAACGGCCTTGGGAGTCTCCATGAACAAATGTGGTGCCAGGAATAGAAAAGGGTGATTCATTTGCTAATTATAGCCCCTGTCTCTGGGTGTTGGAAACAGCCACTGGGTCAAGATTCATCCCACCCATTTGTATCTATTTGTAGAGTGGAGGAGCTACATCTCAGCTGGTCAGCGCAGAAATAAAGATCCAGTGTCAAGACAGAGGCATCTATAGCTAAGTGAGATGCTCAAGAACAGTCTGCCTGGCTCTGGCAACTGGGGAAAGACTCCATGTCTCCTGTGGGCTCTGTATCTTATCTACCATCCTCATACAGATGTCCTGGATACCCCATAGCATTTAATGTGGAACCAGGTGCATAAATCCCTTCAGACTCCTTTATAACATTGTTTCAAGATACAGCCTAGAATAGCTTGGGAGTACTATCTCCAAGAAATGCAGATTTCTTCTCTTTTTCTGTCACAGGAATCTCAACATGTAGCTCAAGTGTGTGAATGTCAACAGCGTGGACTTTAACCTAAATTCCTAAGGCCATTTTCAGCACTCAAGGGGTACAGTCCTGTCAGGTCACCTCACAGCTGGTACATACAGACCCAGCACCTGTAGGAGACACAGCCCTTCAAATCAGCAAATGGAGGCTAGACAAGACCCCTGAGGGCACCTGGGATGGCAATAGATGCTGATGATAAGGCAAATGAATCCTGCTCCCAGCAGCTTGTGGGAAGCTGCTCTGAATAGATGTCTACAGCCTGTAATGGGAACTTGGACATTTAGCTCAAGTATAGACATCAAAATGTGTTTTAAACTAGAGCTGAAGACCATTTCTAAAATTGTGTGAGACGAACTGCCTTCTCAGAATTCAGGATTAGCTGTTACCAATCAGCTGGTTTCTCTTGCCTTGTTTTTCTCTTTTCCTTGCCATGGTCAGAGTCCTGCTTGCAACTACAGCGTTAGGGAGAGGGTGGTGATGCTTGCTGCCACTCATTCTGGTGCACAACAGAGCAAGTGATTATTGAGCTGTAATCCACACCAAATCACAGGAAGTATTGCATGCATATATGCATAACTAAGATATGACAAAAAATTGTAATGTTACTCCACTCACACTACTCTTCTTGAGTTATATATGTGTGTCCTTTTCAGAGACACAGGCTTTAAAAGAATTATTGGAGCAGAGTTCCCAAGAGTACTGGTTCTGTAACAGTTCAAAGTGGGTCTACAATACTTCTCTTGTAAACTTTCTGTAACAAGAGAGAACAGCGACCCACTTCAGCTCCACGTTTCTTTTCCATCACCTCTACCATATCAAAAAGAAGACGTGGTGTAGCACTGCCAGCAACATCTGCAGAAAAAAAATTCGCAACAACTCACACTTCATGAAACATTATAGTGGAAAAGAAAATGTGTTCCAAACCACCTTGAGGTTCTGGAGTTAATTCACCATTAAGCATGAGAGACATGGGCACTGCAGACTCCTGCATTGTTTCCATTGTGGAAAGCCCTAGATTTTGCAGTCTCCCAGCATGGAAAGTCATACAATGTGTGTGACACGTCAGTGTGTATATTTTAGTTTGTGCATTTACTAAGTATTCATTACCTACTTAAAATCAAGCAAATTGAAAAAAAACAACACAGGGCACTAATTTTATAGTGGACTGTTAACCAAAGACATGCCATGCTTCTAAGCTTCCCTTTTTGAAAATGGCTCAGCACAAGCAAGTTTTACCATTCATATGGATCAAACTACAGGATCAACACCTGAACTGGGAAAGATAATTATTCTGGCTGCACTGTAGCTTTTATCTTTTGTGCTAGTGATTGTTAATGAGAGGAGTACAGTTTTAATCATAAAAACTAGGACAAGAATACATAAAATGATTTTTAAAAAAACACTGAGATGACCCAATCCTATCCCAGACCACTGGGAAGGAAGAAGTGAAAGAAAAAACCTGGGCATTTCAGTTTTAGCCAAGCCTACTAGACTGTATTATTTTTCTCATGGTGTCACAAAACAGCCCTTAAAAGTATATGGCAGCTCTCTGTTACTTTACAATAGCAAGAAGTCCTGAAAAATTCACGTTACTTGGACAACAAATGATGGGGTTAAAAAATGGAGAATGGGAACCTGTGTGCAAAAACAGTGCAGTGATGTGTAGGGCATGAATCTGTAGCTGGCAGTCTGTCTGGGGTGGCTGCTCCCAGGGATGCTGGCCTTTCAAAGATTAGACGTGAGTAGGTCCACACAAATGGGTCAAGGGCCAAGACCTGATCCCTATTGCAGGGTGTGATGAGAGCTTGCGTATGACCTAAGTTTCTTACAACTTGAGATTCCACCAGCTGAGTAACATTTTCATGAACTTTGTTCTCAACAAATTCTCTTTCATTATTTCTCCACAGCATTTTATACTCTGGTTCACTTTTAGTTCTGTACAAACTTCTATGCTTGTAAATGGAGTATTACCTGCCAACAAGCCACACCTCTGTTTTCTGTAATCTCTAATTTATAGTATATCCTCTTCCCTTCTTTGCCATGGAGTTCAGACACACTAGCAGTGGAGCATTATAAACTGGTGATTCAAATATTTTCAGATATTTATCACTTAGTGTTATAACTGCAGTAAGTGTTTTTGAACAGTTCCTCCAATCGAAACATTTAATACGGTGAATAATCTTCTCTAAAGAGACTGGAACATCATGGCAGTTTTTTGACAACTGAGAGACTGTAGCAACATTCAAAGCATATGTTAAGGCTTGCTGTTCAATTAGGATGCCAAAGGGCAGCTCACAATTTAACATAAGTTTAGTGCATAGTCTGGGGATTGACTGGGAAAATATGGTTTGGAAATGTCCACAGATAGGAGGAATATAAGGAAATTCCAAAAAAGACAAGAAGCAGATGGTGTCCAGGGTGATCTGGATTTTTCTACTGTAATGAAAGATGAACAGTTCTCTTGATCACGTGATAGCCATTGGCTATGAAAATTCAGGATTTTTGGAATTGAACTACTGGCACTCAAAGACCTGGGAATTTAAGACAAGCCATCCAAACCTTAGATTCTCTCCCTTCCTGAAAACAGTCATTCCTGTGAGAAGCAATGTCTGCAATTCCACTGGGTTCTATAAAACATCTATTCTCTCAGACATAATAGGAATGAACCTTTTTCATTATTACTAGAGCACCGCTCAAATGCGATTATAATAAATTCATACAAAAATACACTTCATTATTGCAAAGTACCTACCAAAAGGTAACTTCGTACTTTCAAATCCAGATCTGAATAAATGGGATTCAACATGAAAACTTCTTGGAATTTCAGTAGGACTGAAATTTCAACCTTTGTTATTTCTTCAGTAAGACTCCTTTAAAAATGTTTGCTAAAAGAAATACATGCCATTTGAGTTCCAGGTTTGTTTTCTGAGAAATCATAAAATCATAAAATCATAGAATATGCTGAGTTGGAAGGGACCTATCAAGATCGAGTCCAACTCCTGTCTCTGCACAGGACACCCCAGTAATCACACCATGTGCCTGAGAGCATTGTCAAATGCTTCTTGAAATCTATCAGGCTTGGTGCTGTGACCACCTCCCCGGGGAACCCACCCCAATGCTCAGCCACCCTCTAGGGGAAAGCATTTCCTGATATCCAGCCTAAACCTCCCCTGACTCAGCTTCATGCCATTTCCTCAAGTCCTGTCACTGGTCACCAGAGAGAAGAGATTGGTACCTGCCCTTTCACTTCCTCTTGTGAGAATGTTGAAGACCACAATGAGGTCTCCTCAGCCCTCAGTCTCCTCCAGGCTGAACGAACTAAGTGACTTCAGTCACTCCTCATATGGATTTAAATAGTTGAAATCAACTTTTTAAATCATCCAGAATCTGTTTCCTATCTGCTTATGCCCACTGAAATAAATGGAACTCCTTGTATATTTGAAGCACTACCTTCTCTGAGTAAGGCTGGCAGACCTCAGAAAATAAATTATTTCTGGACTACTAGCATATATGTTCAGATTTAGTTCAAAAAGACCTTTCTGCCAAGCTATAACTTCTCAGACATTGTTGTTTATGGTTGAAAAGCTGACATACTCTTCAGAACCATGTCTTAAATGCAATGCTATAATTTCTGTAGGTTTAAAGAATAAAGTTTATTGATGAAACATAGTAATTAATCATGCCTCTTCAGTAGATGTAAATGTAATTGTTACTCATGTCAGTGAGCAAAGGGACATTCATGGCTTCAGCTGCAAAACAATAGAAACCTGAAAATGACTGTGCTTATTGTCTGTGAAACAATGAAAAACTGTGGTAGGTATATTTTACAGTCATGTCATAAAACATATCTGAGTAAGAACACATGCTTTTTTGATCATTAGGGTTTTTCCAACTAGATGAGCCAAACTGCACAATATTGTAGAATTTACTTTGATTTCCATAATGAATCACTAAAGCAATCCCACAAGGCTATCCAATATAATAAAAGATTAACTATTTCCTAGTACAGAGAGTCATGTTTATGGAGATGTGCCAGTAAATTCTCTAATTCAGCCTAGCAGAAATGTAGCTCTAACTTTAGAGTAGATATTTATTCTAATTTCAACTGATCCTTTCGTGACACAAAGTCCTGTGTGGTTGCAACTTCTACTAGGTTTCCATACATTTCTGTGTCTCATAGGACATAGATAAAATTATGTTGGGACACCAAAAACTGAACTGAAACCTGCTGGCTCCATTTATACACTTTGCCACAGATGTAAAATGAGTACATTTAAAAGCAATATAAGAAATCTTGTTTATTGCAAGTAAAAATAAAAATATGCTTCCTTCCATATATATGCACTGTGTCTTTACAAATAAAATTCACTCTCATGAGATCACAGAATTCTACAGAACCATTCACACAATACATTTTGCTTACACCTTGAGAGGAAAATTTCTCTATAAGAAGAGTGATTTTTACTACTTCATAGATTTATGGATTCTACAGAGAGGCAGCTAAGCTTTCCAAATCACTGTGCACATCTGTGACCATTCTGAGCACACTATTTTGAGTTTTCCATCTCTAAAGTGTCTGTCTGATGAGAGCAATGTTTCCTCTTAGGAGGAGATAAGAGGCTACCTGTGGCTCTGCAAATCAGGAGAGGAAAAAGAAGGCAGACATGTATGGCAGTCCTCAGGATAGGAGTGTGGTTTCTTTTTGATTTTTTACTTGGTGTGTTTAAGTCGTGGCAGGAATACATTTCGTGAATTGCCACAGAACGGAGAGAATTAGTGTTAATGATCCAAATGAATGCTGTTTTCTTGATAAAACTACAAGATGAGGCATGTTAGCTTACAATTCAGTGACAGACTTTTAACACATTTTACTCTCTGTTTACCAGGAATTCTGTGCATCAGCTACAGCAGCATGGTCGACATGCACGTGGGCAACTTCCATATTGGTTTGTTCCTGATAGACTTCTGCATCAGCTTGAGGAATCATGCATATTTGATTAACTAAAATGTGCTACTGCTAAAATGCATGAAGAAAATACCTTCACAACACTTCATAGTCTAGCAAAGTCTGGTGGCATTAGATGTGAGTTCCATTCCAATCAGTGACATTACTTTTCACAATGATCTTTGGAGATGCCTTCCAACCCAAACTTTTCTATGATTCTATTATAGATTCATTTTTCATTTGAAGTATTAATATTGACACTAAGGTGCATAAGGAGAGTAGCTGATTTATTATTCAGTCCAGTTTCTCTATTTATCCATACCTCCAGGTCCTTTCAACCTCTGTGAAAATTTACATCTTTCTTCTAAAACTTGAGAACTAGATGTGGAACATGGCCCCTTAGTTTGTGTTTGGCCTGAGTATTTCTAAAGTTGCTACGAAATGCGCATGTTAGTTTTAACTGAGAGTTTACTGCATATTTTCTTAAATTCCAGGATCTAAATAAATAGGAAATTGAAATTAGTCTTAGTTCACCAAACAGCTGTTACTCTGACTGATATAAATAGTCTGTGGAAGCTGGGACTGATGCTGGGAATTTTTTTTGTGTTCTGCTTAATATAAAATAAAAGGATATTTGAGGTGAGCATCTCTGTAACCCAAAAGAAGTACGAATCCTCAGGAAACCAGGACTGGAAATGAAAATAGCATTCTACTCTAAAGTTGGCAGGGTAATCAAGAACTTATATTGATCTTACATATTTTCTGTCATTAAAAGACAAACTGGCAAGGATCAAGTGCTGTCAAAAGCCCAAATAAACAAGGAATTATTTTGCCGTTTTGCCTACAGGTTCATAGTTCAAAAAATATATATATTAGGAAACAGTAGTTGAAACCTCAGTATATATGAGGATTAGTATGGGATTTTAATTTCATTTGTTGAGAATAAAATTGTCTAAGATTCAGTAGGCTTAGAGTCAGCCTTCTACTTTGTGTCAGAATTACTGTGACCTCAAGAAAAAGTAGAGAAACAGCAATTCAGTTGTTGACTATTTGTACTTCTGTATGTGTTTGTATCCACCCCATGTGATTACACTGAGACCAAAGGCAAATTATCCCCACTGGCATAGCAAAGCAGCCTTGGGTAGGAGGTTGAACTAGGCCAGGTCTTTTTTCCCTTAGATTTTGAGTGAAATACGCACAAGCGCTACACACACAAGCAAATCATAAGAAGGAGAGAAGAACTACCTGAGGGAAATGTTGCTCAAGGCAGCTCTTTGCGCCAAAATTGTGAGTGGAGGAAAATGTGTCTCCTTCAAATTGAGGTTTTAGAAATATCTTGGAAAGGTACTATCAGAATTGGGGCCAAAGTTCAGATGAAAAAGAAAATTATCTCAAGGTAGCCCCTCCTCATTTCAAACAGAACTTATCCCTGATATAAAGTCTGTATCTTAATGAAGTAAAAGTAATGGAGTATATTTGAAAATTATTTAACATTCCTTCTCATGGTCTCAGTTTTGATGAAATGCAAGGACCTAAGTGAAGCCAGCTCTGAGGTGTGCTGAAGAATGTCTTCACACAGTCACTCATGTGGGAGATAATGCTCAAAAAAAAAAAAAAAGAGAGAATGTAGACCAAAAGAAATCTACTGTGCCAGCTTTACCGGGGAAGCACTTAGATTGACTGAACATTTTTAGAAACATAACCCTGATTGCTACTGTATGTGTTGTTGCAGCTTACAAATTATTTTCACATGTTAATAATTCATTTTTTTCCACAGTGATATTACTGATTGTCTGGAAGCCTGTAATTGATTCATTAAATTGTGTAGTTCCCTACAGTTTGACCTCTATTGATGTCTCTGAACTTGTGGCAAGCTGTTTTAAAAGAGCAGAAGCACATCACAGCCAACAGCCTTACACTAATATAAATATTTTCTACTGTGCTAATGCTGAGAGTTCACTTTCTGGCAGCTTACCAAGAATTTTACATAGGAATGCACTGAGCTGGAGACCCCTATCTAATAAATTTTATCTGACACACTCAAACATCCACTTTTATTACCATGTCTGATTTTCCCATGCTCATACAACTTAAAGCTACAGCTTCTCCCTTTCTCTTCTTTGAAGAGAGAGTAATATTTTCAAACAGAATGTCACCAGGGGACATTACCATGAGCACTTTCATCTGTGGAAGCTTAATACAAAAGAATGTATACATATATTCAAAGAAGAACATTCTCCCACCAATCCCACTGTCTTTCTGCAAATGCTCCCCAAACAATGCAGAGAGGGAAAGCATATTTCTGTGACATGTACTGTTTATGGGCTACAATTTTTACTCTTTTTTTTTACACTGGAGAATTGTTATGACCCAGTCCTGATGTTCTCTATACATGAAGGGAAATGAATTCTGCAATATTTCAGAGGACTTTGCCCCTTCAGTATGCTTTGTCCAGGGTCTAACTGCTGAGGATACATATCTAAAGTAAAAACGCTGTGTAAGATTCCTATAATGTTGCTATGATGAATCAGCAGCACTAGGGACCAGAGAGGCCTTCAACATCACTGCCCACACTGTCCCTCAACTGATGCAGGAACGTGTCCATATGTCACAGCAGTAGTGAGGTGACATCTGGGTAGGGCACTGCTTGCCACCTGCAGCCTCAGGGCTGTCCTGCTAATGGGCATCTTAAAGGCTGAAAAGTACAAGAGGGTCATAATATTTGGAAACTAGATTGACATGAATCTTTTGTTGGTGTCTTATTTGGAAATCCAGAAATGTCCAAGACAAGACTTTTAAGGCAGGGCTTAAATTGTTCACTGTGCCTGTGCTTATCAGTTGCTTTCAGCCTTGGCTAATGTTCAAAAAGTTGCTATAGTTATATATATTTTTAAAAAATGCACAAAGAGAAGAGTTACCTCAGTAAAAAGATTTCCACAGTCAATAACTTTTTTCCTCCTGCGACAACTGGAAAGATTTCTGAAGTCAAGGGCACCCTGTACTGACTTCAGTGAATCTCACATTATTATTTTTCCATGATGTAAATTTACAACAAAATGAAAAATTCTACCCTGAGTTTTTGAAAATGTAATTTTATCTAATGTAACATTTTAGGGTTTTGGTGTGGGTTTTTTTCTCACCCAGAAAGCAAAGCTGATACTTTATCTTTGAAGAAAAGGTGAATAATGCAGAAACTCAGAGAAAATGGGTACTGCTTTTTAAAATTTTCCATAGTCAAAATTGTAGGAAAAATAAAATAGCAAGTAAAAAGACTTCTATTTTCTCTATTTTTTTCACCCAGATATTTTCCCCAAAATAGACAATTTGAAACTGAAATCCAATGACAAACTAAAAAAATCTCTGAAAGCTACCTATATTATCCCACTAAAAGTATACCTAAAATAGGTTTTAATAAGAATAAGTCCTGGACTCTGACATTAGCTCAGTTGGTTAGAGCATGGTGCTAATAAAACCAAGGTTGGGGGTTGATCCCCCATATGAGCCATTCACTTAAGTGTTGGACTCGATGATACTTGTGGGTTCCTTTCAACGCAAATATTCTGTGATTCTGTGATTTTAAGTTAAGGTTCACATTCAAATACAACATTCAGATTCTCATAGCTTTGGTGCAAAACAGATAGAAGTGAGTATTTTTTGAAATCTGTGTATTTGTCACCCGCTCAAAGTATCAACACAGTAGAATACCTGGGAATAATTTCTGCAGTTTACAGTATCCTTGCAATAAAGTCTGAAATACAATGTAAACAAACCCATACATGTGTACCCAAAAAGCCTTTTATTAATTTCACTTATTAAATTTCGCTGTGCTGTGAGACTAAATTCTTTATACAACAGCTAATCTGAATCGACTACAGTCAGCTAAAGTGCCCAGTAACATAGAGAAAAACCTAAAAACCCTAATAGAGAGAATTATGTGCTGTCTAATCCATGGTCCTGAAAAGACACACAGAGGTGTTTGACTATAAACCATGACTATTTCCACCAAAGACAGTAGGGTCACTCATGTGTGTGCTGAAGCGGAGCACAGAATCAGTGGCAGAATTTGTCCTCCAGCACCAATCTGCAGAATCACCAACACCTTTGAAGGAGTCTGTGTAAGACCAGAAGATTTGCAGCAGGAAAAGCCAATGTCCTGCCTCACACAGCAGCCTTCGTTTGTTGCCTGGGAAAGGTAATGCCTCTAACACTGGCCCCCATTCTACCTATGCTCCCTCCTCTGAGCAGCTGGCTACCATCTTGGGTAGTCTTATCTGATATGACTTGTCAAGCCAAAATATTTGTTTAAAAAAGGATCAAATATTCATAGCTCATTTATACATTCTTTTAAAAGGAGAAATGAGACTTGTCATGATAGATAAATGCTAAAGTACATGTGAGGAAAAGAAAGGAAGGGAAAGGAAAGGGGGAGAGAGTATTTTTTATCGTGTAACATTCATAGTTTTCTGCTCCTACTGTGTTCCTTTTCTCTCTGTCCTCTTGCTGCGAGTTCTGGAAGGTTCAATGCAATGGCTACAGCTGTGGAACCCAGAGCAATGCTGCTAACCCAGTCCTGCCACTGATGTTGTTGGTTGGTATTTTGTTAATTTTTAGAAGTGATTAAGGCACGTTATTTCCTTCCAAGGAACCCCTAAACCACCACCAAATAAGCTTGTCAGTCAACACTTCTATATAAAAGCCAACATGGAGTACAAAATGAGGATTTCATTAAGTAGGGCTTTGTTGACAGACTGGTTATTTTCTATATGAGAGGAGTCACAAGACAAATTTCCATTGGTTCTGGGTGAATAGAGAAACATTATAATTTTCCTCCCTCATTTCTGCAACAACAGTCCAAATATCTGACTTTTCTGAATGCAAAAAGGAAACATTACAGTTGCTGCCTGCTCACCCCAACATCTTCATTCATCTTTGATCTCCACAGCCTTTAGTCTGGAGGAAAAAAAAGCGGTTCAGGATCATTAGAAAATTTTTAAGGCTCTTATTCCAAATCTCTTTGTGAGAGTAATTAAACCAGAATCACTTTGCTCTGCTACTGTAATGAGCACAAAAATAAAATCCTTAGAAACATGTAATAAACTGGGCATGTAAAAAAATAAATCTATTTTGACCTAGCTGTAAACACATATTAATTTTTAAATGAAAAATACTGTATTTTCTCCCTAGCAGACTCTTTTAATCATATTTTAGACAAACATATTCATGGGAAAAATGTTCCTGAATCTCTCTTGCATGTGTCTCTTTCCTTTTCAGAAGAGATGAAATCCAGTATGAAATTACAAAGGCCTGAAACAATGCATCTGGTGAAACAGAAATCCATGGTATGATCAATGTACATTTTGTCTCTCAAATTATGGGCATTATTAGAGCTGAGATAGCACAAGCTGCCAAGACTGTGAATGTTCCCTCAGAGATCTTAAACAAAAAACACACAAGAAATCTAATTTTACAAAAATTTAACAAAAAATCAGAATAGCAGTTTAATGTTCCAGATGTTAGACCCATTGAACCAAAACAGAGATGCAAGGCAACAGGCTTTTCTGACTCTATTATGTCATTGTGCAATACAAGCTTCAGTTATTCAAAACTTTGCCATCGATATATGTTTGTGCTGGGCATCTGCATCAAGCTGAAAATTGGGACAGGGTTTGAATTCTACTAGACCCTTTCAGAAAATAAGGCTAAGAAAGACATATATTTTCAGGACTAAGTGATTCTGAGGTATTTTCTTGTTGTTTCCTCATTAGGTTATTTGGGATTTTTTCCAAGCCTGTGTTTAGAAGAAAGCAAAGTTTGGCAGGTGATGTCTGAGCTGTAGTGCAACCTACCCTTGTTTTCCTGGACCATAAGTCACTGTAACATTTGTGTCTGCCCAGCACAGACATAGGTCTTGGGAATAAGACTCTCTGCACAGTCTGTAGAGTCTGAGTGCATTTAAACTTCTTGTGGTTGCTATGAATGCTCAGGAAATGCAAGCCCAGTTCCCAAGAAGAAAGTCCACAGTCTTCCCTCGCAGCCAGGTCTACTTCGAGATGGCTTCTTTTCCTGGGGCTGCTACATCTGACTAAGATAGAGAAGGGGGAACTGGCATGGGGCAACCGCAGGGCATTTTCGACATTTAGAAGAAATGACCAGGTAAGGTAAGGTGAGGTACTGGTTAAAATCAGAGATGCAGCCTTCTAAGGGGCATGGTCAAGATAAAGGAGCCAAGACATCTGCACTTTCACTCGGATCCACGGGGCAGATGAAAGGTTAAGAGTCAGAAATCAGGATACAGGAGCAAAGATTAAGAAGGTGGCACCAGAAAAAAAAAAAAAAAAAAAAACAAAAACATGTTGAAAAACAGTTTAGGAGTTTTTCTACCCTATTTAAAAAGATGAGAAGCAACACAGAGAAGAAGACATTGAGGCTGATCACCAGTTAAACAGTTCTGTCAGGCTCTTTCTTGTTTAGGAAGCAGTCCACTGCCGACCTTGAAGTCCAGGCAGTGATGGCATGCTGTCACTTAAAGTACAGTTGTATGGAAGGACCCTGGAGTGAGGAATGCATCCCAACTCTGTTCTCACCAAGCTCCCTGATAGCAGCAGGGAAGAGGTAGTGTGGATGCTGTGTCCCATGCACTGTGCAAACCAGTGCCACCACAGGGTAACACCCAAACGGGTTATTTAGTTAAAGACTGTGTCAAAATGTATGGACACAAAGAGACCAATTAATGCAGAACACCATTCTTCACAGTTCTGAAGTATTTGTCCTTAATACTTTAGAAATGGTCTTACCAGTTGGAAAATTGGTTTTGGTAGTAAAACACTGCTTTGTGCACGAAACAGACCCATGTTGATGAGACCTATCTGAACACCTCGCAGACTCTGTGAAGGGCCAAAGAAAGCTGGGAAGGCAACAGAAACCCAGAAAGATTAGCTGGTTTTCTCAGTGGCACATAGCTGAGTTGTGTGTCTGGGAGTGGCATCTCCATCTCTCTCTCCTAATCCTGGACATTCATCATTGACAAAATGTGACAACTCCAACATCTCTATTCCTTGGGTGTGGATTGCTGGTGTTTCAGTGCAACCAAACATATACTCACTCACACCACTGACCAGCTTCTGTTTTTCTTTTTTGAATCTTAAAGACCCAGTTCCTTCAAAATCCTGAAGCTTTTCTTTATTTTGGTTGAAAACAGCACTACCTGTAAGTTCAAAATTAAAGATATGCCTATTTTCCCTTAATGCACCTAGACTGTTTACATTCTTAAAATAAAGCAGAGGAGCAAATGGTGGGGAATTGAGAATGTGTCTTACAGAAACAAAGTCCAAGAACCCTTGTTTGGAACTGACTTTCACAAGATGAGGAATTCCACAACTCCAAAGGCTGAGAGATAATTATTTGTACTTTCTCAGAGACTGGGAAAAATATGGAGACGAAAGGTATAGGTAGTTGAAAGTGGACAGAAAAGCAAGAGCAGAAATCACTGGTTACATTCAAAATTAATAGAAGCAGAGCTTGAAAACTTGAAACAGCTGGAACACTGTATTTCAGAGATTTTATTTTAAAGGAACAAGGACTACTTGATTTTCAGTCATTATTTCAAATATACAGACTGAAAGTACACAAGCAGCTTTTCTGTTGGTGTTGTTACTGCAGGACCCCCAGCTCAGAGCATGGTTCTGGGGGCAGGAAGAGAGGCTTGACTCTGCCACTGCCACCTTGTAGCTGGCAAGACACTCTATTCCCCCGTTTACCCATTTTGCTTATTTGTCTTTTGAGCAGGAGCTGGCACACAGGATTCTCTGTGACCAATTCATTGCAAATAGAATAATAAGAATAATAAAGAAGAATGATAAAGCTGCTATTGTGAAGCATATCAGATATGTCATGCATATCTGACATGAGAGCTGTGAAGATGGAAGGACCCTGGGATTTCTACCCAAATCCTAGTAGTCAAGCTGACTGCATTTATATCAGACTCTATAGGCTTTTTTGCTTTTAAAAATTCCACAGCATAACATTGCTCGTTCTCATCTGAAAAAGTTGGTCTGTGGATGACAAATGTTCCACTTCTGTATTTAGCCTTTACAGTGCAAAGTACACAGAATCTTCTTTTTTGATTCCCCAAAGATTATGATATTGACTTGTTTGATAAAAAAATTAAAACTTTCTATTGCAAATGGCTTTTGCCAGCATCAATTGAGGCCTTTACAATTTTACATACTTTATTTTTGTAATATTTTCAAATTTTATTTTAACTTACAATATGGCAAATGGTTCACCAGATGTGAAGGAACCTTGAAGAATAACATTATTTTTATTGTTGTTGTTATTAATCATGACCATGAATAAATTGAAGAAAAGCATGCTTCTGTTTTATTTCAGTGAAGAACTTGGAAAGACCGCAGCATAATTCATTCCAGTTAGATCAATCACCCCTTTCCTATCTCTGTTATTCAGCCTATTAGGCAGTGGTTTTGGTTCAGATAAAATATTTCAGGACCTGAATAAATCTCAACTTCACAACTGTGTTCCTAAAATGTGCAAATATTTGATGTGTCTCAGGTGCATATTGAGAAACCATAAATCTTTCCATTGCCTGCCTGATTACACTGCCTTCTTCTGCAGTCTGCTGACCCACCTGCACTCCCCTTGTGCAATGTCTGTTGTCCATGTAGATGAAACTGGGAAGGGGCAGAGGCAGTGCAGGATAAAACTGATGGGAGAGAAATGCCACCTCTCTCGCAACTTTTTTAATGAGCTGCCAACCAGGGCATCTCTAGGTACAGAATTTTTCCGGCATATTTCAGGTAAACTTGATTCAAGGATGCCAAGCCTGCTGTTATGCAGATCATGTGCCCTTCTTGAGGCTTTCTTGAATCCCTAAGTTAAAAAATGAGATGGCACAAGAAGGGAGGGAGTCAAGTACCAGGAATCAAGTGCAACAGTAAAGACACTTATGCATGTTTGGTAACATACATGAGACAGCACAGAAATTCAACCCATACAAGAACAGCATTTCAGTCAGCGTGAGATTTAACAAGATTTCCTTCCATTTTTTTTTTCCCCGGACACCTACTCTGGCAGCTCCAGCAACACAGTTGTTTCTTTGGGATCTGTGCAGTGAGCTCTGTCCTGCTGTAGCATGGTTATCTATAGGGTCCACATTCTCTGTCAGATACCTTTGTTACTCAGTGAGGCATTTCATGTGTTTTACATCCTGTAAAGGCAGTAAGCAACTTGTCTCTTATCAAACTCAGAAGCTCACTGAATGTTTAGCTGCTGATGCAAAACTAACCTAAATGAATTCTTTCTTGCTGTATTCTGATAGCAAGTATCAATGTTCTTGAACAATTTGCTTTTGATTCCTTATTTTCTTTTAGCATAGTAGGAGATATGAATAATATGGATCTTACTGATGTCACTGGACATTTTTTACATTCAATGAAAAACAGCTCCCAAGATCAAGACCACACTGAAGCAAAGAAGTGCTTTAAGGTATGAAGAGGAGTTTCAGGTTTGATCTCACATCTAGTACATAGTCTGGAACTCCTCAAATGAAAAATTATACATAAGCAGTATAACATACATGGATACCCACCAGCACCCTTACTGGTCGGGTTAGTGAGACTAAAACCATGACAGGCCAGATCAGCTAGAGAGGTGTGACAAAAGAAATAAAATTAGCAGTCATAGTTGACGCTGGTGATGACATTTCTCTAATTAAGCCACCAACATCAGCTCTGCATGAATGCATCAGAGAGGCTAGTTCTTTGCTTTTGGACATGTAGTTTTCATACCATCACCTGGACAGTGTTTAAAATAGTGGCTATCTCTCCAGAAGTGTCTTTCTCATAAAATTACATGCATATCCCAATTAGAGCTTCTTAGATGTTGTGAGACGGAAGAGCATGATACCCCTTGGTGTCCTCTACAGACTCTGTAATGTTGATTAACTTGATTAAGGGTAGGAGATACACAGACTTGCTGACATGTAACCATGATATAGAAAAGTGGATAGGCTGTCCGCAGTCAGACCTGGCTTTAGTGGGCTTTCTGTGCAGTGTTGGTGAACCACTTTCTCTCTGCAGTGATGGCTGTTGGATGGAGGAAGCTCAGGCTTCATCCTAGATGCCTGGGAAGTGAGACCTGGGAGACTTGCCTCAATCCCTCCCCTCACCCTGTGCTTCAAGTCTGACATTTCCACCAGGTGTGATGTAGCTTGGTCTACATGTGTGTCCACTACTTTAACATCATTTGGGGGAGTTGGCTCCTTACCTGTCTTCTAGGAGAATTGCCTTAATTTACATTGGCATTCTGTGCTTTGCCCTAGATACTGTGAGATAGAGAGTTTTCATGTCAGTGAAAGAGTAAGCGAATTGGAATTCAGTTTTCAGACACCTATTTTTTTTTTTTATAATGCAAATGTTACCAGGTTCTGCAGTGATGTTGCTATTCCTTCAGGTCAAATGTCAACTTGGAACAACAAGCACAGACCCAGCACAAGCCCTTCATTTCCAAAACTTTCAATGAATATTTTTGTGTATACTTATGAACAACGATATTAAAAATGCTTTTATTGTTGTCATTCAAAATGTTGGAATGAAAACAGTGACTGATTTCGTATTGCATTAAAGTCTGTGTTGCATCAATGAGAATAACCATAGTAGATAACACACTCTATATAATGTACAGTGGCAATATTATACCATGATCTCTTTGTGTAAAATCCTTTCAAGGTATAATTACAAGTTTGTGTATTACTTTCAATCTTGGTAGTTTTACTTGGCTAAAGGGCTAGTAATGTGTCTATGAGCCATACCATCTCAATTACAAATTTATGATAAATCTTTTCTGGTAGCAATACTTGCAAGTTTGTTGGCATTGAAAAGTCAAAAGAAAGGTAAAGAAAGATCCAAAAATAGACTCTTGTTCCAGTGTGTTTTCTAGGTGTTGTCTGCAGTGCCCATCTTTGAGCACAGTGTTGAGCTGCAATTCCCAGCGACAGCCCTTGCACAGAACCAGCATAGACATCAAAGTGCAGGCTGGGCTGTGATTGTACTGCCTTAGTGCACAGCCACAAGCTTTTTGAGCTAGGACACTGTGCTCAGGAAAAAAACAAACCAACAACAGTCGTCTTATGTATTGCAAGCATCTATTAGTACAAAAGCATTTTGCTTTCTGAGCTTGCCCTCAAAAATATTCTGACCAATTTTATTTTTACAGAAAGCTTCTCAGAAATCCTATTTGATTACAGTCTCAGACTAGCCTATTAGAAGTACTGACTGAATTCAGCACTCTAACTTACAATATAAAGGAACAATATGTTATTTTGTAAGGAAAATTTTCTTGAGTGGGATGTGGTTTGCTTACCTTCTTAGTTCTTTGATAAGATACTAGCTTGTTATTATATGTTGACAGAGTGAAGTCTAAGGAATTTATCTTCAAACACAAGCCTTATTTTCTCAGAACCTATTTTCAAAAGCCTCGTAAACCTATTTGGTAAATTACTATAATTATTTTTTCATTCCCTTGTTCATAAGGGGAAATACAAGTGTGCGTTGTAATTACAAAGGGATTTGTCCACTGTGCAACTTGAGCAAATGTCCCATCTGTATTTTCCCCTCTGATGTAGATGTTTCAGGTTTAAACCAGTTAAACATAGACAAAATTGTACCTATTGCAGAGTGCGTTGATTACAGCTTTACCGAGACAGTGGCAAGTTTCACGGGTGCGATGGTCCCCATAAATTATTTGTTTCTCAATAAAATAAAAGTAGATAATTTTTAATTCTTTCCTTTGGACCAATGCATTTGTTTCAGAGGAAATGAAGAGACATAGAATATGCCTGAAATACTGATGGGGCATTGTAAAAAAGTGACTGATATCCTTCAAAATAAAGCAAACTTGAGAGGTATGTGACCAAATACAAGTTCAGTATCTTATGTGAACAATGATGAAAGTGCATACTTTCTTTTACAGTGACTTTAAAGATGATCACTCCAATTCCTCAAAATTCTTTCAGTAGGCCAGTGTCAGGACATCACTCTCAATGAGGAAGCTGAGACCTTGGTGAAACGGTTAAATAAACATATCGTTATTGTCCAGCTTTAGAAGAGGATATTAAATTACATACCAGAAGAGCAGGCCATGTCTGTCTTCAGTGTTAAAGGACATCTGAGTTTCCATTTTCCTGTAGTGCTGTGTTCAGTTTTGATTACCTACAGCTCCCAAGTTCAGTTTATTTATCTAAGTGCTATTCTAATATAAACTCACTGAGATCAGCTCTACCCTTGGTCCAACGAAGGCAGCTGAGTGGGAAATGTGACTCAAGTGATCAAGGACAGAAGTGAAGCCATTAGCATTTTCTGAGGTATCTATGTGTTTGGTTTTGCATTCAGATTTTTAGAAGTCCTTTCATATTGGATCAGTAGGTTTTGGAATGGGAATGCCAGTTATAATGCAGGTGATTTAAACTTTAATAAGCTTTCACATGAGCAGTGGCAGCTCTAAAGATTTTTAGTTGGTGAGGTCTTAACAAAAGATTTTGTACTAGATGTACGTGTGCTCGTGCATATAAAACCGTGGAAGCTTAACGACATGGTGTCATGCAAAACAAGAATAGTATCAGTTATCCATTATCAAGATAATACTAACAGGAATATTAGATATTTCTACATTGGCAAAAAGGAAAATATTGCCATTACATTGTAAAGAGCCTTATACCTTTCTCTCATATACCGTTTCCTCAAGGTCAGCCCAGGTTGCCCCACAGATGACTCAGTGAGCTTGGTAGCACCAGTGAAATCTCCACAGTGACTGCTGCAAGGGTGGGCTAAGCATCCTACCACCCTTATGGGGCTGAGCTTGATGCCCCCACACATGTCCTGCTCGGAGATCCTAGTACCAAAGGAGTCAAACTGGCTGTGAAGAAAGCAGGAGAAAGAAGGTGAATGTGGGGAACAAAGAGCAATTCTGGGATCAGCATGAATTTGACATGGCAGCCAAAAGGAGAGCTGGGACAGGAGAGGGAAGGAGAGGTAAGAGGATGAGTTTGCAGACTTGGTCAGGGCTGGGCGATTGATTACTGGAACAAAAAACACGGCAGAAATAGAGTGAGACGAAAATGTGATCCGGGACAAAAAGGAGAGAGAAGAGATGATAGGCAGGAAACACAGGTGATCAAAGAGACTGTGGGAACAGAGAGGGAAGGCAAAAGGATGGGAAAGCATTAGAAAATGGAGGTAGGAAGAAGATAGTGCTAGGAGAAGGGAATCAAATGATTGACAGAAATAATGTATATGTGGAAGGGTCTCGCTCAGATAGGTGCAGCAGCAATGCCAATATGAGACTAAAAGCAAAAAGTAACAAAAAAATATTCTTCAGTATTTAATTCCATGGTTGGCTTTAGCTATCAAATAACAGAAAACAGCTGCATTTCACAAAGCAACAACTGGTCTGCAGTTGTAACCTAATCCTTGCATTTGACACTTAGAAAAAAATATTTTCCCTGCACATGTGATCCAGTTATATGACTGGTACCACATTGATGAAATCAGTGAAGTTGTAAACTAAGTTGTTAATAGCTTCTTTTGTCCTCATATTTTTCCCTTGTATATTTTAATCCAATAGGGAAAGGACAGGTTTTAAGAGGGTAGGCATTGTCTTTTTGAGTCAATTTAACCAGTTTGTCCATTTCCCTCTCCCCTAATATACGCATCATTGAAAAATAAAACCCTTACAAAAAAGATCAGCTAGGGAATGAAAAGAAGCATTAAGTGAAGATAAAGATTAATAAAAAGTTCAAAGGCTGAACTATTTTTTCAAGAGCTTAAAATTATGATCTTTTGTATAGGAATGTAAAATCTGAAAATATTTCAGCTGAGGAGTCAGTGAAGTTCTTTAGATAGGTTTATTCACTCCTTCTGTCACTTGCCCAGAGGTGCAAGGTATTCTAAGAATAGTAAGGTATTCCGTCACTAAAATGGCAGTATTTCTTACATATAATCCTAAAGATTAAGTCCTTACTAACGAAAACATGTAAATAAATGAGTTGCTTTGGTTTTTTTAGAACAGCTAATGCAGGACATTCAATAGTATTTTGTGCATTTATGGTGGTGCTTTTCATCCCCATTCATTTTGCAAACATCATACGAAGGAACACAGAGAACTGTAGTGGGTTTTGGAGCAATGGGATGCTGCCCAGAGCTGTTTCACAGAGTGCAGGACAGAAGCGGAAGAAGAAAAACTAAATCCCTACAAAATAGGAAGTATTTAAATTATTGTGGTCCTATCAGAAAAAATCCAGACAATAAATTTAACAGAGCTCAGTTTATCTTTCTCCTAGTTGAAAGATTAAATCAGCTCCAAACCTGAAAATTCAAGGATACTAATTTTTTCCTGCCAAATATTAAGGCTGCTTAAGTCAGGTGATTGCAGAAAGGCCTTTGCTGGTTTTTATATCCTCTCCTTTTTTTCCTTTTGAAGTAGTAGCCTAGGAAAATTTATATTAGTGTGAATTAAAATATTTCAGTTAAAAATTTAAAAATTTCACACCACACATTTGCGATGCAATAAAAATGGTCATAATCTCAATAAAGTTCACTTGCACTTTTAAACTGCAAGGTAGATACCATTTCCATGGTTCACCCCCCAGCTTCTGTTGTCCAGATCAGTAAGAATATTGCAGTGTACTATACTCCTCATCCAGCCTGCAAGACCATATTCTTTCCTAAATCCCTGTAGTGAGGAGCCCTAGCCCCAAAAGCAGGGAAAGCTTAATTCAGTGTGCCACTTCACAGACACAAGAAATAAATCTGTTGGAAAGCAAGAGTCATTAATTCTGATGCTCATGGAACTGCATATTTACCTGTGAAAACTTTTTTAATCTGACAGCTTTAAATTACTTCAGCTCCTACTTTGTCCCAAATGAAATTAGGTTTTATGAAAAATTCTGAAGGTGATTAATTGGTTTCAAAGCCTTCCAAATACACTCAGCATTTCCACTGATATTAGTCTTCTTTTCACAGGAGAGAAATGAGGTTACTGGAAAGCATAATACACCAGCCTACTTCTTCTGGATTAAATGTGCTTGAAATAAATGTCATTCCTTTTCCCAGACTACAAATTATCTTTTCAGAGTGAGAAAACTTATCTTCATTGTATCATTGTGTTGTGTAACATTTTTCCATGTCACTGTGTAAAAAAAATTATTTGATGTTAAAACTGGAAATACACTGCCCGGGAGACCAAACTCTGCTACATGCACGCTGCAATTATGTGCAGCTTCATTAGAAATTTTGCCATCAGTTTCTAAAGGATTGGGATTCTCATTAAATAAAGAATTTAAGTGCCTAAAGAGATTTGGCAAACTAGGTTCAAATCTGCAATCCAACCTGTTGTGTTCTGCTACTACCCATCCTGGTAATCACTAGACACCGAAGGCACCAAAGGAGCCCTTGCAGCTCTTTAATTGCTTAGAGCTGTTGTTCTGGGCATTAAAGGAACTGACCTATTTCTGACAGGGCTGAATATCTTTGCCATCTACCTCACACCTACCAAAAATTATTTCCTTCCAGTGAATGCAAGTGAAACTCCTCTCAAGTGACCTGACGCTGACATTACTGTGCAGAAGATGGGCTGAGCAGTTAAACCAGGCTACCCCTGCAGCCAATGGGGAGAAGCAGGTACTTTTAGAGGGACTCCCCTCTGATCTAGTTTAGCTATTTGCCTCAGGATGTGAGGTGTTGCAATTACGCCAGTTATGGCACAGGTTGTCTAGGAAGACTCTTTCCAATTTAGATATCTGCACTGTAGTATTCAGATGAATCCCAAAATAGGTGTTCCCCCTATTTTACGTGGCATAGTGGGATATTGTAATAGACATCCCCATGGAAGTTAAGCACACTGAATTGGTGTAGGGCTCTGCAGCACAGACATGTCAGTTCAGCAGAATCACCTTCTGTCCTTGACCACATAGATCCAATTATACTAATGTCCATCCTGGTGGACTATCTCTCTACCTCAGAGATAGATGTGTTCTGCAGTGTATTAAGTATATATATATATAGCATAATAATACAGTGTATTATGCACCATGTAAGTCCTCTACTAGGCCCAGCACAGCAGAAAAATCTCAAAATGTGTTCAGCACACAGAAAGGATGAATCACCTTATAAAATCCACCTAATGCTTTTGACAAAAGTCTGTTCTCAGCCTCTCTTCCTATCATCGCAGCTCGTGATGGGAGGGAGAGGTAGCATGAGAGGCTGGGCCACTTTTCCCCTTCCCAGAAGGGATCCCTGAGGGAAGCTGCTGGCAGGAGCCTCTCAGTCTTCTTGTGCTGCAAAGACATAAGAGCTCTGATCCAGAAGAGGTGTAAGCAAGATCCTGACTCTGCAGCTTGGTACTCACTGGAGCATGAGTCCTGGGCCCCAGCCAACAACACCTACAGTGCATGGACTGAGCTTGGGTCCTAAATCCTATGTCCTTGTACTGGAACTGAGGATACTGAGAACAATATGAATAATGTGGAAATTCAATAGACCGTAAAAATTTACCCTCCAGCATTAGGAAAAACAACATACTCATTTAGTCACCCTATTATCAGTAAGCCAAGGAAATGTGGTATTAAGGACACAAATACATGCTGCATTTAACACTGTTCAATAATGATGGAACAGAAGAAACCTACCCTCTTCAAAGATTTGCTATGCCCTTTTGTCTTTTGCAACACTGAATAGGAAGACTGTCTCAACAATTCAAACTCCAGCAGCACATCAGTATGCTCAGTTATAACACATTTTGGTCTCACAGAAGATCTTACAGGACAGCTTGTTAGAGAAGTAATCTGTTATGGATCTGATATTAAAATATATTTATAATCTTAGGATCCTAGCCAGTACATGATAACTTATTTTAGTACAGCTCTTAAACTACATTTAATGCCCCAATAGATAGTGAAGGTTGAGCACCTGGAAAAAACAAAACTATTGCACAACTGCACATTTTCCGGTGAACGTTTTTAAGAGGACATGGCAGCATACATCTTTATCAGATCATCACTGGTGACTTGAGGAGAACTTCGAGCTAGATCCAAAGAGAGTGTAGGTGGACAGACCTCCCAGGAAATCAGTGAAGGACTTCTTGTTCATCACAGATGATCTGTCCCAGTGATACCACACTCAATTTTATTGTGTTCTGCTGCTTTATCAGTTTGTTCTGCTTCTTTAAAAAGAACTGCCATAACTTGGCCGTGAAGTGAGTGAGAAAGTAGGTGTTAAGTTCAGCGTGTGAGGGAAGTCTCAGAGATTTTTCTTTCCTTGACCAGGTGTGAAGGTCTGCAGGTCTATTTCTCTAGCCTCTTTTTCTTGGACATATTGCAGTTCATAGCACACAAGAAAGAATTCAGCTGCAAGTTTCAGCAAGTTTTAAACATTGCTAAGTGGTTTTTTTGTTAATTTCCCATCATATTTTCACACTGTAACAGGATTTTCTTTTTTATTGTAACACATTATTGCACACTCCATGCTCATAATTACCTAATATTTCCATGCTCTATAGATTTCTCTTGATTGTTAATACTAAAAGGCTTATTAATATCCTCTCTATCAGCTTATGGTCTCCACATATATTTAAAGGGTTGGCAAACTTAGCATAGGATAAATGTCACTTTTAAAATATGTTACAAACAGAGTAAAGTGGAGGTCAAAAAATAGAGATTAGAGTGTTTAGTAAATGTCATGACTGCAAGAATCAATTGAAAATGAGCATTCTTGCTATCCTTAGCTGGGATGAAAAGAGATTTCTCCTCCCCCAAGCCCAGTCCCAGAGGAGTACAATCAGGATGGTACTAATGAGCAGAAAACTCACAAGGTAGGGGTGATGTTTCCTTCAGAAACACTATATGCATTGGTGCCCTCAGCCCCCTATGGACCTAAAATCTGTTATTGTTCCTCTTGGGAGGTCCGTTTACACTTAACACACATCTGGCTTAATTAGGATGACAGCTGCTGCAGGTACTATTGGACAAGGTCCAGGCATCAGAGTGCATTAGCATTTGTTTAATGGTTTAACCTTTCATAATCTGATCTCCACTGCGTAAATGAACCAGAGAGATATCTTTTATTACTTGTTAATGTGTGTTGTGTGTGTATTCTCATACTCACACAAACATGCAAGCAATCCACATCAAATGTGACCCACCATGTACTGAAAATCAAAATCTTTTCCGAGTGTAAACTTTTGATTAAATAAATGCAGCTCCAAACACAGCAAAAACAAATATGGTTAACAGTGAAGACTGCAGCAATTACAATGTATGTAAAGACAGAAGAAAATTCAATTACTTCCGTGTACAGAAAGTCACCACCACATACTCACAACCAGATTTTGTATACCTATGGTTTTCATGTTTTAATTAAAAAGAAACAAACCAGGACAGAGAAAAAGAGATTATAGTTTCGCTGTCTATGTAAATGAAGCCAACACAGGAGGTGGTCCAGCACAGACTCATGTTTGGCAATAAAGCTCATGTTCTTAATATTTTTAAATAGATCCAATGAACAAAATAGGCCTGATTCTTCCCCTATTAAAAGCAGAGTAATTCACTCAAAGTCACTGGAAATAATCTGGTTTTACACTTGGGTACCTGAGGGAAGAATATGGCTCAAATGATTAGGCATGTGCTTTGTTTTCCCAAGACAACCTTTTCCACGTATCCACTGAAAGCATTTTTTTTCACTTTTAAATATTCTTTTATGTCTAGTTGGCTTCTTTCCACAGTAAATCCCTGTAAAAATAGCCTTTGGCAAGGCAGCCAACTTTAGCACAAGCCCAAACCTTATTGTATCATTGAAAGCAAAACCAAATCCAAAGGCACCTTTCCAACACCAGTCAGCTTTCTTTATACACTGCTCATTTACCTGACAAATTATTTTTCACCACTCTACTGACTCCCAGACTACAATACTCCACATGTTTGGAGACTTCGAATATCAAAACAAAGAAAATCTTTGTATAGTGAAGAATCCCATTGAAATATTAATAAACTAAGCCCTTCCGGATGTTCTCTTTCAGTGTATGCTCTTGCCATGGCCTTAGCATGCATCAGATCTTCTCTGTGGTTTGGTCCAGACAGAGGAGAGCAGCCTTCTGCACTTGCTATGTAATGAGATATTTCTTTGGCTGAGGTACTGCAGTTTTGTGCTGCATCGCTGAGGAGCAGAGCTTTCATCTCTGCTCCAAAACCTATACCAGGGCTGGACCCTCATTTTAAGAGATGTGTTTCAATTTTTTTGCCCATGTGGGACATTTTGTCGTTGCCTGTCCTCTGTGGGACTCTGTCAGGTTGTAATATATCTTGGTGAAGCAGCTCAAGGTACCAATACCACACAATAGGGAGTGCATGTGGAAACATGGTTAGAAACAGTCAGTATATTAACATATTTGACTATTTAAGGGCAAAACCATAGAAACCACATTCTTCAATCTTGTGCATAGTACATTTTCACACTCTAATTCCCTTTTAGTAGAGAATTTTCTTCTCTGTTTAAGTGAGCAAATTTCTACATGAGCAGCATAAACAACACTTTAATGAGAATATTAAGGGTATTGACTGGATCAGGGTTTAAGACCCACTACACAGCTGATGTCCAGGCATTTTTGGTGCTTATAGCACTTGTTATTTCATGTGTAAACTCTCCTAAGCCATTTCTAAATCATGCAGTAGAGTTTGGTATACAGACTCTTATACTAGCAGAGTAATGGTTGTGCTGGAAAATCCACCCAGGGACACAAGACCCATGAGGACTTAATGTAAGATGTATCGTGATGTACCCTTGCTCAATTCCAGCAAGTGTCACACATTTCAGTTCTAGGGGAGGGGTGGGAAAAGAACCAATGTAGCATGAGGTAAAAAAGACAGAGTGACTTGCAGTATTGGGGCCTTGCATCTTTTGGGAAAAGCTAAAAGATTTAAAAAAATGCAGTAGCCTTTTTTTTTATTTTCTGATCACACAAGTCTTGTCAAAGTCTTCTCTTACTTGAGGAAAATAGACCCAGGATTTTTTCTGCTCACACTTACAGAAAGTTCTGTGCTGGAAGTAATACAGTACTGCTGCATAATGTAGTTTCCTATATAATTTAGCATCCTTTTTCATGGCATACTTAAAAAAGTTTTTCAGGAATCTTTTTGCCTCTGTTAAATGATGCCCAGTTCCACATGAAATATGATTACTTTAGGACTGATCGTGGTCTCCTGCTGAACCTGTCAGCTAGTATGACAACTTAAAATTAGTTTTGCACAGACAGAAGTAAAAAGTTGTTGCTGAATGTTAAGAAAAAAAAGGAACAAAAATAAATAAATAAATAAACCAAAAAAAACCCCAAAACAAACAAACAAAAACCCCACAAAAAACCAAAACCAAAACAAAGAAACAAACAAAACAAAACAACAACAAAAAACCCACCAATCAAACAAAAATAAAACCAAAAAAAAAAAAAAGGAAAACAGAGTTGGATGGCATGGTTTGGTAATATTGGGTCTCCACAGCTTTGTGTTCAAGAGGAGTTCTGAAGGAAATTGATTTAGGATTCTTTAAATGCTTAAAATCAGCTATACACTTAAATACTTTGCTGAATTGCTGCCTCACCCCAGAGAAAAAAAAAAAAGCTCACTCTAATCTCATTGGTATCAAATTTCCATTCCCAGTCTCCCTGAAAAATCAATTTACAGAATGAAAATTAATCCCTACTCCAAATGTGACCAAAAATGTTTTAATTTCTGAATAAAGTTTGCTTTTAAGAAGATAAAATCCAACTACACCATGAGGCAGACAAAGTATCATCTTACAATATACCTCTCTTTCTGATTGCTTGCCTTGGTTTGTGTTCCTGGATGATTTATGGAAGGAGTTTCTGGAGGAGTTCTGTACCCTCTGTCTCCTAATATGTGCTATTGTGTGCATTTACTACAATTATTAACAGCAACAACATTTCTTAGGTGGTTTTTAAAAGGGAAATGAATCATTGCCTAATATTTGCAAGTGGAAAAATAGTGGTACAGAGAGCTGAAAATAGTGTGACTAAGAGCCATGGCTGGTAGATGAAGGCAGGAGACAGAAGCAGTAATCTTGAAACCAGGTCTAGTGTTGGAAGCACACTGTCTTTCATCAGAAGTGCTGGAAACCACAATGAGATGTCATTAGCTTCAGGTGGTTATATATTTTGTCAAGGAAATGCACCACATCAGGATAAATGTTCTATGTCTTTGCCATCATATTAACACCTTGATTTTGTGTGCAAAATCTTTTCTTTCTTCTGATGAAGACTGGTCATTCTGGAGAGCACACAATGGCTGGGGGCACCATGAGGGACTGAGTCACTTCAGCAGTTTACTCCATTCAGTGTGGGGAAACACAGAAATCCATGAAGGGTATTCTTCCACTTTATGACAACAATTGTAAAGCTGTTTCAAGTGTCCTTCCAAAATAATCTCAACTGTGACCATAAAAGCAAGTCTATGGCATAACTGAACATTTTTTCAGTTGCAGAATTGAATCTTTTTCTCTTCTTAAAGTCATGACTTTTGGCTGTGGGCTAGCAGCTTCAAGAGAGTGACTAAATTCAGGTAGAAAGTTATATGAAATAAAAAAAAAAAATAGAAATTATGAAAAAACTGGGTGTGTGCCGCAATGAGAAGGAAGAATTGAAAATTATCCCAGAGTTTAAAGACTTGCAAAACAAAAAGGATTATGGCATTTTGAGAAGTACCTTCTGGAGAGAAAGGATGTATTTAAGCAACACAAAGTTACAGTTCTTGTAAACACTTTTCCAATAAAACATTTTTCTCTGTTAATGTTGCTCGTTGGCTGCCTCAGTCACCAAGAGCAAGAGTCCTGGACAGTTGGTGTAAAGCAGATTATAGACGCTCCTCATTTTGGAAATGGAAACCAGATGAAAAATTTGAACATTGCAGTCATGGACTGGCTCTCTGCAAATATTTAAAATATTGCACTAAATATCTCTAAGGGAAAGTTAAAAATGATGATACTCTGCACTGAAGAAAAATTACATTAAGTGTTTCCTGTTATTAAAATCACTCTGTATGACAGTGAGATTATAATGAAAATGCAGTTCCAGTATTAGAAGGGTATGAGATCTAGTAATTTTAGCACAGAAACAGCATGTGCCTGTAAGTCAGATTCAGTTACAACAGTTTGACACCTGCCTGATCACTATGGTCTTAGTCACCAAATATTATCTATCTAACCAGCACACCTTTGGAGAAAAAAACACAACATTAAATTTTTCTGCTACATAGCGGCTTTTTACTGGAAGGGTGAGGGGATTCAGATGTCTGCTGACTTTGCGGGGAAAGGTGCTGCAAAGAGGAAGGGTCTGTACAAATCCCTCAGCTAATGCCCCATGTCAGTGCCATCCCATGGGCTAATCTCCTCGGTGGCATCTGCTGACAATCTCTGGGTGAAACAAAATTACTGAAAAGAAAGAATTTTAAGATCCATAGCATTTAAGTAAAAGAAAAACAAATTATTGATTTCCTCTGAGAAGTAATTTTAGGCTTTGGGCTAAAATATTCCGCTACAGAACTTAACTGGTTTCACTTCACCAAGATAAACCACCAAGCTTTAGACAAGTGATAAATTAGATGTGCTCATACTCTGCCTACCACAGTGACATGAGATCTTGGATGGTTCTTTCCACAACCCACACTGCTATTTCTAAATTTTAAACTAAGGGAAGCAGTCCTCAAAAGGCTACCTTTCCCCATCAAATCTACAGGTCTGATTGGGCAAAGCAAGGATGAGTAGGAGATAGGATTTTGAGATGGTGGAAGGTTGAAATTCCTGCTCCCATTTCCCATTTTTACCTTCAATGAAAAAGCTTCATGGAGAAAGCTTCTTACCACATGAAGGCTACCATGTTTTATAGCTGACTCTCCTGCAAGAGTAGCAGGCTTGCTGGGGGAGTCCTGCCCTCCCTCTACCCATCTCCAGCAGCTGGCACAGGGAGGATTGTGGGGGGACCTGATTCTTTGCAACTGAGCTATCACTACGCACTTTAGTTAAGTAACAATTTTTTGTTTAGGGAATCATTTTATAGGTGTTGTTCCTGAGATATGATCCTTTCTTTGTCTAAATAGGCAAAGGCAACTTCTCTTGCTCTGGACCTCTGACTGTTACTGTGGTTCCAATTTCTCAGTGCTTCAGAGCAAAAATTGCCATCAACAGAAAAAAAATAGGAGACATGCTTCTGTTTGTCATGAAACATGGCCACAGTCAAATAGAAACCTGAGAATTCAATTCCCCCCAATTTAAAGGTGAAATTTAGGAAAATAATTATATAGGAGCTCAAAAGAGAAAAAAAGAAGCCAAACAAAAACCTCAACTAAAATAAACCAAAACAAAACACTTCAAATATCTGTAAAGTTATGTGGTTAGCTGACCTTTTAGTCTTTCCTCCTGCATTGGAGAGGAGCACAACGTGTGGTGGAATGAAGTCTCCTGATCTTTTCATTGCACTGGAAAGCTACAGCTTCTGTATGTTGAGTCATGCCCTGAGCCTAAACCTGTGTAGCTTGTTCAGCAAAGAGGCAAAACATGATGGCAGCTGCAGAACATTTGATTCACTGAGGCCTGCTGTGACACAGGCCAAAAGGCTACAGTGAAAAAACAACAGAACATTCTTATTTTACCATTTTCTTCCTAATCTTAAAATATATGTATATATTCATTCATGTCTTTCTATGTTGTTAGACAGGAATTTTTAAGAGGGATACAGGGAGTTTTCTTATCCTCTAAGATTTCCATTGAAGTATAATTTGAATACAAACATCTGTGTTGTTGGGACTAGTCTTTTCCTACAGATAGTAGTTCTCCAATTGACTTTACAAAGCAAACAATTACATGAGACAAACACTATGCAACTCTCATTTAGGTAAAAAGCAACATGCTTCCTATGCCATTGTCTATTATTAGAGAGGAAGCACAGAGTTTCAAGACTGTTGAATTTGAGCAATATTTCTAGGACCAGTATATCTCATCAGTTCCTCAAAGAGGAGTTAAAAAAATGTGGAAGACGGAACAAAAGATACAAAATCTTGCTCTTTCCCAGAAGATCTTTTCCTTCCTCTTTTGTTTGCCAGCATTACATATTTTCTCACCTGCCATGGGGGAAAAAATCTGGTCTTACGCAGTTACTTAACACATTAGACTTCATGACAGTAAAAATGATGCATTTAAATGTGATATTTGTGACTATGTGCCCAGCATAAAAAAAAAATCACTTCCTTAAATTCAATTTAGGCCTAAGGGATTCCGAGTGCAATTATGGTGTTGACTGGATTAGTACAATTGCTTAAAAATGCAAGGATATTTCATCAGCTATTCCTGAGGCTTGTAGGTTGTAGACCCAGAGAAACTGCCCATGGAAATAAGGACAGGATGTGAAAAGCTGGTTCATTATATCCAGTGATAAAGGTAATCAAAAGTATTAAATATTGAAAATGCAAAATAGTCTGTTGTAGTCATCAGTTGAAGCAAACTGATAAAAACTCGAAGAGAAGCAATGTAGCAAATGGGAGATGCACATTTTGCTTTAGATAAGTTATACAAAAATGCAGAGAATTTTGGATGTGGTATGAAAAGATTCAAGCATGCCTATCATATGACTGTTGCCTTTTGTAGCTGAGTATACATACAAGCAAGAACAGAAAGTATGTACATATTTCAGGTGATGCTAAGTTTTCTGTGGACAAAACAGATAGCTCAAAATGTAAAATGAATATTTATATGAATATTTATAAAATATGAAATTAATAATTCACTGAGAATCAGCTAAACTTATCACTACTAACATTTCTGAAAAGGTATTAGTTACTGGTATTGTACTTAATGTATAAAATACAAAACATGCAGTGTGCCAAAAGCTATCTTCTTGTAAAAGCATGTGTTTTCAAAATGCAGGTAGAAACTACTGTACTACAAATAAAACTGGCATAGGACAGATTAAATAGCATGAGAACAGTCCATATATTCTACTTTAAAAAGCAAAACCGATAGACACAATAATATTTAATTGACAAATAAGAGTAATTTAATGCCTTCTGAGATTCTTCTCACAGATTCTATTCTGAAAGTATTTTTTTATTTAAACAAAAAACAAGTTGTCAGAAATATGATAGGTTTGGAAAAGAAAAGAATCTAGGTATTTTGGTGAGGAAGGGTTTCTCTAGGTTAAATTAGTCATAACTTGTTCTTGGAAAAACATACAAAGAAAGGATAAGTCAAATTCTTCTGTAATATGCATGTAGACAAGAACTGCATTTGAAGATTAATTATCTCATTATTTTGCTAATATGCTGTAATTAAGTGAGCTATAGCACTGAAATTACTAAATGTGGGATTACTATTCCAGATTTGAACTAGCTTGTATCTCAGAAATGTTCTTCACTACACCTCAGCTTTAGGACATAATCATAATTAAATTACCACTTTATTTGATGCAGCTGTTTCATAAATTTGCACTTCAAAATAGTTCCATCAGTCACCATGTCATTTCCTGTGTTTTTTAATTATTGGTTGGTAAAAAAATTAAACCCAGGCAGTTTAACAATAGCACAGTAGCTTTTCCTTACACTCAAATTAGGCCTAAGGGATTCCGAGTGCAATTATGGTGTTGACTGGATTAGTTCAATTGGTTAAAAATACAAGGTTATTTCATCAGCTATTCCTGAGGCTTGTGGATTATGCCCAAGAAAATGAGGATTTAATTTCATCTGAATTATTTCCATTATTTCTAAAAAAACCCCATAGACACAGAAGGAAGCTTGGTAGTTATACTAGGACTGAGAAGACAGAACTGAATGAATGAAATGTCAATGGGATTTTTACCATTACCTTCCAAAAAGTCAGGAGTTCAGCCTAATCTACACTTCTAATGTAAGAAACACATGACATTAGCTTTTGAGGGTGTTCATATTTACTTCAGATATGCTCTAAATAGAATTTGTGTATTTTTTCTTACATTCCAGTTTCCAGTATTCAGTATTCATCATTACTTGTGAAACACAGAATTCTCTGTAAAAGTTGGATACCAAGCCTGCTTGAACTTTTGCCTTCTGTAGAGGTTGCATTTAAAGGGACATAACACCACGGCAGTTTGCCACAGATCACTGCTCCTGTAGTACAGTCAGGTACGGGCAGCTGTGCTTGTCTGGTATTTTAATACCTGACTGCTTCAAGTCAGATGTCATTCCAGAGCTATTATCATTACTCAGAAATAGCTGGAATGATAGCTGTAGGCAGTCTACCATTTTCAGGAGAGATATTGGTTTCTTGGTAGTCCTGAAATGTGCAAAGCCACACTGTAGTATTTCTTTTAGACATGATTTCAATTAGAGGACATGGTTATCAGTCCCTATTGGCATTGTTTATAATAATCTGCTGTATGCTAATATGCAATATCATTAAAGTGACATTATTATTCATGAATACATTTGGAAAATCTCATTCATCATACATCCCTTAGAAAAACTAAAATAACAAATATAAGCAAGATCATTCATCTTTCACAAATTGGAATCATCATGACTAACCACAGTACTTTGCTTATGAAAACATTTATTTTCATTCTTATATTTTGTGGATTTTGAACCTTTTGAATGCAGTGGACAGAATGTTGCCTCAAACTGCCAAAATATATTGTGGATCTTCTTTGCCATTCTCCTGAGGCAATAAACATCCTATCAAAACTGCAGGTGGGGAAGCCCTCTTTCCACAGGAAAATGATTCAGGATGTTTCTACTGAAGAATTTCTACCTTATAAACTCTATAACATCTTGGTATCATCCAAAGGTCACTCAAATGGAGTAGAATAGGTACATTTGTAACAAGTAGGACAGGGATACTAAGAGACGCTTCACAGCTATGGAATACAAGGATAAACTACCCAAGCTATAAGAAAACATTCCTGTATACAAGGGGAAAAAAAAATAAATCATATTTTGAGTTTGGTGAGACCTTAATTAAAACCTATGGGAAATACAGGCAATAACAATGGATCCTTTTAAAGAAATCTGACTTTTAAGGAAATTTTATTAGAGAAAATAATTGTCAAACTTAAATCTTCAGTGGTTATCAATCATCATAGCTCAACCTGTTTGAGTGTCACTATCCCAATATGCATCAGTTGTGACTCTGACCTTTCAGTGGTTAGATACCAGCCCGATAAAGTAAGATAATGAAGTACTCAAACAGATATGTACCATCTGAAAGGTAATATACAGTTTCAGATAAGATCATGTTATTTATGGATAGATATAGGAGGTTCTTCATGTATTTTATTGCCAGGAAACTGACAATAAACACGGTAAAGCACATGCAGAAAGACTAACTTTTAGTCCTTTGAAGATGTCAACATATAAATATATAAAACTTACAAAAACTACATTATAAAACCTTTTGTATTTCTCGAATGGCTAAAATTAATTCTCTTACTACAACTGTGAAAATCCTCTTTCACAAAAAGTAAAAGTAAGTAGCAGATATCAGTAAACCTGGCTCAGGGGGATTTCAGTGTGCAAATCTCCATCTTAACATTAATTTTTTATCTAGCTAAAATAGGATCGCTTCTGAACACTATTGTATTTTTTGAGCAATACAGTTGCATATCGGTACATGGATTTCACAGATTAGGTATCTCTTTTAGAATAAATTAAAACTCTTCCAAATATGAAATATAATATTTTACTTTATCACCACTTTTTTCCTCTCCTCCCAAAAGAGGAAATAAATCCTATCAACAAGAGCTTGCATCTATAGTAATCTGTGATTGCATGCTTATGTCCATGAACAGGAAATTGGGCTCAGTGATATGACCACCAAATCTGTTATATTCAGATTCCAGATCACAACTGGTGCTGATTAATTAGTTTCTATACCTCTATAATAGATGTTGCTCTGTTAATTCTGTGCATTCAATAAAAGAGGTGATGCAAAGCATGATAAAGTATGCTGAAAAAGTGAAAAAATGCAATGGCAATAGTTGTAAAAGGTACACTGTAATATGGTGGATGCAATTAATTCACTTGATATTATCTATAAAAAAACTGATCCTGTTCTCACCAGGGAAGCAGGCTGTGCTGTATGCTTGATCTATGGAGACCCTCTGCATTTTAATGTGACCAGACTAAATTATTTCCCCTGCATCTATTTAAAATGTGCCCAAATTATGTCATTTCAGGGTAGACAGCTTGTATTAAGACAAAGAAATACAGGAGGAATGCTGAAAAATATTAGTCTCACGTATATAAGCACATTCTATAATGTTCAGCATGTAAAGCTTTTTAATTTTTTTTTTCCATGATCAAAATAACATGGGAAGATACCCAGCTCCTAATTTATTCTTCTTCTTAATTGTGCTCTACATGTGTAATATGGTAGTTAGTGGTTAGCGGTGAAAAAAATATTCGTCTCTAAAAAACATTTCTAGGTTAGCGTCTTTATCATCCCCAAAATAAGGAAGTTGGGAGGGGGAATATTCAATGGATATATTACAGTGTTATGTTTTTCTGTCTGTTAAGTATTTTTGATACTTATGTATCAGTTTTCTAAGATGATGAGCAGGCAAATTCATTTGTCCTCCATGTCTCAAAGGACATAACAGCATGATGAATCAGCCCATTAAGCCTCAGTGGTGCACATGTTGCCTTTTATCCTTTTCTACCTCTGATGAACCATGTGCTGATGAAAATCAAAACATGTAAGTGTGTGTAAGAATGGTGAAAACTTGTTAGATATTGAAATTACAGCAGAAAAAAACATTCAAAAAGATTCAGCAGCCTGCAGTGGCTGACATCCCTGTTCGAATATTACAGCACACAAGCCATGGCCACATCCTGCAGTCCGTGGGATCCCTGCCCTTGTCTGAGGAGGGATTAGAAGATGTAAAAGCCCTTTTACTTTCTCCTAAGCAAATTCAGGCTCACCAGGCCTGTAATTGGGCCCAGTGTAAGGACTTGTGCTCCTGCCAATCCCATGTTGCCATATGTCCCCCTTTCCGAGCTGTCCCATGTTGCCATCTGTCCCCACGCCAGCCCGGTCAGTCAGGGCCATCTGTTTCTGCCTGTTCCATCCCATGGGGCCAGCTGTCTCACCCCTTTCCAGGCTGGTGCAGCCACACACCTTGTCTGGAGGTACAAATTCCTACCAGTCATGGATAAATATCTGCTAAAAGGGACAGAAAGCAGGAGCAACAGCCTAAAAAAAATCAATTTGTTCTCTCTACATTTCTTAATTAGTCTCTAGTAGAAGTTTCACCATGAAAAGTTTTTTGCAAATCCTCATAAGTTCCAGCACTGACATTTTATTGAAACTCAGCCCAAGTGGTGGAATTGGTACTGGGAGACAGTGGGAGCTGATTTTGCAATGTGCAAAAATCACATTACAAAACCTGTTACTATGCTGCCAGGTAGGAGCTCATCTGGGAACACAAGTTTACAAATCTGTTCCTGTACCTTCATAAGAGCCTAGCTTTGAGTCTTCAGAGTTATTAAGCTTATCTCCAATGCAGTACCATTAAGGTGGTGGCATACAGGGAAATAAACCCATCTACTCCCCAGCTTTTTGGAAAGTGTCAGTCTACAAAACTAGATTTAACCAAATCAGTGGAAAAAATGGAAACGCTTTTGAATTCCTTTGAAAAAGCCATTTCCTTGGTCACTGTGGGCTGTTAGTTGTATCTAGGTGAGGGACATGGGGAGAATTTTCCACTTTACAGTCACATATTCTCACGTTCCTGCTCCCTACTGGGACAAAACACAGGCATGCACCAGCTGTCCATTCTTCTTCCCTCCTATCTTCCCACAATCTGGTTTTCACAGTTAAGAAAACTGGAGGTGTGGACTGGACATGAGCCATCATTTTTCCTAGCAGGTAAGTCTAGACATAGCTTATAATACCCTTCATACCAGTTCTCTTCCCTCATTTCCAGTCTGTAGCAAATTTTTACTTACTTATATTGAAATCAGTGTTTTTAAGTGTTCCAATTTGATTGATGCCATGGAGAAATCAGTGTCATTATTGCTGCAAAATATTTAGGGAGGAATTGTTTCAACATTCTGGCTGTTTATCCAATAAAATATTTTCCATGAAACAGTGGAGGTTAAAATATGAGATTTGAAATCCCATATGCATTGACGTAGATGCTATAACTTCTGCTGGTTTGAGCAGGGCCACAAAGCCACCCTGTGGTGAATATTCTGCTCAGTTTGTCTCTCTACATGTCTAATCTATTTAGGTGCTTCTGAAGTTAGCAACAATATTATCCTGGTACTAAATATGTAAACAGCAATCTGATGCAAGTTGGAATGTTTTATTTCATTGGAGAATAGTGTCTTATTAAATCAAAGACACAAATAAATCTTTTTCTCCATTATTTTCATGAGGTTCAGGTTAGATATCTATGGTTTAGCTCACAGCTGTATACTTTCTCTGGGCTCTGAAGTAAAGGTCTTGGGTGGTTGTCAGAGATTATCTTGGCTTAAAAAAAGCACAAAGAATTTTAAAATGATTTCACAATATGGAATAAGAAATGATGAGTTGCACTGACAAAATAAAATTTGTATTTTAAACATTAGCACCACATGTTGTTAATCTTAAAAAGAAATTTATTCTTTAGCAGAAGATCTGACTATATTATGTACACCTCGAAGTATTATCTTGTTGCCTTTTTAAAAGATTGCTGATGAATATTGGAATATGACTTCATATAAAGTTACAGCCATGATAAATGCAATATTCTACTGAAAGCACTGCCTGACCCCAGAAAGCAAAAAGAGCAAAATGAAAAAGAAATTGTGTATGCAGCAGGATCTTATGTTACTACTTACTCCAGTAAGGGACAGTTACAACTGAGATACTTTGGGTGAATGTAGGGTGAGAGAATAACTCACTAGACCAAATGCTGTTCGTAAGCCTCTGGTCAAAGTCTGAACTCAGCTGAAGTTGGAGCCATTCTGTTTGACAGCATAGGAGAGATCTGGCATCATTTGCCCCAGAGGTGGGAATCCACAGTACCAGCTATGGCTGCTCATGGTCCCTGGCATGGCAACTAAACGTAAATTACGTACGAAACATGTGGCAAAGCTGGTGTCCTGGTGATGAGTTTAGTGACACCAACCCAGTGCATTGGCAGCTTTTGCATCAGAAAGCCAAACCAAAGCAAAAGCCATTGTTTCCATAATTTCCTTACTGTGCACAAGCAGTGCTCCTGGGGGTCAGGATACAGGGAGCGTATGCTGTCTGTCCACTGCACTGGCAGCAGACTGCACAGCCACAGTGAGATAGAGTTACCCACCAAAGAGTCTATGGTAGGTTTTGATAACACATGAACAGATGCTCTCAGGCCCTACCCAATGCTTGTGCAGTTCCAGAGAAGAGTGTCAAAAGGGAAGAAAAGGGGAAAGAAAATCCCAAGATGTAGTAGAGGTACATTATCAGTCATTCTGCCATTATGAAAATGAACAGCAGGTAGTCCATTAAGCCCAGCCTTTTCACTGAACAATTGGAGGTCTGATAGCCATTAGAAGCAGGTCATATTTTATAGTAGCTGACTCCCTCAACTCTTTCTCCTATAGTACATTTAAATGATTCTTTGGCAAGTGAATCAGCTTTGTTTCTCCTGCACAGGTCTGGGAGATGGGATAAAGAAAGACATTTATTTTTGCAGAACTGGATCTCTTGTCACCCACTCCCCTATGAAACTCAACTACTATCTGCTAAGCCAAAATGAACTTTAATAAATGAGCCGAACTCATTAGCTATGTGAAGCTCATGCTTACAGTCATAATGATTTTAAAATGTGTGGCTGCATCTTGAAGAAGAACAGAGCTTGACATAATTTCAGTTATCAAATACTGGTAATTGACACAGAGACAGGCTGTGCTTTACACTGGGTTATAATTAATCCACTTCAGTGACCTCAAAGGCTGCACTTCTGAGAAATCTACCACTTACGTTTTGATTCTTTGTCAACTACTTCAGCAGACATAAATTACAAATGAGGTACTAATGAAGTATTTCATCACCTGTTTACCTTCAGTGATCAGTTCCCTTACCCTAATTTACAGGAGGCACAATTTTTTTGAAGCTACTGTCAGCTGGAGCTGCCTTTTACTCTGAGCTGTTATAAATTAGCACATAGCTGTGCTTACTCTCACTGGCTCTTTGTTCTTGGTTTTAAAATAATACAGCATAGGAGGAAATTAGTTTGTGTTTAGAAACAGATGGATAAAAAGAGAAAAAATTGTAATTTTTTTCTTGTCTATTCTTTACTTTAAAAGCTCACTACATAGAAGGAAATTCCCCGCTCATATAAATACACCAAATCTTACTGCAGTGGGTGTGACTGTGCCTATTTAAACCAGTGGGGCATTTGACTCATGTTGAGATTAAATCCTGTCATATTACCAATCCCTTGGAATGATCTTGTACATGTATGTGTCAAAGAGTCACCTCAGTATGCCAAAATATTGCCACTGAAAACCTTACAATATACCTGCAATGCTCACATAACAGACCCTAATTTAAAATGGCAGGGCTCGATTCACACATGCAGACTGAAAAATACAGTGTAAGGGATAATTTGAGGGATGAGTAAGCAACAATTTTACTTTCAAAGGCTGGCAGGTGAGACTAAGCCATATCGTTCTGACCTGGTGTTCTAATGACTGTGGGCTGCTCCTAGTCTGCCCCAATTGCTGCCAGTGCCTCCCCTCAGTCCCTGCCCATGGGCTCTGCACCATTCTCCTCCATGATGGAGGGACCTCTTTTCTTTCTTAGGCACTGGTGCTTTTACACCCGTCTGTTCCTCCCAGCAACCTGATCAGTTTTCTTCCACTTCTTCCTGCTGACAACAGTGGTTCTCCTGCTCTACATTAGTGTCTCCACCATCCTGTCCTTTTCTGGTGCTACTGTGTGGCCCACTGTATCTTTCAACTCAACAAAGGCTAAGTATTTTCCATGTTTTTAATGTGAGTGTTCCATATTTTATCAACTCTTCTAGGTCAGGAAAAAGTTAGGAAAGTTTCCTCATATTTTTCCGGACACCTAAGAGGAAGAGTGAAGAACTTTAATTATGGGAAAAGCTACATGTAATTTGTGAGTTCTGTTTGATTCTAGGCACTTCACATGAAAGCTGCTAATGGACTCACAGTTGGCTGGAGTTCAGGGCAGACTTACTTTTCAAGTCTGAACCAAACCAGGGAAGGTAGTATTCGACAGATCATCTGGATTTCGTTGAACGTTGAGGTGAAACAGAAGGTTGCGTGACAAATGAGAGTAGAACATATTTGTTTATTTTTTGACGAGGTCTTTAATTGGCTCCTTTAGGGAGTGAATTGAAGAAAAGAGACAGAGAAACAGACTCCCGTGTTCTGGAGAAAGAGGAAGCATGTAAAAGGTGGGGAGAGATGAAGGACCTTGGGCAATGCAGGGGCCTCTTAAGACTGCCAGACATGAGGCAATGAAATGTACCTAAACATACAATTTTGTCTACACTTGAAAATTTCCTATAGAAAATGAAGTCATGAGTTATTGCTTACAGAAAATCATGATCTTATTCTTGTACTTCCACTGACAAACATCCTTGAAAAACCAAACTGCAAACCTACAGTACCACATAACTGGAGCTAGAGAGAAAGTGTAATGGAGGTACCGCAGCGTTCTTGGGCTCAGCACCGGTGCAGTGACCTCGGGCTGCCATACCACAGGGTCTCAGGGCTACCAGTGGAGAGCAAAGAGGCTGTGCCCAGGAGGCATCCCAAACAGCCTCTCAGCAGAGATGCTGCTGCAGCCTCCAGGGACAAATGGAAGTTCTAAGCACAATGCCCAGCACGTAGGAGCCCAAATATATGTGCTTGGATGATGGAACTGTACAGATCACATGCCTTTAGAGGTTTTCTCCTAAACTTATTTATGCATTCAGGTCCAGTTATAATGGAAAAGCCATAGTGTAAGTTCCCACTGCACTGGTAAAATAATATTCTGAAATAATTTGTTTCTGGGTCAGTTTTGCTCTAGGTCTACAGACTGCAGTGCTGAGGGTAGGAAGACACTTGAGAAAATTCTACCAGAAGGCCACAAACACTGAACCCTGGACACCTTTCCTCAGACATCTCCAAGGTGAAAACCTGTTACTGAGATTCATTGTCCTACATGACACAGGATCTGCTCCATGAACATTTCTCCATGGAAAATATGGGAAAATAAAAGGCTATGTTCGTCTTTTGAGTGTGCAGTTTCCTGGACCTCCCCACATCTCTCAAATCACCTCTCAGATTGCTCAGGACTGACCACACTTTGCACAGTAAATACAAAGTATTTTCCAGTCTTGAGAAAAACAAAACCTGAAGCTCAAAGTGCCAGCAAGGTCCAACCTACTAAAAATTTCCATAGGTTTTCATAACCAATTACTTTTGTATACAAGGGGAAAAAGAGTTATTACTATAGCAACTATCACAATACATAATAGTGAAAATTTTTTAAACAAGCTGTACTTCTTGCAGGTACAGACACATCATGATGACACATAATTTTTTCTTTTGCAGTTTTGCAATAGTTGTAAGCAGTATATAAAGGATCTAACACTTTGCTTTTCAGTAGTGATAGGACACTGCATTTAGTGGTACTGTCTTTTGTTAATGAAAATTTTATTCAGAAAAGAAATTAATCACTTGGATGGGGGAAACAATAATGGAATTTAATTATAGAGACTTTTAAAGGTAATGAAAGAGGGAAACGGTAGAGTGGAGTGACTGTCCCTTTTTAAGGTGAGCAGGACTACAGAGTAGCTTAATAAACCTCTTCTATGAAGACAGGCTGAGAGAGTTGGCATTGTTCAGCCTGGAGAGCGGAAGGCTCTGGGGGAGACCTCATAGGAATCTTCTGTTACCTAAAGGGGGCTACAAGAGAGCTGGAGAGGGACTTTGGACAAGGGTATGTAGTGATAGGACAAGGGGGAACAGCTTTAAAGTGAAAAAGGGCAGGTTTAGATTAGATATTAGGAAGACATTCTTTATTGTGAGGGTTGTGAGGCACTGAAACATGTTGCCCAGAGAAGATGTGGATGCCCCATTCCTGGAAGTGTTCAAGGCAAGGCTGGATGTGACTTTGAGCAAACTGGTCTAGCGGAAGGCGCCTCTGCCCATGGCAGGGTGGTTGAAACTAGATTATTTTATCATTATTCCTTTCAACACCAACCATGATTTTGTTGGTCTTCAGCAATGCTGGTAACCACTGTCCACCATGCAGGATGCAAGTACAACTCACTGCTGTGGGCAAAAAAAAGAGATTCATCCATCATCCAGTTCATGCCACTGCAAAAGAAACTCCTTTTTCACAGATAATCCCAAATCAAGGCAGCAGTTGAGATGCAGCTGAAGTCTGCCAGGATTTGTCATCTTCATTCCTGCCATTGTGCTGCTACCTACGGGAAGTCCAGAATGAGAAGAAGAAAATTACTGACCACAATAGATAAGCTATTATTTTGCTGCATTTTCATTCCATCCAGTGGCCACAGGCAGAAGGCAAACTCAGCCCACCTTGGTGAAGTTTGCCTCCCCTGTGGGCTGTTAGGCTGGGTTTTGAGCTTAACACTGGCAGATAAGACTAGTGCAGGCATGCAGGTGAAAACGGGGGATGGACTTTCTGTTGACGATGCAAAAGTGAAGCAGTTACAATACCCTTCTTATGCAGACAGAGATACAATGCTATCCTTTGATGCTCTGTAGCTTCTGGATTTACCTTGAAAGAAGGAATTGTAAGGACTGTAGGGAAAGGAAAAGCAGGAAAGTCACTTAACTTACCCTCACCCCCAAAGCCTGCCTCCATGCAACTAAAGCAGTTTGGGTAAATCCAAATTCATCCTTTCCCTGCCCAGTTCAAAATATTTGAAAATGCCAGAATTTCCTGAAAACATCTGTGTACCTTTTTTAGGATCCAAACTCATCAAAGAACTTAAGTCCATGATCAATTGTATGCACATGCTCAAGTTCTCTGCTGAACTGAAACCTAAATTTGTGCTTTGTGATTGTTACACAATTTCATTGTCAATCTAATTTAAAAAAACCCTATGAAAAGCAATAGAAAGCAGAAGACTGTGTGTCTGTTTCTATTTTAATAATTACATGCACTTAAAAAGTTTAATTACATAGTCATTAGATCCTGTTCACATAAAATCCTGGCTAGCTTATTTTTATGAAGTAATTTTTACTTTCCATAGTCCTGTAGATCACAAAACTGGCAAATGTACATTTGTTACAAATCAAGAATTATCTGAAAGGTAAATTTCATATTAATGGAACTAATGTGCTTTCTTTTAAAACATCTTTGGTTATTTCATTGCTTACCATAATTTAAGACTTGGCTGCATAACGAGCGTTGCACTTTGGCAATTGCTAAAATGGTCTGTGTGTGGTCAAGACAGCTGTGTCTGTTGTTGCTGAACATAATGCTGACTTAAGTAACCAGTATCCGCTTCAAGTAGGATTTCAAACCTTTTTGCTTTCTTTCATTAATACCAGGTTACACAGACAGAGAAAAGGGGGGCCAGTGCTGACCTGTCTTGCTTGTTGTTCTGCTAACTGAGCGGCAGGCAGATAGAACAGGAACAGATTGCAATCTCTGCCTTCAAACCTTCAGCAGTGAACAGCATCTGAGCAATTTCAGGATGTTGTGTTTTGGGGTTCATCTCCCCATCTAACAAAGTGCTAATCCTCAAATGACTTCAATTTCCACTTCCAAAATGTTCTGAAGAAATCCCATGCTGTCTGGTGCAATGCTTTGGTCTTTGAGCTGCACAGAGGTGGTCTGATCCCTATCTCACTGGGAACTGGGAAACAATGTCACCCAAGTCAATATATAAGTAGTATATACAATATCTAAACTTGGCATGAGAGGAAAATTGCCCCATGATTACACCACTCAAGGAAGTACATTTAAAGCAAAGAAGAGAGATGGGGATCAAACAGATATAAAGGGCTTTAGGGCAACTGTACCAGCTGAGGAATTCATGCCTGAACAACAGCAGGCGGTGGCTGCTGCCTTCCCAGCCAGGCTGCACCTCTGTCCATGTCCTGCACAAGCTGCCAGCACACACATCCAAGGGAAAAACACGGCCTGCCCAGCTGGTGCCAAGTCTGCCTCTGCAGACCTTGCCCACTTTTTGGGACTCATTGGCACCCTGTGCCTCCCCAGGGAGAGCACAGGCCAGAGGTAGGTCTCATCACTGCACCCCTTTTCCCAAAATGACCTCTTCATTGTGGAGACGCTGTGGTCCCTGTGCCATACGTTATGTAATTTATATGTAAATGAGGTGGCGAATATGCACAAACGAGCTCCACTGCTCCAGTGGATTCCACCACGTAGAATCTGGTTTCTATCAGAAGCATACACAGATGGGGTTTCTGCAAATTAAAGAAACCAAGGTGCAATTGCTTATAAAGAATGTACCTACTGATAAAATGCTGAGAGAAAACAGGAAAGTGGTAAGTATTTGAGCCTTTAAATAACACTGCTTTTTCTAGTTGTGAAATGTTTTGAGCTATACCTCCAATTGCACTCACATTTAGCTATTATTCAGGAAATATGACTGTTGAGATTTATTCCAACACATTCCAAAACACCCTTGTAAGATGAAATTTAACATCAAGTGAACAACATGTTCTACATAAACCTTTTTTTAAAGCAAATAGGGGGAAAAAATCAAGTCTTGTTTTAAATTAACCTTTCAAGGTCATGTTGGGATAAAGCCATTTAAATATATATCAAAGGGGTATAGAAATGTGCAGCTTACTGCAATGTGTTCTTATACAGTAAAAATATGTCCTCTTTTTATACATTGATTCATATACAATAAATATATTTTCAAAGGTTACCTTGAAGCTGCTATCCACATTTCTTAATCATTTGTGTTACAATTGAATCCATGCAACCGTATGTGTGAAGAGTTTAATTTTTTTTCTCCAAAAAAATACTGCAAATAATTTCTTTGTTATAAGAGGCATAAATCAGTTTATTTCTGTTGGGTTCACTGGACCTACCGCAATTTGCACTAGTTGAAAATCTGGCCCTGACTCTTTAATCCACAGATATACTTTGTCATTGCAGTTTGTATAAACATGAGATCAGCTAGTACTTCCAGACCCAAATGAACTCCTTGATAGTTCAAACTCAGACTTCAGTTTTAAATCTGAATTTTGCTGTCATCATTTATCTTACAACTGACCACAAGCAGACACAGAGCGTTGCTGGGTTTTGTGGTATGGTTTTGTCTGGTGATTTTTAAAGGCAAGTAAGTACCCTGTTTTTCTCCAGACACAAAAATTTAAGTGACCCATTACAAGTTAACATAGCTGAGTGTACTTTTCTTAATAAGCTTTGAAAGAGCATTCAGTAATAACCCAAACAAATCTAGCATCCAGCAGATTCTCATTGTTTGAGTCAATCCTCATTATAAATTGTTCACAATGCCTTTTTAACAAATAGGACTATTTTCAGGCAATGGAAATGCAGGAAAGGAAAAGAAATAGGTGATTTTCTGTTTCATTCTATAATTTAAAATGTACACATGAGGTTGGAAAGGTTATAAGTCTTCTTTTATTGTGCAAGGACCAACCCATAAGAAATTTGAAATAAAACAGTTATTCACAAATGTGGTTTCAAACACTGGTATTTTATACACAGTGTCAGTATTATTAATTTTGTCTTGCATTTCCCCAAATAATTCAAACTACTTTGTAGTCAAAACAGTCAGAAACATAAACTTGGTTCATTACTGCACAGCTACATGGGAATGAAATCCAAAGGGTATTTCATGGTGGATAGCCTTTCTGAACACATTAGAAGAAGAGAGAAATACTTAATCCTCTTAAAACTATCGGGAGAGTTTCAGTTGGCAAACTGGTCATACTGGAATTTGACCATATGCCACCAAAACCTCTATGAACTGCCCTAAAATGCAGTTTCTCAGGAATGAAGCAGTTGACTACTGTACGGAGAGGTGAGAGAAGTGTAAAATAATTAATAGTCTAGAAAATAACATGAGGTGAAGACTGAAGGTAGTAATAGCCATACTACTATGTACTTTCAATATTCTTACAATATACTTTCAAAGTACTTATTATCTGAGAATTTCAAATTAATTTCTACATATGTAGTGCAATAATAGAGACAAATATTATGCAAGTGTAACAGAGGAGTAAACTAAGCCATAGCAAATTTGCACCACTTGCTTTAGGCAATGCAGATGGTTATTAGGAATGCAGAGAATATAATTAGTAATTCTGTATTGTACTGTGTTATTTTAATCACAATACCTTTTCTCTCTGGCATAACTTCTTATACATTTAGGACCAGATTTGAAAAGATTTATATGAAAAGCTGCGGGAAGAAACCTATAAGGACTTTACTCTGTGCAGTTTCAGGAGGAATTTGGATCCTAAGTCACTGTGAGAGCACCTGGGTCTGATACTTGCAAAGTAAAGCAGAACTGAAGAACCCCAGAACTTGTTTCCACACCAGCATATCAATGAGATACTTCCAGTTTAGGAATGCAACATTCAATTTGTACACTCTAGATCCACTCGATATCCATGAAACCTTCTCATGTGCTGAAAATGAGGAATTTTGCTGAGACACAAACAGTGTACTATATTTTATTTCTGGTATGTGTATCCAGCTCTACCTATGTGCATTACTCCAGATGACCATCCTCGGCAGTGGTCTAGAAGTTCCTCTGTCGTCCAGAAATTGAAAAACAAGATCTGCAGATCCCTTCAGAAACATTGCTCTTCAGGGAATAATAGATGAGTTGTCATTACATTTGGTGTGGAAAGTTGCCGTCAGACTTGGCAGTTCTCATTCCAAAAATCAAACTTTGAAGTTTTCCTTAATGTTGAGGGCTTATGATATAAATACAAAAGTAAAGATTAAGTTTTATAGGTAGTTTACCAGACTAAACATAGTTGTGAAAACTTAAAAAAGAAAGATTCCAAACATAGCAACAACCTCCACAGTGGAAAAAATGAAATTTAGGAACTGCTGTCTACCAGCTCCACCACATGGCAAAGGAGTAATTTACAGTTCACTTGCTAGAAAGAGGATAATTTACATTTAAAATCTTAATCTGCCTCAATTTTTTTCAACAGACTTTTCTCAGTAGAGTCTGAGAACAAAACTGTGCCAAAGGCACATGTGAATTTAAAATGAACTTAGTAAGACAATAACTCATGGCTTGCCAGAGCAGACAGTCCTATTCAGATGAAAAGCTACCTCATCCTGCAGTGAGAAAACTACATTTTCTTGCTTGTGTGTAGGAGAGTAGAGATTGATTTCTTCTTGGAGCTCCTCTACATGACCATAACATAGCTAAACCAGAAAATTCCCTGGCTCCAGGGGCAGACAGACAAGACCACAGGGAAACTGTGGTGCTACAAGGTTACCCCGCTGATATGCCATGAGCCCACCACCAGCCATGGCCTCTCTTGCTTCACCCTCTCTGGAGACAAACTTCACACCACATATCTGCGCTCCTTCGAGGTACACACAACCAACATCCATTGCATCCGTGAGAGAAGAGGTTCTTAGTGCAGAAGACAGATGAAATTATCTTGTGAAAAATATTTAAAGCATTAAACTCCTTATTCAGAATACAAATAGCCTTGATTGGCACAAGACAAGCTATCAGACAAGTGAGTGGACTAGATTTTTCCTTTCAGTTGAAAAAAATGAAAGAAAAAAAGTTTGTACAGTGGTACTGCTCTAATACCTGTGTTTATAAATGTTAGTCTTAGCTGCTGTGTTCCTTGGTGTCTATATCTATGGAATGGTTAAATTTGATTCATTTGGAAAGACCACTTTGGGACAAGTAGCTAATTCATGTGTAAAGCATGTCATGAAATTGGCTCAAAATGAGGAGTGGTATAATCATCGTAAGTAGAAACTGAAGCTGACTCACCATCTTTTTCAAGTTTTGCTTTACTGGTCTTCTGTGGCTTCATATTTTTTTTAAAAAATAGTTCTGTATTTTTAATATAATGTCAGAAAGTCCACTGTAAGTAATTTTTCAAATTTAGAGCTAACTTTATTTATTCAGATTGTGATACATGAAGTTTCTCCAGCTATTTCTGACACTAGATTTATGAAAGAACTTAGACAGTGTATGGAGCTAGTGTTTTAAGTAGCATAGTCTTATCAGAGAAGATAGGGAAGATTAGGATTTCTACATTTATCTAAGGCAAGGCAGAAAATACCAGAATCCACATCTCAGCAAGAAAAATCTGTATGCTCATGTGCCTCCATAAAAGCAGGGCAGGGTGCCTGGGAGGTAGGACATGGGGAAAATTGTAAGACTATGCAGGATACTGGGTTTTGATCATTACTCTCTTGACCTCCAGTAGTATTAGACTTTCCTGGATACAGTTTTTCAACTTGTTCAGCAGTCATCTGCTTTCTCTAGGCAGTGATTTTTCATTGACTAATCATTCACAAGTTACCATGAAATAAACAGCCTCATAAACTTAACTAATATTTACTTTAAGATAGTGCAGGAAAACCTGCCCCATGGGAGGTGAAGTAGGAAAGCACACATGTAGTAGTGAAGGTGGGTGTGCTTCCATATCTGGAGATAAGCACACAACAATGGAATGGCAACAAGGCATTGACATTTTTAAAATTAATAACTTGAAATTGTCAATTTCAAGAAAAGCATAAAATTATTCTAATTCCACTAAAAATTGTCTCTATTGCATCCAGATCGAATCCTGGGGTTTATTTTTTCCAAAGTGTCTTTTTATTCCAAGTTCCATGATTGATTTTGTGGTTTTTTGCTTTCAAATCAAATTACTTCCCTTTAATATTTTGTTCTGAGCTTCCCCATGGGGTTCCACATTGCTTTCTATGTCCTTTGATATTCTGTCTGCGCAGTGCGTTGTAAAATGAAAAAAAAATACTGATATCACAGTAAAATTTTATCTTTTAGTCTTTATAATGAACAATTTATTTGTATTGGTTCTGTTTAGTCCTATTCTGGGATGACATAAAATCACATATAATATAGAGAAGGATTAAAAAAAAAGAAACTTCATAACTTGGCATGGCTGTCCAATATTCAGAGTACAGTAATCACTATGATGGATGTGGGAAGAGAAATAATGAGTCCCTTTACTTTATTTTTTGCAGTATGGGTGGAAACCATGAAACTTTTCAGTCTAATCATTCTTCACATCCACCCTTGATAAAATTCTCAGCAGTCAGCACAGATTTAAGAAGAAAAAAAGGCACTGCCTGTCTTGTTTTTCAACATTTGGAAAGTTTTAAGCAGTATTGCAGGTGGGAAGATGGTCACAAACATATTTTATTTTTCATAGTTTCTCTCCAGATTTTAAAATGAAAAATGTAATGCAGACTCTGACATTAGAAAATATTTTGGAGCCATTAAAAAATGAAAAATTGAGACAAAACAGAGCATACAAAATATGTTTTATTTTTGCAGATAAGATTTATGTGAAATCAGGATTTTACATTTGATTAACTGTTTACAGGTGACTGCATCTGCAGTACTGGAATGCTGCGATATATTGAAGAGAGATTTAGAATATTCATAGTCTGAGTATTGAAAAAATTAGGGAACTGAGACAAAAAGGGAAAACACCAACCAATCAGTGGAAAAGACAGGTCTACATTTGTATTTGTCACTTAACCTATCTAATTTTAAGTCAGGGGGACTCATAATTCTGATTATCATCCAGAGAAAATTTTGAAGTTCTATTTCAAGTAAGAACTGTTCCTGTGGCTTTTTCAGCGGATTGTTGAGTACAAGCTGAACTGCTACAGGACAAGAGAAAATTGTACTTTTAAAGTCAAATGCTACAATGCAGGAGTTTACCTTTCAGGATGTATGTATAAATGCAAACAATAAAACGCTACACGATAAAAGCAGCATCTTACAATAAGCTTCCTGAAGTATGCAATGTGCCCACTGCCACTTTCCTTCCCTTGAAATGCTTTTAGTTCATATCCCACCAGGAAGTGACAGGCTGACATTTGGAAGGGACTTTTATCAAAGGAGCCTGCTGTTTACTCCAAACCTGATTCTGCGGCTGTCGGTGACAAAGGAGGCTGGATACTTTCACAGTTAATTGCTGCAATTTGTCATACCTGAGATTCGGGGACTGAGTTTTATTCCAGATTATGTCAGTACTCCCCAAATGCCAGCTGTGGGGCAGCTGCTGCCATGGGCCCTTGTCCGGGGGCCGGGACTACTGGTGGTAGTGTGGGACAGCAGATGGCATGCGTGGCGGGGCTGGGGCCTTCCGTGCCTTGGAGGGACAGCTGCCACTAAAATCATCAGCTCTGTTCTGACCACTACAAAGCCTCTGCTGAAAGTAATGTCAGTGAAAGGAAGAAGGTGAGGTAAGTGTCTGCAATGGATCTGGAGCAATGGGCACTCTCCCAAGAGGAGAGGCAAGCTGGGCAGTCAAGCACTTCACAGAATAGAGAAAACCTTGCAGAAAGGCTACAACATGGGACAATTGGAAAGATAACAGGTTGTGGACTTCCTTCTGGTGTCCTTAGTGGTATTTCCTCAGGACTGAATGGTAATAGAGGACAGCATGGAGAACTTGCCAGGGTGGACAGTGCACCATGGGTGGAGCTTTCTCCTGCCTTTGGGACACCCAGTATCACATCCCCAGCTGGCTGAACCAGGTCAGTCTCTCACCTGGATCTGCAATGGACAGAATAAATGGTCCTGTTGGGTGTGTTTTGCCATGTCAATGTAATTTTCCGTTTGTCTAAGGAGATGGGGGTTTTCTTATATGATATGGGCATCTCTATCAGAGCTAATGTTTCTGTATTAACTAGTAGAGAGGAATAAACACTTAACAGAGAATTCATCAGACCTATTTTTATGTGTAGAGGAAATTACAGCGTATCATCAATAGCATTAACGGAAGTGTAAGCTTTTGGATTTGTGGGCTGAGCATGGAATGCAGCTACTGGGAAAGACAACCCTCTCAGAGGGAGAGCTCTGTGTGATACTTACGTGAATGTTAGCCCCTGAATTTAACGTCAGTCCTTATTTGCTGAGGAAATTTAAGTCCTTGCCAGGTGCTAAGCTGCCAGTCAGCCATAAAAATATGTTATCCCCAGTTTTGTTCTGCTCCAAACTAACAGGGGTTTCTGACACATAATATATATTGACAAGCACAACTTCCTGAGCAGCACATGAGCAGCCTCACTTCATTAGTGTGCTAAGCATGGACATAGAGAACTCTGCAGAAATGTCATTGGGTGGATGGGAGGAAATTCAGAATAAATACATCAGTAATAAGTAAAACAAGGAATGCAGATAGTGGGTATTCTGGTCTTTGCAATACGAATAGTTTGCTGGACTGAATTCCAAAACTGTTAGCTGGAACTGGCAAAAGGTGAATGGAAGAGAGATGGCTTCTAGCTAAATAAGGCATGAAAACATTTTGATATCATGTATAGAAAAAATAATAGCTTCTGTGTGCCCAACTGTGGTTTTAATATTGGCTCAACAGATCACTCTTATCAAAGAAGTGGTGAAAAGTGACTGCAGCTACATACTGGCCACATTCTCAAGCAGCATCAATCTCTGTATCTGAACATCTCACATGACTTCAAAGGAAAACATAAACCCTTCCTGCCTTTGCATCATTTATAGGGATTTGCTTTGGGTTTTATTTTTTCAACTAGAAGCAATTATGTTGGAAGGTCCACATCAAAGAAAATGCCAACCTTAGGCCTTTTTGCACTATCCAGGACAGGGAGTGCAACAGATATTCATCTATTTAGGATATCCCATCACATGCACTGGCCAGAGTACGTTTCACAGCATTAATGGTGGTGAGGTTAAAGCCTGTCTTTTCTTAGAAAAGCTGGATATCATCATAACCAGCTGTTCTGATTTGCTGGCTGTTTATTAACATCATTAGTAATTATGCATGGCACATTTCATGAGAACACAATCATACAGCTTGTGTACATTAATGCTCTCAATGAAATTTGCTTAGGTTTATGCAGTTAGCTCCTTTGTTCAAGTGTGTTTCTCTTGTTAAAATATTTAGCTTTTGCAGTCATATGCCCCCTCTCAAGCACAGACTGTGCGTGTTTTCTGTGCTTGTTCTGCATGAGAAACTCTCATTGACCCAAATAAGGGCTCAGTGCATGGGCCATATTCTAAGAATATGGAAATTGCTTTGAGAGTATGTTGATTTTCCATACCCCCATCATAACCACAGTGTGGCTGTCACTGCTCCATGGTCTCTTGCAAATGCATAGAACTGCACCATTGGAGTCGGTGGAAGTTTTGTCTCTGAGTAAAATGAGAGGATGGGCTGCTCTGAGCTGCCTTTGATTCCTCTGACCAAGGGTGTTGCGCACAGTCCTGTGGGTCTCTTCTCAGGTCAGATGCCTCCAGGGGAGGGTCCTCTTCATATAGCTGGGAAGATCCCAAAACAATGCCATCATTTCTCTTGTCCACAATCTCTTCACATTTCCCAGGAAGTGCATTAAGATTTGGGGTAAAGCCTTTCTTGAATGCTTGATCGGGTACAGCCCAGGCAATGTAATTCACTGCATAACAATATAGGAGTTATCTCACATTTCTTCTGCTGTCTGAAAGTTAAACACCTTGCATGGATCAGTTGTATAACCCTCTCTGTATTGAGTGAGGAGATACAAGCCCCATCTCAGGGTTAGTCATCCCACCTTTAGCTAGGAATAACAGAATGTAGCAAAGAAACTTTCATCTGTATGTACAATTATTCAGTTAGGAAATTCAGATCCTGCCTTAGAAAAGGCCGTAGCAAAGCAGAGTTTGAGAAGCTGGTTAATAATTCACACTTCTTCTTGCAAACATTCTTGTAATTTTGTTCTCCCTTCCTGAGTCTCATATTAAAAACATTAGCATGAAACAGTTCTTTTAAAACATATATTCAGCAATTTCTCAGATTTTGCAAAACCCAAGAACCCAATAACCCTGTGTAGGCTAATTCTGATGCCCCATCATTTAAAGAAATATAGGTTCACTACAGATCTTATTCCTTCCCACTTGACCCACTCTGTCCAAATTTCAGTTTGAATGGACATATTAATCCAGCTTTAAAAGACATTGTTATAGGAGGGAGGGTACTGTCTTGGTATGGAGTGTTGAATAATATCATTGCTTTTTCTCAAACAATACCCGTGTTCTAGCTCAGAGAGGGTTACCTTACATTAAAATAATTTCTTTATAAACAGTTTGCTCTGAGCTCAGCAGCTCTAAGTTATATATTCAGCAATGTACTCTGTTAATCCGCTGTTGTGACATCTTGTTTCTAGGTCTGTAAGCCTACACCAATGTGTACACAAACATTGGCACACTTAGGCACACACATTTACAAAACATGTCCATGGATCTCAGCGCCAGAACATCAGTCCTGGAGAGCTGTTTTGGTTTTCCATAGATGCAATTAAACATAGTTGCAACAAGGCAGGGCTCCCCAAAAGATGTGCCACTGTAGACTGTTATGTCTGACAGTACACAGCTGTATAAGCCATAGGGATAAGAGGGGAGCTCGTGTTCAGGAGCACTTCCTGGTACTCCTCTGGCAGAGGAGCTTGTTGGGATGGGGATTCTGCTTACCAGGACATGGGCAAAGCCACTCTCCCATTCCACAGCAGACAGTGCCAAATTCCTTATGCTGCTATATTATTTCAGTTTCATGTTTTTACTGACACAGATTTCCTTTATCATATACCTCAGCAGAAAATGAGTGAAGGGTGCATAGAGGATACGGTAGCACATGTGTCTGCACTCTCTTTGTACTGATGCAAATGATGATGCAAAGTGAAAGACAAGGGTAAATTATGTACCTTGGGGCACGTTGTGAGGCTTTACAGGCAACATTGATTAATTACTGACATAAACAGCCTGATTAACTTAGTAAGATTATAATCAGTTCTCAAGCCTTTTGTTTGCACAACAGTAAATCAAAGGAATGTGAAAAGGTAGAAATTAGATCTGTATGTTTCTGTATGTCTGTATATCCATACACAAAGGCACATCTCCACAGCATAAGCAGAAGGGAGGAATAAGTATCAGTGAGGAAAGCCTGTTGGTTTTCCTTATGTTATCAAATGTGTAGACAAACCTGTGATTTATTTCCATATTTTGGATGAAACCACTCAATGTGTGCTGTGCAGCTGTGACATAAAACTTCTTTCAAAGAGGGCTAACGCTAAAGAAAGATATTGCAAATATGTGACCTGTGCTCTGATTTTGTAAAATATTTTTCTAATTTCATCGCTCCAGGATAGAGCTTTATAACTTAAGCCAGAATCGTTGAAAAATGTTGCTGCTTTGCTACTGCAGGCAAAATCTGTACAGAATAGGATTTATAATATATACAAACTCTCAGACAGCTCCTTTAAACTTACGGAAACTCCTATAATAGAATTTTACTGAAGTCCAAAATAAGTCCTGGCCAAAGTTTTTTGCTGAATATGTTGAATTCTAAAGCAGGCCTGGGTCTCAGCATGATTTTCCTACTGTCTCCTGAACAAAAACCACCTTTTATTCCACCCAGGAGCATAACCCATAAAACATGCATAATAAGATGTATAGAAATCCATCTCTCCCAGCCTAATGAATTTAATCAAGATCAACAGTTGTGTGAGATCAGTTTTGGCAGAAACTTGTGCAGGTGCAGATTTCTATTGTTGTTCAGTCAAACCATCGAACAGGAGCTCTCTTGTGCTAGAATAACCTCTACCTTTCTTTCCGACACTTTAATGAGTGAGCTGCATGTTTTAGATAGAATATTGTGCGTGATACAAAGCACATACACCGTGACAGACACTACGGGATTCATAGGATGGGTTTTTTTGAAACTTTTTGGAAGTCAATATACAGACCCCTGTCCTACAGCTGAGATGTCTTAGCTGTAGATTCTGATTAAAAAGGATATTACATTGTTAAAGAGGGTGTGAAGGCAGGAGAAAACCCACAGAAATGGGTGTTTGTCTGACAACATTCTTCCCGCACCGAAGGTGTATTCGTGTTGCACCCAATGTTGTTTGTACCAGCCAAGGAGGACATTTGCAGCCAGATATCTCCCATTTTCCTCCTTTTCTTGCCCTCCAGGACTGTTGTTACTTCCCATTGACGTCTTCTTAGCACTGCTATGACATAGTTGAGCCCATTGTCCAGGTACAACAGCAGAAATCAAGGTTTTGGCAAAAATGCCACTATTTGTCCCCTGCTACATCTTGCCCTTGCTAGGGCCTTTATGCACCCAAATGCCCTAAGGGGTTAGAGGAGCTCCTCCAAAGGAAAATTCCTATATTTCCTGCTAAGCGTTGACATCAAAAAGTGCAACACTACTATTTTCTCCATGGCAACTTCCTTTTTGAGTGCTATAGGCCCCTCAACATAACTGTGAAGCACTCTTCAGCTGAGAACTCCCTGACCTAGGAGGAAGCATGGGGCTGATGCTGGCAGGCAGACATACCCAGCTCGCAGCTGTTTCGAGACCAATCCAGAACTCACCAAAGCAAGATGGTCATTGACTATGGTAAGGTCTGGATCAGATCCCTGTGGAAAAATATTTTTGCTGTGAAGTGCATACAGGGAAATTCCATTTATAGAGGAGTTAAATGAAAATCTCACATTGCTTCCATTCACTAACAAATTGCATTTCTACTTATGATTAATTTTGCCTCATAGGCCTCAGTTGGGTCAGGTACTTAAGCACCTGCGTATCTTTTAGCTGATGAGTAATTCTCTCAGAGACAATGTTACCAGGTTACTTAATCTGTGCAGAAGCACAAGGCTTTTCAGTGAAAAATAAGCAGGATTTATTTATTTTACTCAGAGATAGATGACGTGCAATTTTGCAGTAGTATATAATTTTAAAAATCATCACATTTCCAATCATACATTTACTGCCTGCATGTTTAGGAAGTTAGTTAGCTTAGCATTTAATATGTAAACACATAACTTGGATCTTTACTAGAGATCTTCACGTTTTAGTCTTTGTTTTTAGCTAATATTCTCCATTTGTTGACGTATTTCACAGTTTTGCAAAATAAGTTGTTTAGATGTTATGTTTTATGGCATACCTTGCTTAATAAAATTAGAAGAGAAAATTAAAATGCAATTTCATTTTCAGTTGCTCACAGATGGCATCTTATGTTGCCAAAATCACCTAATGCAACTTTCATCTGCTTGCAAAATCCTGAGTTTATTTCTTGAGTTCCAAATTGCATGAAATAAGCATTTCAGTGCCATCTGATAGCTGAAGTTTCAGATTTAGAGATATGTCTGCCCTTTTAGTTTATTTTTGTCCCTCAACTGCAAAAGTAAACTTCAAAACCATTGCTTGGGTTAGTCCAAGTATTTGAACTTCCCAGTAGTTGCTGCCATATAAAAACACAGATATATATTTAAATACATGCCGCACTTTCCCTGCCCCAGACAGACATCTGGCCATTTCCCATCTGCTGACTGTGACCTGAAGCTTTTTTCTCTCTTATTAGATCGGGCTTTTGCTGAGGTTCAGTAGCTCATCAGTTGTTTTTATTGGCAAACAGGTCCATCATTAGCAATCAGAAACTGTAACATCTGCTAATTTAAGTGGGAACCACATCTTGTTGTACATGAGGTGTTTAGCAGTGTGGGCATTTATCAAAACAACGACTAAGTGAAACACACGTGTGTAATATTAAGGATATTTCAGGCTATAAATAACACATTTCATTTCTCTTCATCTTTAAACTAACATATCCATTTTACCATGGGGAAAAATTTGTCTAAATCTTTCTGGATAGTTTAACACTAGAAATCTTGGTCAACACAATACTTGTCTGCTAAAATCATTTGCATGCCTTTTTATGGTGGGTGGGCTGCCCCTACCAACAAACAAAAGATTATGGAGGGTTTGAGGACTGCAGAACTGGTGTAGCATATCTCACTGACATGCAGTCCACATGGGTGTTGGCTTCCAGACGCTCAGAATTGCAAAGTAATGAATTAACTTCATTTAGAAATATGTTTTCAATATTTTAATGGCATCAGCAGCAGCACGAATTGCCTTAAACTTTAACAAGTACCCCTGGTGAAAAGAAAATATTTTTTTTATCATTATTATTTAGATATTAACATCACACTGTCATATTCAGTTTGGTTAGACGACATGGGCATTTCTTACTCACAAAGTGGTTTATGGCACACCACTTAAAAGATGGTGTGAACCCACCCAAAATGCTGGGTTCAAGACTGGTGGTGGGGTGTTCCAATCTGATGGTTTACTTACTTAATCCTAGAATAGCTGACATTCAAAGAAAAGAGAAAATATCAATAAGACTTGCAAAAGTTCAAGCTTTGAAATAAAATTTCCCCTGAACCATAAGAGCATGAGAAGCCGCAGGAAGGCAGAATAGATGCAGAGGCTGACAGTATCCTACCACTTTGCAATGTCCTGTGAGGAAGGACAGATGTCCCTGCTCCCAGGGAAGTGGCTCTGGGTACCTGCATCCCTTCTAGGAGTTCATGTCTCAGGTTATGAATGCCATATATTTATTGCACGTCAGCTTCATCAAAACCTGTCTGCATTATCAGGAAAGAAGTAAAGAAGTTTAGTCACAAATAACTTAAAACCAAATGGAGGCTGGATGAAAAGCTTATTGAAGGCAGTGGGAAGATTCCTGCTGGCTTGTCTGAGGGGACGATTGTATCCCAGCTTCAGACCTCTAAAACAAATGCAAAATTTGTTTAGTTTTGTGCTTTTGAACATTGCTTTATTTTCTAAACAGAGGTCACAAACAGTTATGTGTCTGTTTCTGTGATCCTCTCCTCTTATGAAGTCATTCCAGCTCTTCTATCAGTAAACTTGTTGTAATATATTTCATGCTTAGTCTTCAAAGAAATGTTAACATTCACAGATAAAAGACTCTGTACGCTGTCCATGCCACAACTGTCACCAGAAACCCAGCAATGATGACATGAGTGCATGATAAATAACCTCACACAAAAAAACTATTTTTCACAGGAGCCATAAGCAAACCTTTGTTGCCCTCTCTATCAGTGAACCAAGGGATGTGTCCTCCCATGGTGATGCCTTTGGCCTGGCTGACACCAGGCAATGGAGCAAAGCCCCTGCCCACGGTCTGATCCTGACACGGGGAGTGGGTGAGCCAAGCCAGCAGCGTGCCAGTCATTGACTCCTCACTGAAAGCACACTGACCCCCACATCAAAAAGGCACCAGGAGCCTTCATACAGGTCTGCATTGTATAATGGGCAGATTTTCGTTGAGGGTTCAGAAGACAAATGAAGCTTTTATCTGCTTTCCAGCCCTCTGCAATAGGAGTTTATGTTACAGCCACTTAACTGTCTGGAGTGCAGCCCTGTGGATTACCTGTTTGTGTGAATCGAGTACATTACCTGATCACATGAGCGTCGGGGATAAGTTTTCTATAACTAGCTTTTCTTTGAAGGGATCTTCAGCTACTTCAGGATTCTCACAAAGAAGTGCCCCAAGAGAGTCAGGATTAAGAATAAGCAATACTTCACTTTGGCTTGTGTTTCTCCAGCTTCATTTATTTTGTTTTACTTACTTACTTGGTCACTTATTTGTGTGTCATAACAGTGGGATGAGGAATCAGCCTTCCAAAGTATGCAGCTCGTATAACCTTTACAGCATCATGAGTTAAATATTACATAAAGAAGGGAGTGAGTGTCATAAAAGGAAATATCTCTTTCTGAACTGCAATTTGAAAGACAGCGGGTAATTTTATAACAGTTCTGAATTTAAATTGCTAGAGTTAAAAATATTATTCTACCACACCTTTTTTTTAAACCACATTAAAAATAATTAGTTCTGCAGAATATTTTAAAATTAAAATAATGATGAGAGATATATAAGCTATTTAAAAACACTTTGGATGATACACCCATTTTCAGGAAATTGCACATGTAGCAGAGGAATTGGGGAAATTTGAACACATGAGTCTGTGTTTCGGGGGCTTGGTGAGTTTTCCCTGCAGGCTTTGAGCTTACCCCACACATGTTGCTGTCTTGGTATGCCCTCAAAAACTCCTCTGCCAACCCTCAATTCTCCACCCACAGTGGAGACAGACTCTTTGCTGTTGGAGGACATGCCTATGTTACTCTCACCATTACGAGTGGGAAGAGTTCCTGGGAGCTGAGGTCACAGGGTCTCTCCACACCACCACTACCTCCACCAGTGCATCACTCCAACCACTGAAGACTAGCTACCCTCTCCCTGGTGATGTCCAGCAGCCCATCCCTCTGGCATAGTAGCCATGCTACAGTGTATGGTAGCCCATCATTTTTGCTTTGAAAATACCAGTTTTATCTTTTTAACCAACTGTCCCATAGTGAATGTGGGCACTCAGTGGCCTCCAGTTGCCAATGGGTGAGTGCATTCTATTCTTACCAGGAGCTTCAAGGGGAGACAAGCACCCTCAGTCCCCTGAGAACAGGTTTTGTTTGACAAGAGGCAATGTGATGGTGAGAAGCAGAATGCTCATCCCCAAATCTTCGAGACCTGTGAAAGGAATTAGTCAAGCTGCTTTTCTCACCAGAAAAGCGATGGAAAGCAAAAGGAAATACACCTCTTACCTTCAGAGGGTACAGCTAGAGAGTTTGAAGGGAATATTTCTGAAGGAGGAAAGAGTTCATTTTTCTGATGGTTTGCTTTCTTTAGTGATAAATTTAAGGTTGCTTTTTAATGTTCTTTTAAATCTGAAACTTGCCTGCTGTCTAAAAAGTGAGTCCAGCAGTGTGCCCACTGTCTTGTCCATGCTGAGTGGATGCTTTGTATACAAGAGCCTGTCTTTCTTGGAAAGACATTGCAGTTTTTTCTTCCTTGTTGTGTTCTAATAAATTCAAAGATCATTTTGACTGCAAGTCAGTACTTCTGTATAGAAAATAACATAACTTATCACTCATCACTAGCAATAATACACTGCCTGAAGACATTCCTTTGTCAAGCCTGTTGGTGATCAGTTTATGCCATAAAGGATTTACTTATAACTCAAGCTAATGCAACTTTAGATGATATTTTTGTTCATAAAAGTATAATCTACCTCTGAAAGAATCTGAGCTACTCACTCTAGTTACATTTGTGCCAATGAGGTACCTTCTCTTTGGAACTAAGTAAAGCCAAACTCCAGACTGACAGGATGGACTGGCTGTGACAGACAGTGAGAAGGGCAGGAGAGATGGAGAGAAGAAAGACTGAGGAAGTGTGTTACACACCCCTTGCTATCCACAACATAAAATGACACACTACACTGTTATATCCCTATTCTTCTGTAGATTTCTGTGCTTATGGTGAATAAACCAAAAAAGTCTCAGTCCTGTTTTTGAGCTTCCTTCTTTCTTGTTTTCAGATAAATTTAAACAAAACAAAACACAGAAACCATACAAGTGCTTTTTTCTTACATTGTTTATAAATGCAGTTTCTTCAATATTTTTTTTCCCCAAGAATTATGTCTAGTCATTTGGTAGTATCTCATTAACTTAAGTAAATAAATAAACAAGAAATATTTTCCTAGGAGACTCTGCGGTTGCATTGTGTAATTAAACAGAAAACATTTGGCAGGTTTGGCTAAACAATGACTGTGCTTCCAAATGCTCCTGGTGTAAATCAAACTGAAGGAAAACACGTCATGTTTGTCCATTTCACAAGGACAATGAGGGTCTTATGGTGTTATTTTATGCTTGGATTTGGCCTTAATTCTCTTAATTTTATACAAAGAGGATGACCAAATCCGAAAAGATCTGAAAAGACTGCAGTCTTGCCAATTAAATCTGCAAAAAAGCTGAGCTGGTGACTTCAATTCAACCACACAGTTGGCACCGTGCTTGTATTTCAATACTTCAGTTGCCTTTGGCAATGATACGAGAATAAAATGTATCTCTGAAATAACAGCCAGCATCTTATTCTCAGAAATGTAACTACAGTTGTGTAAAATCTTTAGCATACACAAAAGCAAAAAGGGACTATGCGGAGCCATGTGTCCAGAGCTCTTTGTGAGTCACTTCTGATTTGCACTGAGATGTACATGTGCTAGGTACTTGAGTTTGCAAAAGTAGATGCTGACTTTGGGCCCCACTTTGTGAAGATCAGACCCTCAGTGTCAAGTTAGTATAGAAAGAGTGAAAATCTACAGACAAAACAAAGATTAGAGCTTGAAATGCACCACTTCTCCCTGCAGAAAGAGTCTGCCAGAAAGCACAGTAAATTTAGTCACAGTACAATGCCTATTACTCTCAGCACATGATTAAAGCTACTTTCCCTTGGACCACACACACATGTACTCTGTCCCCCTCTTGGAAGAAATGTCTCCTTCTGCCCACGGCCCAGATGAATTATGGTTACAACCACTTTGAAGATTTACAGAACACACAAAGGGGCAACAGTAATGGTATTTCCCTGAAATGCATCTCTTCTCGATGAAGGCATTTTCTTAGGAATATGCAAGACATGATTCCAGTTTTCTGAGACAATGTTCATTATTACAAAGGCATTTCAGAAAGAACTTGAATTTCTCATTGCTCTAAATCCCATGAATTTATGACCTCATGCAAAAATCCTGGGGAAAAGGTATGGGAATTTGTGGGATGATAGTTCCTCAGTGATGTTTTCTGGCATCGTGGATTTGCCTCTGTGACAAAGCAGAAATTGTCCACAGTGTCCCCATCCTGATTCCACATTCCCTGTCTTATTCCCTTGGCTGAATATTACATCCATCAGGGAATTTGTTCTGTGCATGATCTCTTTTCCCAGGGGAGCTACCAGCAGGTTTTTAAACATGGTAGTTTAGATCTGGGCTTCTACACATAAAAATATATTCAGAGAATATCTAGAGAACCAGCTGGTTCTCTAGATACTTGAATTTCAGATTGACTCACCCACTTAGGAATCTGGGCTGATCTCACATTCCACTTTAACCTAGGCAGGAATTTGTCCTCTTTGCAATGAGGAAGGAGACTTTACCGTGTCAGTGTTGATTGTTGGTATTTTCCTTCAAAAACTGAATTCACCTGGGGGGAATTGTAGCACAAAATGGCAGTGGGAAGGTGCTTGTCAGCAGACTTAGGCATATGTACCGTGCAATGTGTTATGGGTCAGTGGGGGTGAGACTTTGCCATGGAGAAGACTTAGCTTGTCAAATCCACATCCTGCTCCCACAACTTTCTTGGTAGTAGGGAAGGTTATGGAACAGATCATCTTGAGTGTCATCACACAGCACATACAGGACAACCAGGAGATCGGGCCCAGCCAGCATGGGTTTGAAAAAGGCAGGTCCTGCTTGACCAACCTAATCTCCTTTTATGACCAGGTGACCTGCCTAGCAGATGAGGGAAAAGCTGTAAATGTAGTCTACCTGGACTTTAGTAAAGCCTTTGACACCATCTCCCGTAGCAGACTGGAAAAGCTGGCAGCCCATGGCTCTCCACTGGGTTAAAAACTGGCCGGACAGCTGAGCCCAGAGAGTGGTGGTGAATGGAGTTACATCCAGCTGCTGGCCAGTCACCAGTGGGATTCCCCAGGGCTCAGTATTTGGGCCAGCCCTCTTTCATATCTCTAATGTTGGTCTGGATGAGGGGATCGAGTGCCCTCTCAGCCAGTTTGCAGATGGGTTGCAACATTGAGTTGGGCAGGAGCGTTGATCTGTTGGAGGGCAGGAAGGCTCTGTAGAGGGATATGGACTTGTTGGATTGATGGGCTGAGGCCAGTTGTTTAAGGTTCAACCAGACCAAGTGCTGGGTCCTGCACTTGGCTCACAACAACCCCATGTAGCACTACAGGTTGGAGAAAGAGTGGCTGGAGAGCTGCCCAGCAGAAAAGGACCTGGGGGTGTTGGTCGACAGTGCCTGAACATGAGCCATCAGTGTGCTCAGGGGACCAAGAATATAAATGACGTCCTGGCCTGTATCAGCAGTAGTGTGGCCAGCAGGACCGGGGCAGTGTCGGTACAGGGGCAACCTGTACTCGGCCTCGGTAAGGCTCTCAAATACTCTATTCAGTTTTTGGCCCCTCACTATTATAAAGACATTGAGGTGCTGGAGCACATCCAGAGAAGGGCAACAGAGTTGTAGAAGAGTCTAGAGAGTAAGTCATATGAGAAGCAGTTGAAAAAAATGGGGATGTTTAGCCTGGAGAAAAGGAGGCTCAGAGGGAACATTATTGCTCTCTACAACTACCTGAAAGGAGTTTGTAGCAAGATGTGGGTCAACCTCTTCTCCAAGGCAACTAGGGACAGGATAAGAAGACATAACCTCATGCTGTGCCAGTGGGAGTTCAAATTGGACACCGAGAAGAATTCTTTCACTGAAAGAGTGGCTGAGCATTGGAACAGACTGCCCAAGGAGATAGTGTTCAAGAAAAGACTGAATGTAGCATTTAGTGCTATGGTTCAGTTGAGAAGGTGATGATTGGTCAAAGGTTGGACTCGATGTTCTTGGACATCTATTCCAACCTTAATGATTCTATGATTCTATCATTCTATGAACTGTGAAGTTCAGGGTAAGCATTGTTTTGGCTACGTATGGCTTGATTTTTGAATCTGTAAGAGGGTCTCTGTAAAAGCAGGGTCATCTCAACAGGTTGCCCAAGTCAAGACAAGGCTGGACAACCCTTCTGAAAGCTCTTTCTTAAGGTGCCTTTAAAATGGCACATTTTCCAATTTTATCAGATGACTCCTCAGACTTTGAGAGTACATCAAGCCCCGCCATTCGTAATTTATTTGAAATAAAAAATCTGAGACAGAAAGAACTTCGAGAGAAGTATTTGCTTTCCATTGAAAATTTCATTACTTAATTAAACCCAAAAAAGAAAAGGTTTAAATCTGAAAAGATTCTTCATTTTGTGCAAAAAATATAAAATTTTGTTTTGGAGATCATGCCAGAGTGCCTCATGAGAGATGTGGTTCTGTTGCCTCATGTCTCCATATAGTTTAAGGGACATGCTCTTCACCAAAGGACCCCTTTCACAATGAAGGAAGGACGACTACTAGCAAGCTATTTTCCCTCCCCTAGAGCCTCACTTTGCAGATATCCTGCTCACAGTAGATGGTTGATGTATGTGGCGTTATAGTCACAATTCTTACAAGGTTCCCTGGCAATGTATTTGGGGTGTTCACTGAAAAGTGTTCAGGTTTCGATTTTTTTCCCAAGAAGGCCAAAAAATTCCTGGGGGAAATAAAAACAATCTCCAAATAATCCCAGCTGAAAGTCTGATAGGTGTATATGTAATCCTTTATGAATTTTGGCATGTGTTTTGACAACTCATTGAGGTTGGGCTCTCAAGCATTTCCCAGGCATCCCAGGGGAGTAGGTGATGTGTATCAAACCCTTTTGGTCCAATTCTTATGGGAGGTGTTTGGAGTACCCTGTTGCCTAAAAATTGGGAGAAAAAACTCTCCAGGCAATATTAGTATAGATATGATAGATATCAGCTCTTTTAATGAAGGCCTTCTGGTTCACGGAATACAAAGGCATGCACCCACATACAGAATTCTTACACTTTTATATCTTTTACTAATTGTAATATCTAATGGGGACATCTAATCCTAAGACCCCTTTTGCCATGATACTACCCTCAGAACTGTCCCACTGGAGCCCCTTCAAGGGCCTTGAGCTTTCCATCTTGTTTTGTCTACCGTATCTCATGTTATTCCGGTCCAAATGCAAATCCCAACAGAATCCAATGGAATGTTCCTGCTAAAAATCTATTGCCTTGAAAAGACAGTTAAAAGACAGTTAAACCTAAACTTCAGGAATGTGACACACAAACTGTGAGAAAGTAATGGTCTAAAGTGAAAGAAAACTACAACTACATTAAAATCTACAAAAAGCTAAAAATCTTAAAAATTCCAAGGCATCACCTGAATACCAACCCCAGCTGCCAGGGGGACATTGCATGTTATACTGAGGACTGAACCAGGGAAACACTGTGGGAATGATAACAGTTTGCCCTCTCTAATCCTGCATTAGAGATCAGCTTAGTTTTCTGTAGGAATATTTTCACAGATCAAATATGGTATTTTTCTTGAAGTAAACCAATTTTAAAAGAGAAACTGATGTAATGAATACATCGTTAATATATTTATGAACTTTACGTTACATGTCGTCTTTATTAAAAGATAAATGTAAATACTGTTAAAAGATGGTAGTTTCTTGCAGAAAATTTATTCATTTTCAGAAGAACTTGAAAAATGGAATATGGGCATTTCTACAAGACTTTTTTCAATTCTCATTCATTGATGATTGTACTTCTGGTATTTTGATTATATCTAGTTTATGTCTAAATTATCAGTCAAATAACCAGACTGCATAATTTGTGGAATTATATTGCCTGAGTTTTCAGGAGATGTTAGTGAGTTTGTAGGACTTGCACAGAAGACATGTGTAGATCAAATCTTTTGTATGTGGTGCATGGAAAACAGGTACTGGTATTATCAAGAGTTTCTTGGTGTTCCTGCAGCAGCAGCCCACATAGTTGGGGTTATGTGGCCACCATGTGGTAATATAGGGGAAAATTAAACAGATTTTTTACTTTGCATCTAATTTTTCTGCAAATGACTTGCAGAAGCGCACGCATTCATTTGTTCAAGGATATTCCTTGAACAATTTTCTCTTCATTTACAGAATTAAATCAGTAAAAAAATTGGTAATTTACATTATAGCACCTGAGTCACAGTACAGGAATTATCATTGTAATGGAATTTCATCTGTCTGCCTGGAAGGCAACTTTTTTAGAGAAAAAACATAATTCCTATGTAGCTTCCAAAAATACTGATGATTAAAGAGAAAACCCGATACCTGTACATTAATTAATAGACAGAATATTATGACATTGAAAAGATATGGAAAACATCCATTTGAATCTGAACCACAATATAATTTAGTGGAGAGCTGTCAGACACCTCTCAGGAGTAACAGATGGGCCTTCAGGAAGCAGTTCCTTCAGATCCAGAAAACAACTTCGTTCATCTTGTTAGTGTAAATTGAAAAGTCCAGTTTCTAAATTTCTTTGGATGACCACGAGTAGTGATGTTAAGGATATAAATGGTGATTTTTTTTTTTTTTTTTTTCATTTCTGGTAACATAGTCATTTTTACTGTTCAACAACCGGAAATCTGAGAAAGAAAGTAGATGAGGGTCTTGCAAGGATCTAGGAGTTAAAAGGTGAAGGCAGACAGGTTAGTCCTGCAGTGACTGTGCATAAACTGGTTCTCCAAGACATCAGTACCACCAAACATACAGGCAATAACATTCATCTGGCCACAGCAGGAGGGAATTTCTCAGAATGTCTAGTTAGAAATAACATCACAAAGACAACTGGAATTTTGAAACTATTTTCTTGCTTCTTCAGTGATATTGCATTGCCTCCATAAAGATGCTTTACATTTAGAGATAATTTTTAAAAATCATGTAAAAATTTACTCTGGAGCTGAATTATTCCAACTGTATCTGGAAATACTCAGTCTGGTTTTGTCCTCTAATTACAGGTGGGTTTTTGGTGTACTCTGAAACAAAGGGATAACATTTCTGCTTTGTGTTGGTTTGTTGTTTTCTTCCTCGATTCCAAGAAAGCGAAGAAGACATGGCCAGATTTCCATTTTCCTGTCTCCTCTGTTCAGAGACACAGGTCCTTGAAGCAGTTAATGAAAGGCCAAGAAAGAAATGTTTGTATGAACTCCCTGTTACATATCAGCAGATATCAGTGCAAGATGCATTTATTTCATGTTAATGCTCAGCCAACATTAACTTGTACAGCAAATATTGACCCAAACAATGGCACTCTGGCAACAGAATCATCAGTTGCCATTTTGTGGTATGCTCCCCCTCCTAAGCACCTCCCCTATAATTTTCCTGCCATGCTCCCAGAATGAATTTTGGGGTAGGGTAATGTAAAAGTTTTCTTTTTCCTATAAGGAATTTTACTAAATCCAGTTATTTACTCTGCATAGACTGCATAGGTTGCCTTGGGTGACTAAAACTTCCAAATTAAGGAGTTTTGGATACTAGGGCTAGAAAGAGCTGCTCCCAGGCAAAGTGTTATTTTTGCCTCACAAGTCCTTTCTGAGTGTAAACAAGTCAAAAAACCCTTATCCACTTAAGATGATAGGAATGTACTTAATGTTGTTTCCATTCAGCAAAATACATAAAAATATTTGAAGAATTGAGTAGAATTAAACATGTTATGTGTTTTGCTGACTTCATACTGAAATATCAGCTCTCACAAAGGGTATAATAATACTTTGTGCTTATTCTTCTTTTCTCTTCTCTACTTAGCATTTAAAGGAAAGATCTTTCTTTAACTATTGAGCTATCTCATTGCCTGCCTGTAGGCTCTAATGCTATGAAGCACTCTAAAATAAATTCCAAGAACTTGTACACATATATCTGGTAAAACATTTATTTAATTGTATATTATCCCAGTCATTTTTCTCTGTATAATATTTCCTACTGATACAGGAAAGGTTGTGCCCTTTAATCAGATCTTGAGAGCTGTGCTTGCCAATAAATGAGTTGAAGTAAACAGAGTTTACCTCACCTTTGACTAACAGACTAAGACCTTTCCACATTTTGTTGAAAAGTATGAATACTTTTAAAACAGTAGCAGTAAGGCTTTTTTTTTATTAGGTGAGATGTTACCTGTTAATCCTTCTCATAGGCTCATAGCAGCTGCTAGTTTTGTATTCATTTAGCTAATAGAACAAAGAACAGAAAATAGAAGCTACAAAGAAGAAATATTTATGTCTCAGTCTCTGATTCTGTACCAAGCAGCTTCCAAGCGCAGTGATCAGATCTTTGAAGTCGTATCAGAAAGAATGCCCTTTAAAAGTACTGCTAGACATAGGCCTCAACTTCAACTTATGTTCAACATATCCTCTCCTCTCCTCACCTCACCTCCCCTCTCCTTCCCAGTTTTTACATCCTTGCAATGAAAACACTTCACATAAGC